>NC_053397.1:173116531-173741531 GCF_905171765.1 Bufo bufo
ATGTCAGGAAGGCCGCGGATTGAAGGAAGGCTTACGCTTCTGGCCTGCGGCAGACTTATGGGACGCTCCCTTGGGGCCGGAAAAACTCTGGAAGGGACGAAAAAAAGGCTTCCGCTCTTACCACCTGTAGCGTCAGAAATGATCTCATCTAAATAGGATATTGGATAGTAGCAGGTGTGTGGTGCATATACAGAAGCTTGTTGGTGAGTGGTTTACCTGGAATTGGAATATGGTTGTATGGGAAGATGGATGCTGGATTGTGACGTTTTATGGAATATCGGTGGTTGGAATTTGATGATGATGGATGGTTTACTGAGGAGTATTGTGGTGCCGACACCCCGGGAGTGTTGATAAAGGAGGGTTGTTATAAATGTGTCCTGCCTTGTAGGGATTGGGGGGGGGGGGGGGTTATGGGTTTGTTTATGGAGGATATTTGTAATCACACTGGAGATGTCTTTGATACCTGAGTTTCTATGTAGACCCATGCCATGTCTTTTGTAGATATGTGTAATATAGTGTATATATTATACAGGGAGTGCAGAATTATTAGGCAAATGAGTATTTTGACCACATCATCCTCTTTATGCATGTTGTCTTACTCCAAGCTGTATAGGCTCGAAAGCCTACTACCAATTAAGCATATTAGGTGATGTGCATCTCTGTAATGAGAAGGGGTGTGGTCTAATGACATCAACACCCTATATCAGGTGTGCATAATTATTAGGCAACTTCCTTTCCTTTGGCAAAATGGGTCAAAAGAAGGACTTGACAGGCTCAGAAAAGTCAAAAATAGTGAGATATCTTGCAGAGGGATGCAGCACTCTTAAAATTGCAAAGCTTCTGAAGCGTGATCATCGAACAATCAAGCGTTTCATTCAAAATAGTCAACAGGGTCGCAAGAAGCGTGTGGAAAAACCAAGGCGTAAAATAACTGCCCATGAACTGAGAAAAGTCAAGAGTGCAGCTGCCAAGATGCCACTTGCCACCAGTTTGGCCATATTTCAGCTGCAACATCACTGGAGTGCCCAAAAGCACAAGGTGTGCAATACTCAGAGACATGGCCAAGGTAAGAAAGGCTGAAAGACGACCACCACTGAACAAGACACACAAGCTGAAACGTCAAGACTGGGCCAAGAAATATTTCAAGACTGATTTTTCTAAGGTTTTATGGACTGATGAAATGAGAGTGAGTCTTGATGGGCCAGATGGATGGGCCCGTGGCTGGATTGGTAAAGGGCAGAGAGCTCCAGTCCGACTCAGACGCCAGCAAGGTGGAGGTGGAGTACTGGTTTGGGCTGGTATCATCAAAGATGAGCTTGTGGGGCCTTTTCGGGTTGAGGATGGAGTCAAGCTCAACTCCCAGTCCTACTGCCAGTTTCTGGAAGACACCTTCTTCAAGCAGTGGTACAGGAAGAAGTCTGCATCCTTCAAGAAAAACATGATTTTCATGCAGGACAATGCTCCATCACACGCGTCCAAGTACTCCACAGCGTGGCTGGCAAGAAAGGGTATAAAAGAAGAAAATCTAATGACATGGCCTCCTTGTTCACCTGATCTGAACCCCATTGAGAACCTGTGGTCCATCATCAAATGTGAGATTTACAAGGAGGGAAAACAGTACACCTCTCTGAACAGTGTCTGGGAGGCTGTGGTTGCTGCTGCACGCAATGTTGATGGTGAACAGATCAAAACACTGACAGAATCCATGGATGGCAGGCTTTTGAGTGTCCTTGCAAAGAAAGGTGGCTATATTGGTCACTGATTTGTTTTTGTTTTGTTTTTGAATGTCAGAAATGTATATTTGTGAATGTTGAGATGTTATATTGGTTTCACTGGTAAAAATAAATAATTGAAATGGGTATATATTTGTTTTTTGTTAAGTTGCCTAATAATTATGCACAGTAATAGTCACCTGCACACACAGATATCCCCCTAAAATAGCTAAAACTAAAAACAAACTAAAAACTACTTCCAAAAATATTCAGCTTTGATATTAATGAGTTTTTTGGGTTCATTGAGAACATGGTTGTTGTTCAATAATAAAATTAATCCTCAAAAATACAACTTGCCTAATAATTCTGCACTCCCTGTATATTATATATGACAGATAATGTATATGTCTGCGGTCTACAAAAAATGTCATGTTAATGTGATAAAATATGACTGAAAACTGTTAATAAATAAACATCTGATTCAAAAGAAATGATCTCATCCAGGCGCTTACCAAAAAGTCTGTTGCCGCTAAATGAGAGGGCCGTCAGGGTCCGCTTTGAAGCATTATCTGCCGCCCAGCATGAAAGCCATAGGGTAAGGCGAATAGCCACCAACAGGCCTGACGAGCGAGCCATAAACCTGGCCGCGTCCAAAGATGCTTCACAAATATATGCACTGCCATGCGAGAGCTGCAGGGCCACATCTGCAAGTTCCTCCGAGGGGACTCCCGACTCAAGACCCTGGTGTAAGTTATTTGCCCACTCCCCCATAGCCTTGCTCACCTATGTAGAGGCAAACACCGGCTGCAGCGCTGTGCCCACTACTTCAATGGCAGATTTTGCAAACGCTTCTTATCTTTGATATCAGAAAAAGAAGCCCTATCCGCCATTGGCAAGGTAGTATGTTTAGCCAAGCGGGAAACTGGCGCATCCACTATAGGTGCAGCCGACCATTTCTTAGTCAAATCCTCCGGAAAAGGATAAAGGACGTTAAAGCGTTTTGGCAACATAAAACGTCTATCTGGAAAATTCCACTCCTTGAAGAGAGAGGAATCAAACTTCTGGTGATTGGAGAAACACTTATGCGAGCGACAGGACCTTCTAAAGGAAAAATCCGAGCTAGCAGATGACGGAGCGGGATCTTCAACCTGCAACGTCTCAATAACTGCGGTAATTAAATTGTCCACCATGGAGGATAGTTTGGGCGACTGACCCTCCAGTGAGATAACATCCTCATCTGACCCTCTCTCCTCGGAACATGCTTCTTCAGCTGAGGACATGTCGGAGTGAGACTCTCTAGCAGGAGGAGGAGAGGCCGAGGACATGTGAGACACAGAAACCCTTTTGGGGGAGGAAGTTCTGGCCCGTTTTGTGGGGCGGCCACGATGTGCACGAGCCCCATGATCCCCAGAGTCATTCAGATTACTGCCTTGCCGACAAACGCCCCAATATATCCACAATAGCTTTATTGGTATTGGAGACATCCTGAACCACCCTAGACAGGGAACATGCCCATTCCGGTTCTTCCGTAGGTTGTGCAGCGGGAAGCAATGGGTCCGGAGCCGAGCCGCTTGATGGAGGCGCAGCACACGCAAAGTAGAGGGAGTCTGACTGAGGGGATTGAAATTTTGAGCGACATGATGCGCAGGCAAAATAATGCACCAACGGGACCGCCTGCTTCGGGACCTGGGGCCTGGGTTCAGACATAATGACACCCCTGTCACCCCAATAAGGCAAATGGGAAGGTTAGGCCCTGCAAGAAGGGACAAACAACACTTACCCAGCCTGTGTTCCTCCAAACGCCAGTCAGACCCTCATTTCCCGCCAGGAGCCTTAAAAATCCATTAGTGGGCAGAGCCCACTCTTCCACTGCTCTGCCGCTGACGTGAGGGCGAGGCGAACACAAGCCCCCCCCAAATGCTGCCGACTCCAATGCCCGTCCATCATCTCAGGCCACACCCCTCACTCTAAGGCCATGCCCCCCACGCACGCTGGAAGCACGCCGGCATTCCTGGCCGTCTCAGATACTGGCCAGGGACAGTAAGCCATGGGGGGGACCCTGCATGAATAGGCCGCACAGAAGTCGGGGCCTCTATTGACAACGGCCCCGGCTGCCCCAGAACCAATGCGCCGACCTGGAAGCAGCGCTCAGGGGAGTAAACTCTGCCCCCTCCTCTCCCAGTGCGCTCCAGAGGACGCCGTCAGCTCGGGAAGCCGCAGCAGACGCGCGGCGTGTACAAAGAAAGCAGCCACCCCCTTGCTGCAGCAGCGTCCCAGGTATGTTAACCCTTAAAGGAGATTGCTGCCAAGTCCACACGTGGGGAGGAGGGAATACTGGCCAGGGTCCTGGAGGGGGGCACTAGAGGTGGTACTGAAGGGATTACTGGAGGGAGGGTGGAGGGGAGCACTGCTCCTACTCACCTGTCTGACGTCTTTTGCCTTCCTTACTCCAGCCAGATCACCACCTTCGGTGTGCGTCCCCTTGGTGAGGGACGCTACATCGGAACAGAGGGACTTTCGCTGGGGCGGCCGTAGTGATGTGCTTGCTGGCGGGAGACAGAGGTTTTTACAGGGACCTCTGGTCCTCCTTTTCTTCTAAAAAGCGGGAACAAGCAGTGGGTTTGGGTGACCCCCTAATCTCCCGTCTCCTGGGTGGGAGTGCAGGCGGTTTTTACCCGGACTGCCTGAAGCTTCCCGCAAGAAGGAAAAAAAGGACAAAATTAGTAACTAGCAGACCTGCAAAACAGGAAGGTCAGCCTCCTACAGACACTAAGCTAAAACTGATTAGCTTGGTCCCTGCAGGAAGGGATATAGCTGAAGAGGGAGGAGCTTACACTTTGTGTGCTTAGTGTCTGCCTCCTGGTGGCAACAGCTATACCCATGGTCAATGCCTGTGTCCCCCAATGAGACGGATAAGAAATTAGCTTTTCTTCTCAGGGACCCCCTTGCCACAGCAAGAAACCGGCAGGTTCAGTTCCCCTGCAGTGCCACCACACTGGAATCTAGTGGTACATGGTGCCTAATTAAATTAACGGGATGCCTGTGTAATCTAGGTCCTCCAGAGCTAAAGAAATGTTCAGGCTAATTGTTCAAAGGAATCAGATTTATAATTTTAAATTTCCTAGCCTATTTTAAAATAAGTTTTCTAAACCAGATAATCCCTCTTAGTGTATCCATGTGGATGGAGTGCTGTCTTGGGGTAGGTTCCACCTTGATACACCAAGGAGTCAAAAGTGCAAACAGTTCAAGGCAGGCACTGCGCTATGGTGAATTGTGGTCTATTGTGAAACACATGAGGAGCTTATATTGTCGATGCCTTGGACTCTTTTGCCCAGATAACGGCTTTACCAATTAGTTACTAAAGCCCTGATAATTTTTGTAGTTTATTCACTTTTTATTATTTTTATAGACTGCCAATCTGATGCCTGTGGTTCAGGACAAAATTCATCAACCTATCACAGTGTTGTGGCCTACGGACAAAGCGTTTGATTCTCTTCCCAAAGAACAAAAGAAATGGTTGTACCATGAAGACCACAAAGACAAGTTGGAGGCTTATCTAAAAGCCCATATTATACGGGGTACAATGGTAGGCACTTTGTAAAAAGTTTAAAGTTACTACTGTTCTATGCTGATAACATAATCTCTGATCTCCATACAATCTACAATATAGAGAGCCAGTCTAACCAGCAGCATAGGCTTCCTGGTTTCTGACTTGCTATATATTTTAAAGGGGTATTTCAGCTTTTAGATATTGATCACCTATCCAGAGGAAGCACTTGAATGGGAGCTGAGCTGCAGTACTCCGGCATGACCACTACGAGATCGACTAAGTATTCTACTTATAGCTCTGTCCACTGTTTAATTTCCAACATTAGCAGCTGCTAAAAACAGCTGATCTGTGGGGTGTTGGAGCTCCGCCAATTTGATATTGATGACCTTCCTGGAGAACAGGTCATCAATATCAAAAAGCTGAAATGTGGCTTTAAAGGGGTCCTCCCTCCATAGTAATTGTTGGCATATCACTTCCTGATCAATGGGGTGTTCCAGAAGTTGGACCCCACTGTTTGGGAAGTGATAGCAACCTATCAATTACCTACACAGTGGATTCCTACAGCCGTGCACCTGGCCTGCCAACTTCACTTGGAGTCGTGTTGCAGTTCTGTGCACAGTGGGTGACAGGAACACCACTGTGTAAGGGAAAAGCTAAAGGGACCATGATATGACATTCTGTAACATTATTCCATGTAAATACCCCTTTAAGAACGTCTAGATACAGGTCGGCATATTGCATTATATCCTATAACATTTTCGTGCATTTTAGGTATAAATGGTGTTATAAGAACACACATCTAATATACTTGTTACAAAAGAGATAATTAACAAGGGTCTGTTCTCACTGCTCTATGACTGAATGGACCATGGCCATTCTACATGGATCACTAAAGATACTTCTATATGGTAATTCTATGGATTGCACAGTTTCACAGTTTTAACCCCTTCAGGACCCAGCCATTTTTCACCTTAAGGACCAGGCCATTTTTAGCAAATCTGACATGTCACTTTATGTGGTAATAACTTTAAAACGCTTTTACTTATCCAGGCCATTCTGAGATTGTTTTCTCGTCACATATTGTACTTGATAATACAGTGGTAAAATTGAGTCAAAATTATTTTTTTATTTATAAAAAAAATACCAAATTTACCAAGAATTTGGAAAAATTTCCAAATAAAATTTTCTCTACTTTTATAATAGTTAGTAATACCTCCAAAAATAGTTATTACTTTACATTCCCCATATGTCTACTTCATGTTTGGATCATTTTGTGAATGCCATTTTATTTTTTTGTGGAAGTTAGAAGGCTTAGCAAGTCTTAAATTGTTTTGCATAAAATTTCCAAAACCCACTTTTTAAGGACCAGTTCAGGTCTGAAGTCACTTTGTGAGTCTTACATAATAGAAACCACCCCATTTTAGAAACTACACCCCTCAAGGTATTCAAAACTGATTTTACAAACTTTGTTAACCCTTTAGGTGTTCCACAAGAATTAATGGAAAATGTAAATGAAATTTCTGAATTTCACTTTTTTGGCAGATTTTCCATTTTAATCCATTTTTTTCCACTAACAAAACAAGGGTTAACAGCCAAACAAAACTCAATATTTATTGCCCTGATTCTGTAGTTTACAGAAACACCCTATATGTGGTCGTAAACTGCTGTACAGGCACATGGTATTGCGCAGAAGGAAAGGAACGCCATATGGTTTTTGGAAAGCAGATTTCACTGGGATAATTTTAAGCTGCCAGGTCACATTTGAAGACCCCCTGATGCACCCCTAGAGTAGAAACTCCATAAAAGTGACCCCATTTTAGAAACTACACACCTCAAGGTATACAAAACTGATTTTGCAAACTTTGTTAACCCTTTAGGTGTTCCACAAGAGTTAATAGAAAATAGAGATGAAATGTATTAATATTTTATATGCAAAAATTTATACAGTGGCTCACCCTCCCTTTTAAACTATAGTGGAGGTGCTCTGCTTTTTGGTGACTCACCCCATCAAAAAACAATCGTTATGAATATTTATAAAAAAAAAAAAAAACAGGCACTCACCATCTGCATCATAAGTTCAAAAATTTAAATACATTTATTTATAACATGAAATATGTATATATCCCTTTAAAATGTGCACGTTCAAATAAAATATAAAAAACTCCCTAAAAAATATATCTACCTAAAGAAAAATATATGTGTAACTCTATTTAGTACTATACTTCTTAAATGCAAGTTAGTATATCTATTAATTCATCCACAGATTTGATAAATGGTCAGCTATTAGACATTAGTATTAACTTCATATAATAAATATTTTACATTCAATGGACAGTAAATGACGGATCAATATATATTAAAACAAAATTACGTGATAGTAACACATTTCATAAATAATGAGGAATAATGTTCCACATATTTTAGAAAGAAAAGGAATTGTCAGTCTTAAAAAACCTTAAAGGGTTTCTATCACTTCGTATGACATAATTAGCTGTCAGACACTAGCGATCCGCTAGTGTCTGCTCTGGCCAACCATCCTAATATAGCAGCTTTTGGGGCAGCCGTTTTGCTAAAAAAATAACTTTTATAAATATGCTAATGAGCCTCTAGGTGCTATGGGGGCGTCATTAGCACCTAGAGGCTCCGTCTACCTTCATACACAGCCACCGCCCAGCGCGTCCCTCCAGCCTTCCCATTTCCTGCTGAATGCGATCCTCCGTGTGACGCAGCTGCGCCGATGACATCATAGTGCTCCGAGGAACAGGCGCAGTGGAGATGTCTGAGCAGGGAAGCGGTCAGACATTCACTGCGCATGCGCAGAACAGAGACGCGCACGGAGAGGATCGCATTCAGCAGGAGATGGGCGGGCTGGAGGGACGCGCTGGGCGGCGGCAGTTTATGAAGGTAGACGGAGCCTCTAGGTGCTAATGACGCCCCCATAGCACCTAGAGGCTCATTAGCATATAGATATAAGTTGTTATTTTAGCAAAACGGCTGCCCCAAAACCTATCATATTAGGATGGTTTGTTAGAGCAGACACTAGCGGATCGCTAGTGTCTGACAGCTAAATATGTGATACCAAGTGATAGAAACCCTTTAAAGAATGCAAATTCCAAAGAAAAGTCAGATTCTCTGTTTAGTGAGCCGTATGATTAATCGTTAGGGTGAGTCAGTAAGTTGCATAGTTTATAGGTCTCTACTTACAGGAGATTATTGTATATGTAGGCTGACATCAGGGGCCTCCCACCCGTTGTACAGCCACTCACCCAGCCTTGTGTTTCTGTAAGGTTACACGATCTGTACCGGCTCTCTTGCTGAATTAGTCCGTTCTGCTAAGTCCGCGCCGAGGCTGGCGTCCCACGTGGTTTGTAATGAGTCATGTGATGCGGGGGTAGATCATGTGATGCTCTAACCTGTAGTGCCGAATTCTTGGTGTTTGGAAATTTTCAAAGGATATATTTCTGATCCCTTTAGGTATAAGTGTAAATCGGGTCAAATCAATCCTGATGGGTAGTACACTCTATGGCTTTGCCAGATTCCTGTCTTGACATTCTTGAGATATGATCCCCACCTCTCCAATGTGTCTACTTTTTCGAGAGCTGCGAATGCTATTCCACTAGGATTTTTATTATGGTATTGGTTAAAATGTGAAGATAATGAATGCTTTTCATAGCCATTTTTAATATTTATTTTATGCTCAGAAATTCTCTTTTTTAATCTTTTAGTCCTCCCAATATATAGTTTTTTTACATCGACATTCTATTATATATATTACACTGACTGAATTGCATGTTAGGAATTCTCTTATTTCCCATGAAAAGATATTATTAGATGAACATATTTTTGTGTTTTTTTGGGGGGAAATTGTGTAATTTTGCAATTATTGCATCGACCACATTTATAAAAACCTTTTATTTTAAACCATTCATGGGAAATAGAGTCCCTATGATTTTCTGTCTTATTGTTGGTGCTACTTTAGGTGCTCTTGTATAGGTAATATGTGGGCCATTACTGAGTGACGGACCTATCAATCTGTCTTTTAATACATGTTGCCAATGTTTCATCATAATGGCTTCTATTTTCCTATATTGTGCATTATAGGGTAATATCATCCTAATTGGTACTTCCTGATTTTGACCATCATTTGAGCTTATATCATCAGATTCAAAAAAGAGTTCCCTTTTCATCTTTCTAACTTTAGAAAGTGATTTATCTAGTATTTGTGATGGATATTTTTTGGGTAAAAATTGTTCTTTCATTTCCAATGCTTCTCTTTCAAAATCTTCTTCATTTGTGCAATTCCTTTTCAATCGTCTAAACTGACCTGCCGGAATATTGAGGAGCCACCTTGGCAGGTGACAGCTTGAATAAAGAATGTAACTACTTCTGGAAACTGATTTCTGATAAGTATTACAAACTAACTGATTTGTTTGTGTTTCGATCAGCAAGTCCAAAAATTCTGCCTGTTGTGTACTGATATTTGAAGAAAATTTCAAGTTATTAAGTGATCTTGCATAGCAAGACCACTTAATGTTATCTCACATATATATTATTCTTATTATTATAGCCAAATTTGCCACCCTAACTCCTCCCACAGTTTTTACACTACATAGACAAAAATTTACCAAAACGTGCAGATTGTTCCCGATCGGATTGCTATTACTTTGTGGAACGATCCCACCCCCCTGAAGCCCCCTTTTTTCCCATAGACTTTGACAGGGTACATTTTCAAATCGCTCCCACTCGCCAGGCTTTGACGCTAAAGTCACCAAACTTGGGTCACTTAGTCATGGGGTCAACCCGAAAATTTTTGGCACATTTTGGGGACCCCAAAAAGGTGGGCGGGGCCACACAGAACTAATCAAAATCTCCCCATTGACTGTAATGAGACGTTCAAATTGATACTCCTCCCACATTTTTAGGAGTACAAATTCCTAACTTTGTAGTCTTGGTCGGCACCCACCCTTGCTTGTGCTTTGTTAACCGATCCCACCCTCCGGGCCCCTGGGACGGGCCCCCAAAATCCACGTTTTTCCCATTGACTTTGACAGGGAAAATTTTCAAATCGCTCCCAGTCGCACAGATGTGAAACTAAAGTCACCAAACTTGGGTCACATAGTCATGGGGTCAACGCGCAATTTGTTAGAACATTTTGGAGACCCTAAAATGTGGGCGGGGCCACACAGAACCAATCAAATTCTCCCCATTGACTATAATGAGATGTTCAAATTGCTACTCCTCCCACAGATTTAGGAGTATAAATACCGAACTTTGCACTCTTGGTCGGCACATACCCGAGTATCTTGCTTGTGCTTTGTTAACCGATCCCACCCTCCGGGCTACTGGGGGGGGCCCCCGAAAACCTCTTTTTTTCTCCCATAGAGTTTTATTGGAAAAATGCAAACGTTTGTCACTCATACAGCTTCGGAGTTAAACTGACCAAACATGGGTCACTTAGTCATGGGGTGAACCTCAAAATTTCTGTCACATTTTGGGGACATTAAAAAGTGGGCGGAGCTACAAACAACCAATCAGATTTTCCCTATTGACTTCAATGAGAAAATTTTTAATTGCTGCCATTTCAACAATGTTAATGGCAGGGTTGTTAAACTTAATATATTCGGTTAATAGGTGACTAGAATTTAAATGTTTAAAAGTGGGCGGAGTCTACAACGGCCAATCAAATTTCAGCCATATGTTTTAATGGGAAAATTTAAAACTGCCGCTGCTCTTAGAGGGTCAATGGCAAAGTCACTAAACTTGGAACAGTTGGTCAATGGGTGACTGGAATTCAAATTTTAAAAAGTGGGAGGAACCTAAAATAGCCAATCAAATTTCAGCCATTTAACTTAGACCACCATGTGCCCCCCCCCCCCCCCCCACCGGACTACCAGGTGACCCCCCCCCCGAACCACCAGGTGACCACCCATGGACCACCAGGTGACCTCCCCCCAAACCACCAGGTCACCCCCCCTGGACCACCAGGTCACCCCCCAGAAATGCAAGAACACTTCACACAATTTCCCCAGAAATTGTACCTTTTCTAGTTCTTACTGTTATTCTTATTATAGCCAAATTTGCCACCCTAACTCCTCCCACAGTTTTTACACTACATAGACAAAAATTTACCAAAACGTGCAGATTGTTGCCGATCGGATTGCTATTACTTTGTGGAGCGATCCCACCCCCGGGGCCCCCGTGGCAGGCCCCGGAAGCCCCCTTTTTTCCCATAGACTTTGACAGGGTATATTTTCAAATCGCTCCCACTCGCCAGGCTTTGATGCTAAAGTCACCAAACTTGGGTCACTTAGTCATGGGGTCAACCCGAAAATTTTTGGCACATTTCGGGGACCCCAAAATGTGGGCGGGGCCACACAGAACCAATCAAAATCTCCCCATTGACTGTAATGAGACGTTCAAATTGCTGCTCCTCCCACATTTTTAGGAGTACAAATTCCAAACTTTGCAGTCTTGGTCGGCACCCACCCTAGTACCTTACTTGTGCTTTGTTAACCAATCCCACCTTCCGGGCCCCTGGGACGGGCCCCCAAAATCCACGTTTTTCCCATTGACTTTGACAGGGAAAATTTTCAAATCGCTCCCAGTCGCACAGATTTGAAACTAAAGTCACCAAACTTGGGTCACTTAGTCATGGGGTCAACGCACAATTTGTTAGAACATTTCGGAGACCCTAAAATGTGGGCGGGGCCACACAGAACCAATCAAATTCTCCCCATTGACTATAATGAGAGGTTCAAATTGCTACTTCTCCCACAGATTTAGGAGTATAAATACCAAACTTTGCACTCTTGGTCGGTACATACCCGAGTATCTTGCTTGTGCTTTGTTAACCGATCCCACCCCCCGGGGCCCCCGAAAACCTCTTATTTCCCATAGAGTTTTATTGGAAAAATGCAAACGTTTGTCACTCATACAGCTTCGGAGTTAAACTGACCAAACTTGGGTCACTTAGTCATGGGGTCAACCTGAAAATTTATGTCACATTTTGGGGACATTAAAAAGTGGGCGGGGCCACAAACAACCAATCAGATTTTCCCTATTGACTTCAATGAGAAAATTTTAAATTGCTGCCATTTCAACAATGTTAATGGCAGGGTTGTTAAACTTAATATATTCGGTTAATAGGTGACTAGAATTCAAATGTTTAAAAGTGGGCGGAGTCTACAACGGCCAATCAAATTTCAGCCATATGTTTTAATGGGAAAATTTAAAACTGCCGCTGCTCTTAGAGGGTCAATGGCAAAGTCACTAAACTTGGAACAGTTGGTCAATGGGTGACTGGGACCCCCCCCGGACTACCAGGTGACTCATGGGTGCCCCCGCCCTAGCCCTTAGGTGCACCCGCACTAGCCCTTAGATGCACCCACTCCGACCCTTAGGTGCAACCACCCCAACGATTAGGTGCACCCACCCCGACCCTTAGGTGCACCCACCCCGACTTTTAGGTGCAACCACCCCGACCCTTAGGTGCACCCACTCCGACCCTTAGGTGCAACCACCCCGACTTTTAGGTGCACCCACCCCGACTTTTAGGTGCACCCACCTTGACTTTTAGGTGCACCCACCCCGACTTTTTGGTGCAACCACCCCGACCCTTAGGTGCACCCACTCCGACCCTTAGGTGCAACCACCCCAACGATTAGGTGCACCCACCCCGACCCTTAGGTGCAACCACCCCGACTTTTAGGTGCAACCACCCCGACCTTTAGGTGCAACCACCCCAACGATTAGGTTACCCAGTTACTCCGCCCACTCCAGTTGTAAGCTACTGGTGGAGGCAAAAACACTTCACACAATTTCCCCAGAAATTGTAGCTTTTCTAGTTTTGATTATTGTTTATTGATTCCAAAAATTTATTGAGTTCGATTTCTATTTTATTCCAGCTGAAAAATATATCGTCGATGCCAGAGTACCAGGTCCTTCCCCAGTCTGGGAGCAATATATTGCTGCTCCCAATGTGCCATAAATAAATTGGCATAACTGGGGGCAAACCTGGTACCCATAGCGGTCTCTTTTATTTGTAGGTAAAAGTCAGATCCATAAATAAAATAATTGTGTGTTAAAATAAACTCCACTCCTTTCGCTAAAAAGTCTCTGTTCTTTTCAAAGTTGGCTGTTCCTTTCTAATTGTATTTTAAGAGCTTCTATTCCTTGCTCATGATTATCGTATACAATGAATTTACATCGAGTGTTCCTAAAATCTAATGTGGTTGGTACTTCAAATTTTCTACTATTATTATAATTTGAGTTGTATCTTTAATATATGAGAAAGTTCTTTTTACTGTTGGCTGTAAAATTTTGTCTATATATTGTGATAAATATTATGTTAATGAGCTTATGCCAGAGATGATTGGCCTACCAGGGGGATTTCTTTGGTCTTTATGAATTTTTGGGATGCAATAAAATACCAGTAATTGTTGTTGAGTACCCGTTATAAATTTGTATTCTTGTTCATGTAGGATCCCTCTCTCCCAACCATCTGTGGCATATTTTTCAAGTACATTATTGTATTCTTCGGTAGGGTTTCGATTTAATTTTCGATTTAATTTTATATATGTAGTAATATCCGATAATTGTCTCAGACATTCTGCATCATACTGTTGAGCTTCTAAGATTACTATGGCTCCTTCTTTATCCGCCAGCCTAATGACAATATTCTTTTGTTTTTGCAACTGTTTATTAGCCTGTATCTCTTGTGTGGTTAAATTCTTTCTGTTCCTTGAACTATCTCTTAATTTTCTTATATCCATTTCTAAATTTTTCTTAAAAGCTGCCATTTCATGTCCAATTTTCTGTCTAGGATACATTTTGGACTTTTGTTTTAGATTAGTGTGTGCATAGACCTCCTGTTTTATATAGTTCCTGACTGTTGGATTTTTTGTGAAATATTTTTTAAGGCATAGTTTCCTAATTAATCTTTCTACCCCAATGAATATATCAAACTTGTTTAATCTGACAGTTGCTGCAACTTTTAGGCCCTTGTTTAATAAGCTTGATTGTGCCGTTGTGAGTTTCACCGAACTCAAATTTATTATGGCATCATTATTCTTATTTATTATCTGTTCCTGTAGTTGAACCTTTTTTCTCTCTTTTCCCTTACCTCTTCTTGTTCTCTTCTTCTTGTGTCTTGTGCATATTGGTGATAGTGGTGGTTGGAAGTATGTGTGTTTCCTCTCCCTTGATTCTGTTGTGTGTTTTTCCCATAGTAAATTTTTGGTGGTTGTGTTCTCTGATCCCATTCTTGATTGGTCTCCCTGTGTCTCAAGTTGTACTTGTGTCCCATTGGGGGTGATTGGTGATATCTTGATTCTTGTGTCTGTTGTCTTATTTGATGTGTTCGAATCTTCTGATGTGGCGGTGTACGATCTAAAAAATGAGGGTTAGAGAGAGTTTCATATCTGTTTGTAACTGGAACATTATAACAGTTTTTATCCCAATTTTCATTATATTCCTGTGTATCTAAAGCATTATGCTGTTCCTGCTGTTGATTTTCCTCATGTGTTTTTTGTAAATCAATTTTAGTGAAATGTTAAAATTTTTACTTTTTTTGTAATTATTTCATGTTCAGTTGCACCTAAACTAAATTTTTTCTTGCCAATTTTTGAACTCTTCATTTTAGGGAAATTTATCTATTAATTTTCCCAATTTATTTATCTTTTCTGTAGTTTTTTGCCAAGATTTGGGTTCTCCTTTTAATCAATGCTATGGATTGTGCTGTCAACAAATTATCCTATTCTTCTTTAAAAAGGTCATTACATAAATCTTGTGCAGGAGTTTTATTTTAGTTAATTGGAAACCCTTTGGTATATTACCATTTTCCAGGTGGCGATTGAGGGATTTAATTTCCCACCGTTGTTTGAGTTTGATTAAGAGGGTCTCCAATTCTCTAAATATTTCCATCCTGTCGGGTTATATAAAGACCAAATGCTTTATATAAGAAAAAAATTAATGGATCAAAAGAAAATTTATTAAAATTATATTGATCCGTGAGATGGACATAAACATCTCCAAGAGTTCAATTGAGAACCTAATTATTTTGTGCAATCAGTAAAAGAAACTGGGTACAATCGTCTATGCAAAATATACATGATTTATTATACAATAATTTAGAATACAATCAAAATAGTCTACGTAAATTTCAATAATATACAATGATATGCTGTACCCACTATATTGTGCCAACAAAACACTACTCAACCAACACAAGAATATTATGCAATACGGCTTTAAAATTGTGAGAGATATAAAATCAATTGATTATGCGCAGAAACTCAATCAAGAAAATAACAGATACGAACCCTTGCCCTGCCAAATCTTATGCCCAATCTCGGATAATGGTAGTATTGCAATAAAACTTATAAATTATCAGCTTGATAGCAAACTAGGGAATATCGGGATTTCGCTAAGTATCAAGCCAATTAATTTACCTCAATACTACTTATAAATAAAAATATATATTACCCAAGGATGTAGATGATAGGCAGAGCCTAGGGGAAGTCAGCTCTCCAAAGGTTTTTTTCCTAATCCCAAAATCTTTCTCCAGAGATCTCCCTCCTTTTCTTTGTTTTCTTTTTCCTTTTTGTGTACCCCTCCTTTTTGGTAACTCTTAACCAAAACTTATCAGATGAGCACACCTTCCTAGTTTGGAACTTTCCAATCACTGTTGGATAGGCGTGTACATTGATAAGGAATGTGATGTCATAACACCACACAAAATGCACTTTTGCTACTGGTGTAGTGTTACCTGCTCATACCTAGGTGGCACTGTTGTATAGATTGTTACAATAACACTAGCTCTTTTGAACGACACAGTAATTTCTTCGGCTTACAATAAAAATCCATACAAAATAGTTAATGTAAACCAACATTGCTCTTAAAGGCAATTAATATCTATTATAACTAGAATAAGTAGATATAACTGTTTACACTTATGGAAAAGACACAACAAATCCCCTTTCATTACAATATAAACCATTGCAATAAGTTGGGTTATGTTGGAATGTCCAAAAAGGCTTTTCATATGGATCCTTCAGAAACATTAGTTCCTGTTTAAATTGTTCATTACTCTCACGAAGATTTACTGAGTGAGTCAATAACTTTGAGTGTGTAAGTTGGTGGTGATGATAGTGTCCTCCACAACGGAATATAGGTCTGATAAATGTTGCTTCTGACTTTCCATCTCTGCATAAATACTCATCCTTTTCAGTGAACCGATCTCAAGTTCCAATGTCTTAAAAGAGATGGAATTAACAGCTGATACACTGGTGGCAATGGCAGTGCCCACTACGGCAAAGATTATGGCGGCTGCAATCGCAGAAGTGAACCGCTTTGGTCATCGACTTGTTGAAAACTGTTCTCTGCTCATGGTTTTCCTTGATCTGTGTAATCCTTTCTTGGGAATAACCGATGTGCATTTGATACCACACCTTTATCTCCAGAGACAACTGTCTTTCAATGAAGACGCGTGGATCCAAACTGATGTAGATCTTTTGGGATAGAACCGTCTTATTCGTCAAGATGAATCCCGTGGTATCCTGCAGCATGATTCCAGATGAGGGGCCTGGTAAAGCGATCGGCATGGAACTCCTTCCCCAAGATCAGGACGATGTAGATAACGGCAACAACCCTCGATGCCATCTTGCGCCTGTAATATATTGTATGACAAATATAAGTACATACATCTTCCACCTTTTTTTCACTCCTGCAAGAAAAGAGTTCATGCTACCATACATATTTGATTTGGCATAGTTTCTTTTTGTGAACAGAGCAAGTTCTTGATTCAAAAGTGAGCTAAGAGATAATTAGTTACAGAGGAAAATACATGAGGATAGGTTAGTATATTTGTATGTTCATACTATACCAATCCTGGGTTTCCGTCTTTAGCTGGAACCTTGATATCTCTTTACTCCTCATCATCCGGCATTCCTTCCATTTGGCGAAGTTGTGACCTAGGATGACGAACACGTAACTGATTAATATGCACCCACTTCTCTATAAATTCATCCCCCTTAAGAATTTTGATCTTGTAGACCATAGGTGACAATTTGTCAGTGACAACATAGGGTCCCTTACAGGAAGGCAGGAACTTCCTTTCCTTCACCTGATCCCGGGCAAAGTTATAGCAATAAACCTGATCAAAAATCTGGTACTCTTAGTAGTCTTCAGATCATAGTAGGTTTTGGCGCTCACGGCTGCTTTTTCCAGATTCTTCTGGGCAAATGCAAAAGCATGCTGAAGGTGCTTGCGTAGATTCTCCATGTATTGATGAGCTGTTGAAGCATTTATCAAATTTTGGCCTGTTGTCCGGTAGAGTAAATGCTCGGGTAACACCATCTTCCTGCCAGTGATCATTTCGAAGGGAGAAAGTTTGGTTGCCACGCTTGGGGTGGCTCTAATGGTTATGAGAACCAAAGGCAACTTCATATCCCAGTCCTTACCGGATTCATTGACAAATTTCTTTAGAATGTTGACAATGGTTTGGTTATAGCGTTCTACTCCACTAGAGGCTTGCCGATAAGCTATATGTAGCTTCCTTTTTACTCCCAGTATCTCCCACATTTTTGTCATCACCTCACTAGTGAAATGACTTTCGCGATCGGACTCGATGCGCTGGGGAAGACCAAACCTGGAAAACACGTGGTTAATGAGTAGAGACGCGCACACACTTGAACTGCATGTCTTTTTGTAGAGATATACTATGGGGAGCCATATTATGAATTACCATATGCAATGGATCCTGATGGATATTTATCATAGGAGTGGGATTTACCTTCAGGCCGAGTTGCTGTATCCGGTTGGACAAACAGATCAAAGTATCTGCATTCTTCAGTCTTTGTCCCTTCTTTACTTGAATGGGAAGAAGAAATGGTTTGCATCCTTCAGGGATTTTAACCTCATCTGCAACCATGATAGTCACGGCATATGGCATCTGTTGTCCCCATCTCAAGGCTTGCTCTTCATCCTGGAATCCCCCCGGATCTCCAGGTCATCTGGACCATAGAGTATTGTTGACCAGATCAGTCTGCACGGCAAATTGGTGTAGAAGGTCATTACCTATGTACATCTGGTACCGTGGTTCATTCAACACGATGAATAAATGTTCCGTAGTCTTCTCTCCTATGGAAATAGACATCTTGCAATCACATGATGACTCTGTGAATCTCCATCCAGATCATGAACCCATTGGTCCTGTGGAGAGGAAACTTTAATCATTTTAGGGTTACCGATCTGTTTCAAGAGACTTAAGCTTATGTAACTGACTTCGGATTTCAGATCCAGCTTGGCGTATTTCACCCGGGCCATATTGTTCACCTGTGCGGGAATCAATAAGTTATTATTAACCTTCTCAATCCATACCATGGATTGAGTATGCCTGGTCAGGTCCGTGACTTTGTAACTTCCCCCTTTAAGAGAAATAGTTAATGCATCCCCATCCAGGGTTACCTTTTCAATTCTGTCCTTCTGGATGGTTATGGTATGAGCGGTACCATTAACTGCTTCCTCAGGCTTACCATTTTTCTGGATCATGACATCCGGCATTTGATTATTCCTAAAATGAACTTCAACACAGTTAAACCTTTCCTTAATCATATGACAACTACGTTGGGGTTGTGCATAGCAAGATTACTCATAGGCAATGGGTCCCCTCACCTGAGTCCAAATGGCTTCATTGATGAAGTCTACTATGGAACTCAATCTTTTCAGGAGGTCGATTCCTATGATCAGCCGATGATAGGGAAGGTCCACAATCAGTGTGGTATGTCTAATTATCTTCTTGCCAATTTTAACCATGATGTACCTCTTACCTGCAAAGCTTCTCCACCGACACTTATCAAAGAGCCATCAAACGATTTCAATCTTGTCCTCTTTGCTGTCAAATCTAATACCTGTTGGAAATAACTATATGACAATATAGTAGCTTGTGATCCTGTGTCAAGTAAACCCTAATTGGCCCGATAAGTTCATCTTGGAGATAAGAATCAAGAAAATATCGGCCTTCAACCTGAAATAAATCACACAAGAAATTAGGGTGTTCATTTATTTGACACTTGCTAAGGATTTGACCTTTCTGCAGCGTCGCGACCTCTGGTGAATTCTTGGAATTCCTGTCGCATGCAGGAGCAGTAACAGCCCCCACCTTTGGGGAAGACTGGATTACATCACAGCTTACAGATGGCAGCTCGCAACTGGATGCTGAGATGATAGGATCACTCACTGGAGAAGACACATTAGTGCAGGAATCATCATGGTTAGACTGTAATATACACAACATGTTAGACATCTCCTCCTTTGCCTCAATTTTAGGGTCAAGAACGCTGCAAGGCAAAGTAGGATTAGAAATCACATTAGATTATCTTACAACCATCTCCGTAGCCTTGCACCGGCCTGGGCTCTGACCCCGCCCTGCCTGCATTATGGGGCTGAGCTGAGTACTGCAGTTGCCCCTAAAAAAGACTCAATCTGTTTTCCAGTGGACACCTGGGACAGGTCCAAGGGAGCTTTGAGATCAAGATCTCTAGCCAAGCTAAGCTTAATTTGCATGGGCATTGCATCATAAAACAGTTGTTATACGCCAACCCATAGGCATTTTTAAGGATAGGGAGGAATTCCCGGGGACTCTGATCGGGTCTACATGTGAGTTTATAGATATCACGTTTTGCAGCTGTCACAGTACGGTAAGGGCCGAATTGTAATTTGACCTCGTGCAAAACATCCTGCCAATCCTGAATTCCCCTCTCCCTAAATGAAATAAAGTAGTGGCGATATTTAGCATCAAATGCCCATGGTAGGAATCTGATCCTGTCAGCATCAGAATACAAATTTAAAGAATCCATGGTGGACTGGTACAGTTCTAAGTGATTGGCAATTTTAGGAGATCCCTTTTTAGAGAATTTGGGCACAGTGACATTTAGAAATGTAATGATACTCGAGGAGCTCTGATCCTTTTCTGAACACTGAGTATTTTTCATTCTAGAGACCACCTCAGCATATGTTGGTCGTCTGAAACTCTCATTCCCCTGATGGGCAAACTCATGCCTGCGTGGTAGGGAATGGATCACAAGCTTTCCCACATCACTGTCACAATCACTCACACTCCACTCACTTCCATCAGACCCACTTGGCACAGGTGACTTAACACTAACATTCCTCTCTAGGGGAGGATGTGGATGGGCACTTCTGTGGCCTTTTGCGTCGCTAGCGCCTAGTAAGGTGGTTACAGCTTGAAACGCCTGACTTAATTGGGTTAAGGCCTCCTGTGTAATCATGCCATCACACTCGGGTGGCTTAGGGTCTCAGATGGATTGCGCTTTAAGAGCACGTGATGCTGACATATCTGCATTTTGGGGTGTGAGAATTGGAGGGACTGGAGATCCCTCATGATCAGACAGATCACTTTCAACATTGGCTACAGTTTGGCTTAGTTCTTTGTTTGCTGCAGACTGCTATAATGGATGGGCAGCTCCTCTGCCTCACTTTTTAATTTGTGATAGGCAGCATGGCTATGATCGAGCTCGCATTTTAAGTCCTCTATTGATGCCTTTGCAGATTCTAATCTTTCTTCCATATGGGATACATATGCTTGCATTTTCATTATATGCACATGTCTACTCTCTGAGAAAATGCTGACCTCTAATAATGCATACAGAATTGATGGCAACATCTTTAAGAGGTGTTGGTTTTTACTGGCGATATTTTTAAGCAGGTATCTGATTGAGACTATTTGTGACAACAATCCCATTGATATTTCAAGATTTCAAAGCTGTGAGTGGCCCACAATGAAAGAGTGTGGGGAAATATCCTTCTAAAATATAACCTTTATATGATATACATTAAAATATACACCTGAAGATGCATCACAATACAAAACATATAGTCAAGGGGTTCTGGGTGGATACCCCACTGCTGGTAAAGAAAAAAGACAAAACTTAGCACTGATACGCATAGGTGAATGCTAACAGTATAACCCAACCAACACAAGTATAACATGTATTGGGGTTCCAGGACGGATACCCCACTTCTGGTAGGACAAGAATATAAGATGTAACTGCTGCGCCGGTGTGGACACAGACAGTCTTACCTGACCGACCAGATGACTAGGATCAGCGTGGTAAGGGAGTCAGGCCTGACGGAAGGGAGTGTAGACAGGGAAAAACAGTCATGAGAGTATGGATGCTGTGCCCTATATCACCCTATATACTTGGTAGGATTGGGGCCTGCTCCCATGCTGCCTGTCTACACAGAGCACTCGCCCTGAAAAGAGCGACCCCGTCCGGATACCTGTCCCTAGTTATGGACCTGAACCCTAGTCTAGTGAACAAACATAAAAAACACAAAGCGACTACAGGCCTCCCGACGTGGCACGTTTCTGTCGTGTCGACTCCTCAGGGGATAAAATGCATGTAGAGACAAAACGAAAAATATACCGTCTATGACCGCAAGTAGCAGTCAAACATATGCTGCAGTAGGACGGTTACATGAAAGACTAGACCCAAGGTTCAGAGTCAAAGTCTAGGGGCAGGCATCCATGGTGCAGGATTGCCATGCTACAGAGGAATAAATGCTTCTCTGCTCCTTGGTGTGTAAGGATCTGGTGGTCCTCACTAAAGGTAGTATCCCTAATGTTAAGGGGGTTCATCAACCTATACCAGCCACACTGACACATACCTTCATGATGTTTAAATAGATCCCCAGCGCGCCTCTTCCAGGGAGACCGCCCTGTCAGCATCGGCGTCGGCGTGTGACGTCACGCGCATGCGCCGTGACGCACCAGACGCCGCCGCTGATACCACATGATTACGGCGACCAATCGGATCAGGAGGCGGAGGGAGAGAGCGGTTACCACGGAGAACATGTCAACACAAGGTAACCTCACAGTACGTCCCACAATGGAGGCGTCCGTGACAACGCTACAGAGCAAGATCGTAGCAAATTAAAACTGACATTTCTTGCAGGTTCGCAGCAACAAGAACTAAATAGAAAGAGCTGGACACAATACCAGGTTGTTTTGGAAAATTGTGAAATAGTAGTATGTCTCCTATATGTGCATCCCTTCCAGAGGAATAGGATGCCACCACAGGATTGAACATTACTATTATTGAGGAGTAAGCTTAACCAATATCTATATAAAGCACCCATAGTCCAGCCTTTCATTCAGGCCCAGGGGTGCAGATGTTTTAAGGTGGAATATCCATCGGGATTCTTGCTGAAGCAGACATTTGTCCCAGTTGCCCCCTCTCACAGGTGGTTTGACCACATCAAAACCGAGGAACTTCAGAGAGGCTCTACCATTGTGCACAGTATGGACGTGTTTAGAGATTGGGGTATCTCTTTTGTGTGAGATGTCCCCCAAGTGCTCCCCTATCCGCCTCCTGAATTCCCGTATCGTTTTACCTACATATTCAATCCCACATTCACACTGGATCCGATATATGACCCCTCTGGATTTACAGTTAATGAAATGCGGGATTGAATATGTCTTGCCTGTGACATTGCTCACAAATGACTTGCTAACCTGTATGCGTTTGCACGCTATACAATTTCCACATCTATAACAACCCACAGTTCTACATCGCAACCAGGTGGTCTTGGTGCGATCGGGTGCATAGTGGCTATGCACTAGCTTATCACGTATGTTCGGCCCCCTACGATAGGTTATTTGTGGTTGGTCACCTAAAACGTCTTTTAAGTCAGGGTCCATTTTGAGGACTTGCCAATGGCGCCCCAAAATCTGCCTGACTTGTTTAGACCCCCTATCGAAATTGGTGATGATTCTCATGACCTTAGTGGGTGGAGTGGATAGTTGATTGGAAGTGAGCAGTGAGCATCTTGGTCGGGACAGGGCTTTCTGGAATGCCGATCTCAACACAAAGTCGGGGTATCCCCTGGACAAAAATCTCGTCCTCAGATCAGCTGCTTGGCGAATAAAATCATGCTTGTCTGAGCAGTTGCGTCTCAAACGCAAGTACTGACCTCTAGGAATTCCAGTCCTGAGTGGGAGAGGATGGTTACTCTCCCACCTCAGGAGGGAATTCGTAGAGGTGGCCTTCCTATAGATCGACGTGTCCAGTTCACCCTTCGCGTTCCTGGAGATTTTAATATCCAGGAATGGCAAAGTCGTGGGGTGCGACTCACAGGTGAAGTGCATGCCAATATTGTTCTGATTGAGATGCTGGACGAAGGCTTCAAAGGTCCCCTGATCTCCATTCCAGAGTATGAAGATGTCGTCGATGTATCGCGCCCACAAGCCAATTTCATAAGTGTCAAGAGCCTCGTCTTCCTTGAAAACGATGGTCTCCTCCCACCAGCCCAGGAATAGATTAGCATACGATGGGGCGCAGGGACTCCCCATCGCAGTACCCCTGAGCTGGTGGTAGGTCCTCCCATCAAAGGTGAAAAAATTACGTGTTAACGTAAACTCAAGAAGACGCAGGACAAATTGGCTGTGGGCGCGATACTGACATCCCCGTGACCGAAGGAAATGTTCTACAGCCCTGAGGCCCAAATTATGTGGTATCGAGGAATAAAGGGCCTCAACGTCAATACTGGAAAGGAGACAGGTCTCCTCCAATGTCAGACCCTCCAAACGCTTAAGGAGGTCGGTGGTATCTCTGACATGGGAGGGGAGAGCCGTGACAAACGGTGCCAATATCCGGTCGATGTAAATACCCAGATTCTGGTTAAGATTGTCCACCCCCGAAACAATGGGTCTCCCCTTCAGAGGACTAACCCCCTTATGCACTTTGGGGAGACTGTAAAATGTAGATTTACGGGGATGCAGGGGAAAGAGAAAAGCAAATTCCTCAGCATTAATGATATTGGTAGCTTTCGCTTCATCCAAAGTAATTTTAAGTTCACGCCTATATCCCTCGGTGGGGTCATTATACAGAACTTCATACGTCCCTGTGTCTGATAGTATATTCCTACACATATTCTCATATTGCACCGCGTCCATGACCACGACATTCCCCCCCTTGTCAGCGGGTTTGATGACAATGTGGTGGTCATCAGCTAATGAAGAAATAGCAGTGGTCACGGACTCGGCGCAGTTGGAATGATGCGTGGACACTCTGAGGTCCTCTAGATCCCTGGTGACCATGTTTAGGAATACATCTATACATGACACTTCGTTCGCAGTGGGTGGCATCTTGGTACTTTTCACTTTTAGATTAGTAAATGGACCGTTACCCTTGGTAGTGTCCTCATTGGAGTTCAAGGACTGTAATAGTTGTACATCCTTAAGTAAGTCAGTAGGAATCCCCAATTCAAGACATTGGCGACGGTCCATTAATCTAAAGTGTTTATGCCACCTTAACTTGCGAATAAACAAATTAATATCTTTGACAGATGCAAATCTGTCAAATTTTGGGGTGGGTACAAACGTCAGGCCTAGTTCTAGGGCTTTAGTCTCATCGATACTGAGGACACGTGATGAAAGGTTTAAGACTTGTGGTCCCAAAACTAATTCGGAGGTTTCTGTGTGCGACTGCTTCAGCAAGAATCCCGATGGATATTCCACCTTAAAACATCTGCACCCCTGGGCCTGAATGAAAGGCTGGACTATGGGTGCTTTATATAGATATTGGTTAAGCTTACTCCTCAATAATAGTAATGTTCAATCCTGTGGTGGCATCCTATTCCTCTGGAAGGGATGCACATATAGGAGACATACTACTATTTCACAATTTTCCAAAACAACCTGGTATTGTGTCCAGCTCTTTCTATCTAGTTCTTGTTGCTGCGAACCTGCAAGAAATGTCAGTTTTAATTTGCTACGATCTTGCTCTGTAGCGTTGTCACGGACGCCTCCATTGTGGGACGTACTGTGAGGTTACCTTGTGTTGACATGTTCTCCGTGGTAACCGCTCTCTCCCTCCGCCTCCTGATCCGATTGGTCGCCGTAATCATGTGGTATCGGCGGCGGCGTCTGGTGCGTCACGGCGCATGCGCGTGACGTCACACGCCGACGCCGATGCTGACAGGGCGGTCTCCCTGGAAGAGGCGCGCTGGGGATCTATTTAAACATCATGAAGGTATGTGTCAGTGTGGCTGGTATAGGTTGATGAACCCCCTTAACATTAGGGATACTACCTTTAGTGAGGACCACCAGATCCTTACACACCAAGGAGCAGAGAAGCATTTATTCCTCTGTAGCATGGCAATCCTGCACCATGGATGCCTGCCCCTAGACTTTGACTCTGAACCTTGGGTCTAGTCTTTCATGTAACCGTCCTACTGCAGCATATGTTTGACTGCTACTTGCGGTCATAGACGGTATATTTTTCGTTTTGTCTCTACATGCATTTTATCCCCCTGAGGAGTCGACACGACAGAAACGTGCCACGTCGGGAGGCCTGTAGTCGCTTTGTGTTTTTTATGTTTGTTCACTAGACTAGGGTTCAGGTCCATAACTAGGGACAGGTATCCGGACGGGGTCGCTCTTTTCAGGGCGAGTGCTCTGTGTAGACAGGCAGCATGGGAGCAGGCCCCAATCCTACCAAGTATATAGGGTGATATAGGGCACAGCATCCATACTCTCATGACTGTTTTTCCCTGTCTACACTCCCTTCCGTCAGGCCTGACTCCCTTACCACGCTGATCCTAGTCATCTGGTCGGTCAGGTAAGACTGTCTGTGTCCACACCGGCGCAGCAGTTACATCTTATATTCTTGTCCTACCAGAAGTGGGGTATCCGTCCTGGAACCCCAATACATGTTATACTTGTGTTGGTTGGGTTATACTGTTAGCATTCACCTATGCGTATCAGTGCTAAGTTTTGTCTTTTTTCTTTACCAGCAGTGGGGTATCCACCCAGAACCCCTTGACTATATGTTTTGTATTGTGATGCATCTTCAGGTGTATATTTTAATGTATATCATATAAAGGTTATATTTTAGAAGGATATTTCCCCACACTCTTTCATTGTGGGCCACTCACAGCTTTGAAATCTTGAAATATCAATGGGATTGTTGTCACAAATAGTCTCAATCAGATATCTATCATTCCCACTGATATGGCAGGATTCCTAGCGACAGGATTTGATGCAGAGAACTGGTTACATGAGGCCAAGGATATATTCTCTGATAAACAGTTCAATCAGAAAAAGTACTTACCATCCTTTCAAACCGCCTTTGTAGATCTTACCCAGGTCTACAAAGAACAGATTACGTCCTGGTGGGAGGTGCAAAGTCTGGACAATTACATTAAAAATAATATTGTCCCAAGGGGGCTGCGTATCTCTCTCCTCCCAGCGGCTCGTCTACGACAACACCCCGGCTTCTTAACTAAGTGGGAGCAGGAAGCCACAAATAGTTCCCTTAGGCTTATGAGGCTTCTGCTGGATGAGGAGAGAGCTAATCTAGCCACCCTTAGTCAGAAATTGATAGAATACACGGAGGTTGTACAGACTTTTTCACAGGAAGCGGAATTCCAGAACAAAGAAAAGCAGCTCCAACTTACCCTAGAAAAATATCAATATCACCTAAAAGAAAGAAAACACCGGCAGTTTATTAGAGATCTCTCAGATTTTAAAGAAAACCGTATATATTCCTCTCTTGGTAACACAAGAAGAGATACTGTACCAAGCAATTCTGAGAGATCTTCTACTGAAACTGACCACTCCGATTCGGAGAGAGAAACTGTCCCTAAAGTGAGTCAACATCCCAATAGGGGCAGGTACAGGAAGGGTAAAGGTCGTGGTTCATACAGAGGCCAGGATAACCGTTTTTTAGGCCAGTTCAATCAGACTATGGAATATCCGCTACGCAGTCGCACACAGAAACCTCCGAATTAGTTTTGGGACCACAAGTCTTAAACCTTTCATCACGTGTCCTCAGTATCGATGAGACTAAAGCCCTAGAACTAGGCCTGACGTTTGTACCCACCCCAAAATTTGACAGATTTGCATCTGTCAAAGATATTAATTTGTTTATTCGCAAGTTAAGGTGGCATAAACACTTTAGATTAATGGACCGTCGCCAATGTCTTGAATTGGGGATTCCTACTGACTTACTTAAGGATGTACAACTATTACAGTCCTTGAACTCCAATGAGGACACTACCAAGGGTAACGGTCCATTTACTAATCTAAAAGTGAAAAGTACCAAGATGCCACCCACTGCGAACGAAGTGTCATGTATAGATGTATTCCTAAACATGGTCACCAGGGATCTAGAGGACCTCCGAGTGTCCACGCATCATTCCAACTGCGCCGAGTCCGTGACCACTGCTATTTCTTCATTAGCTGATGACCACCACATTGTCATCAAACCCGCTGACAAGGGGGGGAATGTCGTGGTCATGGACGCGGTGCAATATGAGAATATGTGTAGGAATATACTATCAGACACAGGGACGTATGAAGTTCTGTATAATGACCCCACCGAGGGATATAGGCGTGAACTTAAAATTACTTTGGATGAAGCGAAAGCTACCAATATCATTAATGCTGAGGAATTTGCTTTTCTCTTTCCCCTGCATCCCCGTAAATCTACATTTTACAGTCTCCCCAAAGTGCATAAGGGGGTTAGTCCTCTGAAGGGGAGACCCATTGTTTCGGGGGTGGACAATCTTAACCAGAATCTGGGTATTTACATCGACCGGATATTGGCACCGTTTGTCACGGCTCTCCCCTCCCATGTCAGAGATACCACCGACCTCCTTAAGCGTTTGGAGGGTCTGACATTGGAGGAGACCTGTCTCCTTTCCAGTATTGACGTTGAGGCCCTTTATTCCTCGATACCACATAATTTGGGCCTCAGGGCTGTAGAACATTTCCTTCGGTCACGGGGATGTCAGTATCGCGCCCACAGCCAATTTGTCCTGCGTCTTCTTGAGTTTACGTTAACACGTAATTTTTTCACCTTTGATGGGAGGACCTACCACCAGCTCAGGGGTACTGCGATGGGGAGTCCCTGCGCCCCATCGTATGCTAATCTATTCCTGGGCTGGTGGGAGGAGACCATCGTTTTCAAGGAAGACGAGGCTCTTGACACTTATGAAATTGGCTTGTGGGCGCGATACATCGACGACATCTTCATACTCTGGAATGGAGATCAGGGGACCTTTGAAGCCTTCGTCCAGCATCTCAATCAGAACAATATTGGCATGCACTTCACCTGTGAGTCGCACCCCACGACTTTGCCATTCCTGGATATTAAAATCTCCAGGAACGCGAAGGGTGAACTGGACACGTCGATCTATAGGAAGGCCACCTCTACGAATTCCCTCCTGAGGTGGGAGAGTAACCATCCTCTCCCACTCAGGACTGGAATTCCTAGAGGTCAGTACTTGCGTTTGAGACGCAACTGCTCAGACAAGCATGATTTTATTCGCCAAGCAGCTGATCTGAGGACGAGATTTTTGTCCAGGGGATACCCCGACTTTGTGTTGAGATCGGCATTCCAGAAAGCCCTGTCCCGACCAAGATGCTCACTGCTCACTTCCAATCAACTATCCACTCCACCCACTAAGGTCATGAGAATCATCACCAATTTCGATAGGGGGTCTAAACAAGTCAGGCAGATTTTGGGGCGCCATTGGCAAGTCCTCAAAATGGACCCTGACTTAAAAGACGTTTTAGGTGACCAACCACAAATAACCTATCGTAGGGGGCCGAACATACGTGATAAGCTAGTGCATAGCCACTATGCACCCGATCGCACCAAGACCACCTGGTTGCGATGTAGAACTGTGGGTTGTTATAGATGTGGAAATTGTATAGCGTGAAAACGCATACAGGTTAGCAAGTCATTTGTGAGCAATGTCACAGGCAAGACATATTCAATCCCGCATTTCATTAACTGTAAATCCAGAGGGGTCATATATCAGATCCAGTGTGAATGTGGGATTGAATATGTAGGTAAAACGATACGGGAATTCAGGAGGCGGATAGGGGAGCACTTGGGGGACATCTCACACAAAAGAGATACCCCAATCTCTAAACACGTCCATACTGTGCACAATGGTAGAGCCTCTCTGAAGTTCCTCGGTTTTGATGTGGTCAAACCACCTGTGAGAGGGGGCAACTGGGACAAATGTCTGCTTCAGCAAGAATCCCGATGGATATTCCACCTTAAAACATCTGCACCCCTGGGCCTGAATGAAAGGCTGGACTATGGGTGCTTTATATAGATATTGGTTAAGCTTACTCCTCAATAATAGTAATGTTCAATCCTGTGGTGGCATCCTATTCCTCTGGAAGGGATGCACATATAGGAGACATACTACTATTTCACAATTTTCCAAAACAACCTGGTATTGTGTCCAGCTCTTTCTATCTAGTTCTTGTTGCTGCGAACCTGCAAGAAATGTCAGTTTTAATTTGCTACGATCTTGCTCTGTAGCGTTGTCACGGACGCCTCCATTGTGGGACGTACTGTGAGGTTACCTTGTGTTGACATGTTCTCCGTGGTAACCGCTCTCTCCCTCCGCCTCCTGATCCGATTGGTCGCCGTAATCATGTGGTATCGGCGGCGGCGTCTGGTGCGTCACGGCGCATGCGCATGACGTCACACGCCGACGCCGATGCTGACAGGGCGGTCTCCCTGGAAGAGGCGCGCTGGGGATCTATTTAAACATCATGAAGGTATGTGTCAGTGTGGCTGGTATAGGTTGATGAACCCCCTTAACATTAGGGATACTACCTTTAGTGAGGACCACCAGATCCTTACACACCAAGGAGCAGAGAAGCATTTATTCCTCTGTAGCATGGCAATCCTGCACCATGGATGCCTGCCCCTAGACTTTGACTCTGAACCTTGGGTCTAGTCTTTCATGTAACCGTCCTACTGCAGCATATGTTTGACTGCTACTTGCGGTCATAGACGGTATATTTTTCGTTTTGTCTCTACATGCATTTTATCCCCCTGAGGAGTCGACACGACAGAAACGTGCCACGTCGGGAGGCCTGTAGTCGCTTTGTGTTTTTTATGTTTGTTCACTAGACTAGGGTTCAGGTCCATAACTAGGGACAGGTATCCGGACGGGGTCGCTCTTTTCAGGGCGAGTGCTCTGTGTAGACAGGCAGCATGGGAGCAGGCCCCAATCCTACCAAGTATATAGGGTGATATAGGGCACAGCATCCATACTCTCATGACTGTTTTTCCCTGTCTACACTCCCTTCCGTCAGGCCTGACTCCCTTACCACGCTGATCCTAGTCATCTGGTCGGTCAGGTAAGACTGTCTGTGTCCACACCGGCGCAGCAGTTACATCTTATATTCTTGTCCTACCAGAAGTGGGGTATCCGTCCTGGAACCCCAATACATGTTATACTTGTGTTGGTTGGGTTATACTGTTAGCATTCACCTATGCGTATCAGTGCTAAGTTTTGTCTTTTTTCTTTACCAGCAGTGGGGTATCCACCCAGAACCCCTTGACGATATTTTTAAGCACATCAAGTTAAGTTAGATGTCTCCTGACTGTGCCAAGTGGCGTCCATACATCCACACATTCTCTCTTGGCTTCTGCCTGCAACTCACTTATACATGCAGCCACATCATGATCCAAATATTAATGTGAATTGACATATTCAACAACGATACGGATTAACTACTCCAGGCTAGATGGACTATCTCCTGTTGCATCATCACTACCGGCTGCACTGATTTTCTTACAACAAAGTTATATAAACAGATCTATGAATAATCTGGTTAGCCAAGAAAAGTATGGAACGTTTTACTATTTTCACAAATAATCAAAGAATTAACTTGATCTCGCTGGGGCCTCCATTTTATATCGGGTTATATAAAGACCAATTGCTTTATATAAAAAAAAAAATGAATGGATCAAAAGAAAAATTATTCAAATGATTCTGATCCATGAAATGGACATAAACATCTCCAAGAGTTCAATCGAGAACCTAATTATTTTGTGCAATAAAAAAAAACAGTACAATCGTCTATGCAAAATATACATGATTTATTATACAGGGTGGGCCATTTATATGGATACACCTTAATAAAATGGGAATGGTTGGTGATATTAACTTCCTTTTTGTGGCACATTAGTATATATGAGGGGGGAAACTTTTCAAGATGGGTGGTGACCATGGCGGCCATTTTGAAGTCGGCCATTTTGAATCCAACTTTTGTTTTTTCAATAGGAAGAGGGTCATTTGACACATCAAACTTATTGGGAATTTCACAAGAAAAACAATGGTGTGCTTGGTTTTAACGTAACTTTATTCTTTCATGAGTTATTTACAAGTTTCTGACCACTTACAAAATGTGTTCAATGTGCTGCCCATTGTGTTGGATGTCAATGCAACCCTTTTCTCCCACTCTTCACACACTGATAGCAACACCGCAGGAGAAATGCTAGCACAGGCTTCCAGTATCCGTAGTTTCAGGTGCTGCACATCTCGTATCTTCACAGCATAGACGATTGCCTTCAGATGATACGAGATGTGCAGCACCTGAAACTACGGATACTGGAAGCCTGTGCTAGCATTTCTCCTGCAGTGTTGCTATCAGTGTGTGAAGAGTGGGAGAAAAGGGTTGCATTGACAATCCAACACAATGGGCAGCACATTGAACACATTTTGTAAGTGGTTAGTAACTTGTAAATAACTCATGAAAGAATAAAGTTACGTTAAAACCAAGCACACCATTGTTTTTCTTGTGAAATTCCCAATAAGCTTGATGTGTCAAATGACCCTCTTCCTATTGAAAAAACAAAAGTTGGATTCAAAATGGCCGACTTCAAAATGGCCGCCATGGTCACCACCCATCTTGAAAAGTTCCCCCCTCACATATACTAATATGCCACAAACAGGAAGTTATGTGAGGGGGGAACTTTTCAAGATGGGTGGTGACCATGGCGGCCATTTTGAAGTCGGCCATTTTGAATCCAACTTTTGTTTTTTCAATAGGAAGAGGGTCATTTGACACATCAAACTTATTGGGAATTTCACAAGAAAAACAATGGTGTGCTTGGTTTTAACGTAACTTTATTCTTTCATGAGTTATTTACAAGTTACTAACCACTTACAAAATGTGTTCAATGTGCTGCCCATTGTGTTGGATTGTCAATGCAACCCTTTTCTCCCACTCTTCACACACTGATAGCAACACTGCAGGAGAAATGCTAGCACAGGCTTCCAGTATCCGTAGTTTCAGGTGCTGCACATCTCGTATCGTCTGAAGGCAATCGTCTATGCTGTGAAGATACGAGATGTGCAGCACCTGAAACTACGGATACTGGAAGCCTGTGCTAGCATTTCTCCTGCGGGTGTTGCTATCAGTGTGTGAAGAGTGGGAGAAAAGGGTTGCATTGACAATCCAACACAATGGGCAGCACATTGAACACATTTTGTAAGTGGTCAGAAACTTGTAAATAACTCATGAAAGAATAAAGTTACGTTAAAACCAAGCACACCATTGTTTTTCTTGTGAAATTCCCAATAAGTTTGATGTGTCAAATGACCCTCTTCCTATTGAAAAAAACAAAAGTTGGATTCAAAATGTCCGACTTCAAAATGGCCGCCATGGTCACCACCCATCTTGAAAAGTTTCCCCCCTCATATATACTAATGTGCCACAAAAAGGAAGTTAATATCACCAACCATTCCCATTTTATTAAGGTGTATCCATATAAATGGCCCACCCTGTACAATAATTTAGAATACAATCAAAATAATCAACGCAAATTTCAATAATATACAATGATATGCAGTACCCAGAATTTGCCACTATATGGTGCCAACAAAACACTACTCAAACCAACTCAAGAATATTATGCAATATGGCTTTAAAATTGTGAGAGAGATAAAATCAATTGATTAAGTGCAGAAACTCAATCAAGAAAATAACAAATACAGACCCTTGCCCTGCCAAATCTAATGCCCAATCTCGGATAATGGTAGTATTGCAATAAAACGTATAAATTATCAGCTTGATATCAAACTAGGGAATATAAAGATTCCCAACAGAGAAGCTCTCTTGTTATCAATATCAGATCTTGTATTCAGTGATATGCCGTTGAGACTGATGTAGTACTAACACTATACGTCGCAATAAGCGGGGTTTAGCTAAGTATCAAGCCAATTAATTTATATCAATACTACATATAAATAAAAATATACATTACCCAAGTATGTACAGTCAGGTCCATAAATATTGGGGCATTTACACAATTCTAACATTTTTGGCTCTATACACCACCACAATGGATTTGAAATGAAACGAACAAGATGTTCTTTAACTGCAGACTGTCAGCATTATTTTAGGGTATTTACATCCAATAATCATAAATCAAACTTTCACTTTTTAATACATGGTTGCAAATCCTTTGCAGTCAATTACAGCCTGAAGTCTGGAACGCATAGACATCAAAGGACGCTGAGTTTTATCCCTGGTGATGCTCTGCCAGGCCTCTACTACAACTGTCTTCAGTTTCTGCTTGTTCTTGGGGCATTTTTCCCTTCAGTTTTGTATTCAGCAAGTGAAATGCATGCTCAATCGGATTCAGGTCAGGTTATTGACTTGGCCATTGTATAACATTCCACTTTTTTCCCTTATTTCCCTTAACCACCTCAGCCCCCATAGCTTAAACACCCTGAAAGACCAGGCCACTTTTTACACTTCTGACCTACACTACTTTTACCGTTTATTGCTCGGTCATGCAACTTACCACCCAAATGAATTTTACCTCCTTTTCTTCTCACTAATAGAGCTTTTATTTGGTGGTATTTTATTGCCGCTGACATTTTTACTTTTTTTGTTATTAATCGAAATTTAACGATTTTTTTGCAAAAAAATGACATTTTTCACTTTCAGTTGTAAAATTTTGCAAAAAAAACGACATCCATATATAAATTTTGCTCTAAATTTATTGTTCTACATGTCTTTGATTAAAAAAAAATGTTTGGGTAAGAAAAAAAAATGGTTTGGGTAAAAGTTATAGCGTTTACAAACTATGGTACAAAAATGTGAATTTCCGCTTTTTGAAGCAGCTCTGACTTTCTGAGCACCTGTCATGTTTCCTGAGGTTCTACAATGCCCAGACAGTACAAACACCCCACAAATGACCCCATTTCGGAAAGTAGACACCCTAAGGTATTTGCTGATGGGCATAGTGAGTTCATAGAACTTTTAATTTTTTGTCACAAGTTAGCGGAAAATGATGATTTTTTTTTTTTTTTATTACAAAGTCTCATATTCCACTAACTTGTGACAAAAAATAAAAACTTCCATGAACTCACTATGCCCATCAGCGAATACCTTGGGGTGTCTTCTTTCCAAAATGGGGTCACTTGTGGGGTAGTTATACTGCCCTGGCATTCTAGGGGCCCAAATGTGTGGTAAGAAGTTTGAAATCAAATTCTGTAAAAAATGGCCGGTGAAATCCGAAAGGTGCTCTTTGGAATGTGGGCCCCTTTGCCCACCTAGGCTGCAAAAAAGTGTCACACATGTGGTATCTCTGTATTCAGGAGAAGTTGGGGAATGTGTTTTGGGGTGTAATTTTACATATACCCATGCTGGGTGAGAGAAATATCTTGGCAAAAGACAACTTTGTATAAAAAAATGGGAAAAGTTGTCTTTTGCCAAGATATTTCTCTCACCCAGCATGGGTATATGTAAAATGACACCCCAAAACACATTCCCCAACTTCTCCTGAATACGGAGATACCAGATGTGTGACACTTTTTTGCAGCCTAGGTGGGCAAAGGGGCCCATATTCCAAAGAGCACCTTTCGGATTTCACCGGTCATTTTTTACACATTTTGATTTCAAACTTCTTACCACACATTTGGGCCCCTAGAATGCCAGGGCAGTATAACTACCCCACAAGTGACCCCATTTTGGAAAGAAGACACCTCAAGGTATTTCGTGATGGGCATAGTGAGTTCATGGAAGTTTTTATTTTTTGTCACAAGTTATTGGAATATGAGACTTTGTAAGGAAAAAAAATAAAATAAAATCATCATTTTCCACTAACTTGTGACAAAAAATATTAAATTCTAGGAACTCGCCATGCCCCTCACGGAATACCTTGGGGTGTCTTCTTTCTAAAATGGGGTCACTTGTGGGGTAGTTATACTGCCCTGGCATTTTCCAGGGGCCCTAATGTGTGGTAAGTAGGTAAATGACCTGTGAAATCCTAAAGGTGCTCTTTGGAATGTGGGCCCCTTTGCCCACCTAGGCTGCAAAAAAGTGTCACACATGTGGTATCGCCGTATTCAGGAGAAGTTGGGCAATGTGTTTTGGGGGTGTCTTTTTACATATACTCATGCTGGGTGAGAGAAATATCTCGGCAAAAGACAACTTTTCCCATTTTTTTATACAAAGTTGGCATTTGACCAAGATATTTATCTCACCCAGCATGGATATATGAAAAATGACACCCCAAAACACATTGCCCAACTTCTCCTGAGTACGGCGATACCAGATGTGTGACACTTTTTTGCAGCCTAGATGCGCAAAGGGGCCCACATTCCTTTTATGAGGGCATTTTTAGACATTTGGATTCCAGACTTCTTCTCACGCTTTAGGGCCCCTAAAATGCCAGGGCAGTATAAATACCCCACATGTGACCCCATTTTGGAAAGAAGACACCCCAAGGTATTCAATGAGGGGCATGGCGAGTTCATAGAAATTTTTTTTTTTTGGCACAAGTTAGCGGAAATTGATTTTATTTATTTTTTTCTCACAAAGTCTCCCTTTCCGCTAACTTGGGACAAAAATTTCAATCTTTCATGGACTCAATATGCCCCTCACGGAATACCTGGGGGTGTCTTCTTTCCGAAATGGGGTCACATGTGGGGTATTTATACTGCCCTGGCATTCTAGGGGCCCTAAAGCGTGAGAAGAAGTCTGGACTATAAATGTCAAAAAATTTTTACGCATTTGGATTCCGTGAGGGGTATGGTGAGTTCATGTGAGATTTAATTTTTTGACACAAGTTAGTGGAATATGAGACTTTGTAAGAAAAAAAAAATAATTTCCGCTAACTTGGGCCAAAAAAATGTCTGAATGGAGCCTTACAGGGGGGTGATCAATGACAGGGGGGTGATCAATGACAGGGGGGTGATCAGGGAGTCTATATGGGGTGATCACCCCCCTGTCATTGATCCCCCCCCTATAAGGCTCCATTCAGATGTCCGTATGTGTTTTGCGGATCCGATCCATGTATCCGTGGATCCGTAAAAATCATACGGACATCTGAATGCAGCCTGACAGGGGGGGTGATCAATGACAGGGGGGTGATCAGGGAGTCTATATGGGGTGATCACCCCCCCCGGAAGGCTCCAGGGAGACGCCTGTATGTGTTTTGCGGATCCGATCCATCTATCAGTGGATCCGTAAAAATCATGTGGACAGCTTTACAGGGGGGGTGATCAATGACAGGGGGGTAATCAATGACAGGGGGGTGATCAGGGAGTCTATATGGGGTGATCACCACAGTCATTGATCACGCCCCTGTAAGGCTCCATTCAGACGTCCGTATGCGTTTTGCGGATCCGATCCATCTATCAGTGGATCCGTAAAAATCATGCGGACATCTGAATGGAGCTTTACATGGGGGTGATCAATGACAGGGGGGGTAATCAATGACAGGGGGGTGATCAGGGAGTCTATATGGGGTGATCATCACAGTCATTGATCACGCCCCTGTAAGGCTCCATTCAGACGTCCATATGCGTTTTGCGGATCCGATCCATCTATCAGTGGATCCGTAAAAATCATGCGGACATCTGAATGGAGCTTTACAGGGGGGTGATCAATGACAGGGGGGTGATCAGGGAGTCTATATGGGGTGACCACCACAGTCATTGATCACGCCCCTGTAAGGCTCCATTCAGACGTCCGTATGCGTTTTGCGGATCCGATCCATCTATCAGTGGATCCGTAAAAATCATGCGGACATCTGAATGGAGCTTTACAGGGGGGTGATCAATGACAGGGGGGTAATCAATGACAGGGGGGTGATCAGGGAGTCTATATGGGGTGATCAGGGGTGATCAAGGGTGAATAAGGGGTTAATAAGTGACAGGGGGGGGTGTAGTGTAGTGGTGCTTGGTGCAACATATTACTGAGCTACCTGTGTCCTCTGGTGGTCGATCCAAACAAAGGGGACCACCAGAGGACCAGGTAGCAGGTATATTAGACGCTGTTAAATATACAGCGTTTAATATAACAGCGTTTAATATACCTGTTAGGGGTTAAAAAAATCACATCTCCAGCCTGCCAGCGAACGATCGCCGCTGGCAGGCTGGAGATCCACTCTCTTACCTTCCGTTCCTGTGAGCGCGCGCGCACCTGTGTGCGCGCGTTCACAGGAAATCTCGGCTCGCGCGAGATGACGCATATATGCGTGACTCTGCACAGGGCTGCCGCCTCCGGAACGCGAATCTGCGTTAGGCGGTCCGGAGGCGGTTAAAAAAAACTCCTTGGTTGCTTTTGCAGTATGCTTTGGGTCATTGTCCATCTACACTAGGAAGCGCCGTCCAATGAGTTCTGAAGCATTTGGCTGAATATGAGCAGATAATATTGCCCGAAACACTTCAGAATTCATCCTGCTGATTTTTGTCAGCAGTCACATCATCAATAAATACAAGAGAACCAGTTCCATTGGCAGCCATACATGCCCACGCCATGACATTACCACCAACATGCTTCACTGATGAGATGGTATGCTTAGAATCATGAGCAGTTCCTTTCCTTCTCCATACTCTTCTCTTCCCATCACTCTGGTAAAAGGCTTTTTTAGATGTCGTTTGGCAAACTCTAATCTAGCCTTTCTGTTTTTGAGGCTCACCAAAAACTTTGAGGCAGAAAACCGCCCCCTCCTTCTGTTGATTGACAGGGCCAGCCGCGATCTTCTCCTCCGGCCAGCCCTGTCAGCATTTCAAAAATCACGCGGGAGTGCTGAGGAGGTAGACGCCCTACTTGCTGGTAGAAAGGTAATTAGCATATCATAAAAGTACGTTTTTTGCTAAATCTACTGAACGAAAATTATTAATAACATAATGTATGGCAATATGGCAGGATAGGGATTATAAGTAGACAAAAAAAATAATTAGTTTAGTGGGGTGACAGAAGTCCTTTAACAAGTGGGAGGCACATATGCAAACTGTTGTAATTCCTACACCGTTCACCTGATTTGGATGTAAATACCCTCAAATTAAAGCTGACAGTCTGCAGTTTAATTCTTATTCGTTTAATGTCAAATCCATTGTGGTGGTGTATAGAGCCAAAAATTTTAGAATTGTGTTGATGTCCCAATATTTATGGACCTGACTGTAGGTGATAGGCAGAGCCTAGGGGAAGTCAGCTCTCCAAAGGTTGTTCTCCTAATCCCAAAATCTTTCTCCAGAGATCTCCCTCCCTTTCTTTGTTTTCTTTTTCCTTTTTGTGTCCCCCGCCTTTTTGGTATCTCTTAACCAAAACTTATCAGATGAGCACACTTTCCTAGTTTGGAACTTTCCAATCACTGTTGGATAGGCATGTACATTGATAAGGAATGTGATGTCATAACACCACCCTGAATGCACTTTTTGCTACTGATGTAGTGTTACCTGCTCATACCTAGGTGGCACTGTTGCATAAGCTATAAGCATCATACCATTAAGGGTTAACTCATACATGCCTGACATTTTCAATACTACACATCTCTGACATCTGGAGGCCTTGTCTCACAGCTGAGGGACAAACTTTGATACATGAATATATACTTTGAGGAACATCTAGACAATTCTCATACTGGAATTCATGTTCAGATAAGAAATATAATGAAGCCTCTACTTCTGCAGGTGTTCTGTATCTTCTAACTGTTTAAATGTAGAATAGATTGTTACAATAACACTAGCTCTTTTGAATGACACAGTAATCTTCCCATGGACTTTCTTCGGCCTACATAAAAATCCATACAAAATAGTAAATATAAACCAACATTGCTCTTAAAGGCAATGAATATCCATTATAACTAGAATAAGTAGATATAACTATTTACACTTATGGAAAAGGCACAATCCCTCTTAATCAAACAACGGTGGGAAATTAAATCCCTCAATCGCCACTTGGAAAATGGTAAAATACCAAAGGGTCTCCAATTAACTAAAACTCCTGCATAAGATTTATGTAATGACCTTTTTAAAGAAGAATGGGATAATTTGTTGACAGCACAATCCGTAGCATTGATTAAACTTATTATTAAAAGGAGAACCCATATCTTGGAAGAAATTAAAGAAAAGATAAATAAATTGAAAGAAGTAATAGATACATTTCCCCAAAATAATTAGAGTTCAAAAAATGGCAAGAAAAAATTAGTAAGAAACAGATATGAAACTCTCTCTAACCCTCATTTTTTAGATTGCATCGCAAGATTCAAACAAATCAAATAAGACAACAGACACAAGATATCACCAATCACCCCCAATGGGACACAAGTACAACTTGAGACACAGGGAGACCAATCAAGAATGGGATCAGAGAACACAACCACCAAAAATTTACTATGGGAAAAACACACATACTTCCATCCACCACTATTACAAATATGTACAAGAACAAGAAGAGGTAAGGGAAAAGAGAGAAAAAAGGGTCAACTACAGGAACAGATAATAGATAAGAATAATGATGCCATAATAAATTTGAGTTCGGTGAAACTCACAACGGCACAATCAAGCTTATTAAACAAGGGCCTAAAGGTTTGCACCAACGGTCAGATTAAACAAGTTCAATATATTCATTTGGGTAGAAAAATAAATTAGGAAACTATGCCTTAAAAAATATTTAATAAAAAATACATTAGTCAGGAACAATATAAAACAGGAGGTCTATGCACACACTAAAACAAAAGCCCAAAATGTATCCTAGACAGGAAATTGGACATGAAATGGCAGCTTTTAAGAATAATGTAGAAATGGATATAAGAAAATTAAGAGAGAGTTCAAGGAAAAGAAACAATTTAACTGCACAAGAGATACAGGCTATTAAGCAATTGCAAAAACAAAAGAATATTGTCATTAGGCCAGCGGATAAAGGGGGAGCCATAGTAATCTTAGAAGCTCAACAGTATGTTGCGGAATGTCTGAGAAAATAATCGGATATTACTACATACAGTTGCAAGAAAAAGTATGTGAACCCTTTGGAATGATATGGATTTCTGCAAAAACTGGTCATAAAATGTGATCTGATCTTTATCTAAGTCACAACAATAGACAATCACAGTCTGCTTAAACTAATAACACACAAAGAATTAAATGTTACCATGTTTTTATTGAACACACCATGTAAACATTCACAGTGCAGGTGGAAAAAGTATGTTAACCCCTAGACTAATGATATCTCCAAGAGCTAATTGGAGTGAGGTGTCAGCCAACTGGAGTCCAATCAATGAGATGAGATTGGATTTGTTGGTTACAGCTGCCCTGCCCTATAAAAAATACACACCAGTTCTGGGTTTGCTTTTCACAAGAAGCATTGCCTGATGTGAATGATGCCTTGCACAAAAGAGCTCTCAGAAGACCTACGATTAAGAATTGTTGACTTGCATAAAGCTGGAAAGGGTTATAAAAGTATCTCCAAAAGCCTTGCTGTTCATCAGTCCACGGTAAGACAAATTGTCTATAAATGGAGAAAGTTCAGCACTGCTGCTACTCTCCCTAGGAGTGGCCATCCTGTAAAGATGACTGCAAGAGCACAGCGCAGACTGCTCAATGAGGTGAAGAAGAATCCTAGAGTGTCAGCTAAAGACTTACAAAAGTCTCTGGCATATGCTAACATCCCTGTTGGCGAATCTACGATACGTAAAACACTAAACAAGAATGGATTTCATGGGAGGATACCACAGAGGAAGCCACTGCTGTCCCAAAAAAACATTGCTGCACGTTTACAGTTTGCACAAGAGCACCTGGATGTTCCACAGCAGTACTGACAAAATATTCTGTGGACAGATGAAACCAAAGTTGAGTTGTTTGGAAGAAACACACAACACTATGTGTGGAGAAAAAGTGGCACAGCACACCAACATCACAACCTCATCCCAACTGTGAAGTATGGTGGTGGGGGCATCATGGTTTGGGGCTGCTTTGCTGCATCAGGGCCTGGACGGATTGCCATCATCGAAGGAAAAATGAATTCCCAAGTTTATCAAGACATTTTGCAGGAGAGCTTAAGGCCATCTGTCCACCAGCTGAAGCTCAACAGAAGATGGGTGTTGCAACAGGACAACGACCCAAAGCATAGAAGTAAATCAACAACAGAATGGCTTAAACAGAAGAAAATACGCCTTCTGGAGTGGCCCAGTCAGAGTCCTGACCTCAACCCGATTGAGATGCTGTGCCATGACCTCAAGAAAGCGATTCACACCAGACATCCCAAGAATATTGCTGAACTGAAACAGTTCTGTAAAGAGGAATGGTCAAGAATTACTCCTGACCGTTGTGCACGTCTGATCTGCAACTACAGGAAATGTTTGGTTGAAGTTATTGCTGCCAAAGGAGGTTCAACCAGTTATTAAATCCAAGGGTTCACATACTTTTTCTACCTGCACTGTGAATGTTTACATGGTGTGTTCAATAAAAACATGGTAACATTTAATTCTTTGTGTGCTATTAGTTTAAGTAGACTGTGATTGTCTATTGTTGTGACTTAGATGAAGATCAGATCACATTTTATGTGCAGAAATCCATATCATTCCAAAGGGTTCACATACTTTTTCTTGCAACTGTATATAAAATTTAAACCCTACCGAAGAATACAATAATGTACTTGAAAAATATGCCAGAGATGGCTGGGACAAAGGGATCCTACAGGAACAAGAATTAAAATTTATAACGGGTACTCAACAACGATTACGGATATTTTATTGCATCCCGAAAATTCCTAAAGACCAAAGGAATCTCCTTGGTAGGCCAATCATCTCTGGCATAGGCTCATTAACATCATAGTTATCACAATATATAGACAACATAAAGACAGATTGATAGGTCCGTCATTCAGTAATGGCCCACATATTATCTATACAAGAGCACCTAATTTATCTCTTAAAGTTGTACCAACAATAAGGCAGAAAAAACATAGGGACTCTATTTCCCATGAATGGTTTACCATAAAAGGTTTTTATAAATGTGGTTGATGCAAAAATTCCAAAATTACACAATTTCCAAAAACCCCCCACAAAGATATGTTCATCTAATAATACCTTTTCATGGGAAATAAGAGAATTCCTAACATGCAATTCAGTCAGTGTAATATACACTGCTCAAAAAAATAAAGGGAACACTTAAACAACACAATGTAACTCCAAGTCAATCACACTTCTGTGAAATCAAACTGTCCACTTAGGAAGCAACACTGAGTAACAATCAATTTCACATGCTGTTGTGCAAATGGGATAGACAACAGGTGGAAATTATAGGCAATTAGCAAGACACCCCCAATAAAGGAGTGGTTCTGCAAGTGGTGACCACAGACCACTTCTCAGTTCCTATGCTTCCTGGCTGATGTTTTGGTCACTTTTGAATGCTGGCGGTGCTTTCACTCTAGTGGTAGCATGAGACGGAGTCTACAACCCACACAAGTGGCTCAAAGTAGTGCAGCTTATCCAGGATGGCACATCAATGCGAGCTGTGGCAAGAAGGTTTGCTGTGTCTGTCAGCGTAGTGTCCAGAGCATGGAGGCGCTACCAGGAGACAGGCCAGTACATCAGGAGACGTGGAGGAGGCCGTAGGAGAGCAACAACCCAGCAGCAGGACCGCTACCTCCGCCTTTGTGCAAGGAGGAACAGGAGGAGCACTGCCAGAGCCCTGCAAAATGACCTCCATCAGGCCACAAATGTTCATGTGTCTGCTCAAACGGTCAGAAACAGACTCCATGAGGGTGATATGAGGGCCCGACGTCCACAGGTGGGGGTTGTGCTTACAGCCCAACACCGTGCAGGACGTTTGGCATTTGCCAGAGAACACCAAGATTGGCAAATTCGCCACTGGCGCCCTGTGCTCTTCACAGATGAAAGCAGGTTCACACTGAGCACATGTGACAGACGTGACAGAGTCTTGAGAAGCCGTGGAGAACGTTCTGCTGCCTGCAACATCCTCCAGCATGACCGGTTTGGCATTGGGTCAGTAATGGTGTGGGGTGGCATTTCTTTTGAGGGCCGCACAGCCCTCCATGTGCTCGCCAGAGGTAGCCTGACTGCCATAAGGTACCGAGATGAGATCCTCAGACCCCTTGTGAGACCATATGATGGTGCGGTTGGCCCTGGGTTCCTCCTAATGAAAGACAATGCTAGACCTCATGTGGCTGGAGTGTGTCAGCAGTTCCTGCAAGACGAAGGCATTGATGCTATGGGCTGGCCCGCCCGTTCCCCAGACCTGAATCCAATTGAGCACATCTGGGACATCATGTCTCGCTCTATCCACCAACGTCACATTGCACCACAGACTGTCCAGGAGTTGGCAGATGCTTTAGTCCAGGTCTGGGAGGAGATCCCTCAGGAGACCGTCCGCCACCTCATCAGGAGCATGCACAGGCGTTGTAGGGAGGTCATACAGGCACGTGGAGGCCACATACACTACTGAGCCTCATTTTGACTTGTTTTAAGGACATTACATCAAAGTTGGATCAGCCTGTAGTGTGTTTTTCCACTTTAATTTTGAGTGTGACTCCAAATCCAGACCTCCATGGGTTGAAAAATTTGATTTCCATTTTTTTTATTTTTGTGTGATTTTGTTGTCAGCACATTCAATTATGTAAAGAACAAAGTATTTCAGAAGAATATTTTATTAATTCAGATCTAGGATTTTTTTTGTGTTCCCTTTATTTTTTTGAGCAGTGTATATAATAGAAGGTCTATGTAAAAAACAATATATTGGGAGGACTAAAAGATTATTAAAAAGAGAATTTCTAAGCCTCCTAGTGGAATGACATTCGCAGCTTTCGAAAAAGTAGACACACATTGGAGAGGTGGGGATCATATCTCAAGAATGTCAAGACAGGAATCTGGTAAAGCCATTGACTGTACTACCCATCAGGATTGATTTGCCCCGATTTCCACTTATACCTAAAGGGACCAGAAATATAGCCTTAGAAAATTTCCAAACACAGAGGATTCGGCACTACAGGTGAGAGCATCACATGATCTACCCCCGCATCACTTGACTCATTACAAACCACGTGGGACGCCACCCTTGGCGCGGAATTAGCAGAATGGACTAACTCAGCAAGAGAGCCGGTACAGATCGTGTAACCTTACAGAAACACAAGGCCGGGAAAGTGGCTGTACAACGGGTGGGACACCCCCGATGTCAGCCTATATATACAATAGTTTGCTGTAAGTAGAGACCTATAAACTATGCAACTAACTGACTCACCCTAACGATTAATCATACGGCTCACTAAACAGAGAACTGGACTTTTCTTTGGAATTTGCAATCTTTAAAAAAAACTAAAAATTTTTTTTTTCATACTTCTCTTTTTCACATCACATTTTTTGAACTTTTCATCACCAATTATAAAGAACTTGCTTATGTACAAAAAAAACAACATATTTGTTCACTTTTGTTTGATAAAACAGAAGTAGATATTTTTATTTTGTCACAGCTGCCTCTTAATAATCTGAATATTCAGTATCATCTATTAAGGTTTTCTAAGACTGACAATTCCTTTTCTTTCTAAAATATGTGGAACATTAGTCCTCATTATTTAAGAAATGTGTTACTATCACGTAATTTTGTTTTAATATATATTGGTCCGTCATTCACTGTCCATTGAATGTAAAATATTTATTATATGAAGTTAATACTAATGTCTAATAGCTGACCATTTATCACATGTGTGGATTAATTAATAGATATACTAACTTGCATTTAAGATGTATAGTACTAAATAGAGTTACACATATATTTTTTTTAGGTATATATATATATATATATATATATATATATATATATATTAGGGAGTTTTTTAAATTTTACCTGAACTTGCGCATTTTAAAGGGATATATACATATTTCATGTTATAAATAAATGTATTTTAATTTTTGAACTTATGATGCAGATGGTGAGTGCCTGTTTTTTTCTTTTATAAAAATAGAGATGACATTTCAGAATTTCACTTTTTTGGCATATTTTTAATTTTAATCAATTTTTTCCAGTTACAAAGCAAGGGTTAACAGCCAAACAAAATTCAATATTTATGGCCCTGATTCTGTAGTCTGGTTTTTTTACACCATGTCCCATTTGAAGCCCCCCTGATGCACCTCTCGAGTAGAAACTCCCAAAAAGTGACACCCATTTGGGAAACTATGGGATAAGGTGGCAGTTTTGTTGGTACTATTTTAGGGTACATATGATTTTTCGTTGCTCTATATTACACTTTTTGTGAGGCAAGGTAACAAAAAATTGTTGTTTTGGCACCGTTTTATTTTTTGTTATTTACAACGTTCATCTGACAGGTTAGATCATGTGGTATTTTTATAGAGCAGGTTGTTACGGATGCGACAATACCAAATATGTTTTTTTGGTTGTTTGTTTCAGTTTCACATAATAAAGCATTTTTGAAAAAAAAATTTTTTTTTGTGTCTCCACATTCTGAAAGACTTATTTTTTTTTTGGGCGACTGTCTTTTGTAGGGGCTCATGTTTTTGGGGATGAGATGACGGTTTGATTGGCACTATTTTGGGGGGCATATGAATTTTTGATCTCTTGCTATTACAGTTTTTGTGATGTAAAGTGACAAAAAATAGTTTTTTACACTTTTTTTTTTTTTTTTTTTTTTTTACGGTGTTCACCTGAGGGGTTAAGTCATGTGGTATTTTTAGGATAAATCAATAACGCTCCTGGTGTCAATAATTTTCTTTATAGTTCATCATTTATCCAAAAATATATACCAAATATTTGAACATTGGATGCAATAGACATCATTATTTACATTGTGATATCTCATATTGAAGAGGATTATTACTGCCACAGTAATCAAGCAGGGGATGTTCATACTTTTTTATATACTTTATTTTAGCATTGTTTTTATATGGGATCTCAAAAGTCAAAATCACCTAGTTGCGTGATTGATCCATACAGAGCCAGATAGAAAGTGCCAACCTATTTAGTTTTTACTATTACATGTGGTATTTTTATAGAGCATGTTGTTACGGACGCGGCGATACCTAATATGTATACTTTATTTTATATACTTACGTTTTACACAATAACAGCATTTTTTAAACCAAAAATATCATGTTTTAGTGTCTCCAAAGTCTGAGAGCCATAGTTTTTTTTATTTTTTGGGCGATTGTCTTAGGTAGGGTATCATTTTATGCTGGATGAGGTGACGGTTAGATTGGTACTTTTTTGGGGGGTATACGCCTTTTTGATCGCTTGGTGTTGCACTTTTAGCGATGTAAGGTGACAAATTTTTTTTTTATTTCTGTGTTGTGATACATTGGCTGTAAGTGTATTTCAGACTGTAATACACTTACAGCCTGTTTGCCTGTGAGATTCAGGGGGCTGGATCTCACAGGCTGTCACGGAAGGCAGCCACGATGCCTAAGAAAGGCATCGGGCTACCTTCCCTGCCATCGGGTCCCCATCACAACAGCGCGGGGACCCGATGGAAGCTCCAATCTCCGCAAGGACATCGCATGTGCCGCGGTCAGCGCTGACCGCGGAACATCAAGGGTTAATGCGCCAGCATCGGTGATTTCACTGATGCTGGTGCATGCAGCAGGGGTCCGGCTATCAGTGACTGCCGGGCCCCTGCTGCGGATCGAGCGGGCGCATCTCCTGCATCCGCCCGATCACAGCGTCGTATATGTACGGCGCTGGTCCTTAAGTCACGGACATCTGCGCCGTACATGTACGGCGCAGGTCATTAAGGGGTTTATTATCAGTGTACTGTGACATCACTGTGTGCCGCATCTCTTCAGTGTTTATCAGTGTGCTGTGACGTCACTGTGTGCCGCATGTCTTCATTGTTTATCAGTGTACAGTCGTGGCCAAAAGTTTTGAGAATGACACAAATATTAGTTTTCACAAAGTTTGCTGCTAAACTGCTTTTAGATCTTTGTTTCAGTTGTTTCTGTGATGTAGTGAAATATAATTACACGCACTTCATACGTTTCAAAGGCTTTTATCGACAATTACAAGACATTTATGCAAAGAGTCAGTATTTGCAGTGTTGGCCCTTCTTTTTCAGGACCTCTGCAATTCGACAGGGCATGCTCTCAATCAACTTCTGGGCCAATTCCTGACTGATAGCAACCCATTCTTTCATAATCACTTCTTGGAGTTTGTCAGAATTAGTGGGTTTTTGTTTGTCCACCCGGCTCTTGAGGATTGCCCACAAGTTCTCAATGGGATTAAGATCTGGAGAGTTTCCAGGCCATGGACCCAAAATATCAACGTTGTGGTCCCCGAGCCACTTAGTTATCACTTTTGCCTTATGGCACGGTGCTCCATGGTGCTGGAAAATGCATTGTTCTTCACCAAACTGTTGTTGGAAGAAGTTGCTGTTGGAGGGTGTTTTGGTACCATTCTTTATTCATGGCTGTGTTTTTGGGCAAAATTGTGAGTGAGCCCACTCCCTTGGATGAGAAGCAACCCCACACATGAATGGTCTCAGGATGCTTTACTGTTGGCATGACACAGGACTGATGGTAGCGCTCACCTTTTCTTCTCCGGACAAGCCTTTTTCCAGATGCCCCAAACAATCGGAAAGAGGCTTCATCAGAGAATATGACTTTGCCCCAGTCCTCAGCAGTCCATTCACCAGACTTTCTGCAGAAGATCAATCTGTCCCTGATGTTTTTTTTGGAGAGAAGTGGCTTCTTTGCTGCCCTTCTTGACACCAGGCCATCTTCCAAAAGTCTTCGCCTCACTGTGCGTGCAGATGCGCTCACACCTGCCTGCTGCCATTTCTGAGCAAGCTCTGCACTGGTGGCACTCTGATCCCGCAGCTGAATCCTCTTTAGGAGATGATCCTGGCGCTTGCTGGACTTTCTTGGACGCCCTTAAGCCTTCTTAACAAGAATTGAACCTCTTTCCTTGAAGTTCTTGATGATCCTATAAATTGTAGATTGAGGTGCAATCTTAGTAGCCACAATATCCTTGCCTGTGAAGCCATTTTTATGCAACACAATGATGGCTGCACGCGTTTCTTTGCAGGTCACCATGGTTAACAATGGAAGAACAATGATTTCAAGCATCACCCTCCTTTTAACATGTCAAGTCTGCCATTTTAACCCAATCAGCCTGACATAATGATCTCCAGCCTTGTGCTCATCAAAATTCTCACCTGAGTTGACAAGACGATTACTGAAATGATCTCAGCAGGTCCTTTAATGACAGCAATGAAATGCAGTGGAAAGTTTTTTTTGGGATTAAGTTAATTTTCATGGCAAAAAAGGACTATGCAATTCATCTGATTACTCTTCATAGCATTCTGGAGTATATGCAAATTGCTATTATAAAATCTTAAGCAGCAACTTTTCCAATTTCCAATATTTATGTAATTCTCAAAACTTTTGGCCACGACTGTACTGTGACGTCACTGTATGTATAATCCCTGGGCTGTGACGTCACTGTGTGTGTAATCCCTGGGCTGTGAAGTCACTGTGTATAATCCCTGTGCTGTGACGTCACTGTATGTATAATCCAGCTCTGCCACGTACATGTCGTGTGTCACTCCGCAGCCAGCTGACACTGACGGCCAGCGGGGAGAGTGAGTGATGTCACTCGGCTTAACCCATCATATGCACCGCCTGTCACATTGTTAGCCTCACGGTCTTAACTCTCCAGTGGTTGCGCCCGGCTGCTAGTGTGCTGGGCCTATTTTCAAGCAGGGGCAAATACCCAGGCGCCAGGACAAAATTCCTGATCGCCATGGCGACCTAGAGCCTGGGATTTGTCGAGCCCTGGAAGGAGTTCTCTGGATAGACCATCAATATCAGATTGGTGGGGGTCTGACACTTGGCACCATTTCTGATCAGCTGTTTGAAGCAGCTGCAGATATTGCTCAAGTACTGCCGCTTCCAAATTGTTTACATGGTGATCTGTACCTGCATGCGGTCTCCTTAGTGGTGCTGATTGCAACTTCATCCCAGTCATCGATTGGACTCCTACTGATCTGATATTGATGGTCTACCCTAAGGATAGGTCACTAGTATCCTCATCCCAGAAAACCCCTTTAAATGTACCTATGGAACTCCTTTAATTGACTCCTTTCCCATTTAATGCACTAATATCTGCCCACAAGTAACTAATGTTTGATAGATATTAGATCTGTAGAGTCAATCTGTGCAGCCTCTGACCATCAGGACACAGACACCCTTGTTCAGAAAGACATCCCTCTGATCTTCAGAACTGAGCATTAGCCATCAGCTCTGTTCTTTCTGCCTTGATCATAGATACCTGCGCAGGTCTTGGAAGATACATGGGAGTGTCCTCTTGCGGCTGCTCCTATGTATCTTCCATGTCAGAGAGAAGAGGGCTGGTATTCTCTCGGTGGTGCTGTTAGAATCTCTGTCGCTGTCAGACAGGGCTCAATAGAAACACGGCAGTTTTCCCTTAGGCCCCTTGCAGACAAGCGAGTATTCCGCGTGGGCGCAATGCGTGATGCGAACGCATTGCGCCCGCACGGAATCTGGACCCATTCATTTCAATGGGACTGTGTACATGTGCGTTGGTTTTCACGCATTATTTGTGCGTTACATGAAAATCGCAGCGTGATCTATATTCTGATAATTTCACGCAACGCTGGCCAAATAGAAGTGAATGAAGCTGAGTGAAAATCGCATCTGCAAGCAAGTGCGGATGCAATGCGTTTTTCACGGATGGTTGCTAAGAGATGTTGTTTGTATACATTCAGTTTTTATCATGAGCGTGCAAAATGCATTAAATCGCATTGCGTCCGCGTGATAAAAACTGAACAACTGAACACGATTGCAGGCAAATCTGAATGACTTTGCCTGCGAAATCGCACATTTTTCACTGAACGCATTCGCAAGGCATCCGGACCTAATCTGCACACACTCGTCTGCAAGGGGCCTTAGCCTGCAATAGTAAACCATTGCAGTCCATGGCAGAAGAGATATGGTTATCGATATACAAGTTCACTGGGGGCTGAAAATAAAGTTAAAAAGTTTTAAAAATATTAAGAAAAATGAAATATTGAAATAATTTGTCGTTCCCATTTTACATATAAAAATAAATTGGTGTCCAAACTATTAAAGTGTAACTGTCATATTTTTATTTATTTACCAGTTTATTACAGCTAGGCATGTATACGTCAGTTAGTCTGTCAATGATTGTCAAAAGATCTGTAATTACCTTATAATAACAGCTTTCATTAATGTCCGCTGTCCCTTTCCATGGCTCCCTTAAAAGACAGTTGCTAGGGCTTGTCTGTCTCCAGCTAAGACAGGAAGACAGAGGGGCGGTCCTTCACACTGCATGCCTGCATTAGGCTTCAGAGTGAGAAGGCGTGTCTCTCAGTAATCCAATCTGATTGGCTGGCAGGGAGCTGCTGGCTACAGCAAGTGGGTATGGGAAGTGAGGGAAAGCAGTTTTGGCCTCAGAGAACTGGCAGAGGAGCCATCTTGAGAAGGTCCTCATATTGTAGAGGGTAAAACAGCCGTAACTAAGGGTAACACTCAAAGAAAACAGTGGTATGTGGAGAAACTAAAGATTGCTTTATGCATAATGCTTCAGAAGCAGTAACAGATGCTAAAATTAATTTTTTTATGAAAACATGGTGGTTACACTTTCAAATATAAATGTATTTATCCCCTATTGGAGCATGCCGTAATGGGGAAAAAAAACCAAAATGGCTAAATCATAATTTTTTGTCACTTTGCTAACCAAAAAATATTAAACAAAATGTGATTAAACGTGTAAAAAAAAGTGCCAATGCAGATAAAAAAAGTTTGTTCTAAGTTGTAAAAAAAAAGTATAAAAATGTGGTAACTCTGTAATCGCACTGAAATGCAGAGTAACGGTAATGTAATTTTTACCACACAGTGAACTCTGTGATAATGAAATCTATAAAACAGTGGTGGAATTGTGTGATTTTGTTCCCAATTCCACCCCATTTAGAATATTTTTCCAACTTTCCACTACATTGTATGTACATAATACACTACAGTATGTATTAAATGGCGCCATTAGAAAGTACAACTAGTCCCTAAAAAAAAAAAAAGCCTCATATGGCTATGTGAACAGGAAAATGAAAACGGTATGGATTTTGGAAGGCAGAGAGAAAACAAATGAAACTGAAAAGGTGAAAATTGTTTATGATGGGAAGGGGTTTAAATTCTCCTGCTGCTGGTCTGGCAAGTTAGCAAAAAAATAAAAGAAATAAAGAAAAATGTTTTGTTAGATGTTGCGTATCAGCAATAACTGTGCTTTGTTAGAATCCACAATCTCCAAATTCTACAAGAGTTTATTGTGTGTTTGCTGTCTTTTTTGTACTAGATTTCTTCATCACGCCTACCTGAAATTAAATCACAGAGGACACTATATGGATCCACTATTTCCTTTCAGTGCAGCTCCACCAAGAAAGTGAGTATCCATTCACTGAGAATACCCGCAGAATGCAGAAATGTAAAATATAGATGTTTACACAAAGCATACTTAAAGGGCTTCTGTCACCCCACTAAACAGTTTTTTTTTTTTGTGTACTTATAATCCCTATACTGCGATTTATCCATACATAATGTGATTAATCATTTTGATTCAGTAGATTCTGCTAAAAACATACTTTTATAATATGTAAATTACCTGTCTACCAGCAAGTAGGGTGGCTACTTGCTGGTAGCAGCCGCATCCTCCTATCCTAATGACGCCCCCTCCGCATGTTGATTGACAGGGCCAGCGAACGGGATCTTAATCTCCTGGCCCTGTTTGCATTCTAAATCTGGCGCCTGCGCCGTACCTGTCTTTAGTCGGCGCAGACGCACTGAGAGGAGGACGCTCGCTCGGCCGCTCCTTCCTCAATGCGCCTGCGCCGGGTGTAGATGTGACGTCATCGGCGCAGACGCATTGAGGATGGAGCGGCCGAGCGAGCGTCCGCCTCTCAGTGCGCCTAGGCCGATTGAATACCGTTACGGCGCAGGCACCAGATTTTGAATGCAAACAGGGCCAGCAGGGAAAGATCCCGTTCGCTGGCCCTGTCAATCAACATGCGGAGGGGGCGTCATTAGGATAGGAGGATGCGGCTGCTACCAGCAAGTAGCCGCCCTACTTGCTGGTAGACAGGTAATTTACATATTATAAAAGTACGTTTTTAGCAGAATCTACTGAACCAAAATGATTAATCACATTATGTATGGATAAATCGCAGTATAGGGATTATAAGTACACAAAAAAAAAACTGTTTAGTGGGGTGACAGAAGCCCTTTAAGTACATGCATGTATGGGAAATTAATTTATCCACTGCCTGAAAATTCCTTTTGAAAATCCAAAGCCAATTTTAGTACCAGCCATATGGATCACATTTTAACAAAACTTATCCATATGCTGCAGAACTTTTCCACATGGAAATTGACCTGTCGTTCCTAATTTTAGAGACCACGACATGTCAATTTTTGTTGCAGATTTTCACCACAGATTTGACCCCTTTCAATTATTTTTTCGCCCTATAAGACGCACTTGATCACAATACGCACCTATGTTTCAGAAGAGGAAAATAAGAAAAAAAAATTTCATCAGACCTCAGATCAGACCCCCAATCTTCATCAGACCTAAGATCAAACTCCCCCAATTAGTCCCCCAATCTTTATCAGACCCCTAATCTTTATCAGACCTCAGATCAGACCCAGCATCTTCATCAGACCTCCCAATCTTCATCAGACCTAAGATCAGACCCCATTCCCCAGTTAGTCTACCAATGTTCATCTGATAAGGCAGTAAAATAAATAAAACAACTTACCTCTCTTGCAACGGTTGGCACTGCCCCTCTGCAGATCCAGCGTGCTTTACCTGCACTCCTGGTCTTCTGTCGGTGCTGTGCTGTGACCTGATGTTGCACAGCGTCAGGTCATAGTGCATGCCTATATGTATTATATCCAGACGCTCAGTCAGGACACAGAGCAGGTCATGGAGGAAGTCCAGGGAGTGGTGACTATAGCCAGCGCTAGCAGCGCTACACTCACTGCTCCCTGCAACTCTTGCATACTAATGAGTGCTTCCATAATGTAAGCGCTCATTAGTATTTACTTTATAAGACGCATTGACATTTCCCTCCTACTTTTGGGGGAAACAGTGCATGCGGCTATCCTCACTAAATGTAGTGTATGCAAAATCCTGCTTTCAGTCTTCATAGAAGTTGATTAATTACAGGAATAAATATAGTAAAATCTATCAATATATTGTCCATATCAATGTGAATATTACCATGTTGGAGGTTAGAGATTTCTTATCAAGCCTCTGTGTCACTGTCTTGTCAGTATTCTTCCAGCATCAACCCCCAACAGAGAGACCCCTCATGTCTGTCCCTGTCATTTATATATATATATATATATAGAAAATCATGGGTATAGGCGTGCCATGTATGTCCTTCTTTCTTTCCATGTATTGAAACCTTTAAATATAGGCCTTTAGATACCTATACAGAACTTCCACCCTTTCTGAATTAATATACAGTAGATGATGCCAACGTGTAGTGTAATGAATCCTTTATATTAAATACCGTTTGAATGAAAACTGTATCACTTAATATTTAAAAGCGTTTTCCGAGATTTTCATACTGATGACCAATTCTCAGGATAGGTCATCAGTATCTGATCGGTGGGGGTCCGACACCTTTGACCCCTGCCGATCAGCTGTTTCAGGAGGCCACAGCGCTCCTGTGAGCACCGCGGCCCTCTCGCAGCTCACCAAGCACAGCGCTATACATTGCATAGTGGTATCATTGTATAGCTTGGTATTGCAGCTCAGCCCCATTCACTTCTATAGGGCTGAGCTGCTGCTTGGCCATGTGACAAATGAACGTGCTATCAATCAGCCTAGGAAGAGTAGAGAGAAGGCCAATCGGCGGGGGTCCTGGGTGTTGGACCCCCACCGATCAGTATGAAAATCTCGGAAAACCCCTTTAACAAGTATGTATTACCACCTAGTGGTGCAGTGAGGAGTTGCAGCCACAGTGATCAGACATGTATCACATGAGACAACCCCTTTAATTATCAGGCCATTATTAAAGTAGTTGTAAATGTATTAATCCAATTGTATTTTCCCAAAAAAACATAATGGGGAAGATTACAGTTGTTGTAACAACCCATTGGGTTGCTGTTTTCATTTAGGCCGGTCTTAAAATCGAATTGCACTTCCCACTGCACCACTCTTCCTTTGCACCAGTTTTGATATATACCGTATATGTCACAATATGATCTAGCATACAGCAGGAAAAAAAATTGTAAGGCTCTAGTTTTTTCCTCACGTTCGACGTTTGCACCGTGAAAGCTCCCAGCGCAGAAACCAAACATATCCATAGACACGTATTCACCTAAAAACTGCCAAAAGAGTGTCCTTTTGGCATACACTGGTCCGGTATGTGTCTAGAACTTTTCATGTTTTTGAAAATATCAGATATTTCTCTGGGAGGTATACATCCAGGAATACTCGCCACGTACATATACTGTAACTCCAACAAAAGAAACGGAAGTTATTCCGTGTGCCTTCCGTTTCCATATGTCCTTTCCACAAAAAAATAGAACATGTCCTATTATTGTCCGCATTATGGACAAAGATAGGACTGTTCTATTAGGGGCCAGCTGTTCTGTTCTGCAAAATATGGAATGCACACGGACATCATCCGTATTTATTGGGGACGGCAAAATACATACGGTTGTGTACATAAGCCCCTATACTGTATATTTTAGTGGGTGTAAGAAAAACAGCTGTTTTCTCCAAGCAATATATATTTTTATACATTATGATTCTTACCTTTTATGTTGCAGGGAGATATATTTGTTAATGATAATAATGCTAAAATCATCCAAAGAGACATGGAGTTTATTGGTGGGATTGCCCACGGGATTGATCAGGTGCTGGAGCCTCCCAACCTTGGAGCCCGCTGTGACGAATTTAATGCATTAATTATACCAGTAAGTAACAGCGAATTTGGAAATCTAATTCTCCTTCATATAGAGAATTAAGGAGAACAGCATGGATAAGCTATATATACTAATACTAATATACTATCTGATCCAGTTTCCTATTTGAACATGCTGATGATTTAGATCCTCATAGAATCCCATACTGCTATTATAAGTGAGTAACTACTAATCTAGTCATTACTCACTATTAGGCCTCATGCACACGACCGTTGTTTTGGTCCGCATCCGAGCCGCAGTTCTTGCGGCTCGGATGCGGATCCACTCACTTCAATGGGGCCGCAAAAGATGTGGACAGCACTCCTTGTGCTGTCCGCATCCGTTGCTCCGTTCCGTGGCCCCGCAAAAAAAATATAACATGTCCTACTCTTGTCCGTTTTGCGGACAAGAATAGGCATTTCTACAATGGGCCGCCCATTCCGTTCTGCAAATTTCCGGAAGGCACACGGGCGGCTTCCGTTTTTTGCGGATCCGCGGTTTGCGGACCGCAAAAAGACGGACCGGTCGTGTGCATGTAGCCTTAAAGGTATATTGGGCATTATATACCATACATACTGTACATCACATGCAAAAGGGTTGAGTCAGCACAGAGGTCTAGTCCCGCTGTGCTCATGAGTCGTGGCCAGTGGGTTGCCAGTTCATTTTTGCAAGTACATCCGTAAAAAGTATAGGAGGGGATACAAGAGGTGGGAAAAGAGCAGATGTGTTTTAAACTTAACCTGAATTTAATGATACCTTTCACCTAGAAATCCATTGCTTCGTTCTGGAGAACAAGTACTTTTCATCCATATGCAAGTGGGCAGTTAAGTGCACTGAGGGTGCACCTTTGCTTCTCCTGCTTCCTCAGCCAGCCTCTCCTCCTCCTTATTGATTGCCAGTGCCAGGTTCCTGCATGGTCATCTTACCTATCCCTGTCCATGAAGAAAGAGAGGGAAGTGCTGGCAGAGGAAGAGTGCACAGAGTGTCTTGGGCCTGCCCCCAGTGCACATAACTGCTCATTTGCATATGGATTACAAATGCTTAATCTCCAGAATGAAGCACTGGATTGTTAAATGAAAAGTATTGTGTCTGATATAACAGTGAATTTCCTGGTGGCAGGCTCTCTTTAAATAATGTTGATCTGTCATTAAGATAGGTCAACAATATCTGATCGGTGGGGGTCCGACTCCTGACACCCCTGATGATCAGCTTTTTTTTGCACTCGGACGAGCACTGTGGCCTCTTCATTCAAGGCAGAACTCTGCACATTGTATAGCGGCTGTGCTTGGTGTTGCAACTCAATCCCTTTCAGTTGAATTGGACTGAGCTGCAGAAAGACAATGCGACCACTGGATGTGTCACCGCTCGAGGAAGACGCCATAGCGCTCAGGCAGGGTAACAGATTTCAAATCACACAAATGGTCCTAGGTTTAGCCGCCAAGAAGCAAACTGGCTGAAAATTTTGAAGAGATGGAGGGAGATTTATCAAACCAGTAGAACTGGCTTAGTTGCCCATAGCAACTAATCAGATTCCACCTTTCATTTTCCAAAGGAGCTGTGAAAAATAAAAGAAGGAATCTGATTGGTTGCTATGGGCAACTAAGTCAGTTCTAACAATGGAAAAATGGGCGAGCACTCATACACTTGGCAACCAAATTGACATATGCAGAAAATATTTATTATTAAATCTCCTAAAATTCAAGTAATAAAAATAATAAAAACAGTGTATTATAGCAATGGCATACAAAAACTACAATCACATAAACTATAGTAGATATAATAGTATAGTCGATATTGTATTGAATGCTAAAATATATGATAATAAAATGTTCAATACTAGTCTATACTCGATAAATTCACTGATATAAATCACACACCAAAAACTTCAAGTATTGTCCAGGTCTTATATATGCTGATATTGTGAAGGGGGAGGTAATTTCTCTGTGAATCTATCTCAGATTGGGAAAATGAGTGTCACTTTAAATATTGTAGGTGTATTTCCCCTGGGAACGTAATGTATTCATAAAATGTCCACAGGAATCCTGATAATGTTGGAATAAAAAGTCTCTTATGGTATTTCCTTTTAAAGTCGAGGTAAACTTTAAATCGGTATTTGGCTTACCGTCTGGTGTCTGCTGTCTCCCTGTTGCTTGAGTGGAGCTTTAAATGTCTGCCGGCTTATTTGATCGCTCCTTCCAGCAAGCTGGTTCAAATTTCGCGGGAGTTCCAAAGATCGCGGGAGTTGACACTCTGTTCCGCAATTTCCTTCGGTACAGCTTTTCGACGATAAAAGTAGATGTTCCTTTACTGTAACATTTTTTTTCTCTTTCTCTGTATGGCCATACAGTTTTATCGGAGGCTTCTCAATACAGGTACATCACTTGTTTCACCATACGCGTTTCGGGTAGATTCGCTCTCCCTTCCTCAGTGGTCAAGTGTCTGCCTGCCTGGCCTCCATTTTTATCCATTCCTTAATTACTTCCCAACTCTCAAACACCTGCTGTTCATGCTGTTCCCAATTGGTCAGGAAATCCTCCCACATAATCAGGGGATAATTCTATACAGCATTGAATTTTTTTTATTTTTTTTTTCTACTTGCAGTTTCCATGCGTTTTTTTGGAGACACATGCGTTTTTTTGCCCAGATGTCCCAATTGGTGTGATATACGGATGTATGAAATATAAACTTAATATCTAATTGCTAACACTTATAAAATCACATTTTAATGATAAAATATTATTTAAACAGATTATTCAGATTAAAATCCGGATATAAAACTATAAATACTCCCCAACATTTATAATGGATTTGAGGAATCTTGAAAGTTGGAGATTTATAGGATTCTTGGAATATGATAAAATTCTTAGATTTTGATAGAGAAGGAAGGGTGGGTATCTAGGAGCCAAGGACACGTCGCAGCGCCGATAAACGGCCTAGCATGCGACGTGCCGTCGGCCACAAGACACCCAACCTACATGAATCCAAAAATCTCCAACTCCGAATTAAGACCTTTCGGTGGTAGAGATCCAAATTCATAAATGCGTCTGGATTCTATCCTAGACATTTGTCTAATAAAATCACCGCCTCTCCAGTGTTTCTCCGCCTTCTCCAGTGCCACAAACATCAGACTAGATGGATCCTGATTGTGTACATCTTTATAATGTTTTGATAGGGAATGTTTATCGTACCCCTTCCTGATGTTAGCAATATGCTCGGCCACTCTTTTTTTGAATGGCCTCTTGGTGCGTCCTATATATTGTCTATTGCAAGGACACTGGAGAAGGTGGATAACTCCACTGGAGTCACATGTAAGACAATCTTCTATCTCCCAATTAAAATCATTCTGAGTCGAGGGGACAGTCGTCGTCAGGCGGGGTTTCTTATTCATTCTACAACCCATGCACCTTCCACATTTATAAAAAACCCTTCAGACTCAGCCAGGTTCCTGAAAGACTCAACTTGTTCTGTTTCCAAGGTTTTACAGTAGGGGCCACCTTAATACCTAGATTAGGTGCCCTAGTGAAGGTAATCGTCGGAACAGTCGGAAGTAGATGTCCCACAATTTTGTCATTCAGCACGTGGTGCCAATGGGTTTTAATAATTTTCTGAATCTTCCTATAGTTCTCATTAAATGGAAGAACAACCCTAATAGCTTCTTCTTTGTTTTGTGTTTTATCTTTCTCATTTTTATCTTTGTTGACTTCCTTCTCAAAAAACTCTCTTCTATCTAGTTTCCTAATTTGATTAAGTGACTCCTCCACTAAGTTTTCAGGATATTCCTTTTCAATAAATTGTCTTTTCATCTCAATGGCCTCTATCTCAAAAGTGTGTCCCTCTGTGCAGTCTGGCCTTTAATTTACATATATCTTCCTCTACACACTTTTGAAAGGCTCCTTTTTCTTTGCTGATTTCACTCCTTGGGAACATGTTTGACTTATTTTTTAGGAGGTTTTTGTTAGGATTTTTGATCTTTTTTGTAGTTTTCTCAGCTATCACTAAACTACAAAAAAGATCAAAAATCCTAACAAAAACCTCCTAAAAAATAAGTCAAACATGTTCCCAAGGAGTGAAATCAGCAAAGAAATAGGAGCCTTTCAAAAGCGTGTAGAGGAAGATATATGTAAATTAAAGGCCAGACCAAGAGGCACAAACAATCTAACCAGAGGAGAGTTTGAGGCATTAAAACAATTACAAAAGAACCATTCCATCACCATACGCCCCGCGGACAAGGGAGGTGCGGTAGTGGTGATGGACACAATTAATTACAATAGGGAATGCCTCCGACAACTTTCAGATGGGGAGACCTATCAAAAATTGGGGGGAGACCCCCTTGAGAGATTTGAGTTGGAGCTCAGGAGATACAGTATGGACGGATTGGACAATGGTACAATATAAGAGCAGGAACTGGATTTTATTTTGGTCAAGCAGAGGAGGCTACCATGCTTCTACTGCCTGCCTAAAGTTCATAAAAATCCGAATGATCCCCCAGGACGTCCTATCGTCTCAGGGATTGGATCCATTACATCCAACCTGTCCAAATATATAGATGTGCAGTTACAGCCAACAGTTAAGAAAACCAATTCCTATATCAAGGATACGACCCAAATCATACAGATTCTGGAAAACCTAGACGTCCAGTCTGAATGGATTATGGGCACACTTGATATTCAATCACTTTATACCGTGATTGATCATCACCAAGGAATTGATGCTGTAAAAATGCAACTAACAAGAGATGGCTCGTATGGAGCAATAAAAAAAGAGTTTATAACGAAAGGAATAGAGTATATCCTGAGCCACAACTACTTTTTCTTTGAGGGGGAATTCTTCTTGCAGAAACGGGGTACCGCCATGGGGACCTGATTCGCCCCCAGCTATGCTAATTTATTCTTGGCCGAGTGGGAATATAACCACATCAAGCCGAGACTGGGGACGGATCTGGCCCTGTGGCGCCGTTACATAGATGATGTGATCTTCATCTGGAAACAAAGTAAAGAAGAATTGGAAAAATTCCTAGAAATAATTAATATTAATAATAACTTAAATTTGGTCTTTACCTCAAACATACAGGAGAGCACCGAATTCTTGGATTTACTAATCACAAAATCTGCTAATAAATACATATGTGAGACGTTTCGCAAACCCACAGCTAGAAATAGCTATATTGATTTTTCTAGCTGTGACCTGCCAAAATGGCTGACAAATGTTCCCTCTGGTCAGTTCCGTAGGATAAAGCGGAACTGCACAGAGGGACAAACTTTTGAGATAGAGGCCATTGAGATGAAAAGACAATTTATTGAAAAGGAATATCCTGAAAACTTAGTGGAGGAGTCACTTAATAAAATTAGGAAACTAGATAGAAGAGAGTTTTTTGAGAAGGAAGTCAACAAAGATAAAAATGAGAAAGATAAAACACAAAACAAAGAAGAAGCTATTAGGGTTGTTCTTCCATTTAATGAGAACTATAGGAAGATTCAGAAAATTATTAAAACCCATTGGCACCACGTGCTGAATGACAAAATTGTGGGACATCTACTTCCGACTGTTCCGACGATTACCTTCACTAGGGCACCTAATCTAGGTATTAAGGTGGCCCCTACTGTAAAACCTTGGAAACAGAACAAGTTGAGTCTTTCAGGAACCTGGCTGAGTCTGAAGGGTTTTTATAAATGTGGAAGGTGCATGGGTTGTAGAATGAATAAGAAACCCCGCCTGACGACGACTGTCCCCTCGACTCAGAATGATTTTAATTGGGAGATAGAAGATTGTCTTACATGTGACTCCAGTGGAGTTATCTACCTTCTCCAGTGTCCTTGCAATAGACAATATATAGGACGCACCAAGAGACTATTCAAAAAAAGAGTGGCCGAGCATATTGCTAACATCAGGAAGGGGTACGATAAACATTCCCTATCAAAACATTATAAAGATGTACACCAAGCATGTCAAACTCAAAGGCTAACATGGGCCAAAAAAACAAAATTTTAGTTTATGTGGGCCGCATAAAAAAAAACAACAATTTTTTTTACAATATAATGCAGACGGATCCGTTCTGAACGGATCCACCGTCTGCATTATATGAGCGGATCCGTCTCAGACGGATCCGCTCTGAACGCAAGTGTGAAAGTAGCCTTAGGGGCGAGAACCTGGGATCTTTCATGCCTTGTCCTATTCAGCTCTATCAGGGTGAATAGGACTTCACACTGTCCCTGCTGCTCTGTGCCTTGTGCACACAGCATCAGGGATGTTACCATGGCAACCAGGGCTTCTGTAGCGTCCTGGCTGCCATGGTAACTGATCTGAGCCCCAGGCTTACACAGCTGGGGCTCCGATCAGAAGCAGCGACTGCACCAACAATGAGGGGGGTCCCTGTGGCCACTGCCACCAATGATTTTAATACTGGGGGGGTTGAGAGGGGCTGGCGCACTGTGCCACCAATGATTTTAATGGGATGGGGGGTTGAGGGGGGGGGGGGCACACTGCACCACCAATGATAAATTACCCCTTTATACAGGAGGCTGGTACTGGCAGATCAGCAGTTAACCCCTCAGGTGCGGCACCTAAGGGGTTAACTGCCTCTGATCGCAGCTCCCTGTCAGCGGCAGGGTGCCGGCAATGCGATTCTGCTGCCGGCACCCGCCTCCTGTATTGTGTTAAAGACTGACTTTCACTATCAGGCCACACAGAGCGGCGCCCAGCGATGTCTCAGCACTCACCATTAGTCCTGGGCGCCGCTCCGTTCGCCTGCAGTGCTCCATTACGGTCTCCTCTCCTGCTCCACATGCTGCTGATTACTATCGGAGCGATGGGAGGAGACATCAGCTTCACTAGTGGGCGTTCCTTCTTCCTGGCTGTAGCGCTGTCCAATCGCAGCGCAGGGAGAAGGAACGCCCACTAGTGAAGCTGATGTCTCCTCCCATCGCTCCGATAGTAATCAGCAGCATGTGGAGCAGGAGAGGAGACAGTAATGGAGCACTGCGGGCGAACGGAGCGGCGCCCAGGACTAATGGTGAGTGCTGAGACATCGCTGGGCGCCGCTCTGTGTGGGAAATGGGAATAGTCCTATCATTGGTGGCTCAGTGCGCCCGCCCCTCCTCCGCCCCTCTCTCCTCATTGGTGGCGCAGTGCGCCCGCCCCTCCCCCCCCCCCCCTCTTCTCATTGGTGGCTGCGGCAGCAGCACAGGGGGAGGGAGGACAGCTTCCTTCTCCCCGTGCTGCTGAGAGAACATGAGCGCGCCGATAGCAGCGCGCTCATGTTCAGAGATACTAGACTGCCGGGCCGCAAAGATATTCATTGCGGGCCGCATGCGGCCCGCGGGCCGCATGTTTGACACCCATGATGTACACAATCAGGATCCATCTAGTCTGATGTTTGTGGCACTGGAGAAGGCGGAGAAACACTGGAGAGGCGTTGATTTTATTAGACAAATGTCTAGAATAGAATCCAGACGCATTTATGAATTTGGATCTCTACAACCAAAAGGTCTTAATTCGGAGTTGGAGATTTTTGGATTCATGTAGGTTGGGTGTCTTGTGGCCGACGGCACGTCGCATGCTAGGCCGTTTATCGGCGCTGCGACGTGTCCTTGGCTCCTAGATACCCACCCTTCCTTCTCTATCAAAATCTAAGAATTTTATCATATTCCAAGAATCCTATAAATCTCCAACTTTCAAGATTCCTCAAATCCATTATAAATGTTGGGGAGTATTTATAGTTTTATATCCGGATTTTAATCTAAATAATCTGTTTAATAATATTTTATCATTAAAATGTGATTTTATAAGTGTTAGCAATTAGATATTAAGTTTATATCTCATACATCAGTATATCACACCAATTGGGACATCTGGGCAAAAAAACGCATGTGTCTCCAAAAAAACGCATGGAAACTGCAAGTAGAAAAAAAAATTTAATTTCAATGCTGTATAGAATTATCCCCTGATTATGTGGGAGGATTTCCTGACCAATTGGGAACAGCATGAACAGCAGGTGTTTGAGAGTTGGGAAGTAATTAAGGAATGGATAAAAATGGAGGCCAGGCAGGCAGACACTTGACCATTGAGGAAGGGAGAGCGAATCTACCCGAAACGCGTATGGTGAAACAAGTGATGTACCTGTATTGAGAAGCCTCCGATAAAACTGTATGGCCATACAGAGAAAGAGAAAAAAAAAATTACAGTAAAGGAACAACTACTTTTATCGTCGAAAAGCTGTACCGAAGGAAATTGCGGAACAGAGTGTGAACTCCCGCGATCTTTGGAACTCCCGCGAAATTTGAACCAGCTTGCTGGAAGGAGCGATCAAATAAGCCGGCAGACATTTAAAGCTCCACTCAAGCAACAGGGAGACAGCAGACACCAGACGGTAAGCCAAATACCGATTTAAAGTTTACCTCGACTTTAAAAGGAAATTCCATAAGAGACTTTTTATTCCAACATTATCAGGATTCCTGTGGACATTTTATGAATACATTACGTTCCCAGGGGAAATACACCTACAATATTTAAAGTGACACTCATTTTCCCAATCTGAGATGGATTCACAGAGAAATTACCTCCCCCTTCACAATAACAGCATATATAAGACCTGGACAATACTTGAAGTTTTTGGTGTGTGATTTATATCAGTGAATTTATCGAGTATAGACTAGTATTGAACATTTTATTATCATATATTTTAGCATTCAATACAATATCGACTATACTATTATATCTACTATAGTTTATGTGATTGTAGTTTTTGTATGTCATTGCCATAATACACTGTTTTTATTATTTTTATTACTTGAATTTTATGGGGATTTAACAATAAATATTTTCTGCATATGTCAATTTGGTTGCCAAGTGTATGAGTGCTCGCCCATTTTTCCATTGTTACATTTACTTTTTAACAGAGGGTGGGGTGATTCCCTCTATATGAGCTTGCAGCACCACCCTGTAACTACTAAGGAGTGAGCCACTACAACCCACTACTATTTTATAAGTCAGTTCTACTTTACATCAGTTTGAGAAATCTCCCCCATGGTGTTTACAGTTTGTCCGGGTCCTCAAATGCATATTTCCATTTTGTAGACTGAGACCATTATAATGGGATAGTGGTTAAAAGGGTTATCCGAGAGTATAAACTGCCAGGCGCCCCATACTGAATCTACTTACCTGGCTCCCCGCACCACCGATGCTGCTTCTCCCCGTGCGCGGATGAAAACATCCGGTGTCAGGGAGCAGCCAATGGCAGGCGGGGACGGGGACGAGCCTCCCTAGCATTGCGGGTGATGCTAGGGAGACTCGTCCCAGTCGACCATTGGCTGCTCCCCTTCCCCCCCTCTCCCCCCGAAAATGTTTTCATCTGCACACGGGGAGAAGCAGCAGCAGCGGCGGTGCGGGGACCAGGAGCGGTTTGGGAAGTCCCGGCATAAGGGGGGTAGTTTATACTCTTGGATAACCCTTTTTTTATTCGTTTTATTGAAGTTTAACAAGTAAGGCAAGTTACATCAGGACAAAGCAGGGGTAAATCCCACGCAGGGGACACATAGACATCATAATATAACTCAAGAATCTTGCATCGGGCCTGAAGAGGAATCCATTCTCGGTCAGAGATAAACAAACAGCGGAAATAATGAGGCATTAATCTAGAGCCCGGAATCCACACTTTATCATACAGCAGGTGTATGGACGATATTGGCCACAGAATACATACATGCATTGTGTAATGTTAAGGATAACCCTTTTAAGGGGAAAAGCTGGACTGTTTTGTGTCTTGGGTAATGCTTTGAGAACCTGTTGTTAGTCTTATAATTTAACAGCCTATGAACTACAGAGGATAGGTCGTCAGTTATAAAATCTCCGAAAACCCTTTTAGTTTGATTATAAAGGGTATTGCAAAACGCTGGCAGGCTTTCCACACGGAGCTGGGTGATATGTATTTATAAACTGTAGGGGAGGGGTGCACAGCATGTGGCCCTTGATTCCATTGTGTGCGGCCCCCAACCATCTGGTAACAGACATGTGTGTCTATGTCATTTGGCTGCTCACATGTATCTTTCATGTATTCTCCTATTAGATGGGAGTCCTGGAAGTGTAACTAGACATTTATGGTATATGCTTTATGTTCAATATGCCATAAATACAGTATGTCAGTTGTTAATACCCCTTTAAATTTTATTTTCTGCCCTCGTCATTGGTTCAGTCTGGAAATGTGGCCCCTAACCAGAAAACGTTGTGCACCCCTGCTGTAGGGTAAAGGAGGAGAATTGTTTTTTGGAGATTGTGTGAGACTTGTGCTTTGTTTTCTCTAGCCAAATCATTTTGGTTGCACCTTCTGTGGCATGGAGAGGCCTTGTCCTTCTGGATCCATTGATAAGGTGAGTTTGAATTTACACTGTGTTGTACTTAAGATATTAAGATCTTCAAAAATACTAAACAGCGCCCCCCCTGACCAGGGCCTGTGTCTAGCATTGCACCTTATTGCATATGCTATGTCTTGTATACACTATACCAGCCTAAGCTTGGATTAAAGGGAACCATACACCACCTTTAGGCCTCATTCACACGTCAGTGTTTGATCAGTGGTTTCCATCAGTGATTGTGAGCCAAAACCAGGTGCAGCTCTAAACACACGGACAGATATTTCCTTTATACCTTATGTCTGTGGAGGCTCCAATCCTGGTTTTGGCTCAAAATCACTGATCAAAACACTGACGTGTGAACTAGGACTTAACCCCTTCTCGACACATCACATACTATTATGTCATGGAAGCCACTGCGGGGGGCACCAGAGCGGTGTGCGCAAGATCACTGCAGGGGCCCGGCAGTCCCTCGTAGCCAGGCCCCTGCTGTATCCGCCGGCATCACTGTAAGTCGATGCCGGCGGATTAACTTCTTCTATGCCGCGGTCCGCGCTGACCGCGACATAGAAGGGGTTTGTGTCCGGTAATGGATCGCATCGAGTCAAGTCCCCGCGCTGCTGTGGCGGGGACTCGATGTCTCAGAAGTTTCTTGCACGGCATCGGGAACTGCCTTCTACGGGTGCCGAGATCCAGCCCCAGGCTGGGTCTTCTAGGCAACCTGCTTGTGTACTATTCACTGTAGTACATGAACAGGCAATGCATTACAATACAGATGTATTGTAATGCATTGCAGAGGGGATCAGACCCCCAAAAGTAAAACATCAGAAATAAAGTAAAGTTAAAAAAAGTTTAAAAAAAAGGGTTTTTAATAAAATTTATAAAGTAATAAAATAATAAAGAAAAAAAAGAATAAAAAGCCCCTTTCCCCTATTTCATAATAAAAAAACTGAAAAAAACCCACACATATTAGGTATCGCCGCATCCATATTGACCGGCTCTATAAATATATCACATGATCCACTCTGTCCGATACACCATAAAAAAAAAAAAAAAAAAATATATATATATATATATATATATAAACGGTGTAAAAAAAATGCCATTTTTGTCACCTTACATCACAAAAAGTGCAACAGCAAGCGACCAAAAAGGGGTATGTTCCACAAAATGGTATCAATAAAACAGTCACCTCATCCTGCAAAAAATGAGTCCTTACCTAAGACCATCGCCCAAAAAATAAAAAAAAACTATAGCTCTCAGAACATAGAGACACTAGAACATCATTTTTTGTTTAAAAAAATAAAAAATATATATATACATATTAGGTATCGCCACATCCGTAACAACCAGCTCTATAAAAATATCACATGACCTAACCCCTCAGGTCAGCACTGTAAAAGAAAAAGAAAAAATGTGTAAAAAAAAAAGCTATTTTTGTCACCTTACATCACAAAAATTGCAACACCAAGCGATCACAAAGGCGTATACTTCCCAAAATAGTACCAATCAAACAGTCACCTCATCCTGCAAAAAATGAGTCCTTACCTAAGACAATTGGTCAAAAAATAAAAACACTATGGCTCTCAGACTATGGATACACTAAAATATCATTGTTTCGGTTTCAAAAATGCTATATTTGTGTAAAACTTAAATAAATAAAAAAAAGTAGACATATTAGGTATTTCCACGTCCGTTACAATCTACTTTATAAAAAAGTCACATGACCTAATCCCTCAGGTAAACGCTGTAAAAATAAATAAATAAAAACTGCGCCAAAACAACCAATTTTTTGGTCACCTTGCCCCATAAAGTGTAATAATGAATGATTAAAAAATCATATGTACCCAAAAATGGTACTAATAAAAACGTCAACTCATTCTTCAAAAAACGAACCCCTATACAAGACGATCGGCAGAAAAAAAAAAAAAATAGGGCGTTCAGAAAATGGAGATACAAAAACCAAATTTTTGTTTTCAAAAATGCTTTATTATGTAAAACGGAAACAAACATCATAGAAAGTAGACATATTTGATATCATTGCGTCCGTAACAACCTGCTCTATAAAAATAGCGAATGATCTACCCTGTCAGATGAATGTTGTTAAAAATAAAAACGGTGCCAAAACATACATTTTTTGGTTACCTTACCTCACAAAAAATGTAATATAGAGCAATTAAAAATCATATGTACCCCAAAAAAGTACCAATAAAACTGGCACCTTATCCCGTAGTTTCCAAAATGTGGTCACTTTTTTGAGTTTCTACTGTAGGGGTGCATCACGGGGGCTTCAAATCGGAAATGGCATCTAAAAACCAGTTCAGCTAAATCTGCCCTCCAAAAACCATATGGCGTTCCCTTCCTTCCGAACCCTGCCGTGTGCCCGTACAGCGGTTTACGATCACATGTGGGGTGTTTCTGTAAACCGCAGAATCAGGGTAATAAATATTTAGTTTTGTTTGGCTGTTAACCCTTGCTTTGCTACTGGAAAAAATTGATTAAAATGTAAAATCTGCCAAAAAACGTGAAATTCTGAAATTTCATCTCCATTTTCCATTAATTCTTGTGGAACACCTAAAGGGTTAACAAAGTTTGTAAAATAAGTTTTGTATACCTTGACGGGTGTAGTTTCTAAAATGGGGTCAGTTTTGTGTGGTTTCTATTATGTAAGCCTCACAAAGTGACTTCAGACCTGAACTGGTCCTTAAAAAGTGGGTTTTGGAAATTTTCCGAAAACATTTCAAGATTTGCTTCCAAACTTCTAAGGGCTCTTTCACACTTGCGTTGTCCGGATCCGTCGTGCACTCCATTTGCCGGAGGTGCCCGCCGGATCCGGAAAAACGCAGGTGAACTGAAAGCGTTTGAAGACGGATCCGTCTTCAAAATGCGTTCAGTGTTACTATGGCAGCCAGGACGCTATTAAAGTCCTGGTTGCCATAGTAGTAGTGGGGAGCGGGGGAGCAGTATACTTACAGTCCGTGCGGCTCCCGGGGCGCTCCAGAATGACGTCAGAGCGCCCCATGCGCATGGATGACGTGATCCATGTGATCACGTCACCCATGCGCGTGGGGCGCCCTGACGTCACTCTGAAGCGCCCGGGGAGCCGCACGGACGGTAAGTATACTGCTCCCCCGCTCCCCACTACACTTTACCATGGCAAACAGGACTTTAGCGTCCTTGCAGCCATGGTAACCATTCAGAAAAAGCTAAACGTCGGATCCGGCAATGCGCCGAAACGACGTTTAGCTTAAGGCCGGATCCGGATTAATGCCTTTCAATGGGCATTAATTCCGGATCCGGCCTTGCGGCAAGTGTTCAGGATTTTTGGCTGGAGCAAAAAGCGCAGCATGCTGCGGTATTTTCTCCGGCCAAAAAACGTTCCGGTCCGGAACTGAAGACATCCTGATGCATCCTGAACGGATTTCTCTCCATTCAGAATGCATTAGGATAAAACGGATCAGGATTCTTCCGGCATAGAGCCCCGACGACGGAACTCTATGCCGGAAGAAAAGAACGCAAGTGTGAAAGAGCCCTAAGCCTTCTAACGTCCCCAAAAAATTAAATGCCATTTTCAAAATGATCCAAACATGAAGTAGACATATGGGAAATGTAAAGTAATAACTATTATATGAGGTATCACTATCTATTATAAAAGTAGAGAAATTGAAATAAAGGTGAAATATATTGACTCAAATTTACCACTATCATGAAGTACAATGTGTCACGAGAAAACAATCTCAGAATGGCTTGGATAAGTAAAAGTGTTCCAAAGCTATTACCACATAAAGTGACACATGTCAGATTTGCAAAAAATGGCCTAGGCAGGAAGGTGAAAACTGGCCCGGGGTAGAAGGGGTAAAGTACTGTGCTGTTTGTGAAATTTACACTTTATTAATTGCAGCGTATGCAATGCAGGAGGTTTCTCAAAGATATGCACAACCTTAGGAGTCCTCAACATTCATGATCTGAAGGCTTCCCCCTTCTCTCCAGCAACTGATTGACAACTTTCTCCCTATTAGGCTAGGGCTACACGATAACTTGTGTCATGCGACAAAAACGGTACAACTACATTGCTACATGTGTCGCACAACATTTATTGTAATGATGGTCCAATGATGGATTTTTTGCTACTGTTGTGTTGCAGCATGTTGCAGTGCGACACTATAGACTACCATTACATAAATGTCGCGCGACATGGCCCTAGCCTTGCTATACACAGGGAGACAGTTGTCAATCATAAGGGGAGGGGAGCATGAGGCCTCGTGCACATGACTGTGTATCCATTTTGCGATCTGTGTGCATGCCACAACTTCCTTGTAGACCTGGCTATTCTATGTCTATAAGGGTGGGTTCACATCACAATTTATGCCTCCGTTTGACGTATACGTTAGAAAAAAAAAAGATACAAAAATGCAGCACACCATGTTCTTGTATCCTGCAGTATCTGGGGAAAAAAAATTATACTTTTTTTTAACAATAGAACTCTGTGGTGTATGGCATCAGTCTGAGGCATCCGTTTAATGCATACGGTTTTTGTATACGTTAAATGGATGGGAAAAATATGATATGAACCCACCTTAAGGGTACTTTCACACTAGCGTTATTCTTTTCCGGTATTGAAATCCGGTAAAGGGTCTCAATACCGGAAACAAAAGCATCAGTTTTGTCCTAATGCATTCTGAATGGAAAGCAATCTGTTCAGTATGCATCAGGATGTCTTCCATTCCATCCCTTGTACGGTATTTGACCGGACAAAATACTGCATCTTGCTGCGGTATTTTTTCCGGCCAAAATCCTGGAACACTACCGCACTTGCCGGATCTGGCATTCATTTCCATAGAGATGTATTAATGCCGGATCAGGTACCAAGTGTTCCGGAAATTGCTGCGTTGCCGGGTCCGTTTTTCCGGTCTGCGCCTGTGCTGGGATATAGGAGGAGCTAGTTTCGCCTTTGATCTTTATTAAATACCGGATCCGTTATTCCGGATGAGACGGATTCGGTATATCAACGGAATTCGTCTAACGCAGGCATGCTCAACCTGCGGCCCTCCAGCTGTTGCAAAACTACAACTCCCAGCATGGCTGAACAGCTTTCAGTCTACAGCTGGGCATAGTGGGAGTTGTAGTTTTACAACAGCTGGAGGGCCGCAGGTTGAGCATCCCTGGTCCAACGGATCCGGAAAAAAACAATAACCATTTACATACGATTTGCCGGATCCGGCAGGCAGTTCAGTTGCCAGAACTGCTTGCCAGATCCTCACAACGCTAGTGTGAAAGTACCCTAAGACATGTTCTGTAATTTGTGGAACAGCCATACAACTGTTGACAGCACAAGGTTGACATCCATGTGTTGTCAGTATTTTTTGTGTGAATAGAATAGTCTCTACAGTAACAGCTCTGAGAACCCAAAATCACCGAAAACAAACGGTGCCCTCATGCCCTGCATAAAACAGCAAGGCACTGGTTTCCCGATATGATTCAATTACCGCATCAGTGAAGAAATACTTTATCACTCTACCCATTTCTTCCTTCAAGAGTACATTCACCGTAAGATTTTATTCACAGTTCAGAGTATGCACACTAGAAGGAAACAGATTTTTAGGCTATCTAGAATTTGGGGATTTTTAACCCTTAATACCGCATGTATTTTGGATGTTTAAGGGAGGTTGTCACTAGTCTGGCAGGATAACCTAGTGACAAATACCTTGACTAAATGCGTGGGCAGGTACTTGAAATGACCAAGCCATTCTGCTAAAATCAGTACTGAACACTTTCAGTGCTGGAGCTGTTCAATACACAGTGCGCCTCCTGTCCCCTCTACACCCCCCCCCCCCCCCCCCCCCCCCCCCCCCCCCCCGATGATTGACATAGTTCTTCCTATAGTAATCAGCGTCGGGAAGTACACTGCACTACATAAGGCTTTGTTCACATCCCCGTTCAGCCTTTCCGTTCTCCTGCTTCTAAACTGAGCCGAACAGAGCCTTTGGACCCCATAGACCAGGGCTGGCCAACCTGCGGCTCTCCAGCTGTTGCAAAACTACAACTCCCAGCATGCCCAGACAGCCTACAACTATCAGCCTACAGCGTGGCATGGTGGGAATTGTAGTTTTACAACAGCTGGAGAGCCGCAGGTTGGCCAGCCCTGCCATAGACTATAATGGGGTCCGTTAAGTTTCCGCTCAGATGATGATTTTGGAGCGGAGACAAAAGTCGATCATGCAGGACTTTTGTCTCCGCTCCAAAATCATCTTCTGAGTGGAAACCTAACGGACTCCATTATAGTCTATGGGGTCCAAAGGCTCCGTTCGGCTCCTTTAACGGAGCAGGAGAACGGAAAGGCTGAATGCTGATGTGAACGAAGCCTAAATAGTGCAGTACACTGCACTATTTAGGCTTTGTTCACATGAGCGTTCAGCCTTTCCGTTCTCCTGCTCCGTTAAAGGAGCCGAACTGTAAGCAATCAAATAAGTCTCCTTGTGGGATTAATAAACAGTATAAATTTCAACAAAGTGCTCCTGAAATCAAATCCCAAGTTAAAAAAATGCATTTCTCTCCTTTACAAAAAAAATTTTTTTATGGAAAAACGAAAAATCGACGCTATGGTATCATTGCATCCATAAAAACCACTACAGTGAAAAAAAATTCGGCACATATTGTACTTCATGACACTGGTAAAATGGAGTAAAAAAAAGCCCCCCTGATGCACCCCTAGAGTAGAAACTCCAAACAAGTGACCCCGTTTTAGAAACTACACCCCTCAAGGTATTCAAAACTGATTTTTACAAACTTTGTTAAGCCTTTAGGTGTTCCACAAGAATTAATGGAAAATAGAGATACAATTTCAAAATGTCACTTTTTTTTGGTAGATTTTCCATTTTAATAATTTTTTGCCAGTTACATAGCAAGGGTTAACAGCCAAACAAAACTCTATATTTATGGCTCTGATTCTGTAGTTTAAAGAAACACCCCATATGTGGTCGTAAACCGCTGTACGGGCACACGGCAGGGCGCAGAAGGAAAGGAATGCCATTCGGTTTTTGGAAGGCAGATTTTGCTGGACTGGTTTTTTGACACCATGTCCCATTTGAAGCCCCCCTGATGCACCCCTAGAGTAGAAACTCAAAAAACGTGACCTCATTTTAGAAACTACGGGATAGGGTGGCAGTTTTGTTGGTACTAGTTTAGGGTACATATGATTTTTGGTTGCTCTATATTACACTTTTTGTGAGGCAAGGTAACAAGAAATAGCTGTTTTGGCACCGATTTTATTTTTTGTTATTTACAACATTCATCTGACAGGTTAGATCATGTGGTATTTTTATAGACCAGGATGTCACAGACGCGGCGATATCTAATATGTATACTATTTTTTTATTTATGTAAGTTTTACCCAATGATTTCATTTTTGAAACAAAAAAATCATGTTTTAGTGTCTCCATAGTCTGAGAGCCATAGTTTTTTCAGTTTTTAGGCGATTATCTTGGGTAGGGTATGATTTTTGCGGGATGAGATGACGGTTTGATTGCCACTATTTTGGGGTGTGTATGACTATTTGATCGCTTGCTATTACACTTTTTGTGATGTAAGGTGACAAAAATGGCATTTTTTTCACCGTTTTTATTTTACGGTGTTCACCTGAGGGGTTAGGTCATGTGATATTTTTATAAAGCAGGTTATTATGGACGCGGCGATACCTAATATGTATACTTTTTTTTATTTATGTAAGTTTTACACAATAACAGCTTTTTTAAAACAAAAAAAATGATGTTTTAGTGTCTCCATATTCTGAGCCATAGCTTTTTATTTTTTGTGTAGGAGCAAATTTTTGGCGGGATGAGGTGACGGTTAGATTGGTACTATTTGGGTTGGCATACGCCTTTTTGATCGCTTGCTGTTGTACTTTTTGTGATGTAAGGTGACAAAAAAATGGTTTATTTAGCACTGTTTTTATTTTTTACGGTGTTCATCTGAGGGGTTAGGTCATGTGATATGTTTATAGAGCCGGTCGATACGCATGCGGCGATACCTAATATGTCAACTTAATTGTCCCTAATTTTTGCCAATTTTTTTTAACTTTATTTGGGGAAATGACGTTTTTGTTTATTTTTACTTGAAACTTTTAATTTTTTTGGAGGAAAACTTGGTTTTTTCAACTTTTATTTCACTTTATTTTTTGTCCCACTTTGGGACTTCAACTTTTGGGGGTCTAATCCTTTACAATGCATTCCAATACTTCTGTATTGGAATGCATTGGCTGTATGAGTAATACAGTGTGTATTACTCATACAGCTTCCGGCCTGTGAGATCCAGGGGGCTGGATCTCACAGGCTCTTCATCGGAAGGCAGCGCTGATGCCTCAGGAAGGCATTGCGCTGCCTTCCATGCCATCGGGTCACCCCTACAGCCCCACGGGGACCCGATGGCACCGCCGACCGAAATCGCCGCCGCATGTAAAAGCCGCAAACCGCAGGTCTGAATTAACACAGGGGGGTCACGGGACACCCCTTCCCCCCCCCCCCCCCGCGCATTTAGCCAAGGTGTCTGCTCAACGATTTGAGCAGGCACCGGGTTCCGATCACCGCCCGCGGAGCGGCGGTGATCGGAAATACATAGAACGTACCGGTACGCCCTGTGTCCTTAAGTACCGGGACATCAGTACCCATGTCCTAAACAGGTTAATCAAATAGAGGACTTAAAAAACCGCAACCGCAGAAATAACCTGCGCTTTAAGGGCATGTCTGAGAGGCACTGTACGAAAGACCTACCTAAAGTAGCCGCCTCCATTTTCGCTGACATACTGGGTCAGGATAGAGCTGCATCTATAACGATCAAACGTATCCACAGAGCCCTGCGCCCTAAACCGGGCACGTCTGACCCTCCTAGGGATGTAATTTGTAAACTGCTAAACTTTGCAGACACCTCTGCAGTTTTACGCCAAGCGCGGGAAAAAGGTGAAATCCTGCTGGATTCCACTCCGGTACATATATACCAGGATCTCTCTCCCACAACCCTGGCAAAGAGGAGGACACTGAAGCCTCTGTTAGAGCATATCAAAGCACATGGTTTACTATACAGATGGCGTTATCCTTTTGGGTTGGCGATTTTGAAAAACAACAAACAGCTTATTATTATTCGGACCCCAGAGGACTTACAAGCAGCCTGGCCCAAGTTGGAGATATCTCCGGTGCAGGTGCCCTCCTGGATGCCGATACCGATGGAAGATGGCCTCTCGGACTTTCCTACAGCACTGGAATCCTGGTCCACAGTAGGGGAAAGAAGGCGACTTCAGCGGGCGAAAAAAGTCAGCACAAAGGACTCCGCAAGTTGAGCTAACCAAGCGTAAGGGCCTTACGCAAGTGTTCATTTATCCTCAGGGTCCTATTATTTGTTCTCTATGAGGCTACGGCTTCCTGCTTAGAGACTCAGAGGTTTACATTTTGAGTTCATCTATTTTATTTTATTGGATACTTAGAAAGTTACACCATGTAGTAGAATGTTGTGTTATGGTTTCTACACCACTTACATAGAAATGATCTAGGTTTCTATCTAGTCAGCCTTTGTTCAATATCGGGGTCTTATACCCCCTCCCTCTCCCCTCCATTTCTCCACTATTCTCCTGATGCAATACCTTCCGGTTGCCATAATGTGTCTCACCACAATAGGCAATCCCTCAATCCGCTCTCTGCTGTACGTTCTCGTGGCAATGTGCCAGCCGCTTTGGCTAACTATGTGAGACAGGCTAAATTATGGTGCTACTTTCCCCCCCCTTCCCCCCCCCCCCCCCCGACTATCTTGCTACAGTTGATGGGCCCAATCCGGATGAGCTGTTGACTGCTCATGGTGCCCTCTTTTGGGCCTTGGGGTTAGGCCAGCTTGGACTCCTCAAACAATTATCTATATTACTGTTTTTGCAATTTTTATGTTATGTAATGTTTTATCTTACCTGTATGCTGGGGCACGCTGAAACGAGGAAACACGCTGCTTACAAGGGACCTATTTCTATCCAGCATGTGGCATGACCAAGCATACAATTTACTCCTTTAACGTGAAGGGGTTTAACATACCTCAAAAGAGATTGCAGGTTTTTACGCTGTTACGCAAGAACTCACCCTCTATACTATTGTTGCAAGAGACTCCCAAACTTCATTACTCCTCTTATGACAAATGGTTTCATAGCTGCAATGGCTCTCAGGCATCGAAAGGGGTCAGTATTGCTTTAAAAAAAGGCTTAGCCTTTACATGTGTCCAATCCAAGTCTGACTCAGAAGGTAGATTTATATTTGTAAAAGGGAGACTGGATAATATGCCTATCACTTTAGCAAATGTATATGCCCCAAATCAAGGTCAAGTGAAATGGCTAACTAATACTATTCAACAGCTGCAATTATTTGCGGAGGGTTTGATACTTCTGGGAGGGGACTTCAGTGTTACACTTAACCCCTTGTTAGACTCATCATCTTCACGCTCTGCTATTTCGTTCACAGGTTTAAGTAATCTGAAATCTTCTTTAGACAGTCTCCATTTATTAGCTATTTGGAGAAAGCTTCATCCAGATGTTAAAGATTATACCTTTTTTTTTGCAGGTACATCATTCTCATCAACGTATTGATTATTTTTTTATATCCCAAGCGCATTTGGCCGAGGTGGGGTCCGCAGGCATAGAGTCGATCACGATCTCAGACCATGCTCCCATTCATGTCACTCTACGGCTCCCTACATTAAAATGGAAAGCCTGGTCCTGGAGATTTAATGAGACTCTTCTTCAGGATGAGAGCAGTGGCGTGCCCAGGGGGGGGCGGTCCTCCTCTCACCGGGCTGCCACTGCCAGGCCCAGAAGCAATGAGTGCTTCCATCAATACAGATAGAAGCGCTCATTGCTGAAACGCTGACACCCACATATTGCGGCGGGGCACGGGAGCAGAGCGCATAGTTCCCTGCCCCGCCGCCGATCACCGCCATAGGCTTCAGGCCTAGTAGGCCTGAGGCCTATGCGGTAGTTAAATCCTGGCGTAGGCATGCGCAATGACGTAATCGCGCGCGCCTGTGCCGGGACTCAGCAGCACAGTGCTGGGACTCTACGAGCAAGCGCAGGTGAGTATTCAGCTTTTAGTTGTTTTTTTTTATGTGCCAACTTTGGGGGCCATGAGGAGGTACATGAGAGGGATGCACACAGGAGGACATGTGGGGGGGAAATGTGGTGGGATACTGTGTGGGGGCAAATTATTATGGTAGGGATTACTATGTGGGGGGGAAATTACTATATGGGCAATGTGGGGGAAACTACTGTGTGAGGGACACTACTGTATGGGGGCAATGTGGGGGACACTACTGTATGGGGGCAGTGTGGGGGAAATTACTGTGTGGGGGCAGTGTGGGGGAAATTACTATATGGGGAAGTGCGGGGGCATTGCTATTGGGGAGGCACTGTAGGGGCAATTCTATTATTTCTGGGGACACTATACAGGCATTATTACCTGGAGCACAATATAGGGTGTTATAATTACTGGGGGCACTCTAGGGGACATTATAGCTGCTGTGGACACTATAGGGACATTTGGGGGTAATTTATCAAACTGGTGTAAAGTAGAACTGGCTTAGTTGCATAGCAGCCAATCAGATTCCACCTTTCATTTTTCATTTTCAGCTCTTTTGGAAATCCAGTTCTACTTTACACCATTTTGATAAATTACCCCAATTATGTCACTATTTTTTCAGCAGTATAGTACCTGGGGCATTGGGGGGCACAGTATTAAGGGTGGCAGCAGGATGACATTGTGGGGACTCCAGGATGGGGAGGTTGATGGAAAATGGAGAAATCTAACGTGTCTGTATTTCAAACTCTGTAGAGACGAGATGCGGCTGAAAGAATTTGTCATGGTGGTCTAACGGAGGAGAAGAGGAAAGAGAAGGTCTACATGACAGGAGATGTCCCTGGATGTAAGAGGCATGTGTTCAAGTATTGGGGGGGGGTGCCAGAGAAAAGACCCGCACTGGGTGCCAAACATCCTGGGCACGCCACTGGATGCAATTTTGGCTCTAGGCGACAGACTTTTCACCTTTTTTCTTGACAATATCACGCCAGATGTCTCCTTCCCCATAACTTGGGAGGCCCATAAGGCCTACATTAGAGGAGAATTAATAGCCTTGGGGACGGCGGCTAAAAAGAAAAGGTCGAGGGAGATTGATTCTTTGCTCAGCCGGATCTCAGCTCTGGAGAAAACTCAAAAGCGGTCTCTAGCAGTATCACAACTATCAGAACTAACCACCTTGCGAGGCCAACTTAAAGATCTATTAGGGACCAGATTCGCAAACAATGTAATGTATGCAAAGCAACATATATACGCCCATGGAGATAGGGGAGGGAAGATGATGACCTCTTTAATTAAAGGTTTCTTGGGTCACACTCATATAGCCTCTGTGCGTTCCTCCACAAACTCTCTGTTACATCAAACTGATGAAATTGCTTCCCAATTTACTACTTTTTATGCGCAGCTATATAATCTAAATGTAGATAAAGAACTGGGGAGGAGAGAGAAACGTACAGAGGACAACAGGATCGTCTTGGAGTCTTTGCATCTACCAGTGCTTTCTCAAGGGGATGCATCATTATTATTAGAACCAATATCCGAGTCGGAAATTCGGCAAGCTCTGTCATCGACACCCATAGGGAAAAGTCCAGGTCCTGATGGCTTGCCCATAAGTTGTTATACGAAGTTCCAAACTGTCCTACTACCCCACTTTCAATCTCTTTGCCATACGCTACAGAAGGGTGGCGAATTTCCCAGACAGGCGTTAGAAGCTCACATTGCTATTCTGCCGAAAGATGGCAAAGATCCGGAGCTCTGCAGTAGCTACCGCCCAATCTCACTTCTGAATTGTGATGTGAAATTATGGGCAAAAATCTTGGCCAGACGCATACAAGCATTCCTTCCTTCTTTTCTACATAAGGAGCAGACGGGCTTTGTACCCTCCAGAGAAGGCAAGGACAATGCAACTAGGGTTCTAAACGCTATACACTTTGCAAAGTCCAATAAGATTCCCATGGTCCTTCTCGGCACGGACGCCGAGAAGGCCTTCGATTGGATTTTTATGAAAGAAACTTTGATAAGATTTGGCATCCCAATACCCTTTCTTAATGCTATTTTCTCATTATATACTTGCCCCTCGGCAAGGGTCAAAGTTAATAACTCACTATCACCGACTTTTACTATTGCTAACGGCACTCGTCACGGGTGCCCCCTTTCGCCAAGCTTATTTGTCTTATGCATGGAAAACATTAGTTCAGGCTATAAGACAACATCCGTACATTTGTGGACTACAAGCTCCATCAGGTACTCACACAGTGGAGTACCTCTTAATATTCCTTACCAATCCAACAATCGCCTTCCCACATATCCTTTCTCTATTCTAAGAGTTCGGTCGGTTGTCTAACTTTAAAATAAATTTGGAGAAATCTGAAGTTCTTAACATTACATTAGACACAGCAGAAGTGGAAACACTGAAAGCCTCTACACCTTTTGTCTGGCAAGCAACTTCAATAACATACCTAGGTATGAGAGTACCCGATGATCTCTCCAAGGTACAGTACAGACCAAAAGTTTGGACACACCTTCTCATTCAAAGAGTTTTCTTTATTTTCATGACTATGAAGGCATCAAAACTATGAATTAACACATGTGGAATTATATACATAACAAACAAGTGTGAAACAACTGAAAATATGTCATATTCTAGGTTCTTCAAAGTAGCCACCTTTTGCTTTGATTACTGCTTTTCACACTGTTGGCATTCTCTTGATGAGCTTCAAGAGGTAGTCACCTGAAATGGTCTTCCAACAGTCTTGAAGGAGTTCCCAGAGATGCTTAGCACTTGTTGGCCCTTTTGCCTTCACTCTGCGGTCCAGCTCACCCCAAACCATCTCGATTGGGTTCAGGTCCGGTGACTGTGGAGGCCAGGTCATCTGGCGCAGCACCCCATCACTCTCCTTCATGGTCAAATAGCCCTTACTTTCAAAGTTTTCCCAATTTTTCGGCTGACTGACTGACCTTCATTTCTTAAAGTAATGATGGCCACTTGTTTTTCTTTACTTAGCTGCTTTTTTCTTGCCATAATACAAATTCTAACAGTCTATTCAGTAGGACTATCAGCTGTGTATCCACCTGACTTCTCCTCAACGCAACTAATGGTCCCAACCCCATTTATAAGGCAAGAAATCCACCCTTATTAAACCTGACAGGGCACACTTGTGAAGTGAAAACCATTTTAGGGGACTACCTCTTGAAGCTCATCAAGAGAATGCCAAGAGTGTGCAAAGCAGTAATCAAAGCAAAAGGTGGCTACTTTGAAGAACCTAGAATATTACATATTTTCAGTTGTTTCACACTTGTTTGTTATGTATATAATTCCACATGTGTTAATTCATAGTTTTGATGCCTTCAGTGTGAATCTACAATTTTCATACTCATGAAAATAAAGAAAACTCTTTGAACTAGAAGGTGTGTCCAAACTTTTGGTCTGTACTGTATATGATTATAATTACCGTCCGCTACTTAATCAAGTACGCTCACAATTAGCCGCAGATAAAATCCCTTGTCTATAATGGATAGGGAGGAAACACTATATTACGACTTATATTTTACCAAAATTTTTGTATCTGATGCAGGTGGCCCCTATACACCTGCCAGCCTCATTCTTTAAAACAGTTAAAAGACTATTCTTCAAATTTCTGTGGAAGAATTCACGGCCCAGATTGAGTTATAGGCTTCTCTCTTTACCAAGACAACAAGGGGGAATAGGACTGCCAGATATAAAAACATATTATACAGCCATTCAACTACAACGCTGGTTAGATATTAACAAATATATTGTCTGCCTTGTTGGAGAGAGATGGTTTGCACTCCTCACTTTCTCCCTTAATGTGGTCCAAAGACAAACTCCACTCCTCAATACGTAATATTAATATTTTGGCTAAGGGCCTTTTACTATCTTGGCATGGTAGTAGGAATCATCCAGATATGGCACCTTTCCCATCACCTTTAACACCAGCGTCTTTTTTGCCATTTATATTCGGACCGGCCCCCCACCCCCACCGTCTCAGGCAGGAGACATTTGGAAACAACTACACTCCTGCCCTATCTCAGTCCCTCCTCTCGGGGGATAACTCCGTCGCAAGAATCACTCTCGCAAAAACTATCAGGTCCCCCCTTACACATCTTGCAGTACTCACATTTTCGGCAAATATGCCAGAAAGCCATTGACAATAAGTTATATAACAGACCAAATACAGAATTTGAGAACACACTGTTATCTATTCGCCCCTGGTCGAAGGCAATGTCCAAAATGTATAAGCTATTACTAAACGTTGGGAAAGATGAGTTGCCAACTTTTTTGATAGAGTGGGAGGACGAATTATATACTTCCTTCTCTGATCTAGAGGCCCAACAGATATAAAGAACTCCAGTATCCCTCTATGAACGAGGGGTGGTGGATATTAATGTTTGTTGGAAATGTAAGACCAGTTCAGGTACGATGTCTCATTGGTTTTGTGAAAAAATTTGACCATTCTGGTCAGGTGTGGAGGAAACAATCAGTAAAGTCTGCCCTGTACCTGTGACCTTAACGCCACAATTGATATTGTTATGGCAAGATTCCGTGTCTTTTAGGCCTGATAAGAAGGAATTGCCTTCTTTTCTTATACTGTACTTGCAGCAAAACTATTAATACCGTTACACTGGATGTGTTCCTCCCCACCTTCTCAGTGGGAATGGTTAAATAAGGTAGACCAAATTTGCAGACTGGAAGAAGTTACCTCATGGATAGAACGCAGACATGAAAAATTTCTCTGGGTATGGGAACCTTGGAAGGCTTTTCATAAAACCTGATGTCTCATATGTAGCTCTATAGCTTTATAACTCACAATTTTCCTTTTAGTATCTCTGTGCTAGCAAATGTCATCCAAGAAATATCTAACATCATCATCTCTTAATCAATCATGTGCTAGAGGTGTCTGGGGTCCCATATCGTACGCAGCGTGTCCTAGCTACTATATTTTTTTTGTTTATATTATTTTTGTCATTTTCTAGTTAGCTAGTTTTTGCATTGTGCTTATATAAGTCTAGTAACAGAGCAACAGTTCCTTTATGTTTCGTCCTATGCTCCAGATTAGACTCAGTTGTCTTATCACTGCCCGGATCATCTACTTTATCAGGACATTTAACTGGGCATGGAAATGCACACTTGGGCTCCTTCTGTGTTATATGGAGATTTATGCTCTGATTTCCTATGATTCTTAGACCGCCTGCGTGCGGATCTCTTGCACTCAGATGTTTATGTCCGATGCTATTATTTATTTGTACAATAAAGATAAGAGATTTATAGGGAAAAAAAATTTTTTAAATTAGGAATCCACACTGATCAGGGCAGAGCTGCAATACCACACACAACCCATAGACAAGTGTGGCGCTGTTTTTGCACTTCATGCATTCCCTGTGTCATTCTGTCAGTGGTATATTCCAGTTAACACTCTGCTGCAATGGTTGATGTCAGTGGTAACTGCTCTTTAACTCCTTAGATGCCACAATTTATAGCAACCGCAGCATCTAATAAGCTACAGATAAAGAGGGGGGCTCCCTCTGTCATCTGATCCCCCAACATAATATCGGGGTTCTGATAGGTTGTCATGGCAGCCTAGGGCCTAAGTGGAGGCCTCCAGGTCTTCAATAATAAGAAAGTTAACTAAACAATAATAACATCAGCAAGATCAAGGGTAAAAAAACAAAGGGGAGTGCAATAGAAACACACTGGCCACCCACGCTGCTTTATAAGATGCCTCTACCTCCTTAAGGCCTTTGGCTGTTGCATATCAAAGTTCCTAGCTGTCTTTCATTGTACTGAGGTTTTACTTCTACCATCTACTCAATGCATTTTTACACCAGGGGTATAAGATGATCCGTCACAAATCATCATGTGTTTTTTTCCCTGCAGGGGGAGACGGAGGGTTGCCACACTCCGAGGTATAACGAACATTTTCACTCTGTATATTTTGACAATTTGAGAACACTACCACTGCGCTGCAGAAGAAAGTGTTACACCATGACTTGGGTCCCCCGCTGCTGTAAAAACCATTACGGAGGAGATTGCCATGGTAAGAATTTTTATTTTAAGGTTCTATGGCTTTAGAGGAGATATGCACTGGTAGAATGTGTGAGCACAAAGGCCTAGACCTTCTTGTAAAATTCATCTAAATTTGCCACATTTTGGGGCATCTAGCTAACTGCAAGAAATCTACTAGCTCTTTTGCATAGTAAGCCCACCAATGGATGGCATAAAGTCATCCAGCCTCAGCCACTGTGATATACCTGCCACATCTTTAGGCCTCTTTCACACAACAGTTTTTTTTTCTGTTTGCGGGCCATTTTTTGCGTTCCGTTTGCGGTCTGTATACGGAACCATTCATTTCAATGGTTCCGCCAAAAAAATAAAGGAATGTACTCCGTGTGCATTCCATTTCCGTATTTCCGTTTTTCCGTTCCGTTGAAAGATAGAACATGTCCTATTATTGACCGCAAATCACTTTCCGTGGCTCCATTCAAGTCAATGGGTCCGCAAAAAAAAACGAACACATATGGAATGTACTCCGCATGTCTTCCGTATCCGTTCCGTTTTTGCGGAACCATCTATTGAAAATGTTATGCCCAGCCCAATTTTTTCTATGTAATTACTGTATACTGAATCTGTCATACAGAAAAACGGAAGGGCAAAACGGAACGGAAACGGAACAACGGATCCGTGAAAAACGGACCGCAAAATACAGAGAAAGCCATACAGCCGTGTGATAGAGGCCTCAGACTGCCTGTCTACACTACATCATTAGTGTTCACACTCTGCAGTATACATGATGTATAGTTTCTTCAATGAGAATGTGTAGTCGCACTCACTCTTGCTTGCCTGAACTTCTACTCGGTGTGTGAAGTCAGCACTAGCTGTGCCGAGTGGGACATCAGGGAAGAGTTGGTGCGATTACAGCAGAGTCAGGACTCAGGACTGGTGGAGAGCGGCACACGGTGCATACACCTGCATACTGAAGCTCCCGATTTCAACAGGGTATTTTCAAGACTTATAGCAATATAACAACCCCTGGGTTCCTCCCTTGTCCCCCTGAACCTAAAAAAAAAAAAAACAGTCAGCGGTCCCGCCACTGCTCCATTCCTATCCGCTTCCAGTCCCCACAAGACCAGGAAGCAACTCAGCCCCGTGACCGCTGCATCCAATCACAGGCATTAGTGGTCACAGTGGCTTGAACGCTGCTCCACAGTAATGATGTACCGTTCAATTCACTGTCACTGTCACTGCTGAGTCCTGTGATTGGCCACAATAGTCATGGGATAAAGCCACTTCCTTGACCTAAGGGGACCGTAAGCGGCCTGGAACGGAGCAGCAGCGGGAGTTGGTTTTTCAGCTCTAGGGCTGGACGATCCCTTTAAATATCTACCACACTGCTGTTTTTGTTTTTGACCCGCACCTGGTTTTGCCTCACAATAAGGCCTCATGCACACGACCGTTGATGCACACGACCGTTGTGTGTTTTGTAGTCCACAAATTGCGGATCCGCAAAATACGGATGGCGTCCGTGTGCGTTCCGCAATTTGCAGAACGGCACAGACAGCCATTGATATAACTGCCTATTCTTGTCCACAAAATGGGCAAGAATAGGACAGGTTATGTTTTTTATTCCTATAGATTGCTATGAAAATTTCTACACGTTTTTAAAGTGTTACTGCCATTCTATTTTTATCTGTGTAATGTATAAGGGCAGTGATACTCCCCATTTTTGTAATATACTTTAATTACTGAAATCATACATTTCTATTAGAAAAATAGCTGTAAAGTGGCCCATTTTGAACCTTAGCAACGCTCCTCTTGTCTTCTGTTTACATAACAGTGGAGACTTGCTCAACAATGATGGCCAGTTCGCAGTGTTCGCCAACGAACGCATGCGGGCTGCCATCTTGACTCACAAGTCCGGCGATGCACAGGTAAGCCCTTACCTGTGCCGCGAGCTGGTCTAAAATCAAATGCGGTCAGCAGGAGCAGGCAGTTCCGAGAACAGCCACTGGGGGCCTTCATCGGGCTGTTCTCGGAACTGCCTGCTCCCGGTGACTGCATTTGTTTCAGACCAGCTCCCGACACAGGTAAGGGCTTACCTGTGCATCGCCGGACTTGTGAGTCAAGATGGCAGCCTGCATGTGTTAGTTGGCGAACACTGCGAACTGGCCATCACTGTTGCTCAACACTGACTGTTATGCAAACAGAAGACAGATTATAGAAATAAATTATACAATTATACAAATAAAAATAGAATGGCAGTTACACTTTAAATGTTATAAAGTGACATGCAACATTATAACAAGTGACTTCATGTTTCAGTGTGCCCGGGAGGGCTGCAGGCTCCATGCAGTAATCATGGAACGTGTGATGATGGAATGGTAGGAAATGGAAAGTGCTCTTGTTCACTAGGATTCAGTGGGACAGCTTGTGAAATCTGTGCTTCCAACAGATACGGCCCAAATTGTACAGGTATGCTGATATCTCAGAAATTCTGTTGCTGCTTATTTTGAGTAATTAATCTGTTCTTTTACAAATATTACAGATGTGTGTAATTTTTAGCAAATACTACAGAATAACAGCAAATAATACGTCCATACAATGCCCACACAATAAAGCTACTACTAAATAGTGCCCACATAATACTACCATATATTTCACACACATAAATAATGCCATTTAATGCCCAAATTGCCATCAGCTTCCAAATAATACTGCTATACAGTGTCTCAAAGGACCAAACAAACAAAAACAAAAAGGGGGGACGGGGACGTTACAAAATCTCATTGGTCTTGTTCTTGTTTTGCTCAATATCACAATTGCAGAACTTGCAAAATAATAGAGAAAGGCAGTGTATTCTTCTCTCAGGCTCCTCTCCCTTCAGAGTCCCACACACAAGCTAAATGCTGTTTTACACAGGCTGATGATTGACAATGAACATTCAAAAGAACACTTATTTGGCAAATCATTGTTCTGTCAAACCCAACACCGATCAGATGAGAGAAGATGCCTGTTTGTTGGCTGATTCAGTCGTTTATGCAGTCACTGAAATAACCGTTTTTCGGCAGCACATATCCCTACATGAACAGGGGATGTGTGGCGGCAATATGGAGACTGTATGGCGGACAAATGATTGTTTATCCCCCATGCAGTTTTCATCAGCTGATGTAAAGCACCAGTTGATTCATTATATTCCCGATTTGTGCTTGTTTTACCCTTCTTTTTCCTTGTACTTTCTGAATAATAACAGGGGGAGTGAAGGAAAAGAAACAGGAGCTACCAGCTGCTGCAAGTTGCCACATTCCCTAACACAATATATTACAAAATTACTGTATTGTGTACACATATACCATTGATATGTGCAGAAAATATTAAAAAGGGCAGCAGATACATTTAAGGGCTCATTCACACGACTGTATGAATGGGTCCGCATAGGCGGAACAGGTGCGACCCATCGCAATTGTGGACAAGAATAGGCATTTCTATGATAGTGACAGCCGTGTGTGGTCCGCAAATTGCGGAACGCACATGGGCCGGAAAACACTACGGCCGTCTGAACGAGCCCTTAAAGTGATAATCAAACTATGTAAAGAAATAATTGGAGGCACCGGAAAAAATACTAAATGCAAGCGGGTGCTATGTCCTAGGGCATAGGCTAATAGTTTAAAAATATAAAAGGAAGAATGGACAGCACTCCAAAATTATCAAAATAGAAAAATGTATTCACCCATGTGGCATAAAGCAGCAGCAGCGACGTTTCGGCTCATCCATAGAGCCTTTCTCAAGGCTTGAGAATACATTTATCCTAAAAAGCTCAGTGAAAAGTATTTTGGTGGCTTAACCAGAAGCATTTTTGGGGGTTTCCTGCCATAAAGGATAGGTTCCTCATCCCCTATCCGAGGATGATAAAAAGGATTGTGTAGCCCTTGTCTCTGAACTCCAGACAGCTACTAAACACTCATTACAGCTATATATCAACCTACATTGAGTGTTTGTGAGCTCTCAGGATTTCAGAGCTAAGGGCTACACATCCTGCTGTCAGAGCAGTTATCTGACAGGATTCACTGTGAAGGGATAGCCTGCCAATCTACAAATACACATGAAATGGAAAGCTGTGTTTTTTTAAAAATAAAGACCTTATAAATTAATGCACACACTTCCTTCGTGGAAGGAAAGGAGAATGGACTATATCATAGTTGGCCCTATTGAGTTCTCCTGTATTTGCGGGGGGATCACCTAACAGGACTCTCTTTCATTGGAGTGCTTCCCAAACCTCAGCCTAAGTCACACGGCTTGCTGACCCCTATCAATTGGTCTATAGTGGGGAAAGGCTAACAGGCTGTAGTCGGAGCACTCGCCCTGAAAAGGGCGACCCCCAGCCACTGGAACTTTGGGCCTAAACTAGAAGTCCCTCTCTTCCCTATTGTCTAAGAGCACCATCCGACGCGTTTTGCCATGTATAATGGCTCATCAGGGAGATTTTGTGCTACACAGAGTGCCTGTGCAGTGGCAGCGCTTCAGTCTTTATAAAGGCAGTGGCAGTGCTTCTGGTTTAAAATTGCCCCCTTTTTTATTCCCCAGACCTCACCCCCCGATTACCATTTAGCCAATCCTAGGGCGGTGGGGGAGGTCTAGTTTTTTAGCGCTTTGGCTGTCTCTATCTTTAAATCATACACCCCCTCAAGCAGCGTTCACCAATCCTAGGCGAGCGGGGGAGGTCCGGGAATACAGCGCTCAGCGGGAGTGGATTAGTTTGCATGGGGACCCCTAGACGTGTCCCCGGCTGAAGTCTTCACCACCTGCTTCATATTAATACTGTGCTGCCACACTCGTTACCAAGTGGCAGACGATCGCCGCTATCTTAATGCTTGCAAACGCCTAAAGAGTAGTTTTTACTAGTCAATGTCATGTTATGTAGTACAAGGATCTGTTTATACTTATGAGAAGATGATTTCTAACATAATCATCTACTTGGTATGGCAATCGTAGCTAGAATACGTTTTTTATAATCTTAACTAGCTAAATAGCAGGGTAACTGTTTAAAGTGTCCCATTGCTAAAATGATGATATACACCTAATGTTTCTCTCTACTGCTCATACAGTCAGCGATCCCCCTGGAGGGGGGGTGTTGGGCTAAGGTTGGTTTTTTATATATATATGAGGGATCAGATCTAGGGATCATATGCAGGTTAACCCTTACATTTTAAAGGAGGTGTTCTGGCAGAAAAGTGTGATCTGCAGACATATATCTCCTATGATTGGGTGCCTGTATATGTCTCATTCATGATGTCCTATTCCTTTTCATTTTCTTTTTAATGAGCACAAAGCAAATAAATACAGGCCCCATATTTAATCCTCATTCTGGTTAGGGTCTGACTGTTATGCAAATGGCTTATATGATAGATACTCATTCAGTCCTTTTGGTGTTACTGATTTCAGTCTAAAAATCCATTTTGCTTCCGTCCTCAAAATCTTGTTGTCCCAATCTCCCCCCTTGTTGGTTGAGGGATGTATTGAATGCCTATACACTTTAGGCACGTAGTGTCACCCACATGTACCTGGGTGATATGTCTTGCTACTGAGGTGTCCTTCTCATTGGAGATGTCATTAATGTGGTCCCTAATGCGGCGTCGGAACTCCCTCTTCGTTTTCCCTACATAATCTAGAGGGCAGCTACATTGGGCCAGGTAAACTACTCCTGTTGTCAGACAGTTTATAAAGTCCCGGATCTCATATACACTCCCAGTATGGGAGCTCCTGAAGATTTTGGTAGTGTTAACCTGGCCACAAGCTGCACACTTGCCACATTTAAATGTTCCTAGTGGTCTTCGACAACCAGTTCCCTGTTTTTTCTGGGGGCTGAAAATGACTGTTGACGAGTCTATCTCTACCCTTCTGTATGTAATCTGAGGGTATGTTCCGAGCACTCTTTCAAGGTCTGGGTCAGCACACAGTATATCCCAGTATTTGATTTTCTCATGCGCATTGTCATATGTGCCAATGATTCAGATCTTATTGGTAGATGATCTTACTGTGTCCATTTTTTTAATTTTATTTGGGACCAGGAGAGAGTCCCTCCCTTCAGTACAGGCTGCTTCAAATTCAGACCTGAGGATCCCGTCGGGATATCCTCTGTCCCTGAATCCGGTCCTTAAGTCATGAGCCTGCATTTTAAACCTACTCCTATTGGAGCAATTACGACGTAACCTAAGGTATTGGACTTTAGGTATGCCCCTACGTAGAGAGTAGGGGTGTGCACTCTCCCACCGGAGTAGGCTATTGGTTTCAGTTGTTTTGCGATATACTGACGTCGTAATATTATTGTCAGGACCTCTCTCAATTGGTGCATCCAGGAAGGGGAGGCACCTATGGTCACACACTGAGGTGCATCTAAGTCCTACATCGTTCTCATTGATGATTTTCACAAACTCAGTAAAATAATTTTCTGACCCCTTCCATAGTACAAAGACATCATCTATAAATCTAAGCCATAGAACTATCTTTTCATGCCACTTATTTAGATGTTCAGAACAGATGTAATTGGCCTCCCACCAGCCCAGGAATAAATTTGCATAAGATGGCGCACAGGAACTGCCCATCGCGGTACCCCTGAGCTGATGGTAATAGCGGTCATTGAAAATAAAAAAGTTCCGGGTTAGATTAAAATTTAGAAGATCCAGTACAAATGCATTGTGTGATGCTAGTCTCCTTATCTCTAGTGGATAGATAGCTCTCCATAGCCCTTAGGCCCAGGTGGTTGAGCTATAGAGAGCTTCCACGTCTATGGAGGCGAACAGGATGTCTTCATCTATACACACGCCATTCAGCCGCAGAAGTAGATCGGCCGTATCGCGTATGTATGATGGGAGAATTTTAATAAGAGAAAAATAAAAGTTACGTCTTATTTTTCATACAAGGTACACTCAGTTTAGTATTTAAAGAGGACCTTTCACCTTGAAAAACATTGTGAACTAAGTATGCTGCCATGGAGAGCGGCGCCCGGTGATCTCACTGCACTTACTATTACCCCTGGGCGCCGCTCCGTTCTCCCGTTATGCCCTCCGGTATCTTCTCTCACTAAGTTATAGTAGGCGGTGTCTGCCCTTGTCCTGTGGGCGTCTCCTTCTCCTAGGCTGCAGCGCTGGCCAATCGCAGCGCACAGGTTTTTTCTCCCAGGCTGTGAGCTGTGCGCTGCGATTGGCCAGTGCTGCAGCCTAGGAGAAGGAGACGCCCACAGGACAAGGGAAGACACCGCCTTCTATAACTTAAAGAACAAAGGGCCCGGAGGGCATAACGGGAGAACGGAGCGGCGCCCAGGGGTAATAGTAAGTGCAGTGAGATCCCCGGGCGCCGCTCTCCATGGCAGCATACTTAGTTCACAATGTATTTCAAGGTGAAAGGTCCTCTTTAATATTGAGACCACTAAGTCACTAGAGCAGAGGTCAGTTTAGACCATCTACCTCATATAGCGTGTTCTACAACTTTAATAAAGACCAATTGAAAAAATTATTTTTAGCCCTAGATGTGTAAATTGCAATAATAAAAAAGAGCCCCAAAGGTGTCCATAGGCTTTAAAGAAAAACTTGAGGGCAGCGGTCATCAAAGTGATAAAATAGCAAAAGAAGTGATACTTACCACTTCCCTCCACTGCCACTTCAGCCTGTCATTTTTCCTGGCTGCAGTGGTGATGTCCCATGCACACCACATCACTGCTGCAGCCAATCGCTGGGCTCAGTGGTGACATTCCATATACTGCTGAGGCCAGTGATTGGCTGCACGTTGACCTATGTGCATATAAAGTCACTGCTGCAGCCAGCAAGGGGGAAAAGTGGTGTGAATCGCTTCTTTTGTTATTTCATCACATACAGTATGCAGCATCTTTCTTCTTACTGATCTGACACCAGGTTGTTACTTTTTCAGAATGTACATGCGCTAAGAATGGTCAGTGTAATGATGGAATTTCTGGAGATGGATCCTGTTTCTGCACTGAAGGATGGTCTGGTCAAAAATGTGAAATCAAACTGGGTAAGAGCTCATTTCATAATTCACAATAAGATTTTTTTTTTATTGAATCATATGAATCTGACACATGCGGCAGCAGATCCAGCAGGCTGTTCCTGCAGAGAGCAGCCTGGCGGATTTCTCTAGATCCGGCACTGCCGGATTCTACCGCTGGATCTCCGTTGACTATAATGTAGTCCAGCGGTAATCCAGCTGCATGCAGTGGTTTCTGCTCGGCTGACAGTACCCACTGCTTAGCAAACAGCTCTGTCCGAAAATATTCATAGGGAGTTTAAAAAATTACTTGTTTTTCCAGATTTTATCAGTGGATGTCGCATCGCATCCACCTTTTTGTGCAATTTTATTTTTTGCTTCAATGCATCTAAAGTAAAATAAAAAATGCTAAACATTGACTTGATTAAAAATCTTCGACCATTTTGTGTCTTCAGCTCCTATGCATTCCTATATGTCTCCACACAAACCTTGTTTAGTCTGATGCCGCAGGAATACCTTCTGACCCGTGCTTCTTGCTAATCTATCGAATGTAGATGGAATGGAGTGTACTGAATCGTACTATAAAGGTTGTGTTTTCAGTCTAAGGGCTCATGCACACAATTTAATTTATTTTTTTGTCCGCATCCAATCCACATTGTTTGTGGCTCGCATGGGGACCCATTCACTCCAGTGTCCGCACACCGTGTGCTGTCCACATCCATGTGTCTGTTTTGTGGCACCCGCAAAAATATATAACATTTCCTATTCTTGTCCGCATTACAGAAAAGGATAGGACTGTTCTATTATGGGCTGGACGTTCGGTTCCACAAAATGCGGAATGCACATGGCCGGAATCCGTGTTTCGGATTGACAATTTGTGGACTGCAAAACAGGCTACGGTTGTGTGCATGAGCTCTGAGATGGAGACAGATTGGTCTGCAGGTGATCTGTGGACACAAAACAGTAGATGATTATTATTTATTAAAGGGGTATTCTCATCTGGGACATTTAGGGCATATGGCCAGGCTAAATGATAGTTGTGGGTCCCATCTCTGGGACTCGCTCCTTTCTCCAGACTGGGACGTCCTACAATGATGAATGGAGTGGTGGCCACATTTGCGTGGCATGCTCTCCCACAGCTGTGAATGGAGAGGACACCGTGTTCTCTGTTCCCTTCGGGGCCCTGTTCTTAAGATAGGAGCAGGTCCCAGAGGCGGGACCTGGACCTATCAGACATTTATGGCATATCCTAATGACCTAATGACACACCATAAATGTTCCAGATGGAAATACCCCTTTAAGAGAATTTAGAATGTTTTCTATCCATAACTAACTGATGATCTGTAGCTTTTTTGTACATTCCATTGTATTAATTACTGCCTTTATTGACTGTTTATTGCTTTCTTCCAGCAACTACTCCAGTCTGCTCTCCAAAATGTGATGCTAATGCCACATGCAGAGTCAATAATCAATGTGAATGTAACCTGTTTTACGAGGGAGATGGGAGAACATGCAGTGGTTAGTAAACATACATGTACAGCATGTAATAAAGAGGACCTGTCATTTCTCTCGGCTTGTCTGTCTTGGTAAATAATTGTATACTTCATAATAAGACAATTCTTCAGCATCTCTTCTTAGAATTCTGCATTGTCATGCTCTCCTGCTACTTCTAGAAATACATGAATAAAGATGTTGCCTGTTGGGGTCTGTAGCTACACTCTCCTATCAGTGCTAAGAATGCCAGACTCTACAGGGACACAACCCTTTGACAAGGAGAATGGTAATGCCCAGTAATCAATTTGTTCATTAATTTCTAGTAGGAATAATGCCGCAACCGGGCCGCATGGACGATATGTGCGCTACGGTGGGCCGATGGGGGTAGTAGTAGTTTTACTCACAGTTCTGTAGCGCTCCCTGGGCCAGAGTGCAGTGTAGGGAAGGTTAGCACCAATTCCTTGGTTGAGGTGCCCTTGGTTGTGTGGTTTTAAGGTGCCGTAGAGGCAGGGTCCCTGGTGTTCGTGACGCCAGCACCGTTAGGTGCAATGAGAGATAGTGCCGAATAAGGCGAGAGGCAGGAGTTGAACAAGCTGGAACTTTTTAGTTAAATAATTGCTCTGAGGTAGTTATCATCCAGCAGTAGTGCTTTGGTTCACAAAAAGGATGCTGAGCTGCAACTCCAGACATCCGGCTCGGTGGGGCAGTTTTAAATAGGTTCTAGCTTGACTTGAGTGAGAGAGTGATACTTTCCTTTGTTCTGGTCTCGCTCTAATAACCCAGCCTTTCGGTACTTAGATCTCTGTCTAGAATTAGGCAACCAACAGGGCGGTCTACCTAGAGGCAGGCATCAGACTTCTGCTCCATTCTTTGAACAGGTTGCTTCAATACAATAATGTAATGGCTAGACAGTGGCACTACTCCAAGGAATCCAGTAACCCTTGGGCTTGGTTTCCTACTTATCTTGCCCTACTGAAGAGTGCCCAGGGGCACACAGCAAAAGCTACATACTCTCCTCTCCTTCACTAACCTCTCATCTACCACTTCCTGTGACTGACCTGTTCTATATATGTTGTGTTATAGCACCACCTAGTGGTGACTAGATGTAATGCAAAGTCCAATCTCGGTCAGTCGACCAAACAATCTTTTAGGGGTCCTAATTTAATTATTAAAACTTAAAACTTTATTATTTACTATTAAATCCAATGTTCAAGAGAAATGGTGCCTAAAGGTAGTTGTTAAAACTATCAGACTACACATATGGGCTGGAAGCGGATGCTAATATTTCTAGTTATGGTCTCTGTCCCTTACTCTACAATCCTTTAATTGCTAGCCCTTTACAGACATCTAGTGTGCGATGCTTGAGTTCACACCCGCAAAAGCAGCTTCGCCACTTCTGTGAGAGAAGGGGGCGCTGCAACTCCCCAGGTGTAGCACACAGCGGTGTACTTTGTTATAGTGAAATGGATGGTGTCCCTAAAGTCCTGTAAAGACAGGTACCAATTGGTAGATTAGATATTATATTTATATGTAACAGCCATCCATCATTCAATCACACACCTTACATACACGGAGACCACTGGAATGCCTCCAACCAAGCACTCAGTGTCTGTACAGGCTAAACCAGGGTAATAGCGTTTTTTTTAGATGTAATGCAACTACCAGCCTGTTGTAGGGAATTTGCAGTTTAATACATAGGAAATACAATAGCATAAGATGACATGCATAAGGTTTGGGGGCCCACTTCTAACACGAAGTGGGACACTGCAATAACACTGAGTTATTGTTAGTTCATGGGGAATGTAAATTGTTACTAACAGACAAACCAGGAGAGGTCACAGGAGCTCTTTAAGATGGTCTGCAGCAATTAAAGAGGTTTACCAAGAGTTTACTGATGACCTATCCTCTGCATAGGTCACCAGTATCTGACCGGTGGTGGTCCGACATCTGGGATCCCCGCTGATCAGCTGTTTAAGAAGGCACTGGTGATCACAGTAGTGCCGCAGCTTTCAATTAGCTCACCAAACACAGCATCATACATTATATAGCAGCTGTGCTTGGTATCACGCTCAGCCCCATTCACTTCTATGGAGCAGAGCTCCGCCTGGGCCATGTGACTGATGAACGTGTCGTCACTGGCCTAGGGAAAGCTGTGAGAAGGCCGCGGAGCTACTGTGAGCACCACTGTTTTCCGAAACAGCTGATCGGCAGGGGTCCCAGGTGTCGGACCACCATGATCAGATACTGATGACCTATGCAGAGGATAGGTGATCAGTAAAAACTCTCGGACCACCACCGATCTGATACTGATCCAGAGGATAGGTCATCAGTAAACAAAACTCTTGGAAAACTTCAAGGATGATGTAAACATGGAAAGTAAAGTTTTACCCATTTCATGCCCCGATAACGTACATGTACGTCATTGGGTGATCTTTAAACATGGCGCCCGCTCGCACGTGCAGCGGGCGCCATAGCCACCGGGTTTCTGCTATTTTAAATAGCAGAGACCCGCAGCACATGTATGCGATCAGCCATAAGGCTGATCACACACATTTTCCCCTTCAGATGCCATGGTCAAATGTGACCATGGCATTTACGCAGTCCGGAAGCGGAAGTTGCGCACTTCTGCTCCGGTAACAGCGTTCCCCGACTGAGATCGGGGAACCTGTTATATCTATGAAATAGCCCGAAGCCTCAAGCAGGCTTCGGATCTTATTTCAGGTCTATACCAATACAGGTCACTAGGTGGCAGCATTGTATTGGTATAGTGCAGGGATGGGCAAACTGCGGCTCTCCAGCTGTTGTAAAACTACAGCTCCCAGTATGCCCAGTCTGCCTACAGCGATTAGCCTACAGCAGGGCATGATGGGATTTGTAGTTTTACAACAGCTAGAGAGCCGCCGTTTGCCCATCCCTGGTATAGTGCAAATGAAGTCTTCAATGATGGCTATATAGCCATCAATGAACACAATGGGCAGTCTAATGATTGTTATTACCCAAGGTGACTTAAAAAAAGTAAACAAAAGTTTTTACAAATATAAAAAAAAATAAAAGTTCAAATCAGCCCCCTTTCCTTAAAATAAAAATACTAAACCAATAAAAAAAATGTCGCACACACTTCAAATTGGTATCACTGAGAAGAACAGGTCGTCCTTCACACAGCCCTGTACACATAACTACAAAAAAGTTATAGGGGTCAGAATATGGTTATAAAATTTATTAATTTTTTCCTCAAAGGTTTTAACATTTTTTTCAGTATTAAAACGCAAGAAAAATTATACAAGTGTGGTATCGTTGGAACCGTACTCACCTGGAGAAGGAATATAACGATTTTACTGCATAGTGTACAGTGTAATAAAAATAAAATAAAAACCTTTATCAGAATTGTGTTTTTTCCCAATTCTTCCCCATTTGGAATTTTTTTTCCACTTCCCACTACATGGTATGCAACCGTAAATTGCGCCATTAGAAAGTACAACTTGTCCCTCAAAAAATAAGCCCTCATAAGGTTATGTGAACGGAAAAATAAAAAAGTTAGGACTATGGGTAGGCGGGAAGTGAAAAACGCAAAATGAAAAATGGCCCGGGCCTGAAAGGGTTAATAACTAGAAACCATTTACTGTTTTGTTAATATTGTAAAGTGTTACTCGCCTATAACAAGACTGTATAATGCATCACAACAGCGTGTGTGAGGGTTTATGGGGTGTAAACTGCCCCTTCATTTCAAAAGCTGTCTGATGACGGAGAACAGCATCTGGGCAATTACAGGGGACTCTGCCCTGTCGTGTGCCCACCCCCTCTATCCGCTATGGGCTGCTTTATTATCTTGGGATAGGGCCGCAGGATAATGGCCCATTCTACTTTATGGGGATAACATAAACCCAGCTTTCTGTGCATATTTGTGTGTATAATGTGAGTTTGGCTGCATTATTTCTTTTTTTTCCCCAGCATTGTATCATATTGTTACATATTCTAATTTTTTTATTCTTCTTTATTACAGTGATTGACCAGTGTGGTGCCTCCAATGGTGGCTGCAGCATTCATGCCAAGTGCTCCCAGTTTGGAACAAAGATCTCATGTGAGTGCTTTCCGGAGTATGAAGGAGATGGTTTTGTCTGCGCTCCAATCAATCTCTGCGCTAATGGTGAAAATGGCGGCTGCAGCGAGCATGCGACGTGCATTTATACTGGTCCAGTAAGTGAGGAACCTGATGTTCTTCTTCTTAATTGTTTTCAGATCAATCTGTCAGGACAGCGGGGTCAGCTCTTTGGGTATAGTCTTAATAAAATTGGCTTAATTTCGGGCAGAACAAATTGTAATAATGTACTGAGCTTATCCTTCAAATGGAGTATTTTGGATAATATTAAGGACGTTTCCTAATACCAGTTGGATTCCGGTCATCAAAAGTGATGACAGAAGCTTGTAATGTCAGCGTCTGACACTGGATTATCCAAGCTGAGCACACTGTACTGTGTGCTTCTTAGCACATTATATAGTGCACAGTATACATCATAACTGATACACAGAATATAATATTCAAAGAATGACGACTGGACGCTAAATATACCATAGGAGGTGGGCACTGTGCCATGTCTTGGTAACTCAGGGTAGCACATGATGTAGAATTCCGTTCAGGATTTACCCATGTTTTCAGGTGCTGTTTCCACTATGTAGTATTCCAGTAACTGGATGCCATAGGGGCAATACATAATCAGAAATTCTGCACAGAAAATACAGAATACAGTGTACAGAAAATATTTTATAATAATGAGGTATCAGAGACCTGGCACTGTGATTACACCACCATGGATTGGGCATTTAAATGATCTCATGTACATACATTTTCAATCATCTTAAAGGGGCTTTCCAGGTCCGTAATAATGTTGACTTATCCTTGGGATAAGTAATAAATATTGTAGCAGTGCTGGTCAGCTGCTGAACAGGCACCTGAACGGCACATCTCTGTATTCTGCGTAGTATACAGTACCGCAGTGCAGTTCCCATTGACTTAAATAGGAGCAGTGCTACAGTACCATTCACAACCACTACCGCCAAGTACACAGAGCTGTGCTGTTCCATAGCACAGCAGTTGGTTCAAACAGCTGATCATGGGCTGATCATGGGGGTGCCAGGAGTCACCGATCTACTATTGATGACCTATCTTAAATGGTCAATGCCGTTTCAACAAACTTTGTAAAAATCAATAGCACAAGTGAATATAAGAAACTTTGTAATATATCTTAATAGAGCTCACTGAAGGATGAGATTACATGCTACCCATAGGAGTTTGGGGGGGGGGGAGCATGTAGGGTTGCAGTGCTACAGTACCATTCACAGCCACTACCACTGAGTACACAGAGCTGTGCTTTTCCAAAGCACAGCAGCCAGTTTAAACAGCTGATCATGGGGGTGCCAGGAGTTACAGATCTACTATTGATGAACTCTCCTAAATGGTCGCTGTTTTTCCAACAAATTTTGTAAAAATCAATAGTACAATTGAACTTTGTAATATATTTTAAGAGCTCACTGAAGGATGAGATGACATGCTACCGATAGAGATTCATGGAGAGGGGTGGAGGAATGAGCTGCAGTGAAAGAGAAGACGCGAAAAAGAGTTTATATAAAGAGATACACATCCTGCCCATGGAAGTCTTTGGAGAGATGAGGAAGAATGCTGCTAGAGAGTGAAAAAGGCATTTTTCTCTGATAAGATATATTACAAAGTTTCTTATACTCATCTGTACTATCGATTTATGTAACGGTATGAAACGTTTGTTGAAACTACAGTGACCATTTAATAGTATACTCTGTTGCAGTAGCGAATGTAAAGACTTGTTTTGATGTGCAAGGTTTTTTTCCCCCACTGAAGTCAATGTACAAGAACCACAAACAAAATGTGATACATTTGAACTCTGAGCTTTCTGGGATCAGGATATTGATAGTCTATCCTCAGGATAGGCCACTAATATCAGATAAATTAAGGTCTAACTCTCAGCACCCCCCACGATTAGTTGTTTGAAGTGGCCTCCTAATTGTTCACATGGGTCCATCTACCTGCATGCTTTCTACTTATTATTATCTACGTATTGACAGTGCAGGGTATTGTAGGATGCAGCACTAGCACAAGCCCCCTCAAACACCTTCTGTTGGGGGTTCTGGGAGTCTTACCCACTCCGATCTGATGTCGATGAGCTATGTTAAGTGGTCACTGTTGTTTCATTAAACTTTGTACTGTATAAATGAGTTCAGGTGACTATATTAAACTTTGTAATACATCTCATCTGTACTATTGATATATGCAAAGTTTGTTAAATGACAGTGACCATTTAAAGAGAAGCAATCAATATTTCCGTCTTGAAAACCACCTTAATATACGGAGTCCTCCATGTGTCAGAAATCTTGACACATCTCATAGCTGTAGATTCCACTAGTGTGGGAATCAGCAACCTCCAGCACTCCAGCTGTTCTGAAACTACAATTCCCAGAATCCTATTTTCACTTCTGTGGGAATTACAAGAACAGCTGAACAAGTGGGCATCTTGGGAGTTGTAGTTTCACAGTAGCTGAAAGTTGCTGACCTCTGCATTAGGGTGCATTCACACGTCCGTAAGTGTTTGGGGATCCGCAAAACACGGATACCGGCCGTGTGCGTTCGTCATTTTGCAGACCGCACATGGCCGGCCCTATGATAGAAATGACTATTATTGTGACAAGAATAGGACATGTTTTATCTTTTTTACGGGGACGCGGAACGGAACTACGGATGCGGACAGCACATTGTGTGCTGTCCAAATCTTTTGCGGTCTCATTGAAATAAATAGATCCAAACCCGTTCCGCGTGGACCCAGAACGGATGTGTGACTGGACCCTTAATGTCATAAGGAAGGCCCCCAGGTCAAGCAGTAGTATACATCTCTAGTTGCTTTTGAGGTCAGTGCAAAAACATTGTTTCTTTTGCTCTTACAAAGTTTGCATTTCTGATATCAAAAGTTATTTTATAAGAAGTCTCCTCCACGATTTTCTCCAAACCGTCATACTTTAGTTAGCCTGACCCATTTTTTTTCTTGTTTACCAAGGGCTTCCCAGTTCACAGTACTAGTACAGTAAGTTACTATTTCAGATAAAGGACTGTGGGTTTCTTCTGCACAATATAATACAATTTCATTTGGTTTTAGAAAACACGAAGATGTGAATGTCATGAAGGTTATGTTGGTAATGGGGTACAGTGCCTAGAAAAAGCTATTCCACCCGTGGACCGCTGTCTTGAAAAAAATGGGGAATGTGATTCTCTGGCAACCTGCTCAGATTTGCATTTTGAAGGTATGTAAAATGGATTTCACGCTAACCAGCCTAAGAAAGTGTTTTTAATCTGTGTGTTGTTGTAGTTATTATCAGAGACATACATAGAAATCACAAGGCCCCATAACATAACAAAAGCTGCTTTTATAGGCGCAGAACTAAAGCTGATTGTCGGGAAGGAAGCGTTTCTTCCCGATAGTCGGCTGCTTGTTAAGTGGAGGTGATGAGCGGTTGGCAATCAGCAGCTGGATCCCTGCTGCATCCATGGCCGGCGCCGCCCATAAGCAAAGTACGCCACCGCGTAGAGCGCACTCTAACTGGGGGCACCGGCACCGCTCTGGCCAAGCTTAGCATTAGGACCTTTTTATCCGTCCCGCAGCGCCGCCTCCTAGCTAATTTATTAACTTCACTTGCCGCTGAGGTAAATGCAGAGAAGCGCCGTAATCTCGCACAGGTGCACTAGATACAGTAGTCTGCGCCCGGCCCGTCCGGACTACTGGCAGAGGCATCGTCGAGCGAAGTGCGCATGCGCCGTCTTCCAGCACACCTCACTCGACGATGCCTCTGCCAGTAGTCAGCACGGGCGTAGACTACTGTATCCAGTGCGCCTGTGCGAGATTACGGCGCTTCTCTGCATTTACCTCAGCGGCAAGTGAAGTGAATAAATTAGCTAGGAGGCGGCGCTGGGCGGGGAAGGGATCTGTGGGTGACACTTGTGGGGATCTGTGGATGACACTTGTGGGGATCTGTGGATGACATGGTATGTAGCTGGAGGGAGAAAACGTGGCCTTACCACAATGAAGGGTACAGTCTGTATAAATAGGTGGGCGACAAAAAAGCGGCGGGTCAAGGCGCGTGGTCAATAGGCGGAGTCAAGGGGACGGCAAAATTAGCTTTTGCCTAGGGTGGCAAAAATCCTTGCACCAGTCCTGGCTGCATCCACAGCATCAGTGCTAAAGCCGATGACGGTGGATTAACCCCTCATATGCCGCGGTCAGTGCTGACTGTGGCATATGGGAGGTTTGCGCTCCCTCTCCTCAGCCATCGGGTCCATGCGCTGCGGTGGTGGGGACCTGATGGTTGCCATGGCAGCCCCAAGCCATTCCAACTCCTTGGGCCTCAGCATGTACAGAGGCCTATGAGGCCCAGCCCCCAGGCTGGGTCTCAAAGGCAAACTATCAGTGTATTATACTGTGTAATACACTGATAGTCAATGCAGTACAATACAGATGTACTGTGCTGCATTGAAACAGGGATCAGACCCTGTAATGTTGAAGTCCCATAGTGGGACAAAAATAAAAAATATTAAAAGTGAAATAAAAGTGTTTTTAACAATAAAAAAATTTCAATAAAATAAAAAAAAGCCCCTTGTGCAAATACACCTAATACAATTGTTGGGCTGCGTCCCTTCACTGAAATTTGTGTCTGTTAAAAACATATTTGAAAATTTAAATAAAGAATTTACAAAAAAAAGCCCCTTTCCCATAAAAAGAGACATATTGTAAAAAATTGAAAAAAAAAAACACATGACAGACATATTAGGTATCACCGCGTGCGTAACAACCTGCTCTATAAAAATATCACATGATCCGCCCCGTCTGGTCAACACCATAAAAAAAAATTCATAAAAACTGTACTAAAAAAAGCAATTTTTTGTTACCTTGCATCACAAAAAGCGATCAAAAAGTCATACGCACCCCAAAATCATACCAATCAAACCGTCATATCATCCCGCAAAAAATGAGACCCTACCTAAGACAATCGCCCAAAGAATAAAAAAAACTATGGCTCTCAGAATATGGAGACACTAAAACATGTTTGTTTTTTTTCAAAAATGTTGTTATTGTGTAAAACTTATATAAATAAAAAAAGTATACATATTAGGTATCGCCACGTCCGTAAGAACCTGCTGTATAAAAAAATTTTTTGTCACCTTACATCACAAAAAGTGTAATACCAAGTGATCAAAAAGTCATATGCACCCTAAAATAGTACCAATCAACCAGTCATCTCATACCCCAAAAAAGTAGCCCCTACATAAGGCAGTCGCCCGAAAAATTAAAAAAAAACTATGGCTTTCAGAATATGGAGACACAAAAAAATCTTTTTTTCAAAGATGCTTTATAATGTAAAACTGAAACAAACAACCAAAAAAAGTTGTAATATTTGATATTGTCGAGTCCGTAACAACCTGCTCTATAAAAATACCACATGATCTAACCTGTCAGATGACCATTGTAAATAACAAAAACGTTGGAGTTTCCATTTTCCTGAAGGGTTAAGAAAGTTTGTAAAATCAGTTTTGAATACCTTGAGGGGTGTAGTTTCTAAAATGGGGCCATTTATGGGTAGTTTCTATTATGTAAGCCTCACAAAGTGACTTCAGAACCGAAATAGTCCTTAAAAAGTGGGTTTTGGAAATTTTCGGAAAAATTTCAAGATTTGCTTCTAAACTTCTAAGCCTTCTAACGTTACAAAAAAAGAAAATGTCATTTAGGCTTCGTTCACATCACCGTTCAGCATTTCTGTTCTCCTGCTCCGTTTAGGAGCAGGAGAACGGAAAGGACAGAGAATGCACATAACTGAGCCGAACGGAGCCTAAGGACCCCCATAGACTATAATGGGATCTGTTATGTTTCCACTCAGAAGATGATTTTGGAGCGGAGACAAAAGTTGTGCATGCAGGACTTTTGTCTCCGCTTCAAAATCATCTTCTGAGCGGAAAGATAACGGACCCCATTATAGTCTATGGGGTCCTAAGGGCTCAGTTTGGCTGAGTTATGAGCCTTTTCCGTCCTTTTTGTTCTCCTGCTCCTAAACGGAGCAGGAGAACAGAAAGGCTGAACGGTGATGTGCACGAAGCCTTACAAAATGATCCAGACATGAAGTAGACATATGGGAAATATAAAGTAATAACTATTTCAGGAGGTATCACTATCTGTTTTAGGCCTCATGCACCCTGCCGTTGTTTTGGAGGCGGACAGCACTCCGTGTGCTGTCCGCATCCGTTGCTCCGTTCCGTGGTCCGCAAAAAATATAACCTGTCCTATTCTTGTCCGCGTTTTGCGGACAAGAATAGGTAGTTATATTAATGGCTGTCCGTGCCGTTCCGCAAATTGCGGAAAGCACACGGACGCCATCCGTGTTTTGTGGATCCGCAATTTGCGGATCGCAAAACACACTACGGTCGTGTGCATGAGGCCTTAAAAGCAGAGAAATTGAAATTTTTAAAATTGCTAATTTTTCAAAATTTGGGGTAAATTTGGTCTTTTTTTATAAATAAAAATGAAATATTTTGACTCAAATTTACCACTGTCATGAAGTACAATATGTGACAAGAAAACAATCTCAGAATTGCATGGATAAGTAAAAGCGTTTAAAAGTTATCACCACATAAATTGACACATGTCATATTTGCAAAAAATGGCCTGGGCAGGAAGGTGAAAAATGGCAAGGTCCTTAAGGGGTTAACAGTTGAATACTGTGGGGACGGCTGCAGTATTTTGTACTGCACTGTGGTATTGCAGGCCCCTGCCTGTTTGTGTTGCCTTCCCTTCTGTCAGTTTGGACCCAAGTACAACAAGTTTTTTTCCAGGGCCATTTTAAGTTCCCAGTAAATTCCTGGCAGGATTAACTTATGACAACTTCTTAGATGCATCGGTTTAGCTTGTATTTGGGATGGAAAGGGAGCAGGTTCATTCAACCCTGGTCAAGCCCCCACCCTGACCTCATGGGCCCCATAGCGGCTGCGCGGTCTGCTTGCATTGTGAAATAGACTAGGACGTGGTCACAGCAGGAACAGTGGACAGTTTTAAAAAGTTTAGATGAATTCTTGAAAGTAAATGACATTAATGCTTAAGAAAACGTGTAGAAATCTGAGTCTCACTTCCTTCTGGGATTCGCGTCTCCACCTATCCCTTGGGTGAACTTGATGGACTTATGTCTTTTTTCAACCGTATTAACTATGTACAGTGCTGCCCATAATTATTCATACCCCTGGCAAATTTTGACTTAACCCCTTTAGGACACAGCCTTATTTCACCTTAAGGACCAGGCCATTTTTTGCAAATCTGACCGTTGTCACTTTAAGTGGTGAAAACTTTAAAACGCTTTGACTTATCCAGGCCATTCTGAGATTGTTTTTTCGTCACATATTGTACTTCATGACACTGGTAAAATGAATTAAAAAAATAATAATTTTTATTTATAAAAAAATACCAAATTTACCAAAAATGTAAAAAATTGCAAATTTCCAAGTTTCAATTTCTCTACTTCTATAATACATAGTAATACCTCCAAAAATAGTTATTACTTTACATTCCCCATATGTCTACTTCATGTTTGGATCATTTTGGGAATGATATTTTATGTTTTGGGGATGTTACAAGGCTTATAAGTTTAGAAGCAAATCTTGAAATTTTTCTGAAATTTTCAAAAACCCAATTTTTAGGGACCAGTTCAGGTCTGAAGTCACTTTGCGAGGCTTACATAATAGAAACCACCCGAAAATGACCCCATTCTATAAACTACACCCCTTAAGGTATTCAAAACTGATTTTACAAACTTTGTTAACCCTTTAGGTGTTCCACAAGAATTAATGGAAAATAGAGATACAATTTCAAAATTTCACTTTTTTGGCAGATTTTCCATTTTAATATTTTTTTTCCAGTTACAAAGCAAGGGTTAACAGCCAAACCAAACTTAATATTTATGGCCCTGATTCTGTAGTTTACAGAAACACCCCATATGTGGTCGTAAACCGCTGTACGGGCACACGGCAGGGCGCAGAAGGAAAGGAATGCCATATGGTTTTTGGAAGGCAGGTTTTGCTGGACTGTTTTTTTTGACACCATGTCCCAATTGAAACCCCCCTGATGCAACCCTAGAGTAGAAACTCCATAAAAGTGACCCCATATAAGAAACTACACCCCTCAAGGTATTCAAAACTGATTTTACAAATGTCGTTAACCCTTTAGGTGTTCCACAAGAGTTATTGGTAAATGGAGATGAAATTTCAGAATTTCAATTTTTTGGCAAATTTTCCATTTTTTTCAGTAACAAAGGAAGGGTTAACAGCCAAACAAAACTCAATAGTTATGGCCCTGATTCTGTAGTTTACAGAAACACCCCATATGTGGTTGTAAACTGCTGTACGGGCACACGGCAGGGCACAGAAGGAAAGGAATGCCATACGGTTTTTGGAAGGCAGATTTTGCTGGACTGGTTTTTTTGACACCATGTCCCATTTGAAGCCCCCCTGATGCACCCCTAGAGTAGAAACTCCAAAAAAGTGACCTCATTTTAGATACTACGGGATAGGGTGGAAGTTTTGTTGGTACTAGTTTAGGGTACATATGATTTTTGGTTGCTCTATATTTCACTTTTTGTGAGGCAAGGTAACAAGAAATAGCTGTTTTGGCACCGTTTTTACACAATGATTTCATTTTTGAAGCAAAAAAAAATCATGTTTTAGTGTTTCCATAGTCTGAGAGCCATAATTTTTTCAGTTTTTTGGCTCTTACCTTGGGTAGGGTAATATTTTTGCAGGATGAGATGACGGTTTTATTGGCACTATTTTGGGGTGCGTGTGACTTTTTGATCGCTTGCTCTTACACTTTTTGTGATGTAAGGTGACAAAAAATGGTTTATTTAGCACAGTTTTTATTTTAAATTTTTTACGGTGTTCATCTGAGGGGTTAGGTCATGTGATATGTTTATAGAGCCGGTCGATACGGATGCGGCGATACCTAATATGTGTACTTTTTTTCCCCCCCTATTTTTTACCAATTTTTTTTAACTTTATTTGGGGAAAATTACATTTTTGTTTATTTTTACTTGAAACTTTTAATTTTTTGGGGGGGAAACTTTTTTTTTCACTTTTTTTTTGTCCCACTTTGGAACTTTTGGGGGTATAATCCTTTACAATGCATTCCAATACATTGGCTGTATGAGTAATACTGTGTGTATTACTCATACAGCTTCCGGCCTGTGAGATCCAGGGGGCTGGATCTCACAGGCTCGTCACCGGAAGGCAGCGTGATGCCTTCCTTAGGCATCGCGCTGCCTTCCATGCCATCGGGTCCCCCCTACAGCCCCATGGGGACCCGATGGCACCGCCGCCATCGCAATAGGTAAAAGCCGCAGGTCTGAATTAATGGGGGGGTGATCAGAAATACACAGGGCGTACAGCTACGCCCTGTGTCCTTAAATACCAGGACATAAGGGTGTACCTGTATGCCTTGTGTCCTGAAGAGGTTAAAGTTACTTTTATTCAACCAGCAAGTAATTTTTTGACGGGAAATGACATAGGTGTCTCCCAAAAGATAATAAGACGATGTACAAGAGGCATTATTGTGGGGAAAAAAAACATTTCTCAGCTTTTATTTACATTTGAGCAAAAAGTGTCCAGTCCAAAATTATTCATACCCTTCACAAACTGTCACAGTCTGTGGGAAAATCAAAGTTCTATACCATTCCAAATAGTCCAAGCTGTTCTAAAGCATCCTAATTACCCTGATTAATTGGGAACAGCTGTTTTAATCAACTCAACAGGTGAAAAACAGCAGTTCTCTGCAGTCGGTTTGTGGACAGTCATGGCTAAGACAAAGGAGCTCAGGGAGGATCTGCGGCTGCGCATTGTGGCTGCTCACAAGTCAGGAAAAGGCTTTCTAAATTTTTTCAAGTTCCTGTGGCTACAGTGCAAAGTATTATAAAAAAAATACAAGATGTTCCGCACTGTGGAAAATCTCAGAGGATGTGGTCGGAAGCCAAAAGTGACTCCTGTGCTGGCCAGGAGGATAGTTAGAGAGGTGAAAAAGAATCTAAGGATCACCACCAAGGCCATCCTGGTGAATCTGGGCTCTGCTGGTGGCAATGTCTCAAGGCAGACAATCCAACGGACACTGGACACTGCTGGGTTCCATGGATGCAGACCAAGGAGGACGCCACTTCTCCAGATAAGGCACACACAAAAGCTTGCTTGGCCTTTGCAAAGAACAAAGAAGAAAACTTCTGGTGTTATGGTCAGATGAAACAAAAATTGAATTGTTTGGTCACAATGATGTTTCCTTCATTTGGCGTAAAAAAGGAGAAGCCTTCAACGCAAAGAACACCATCCCCACTGTCAAACATGGTCGTGGTAACCTAATGCTTTGGGGTGTTTTTCAGCCAATAGACCAGGGAACCTAATCACAGTAAACGGCATCATGAAAAAAGAGAAATACATGAGGATTCTCAACGACAACATCAGGCAGTCTGCAGAGAAACTTGGCCTTGGGCATCAGTGGACATTTCAGCATGACAATGACCCAAAACACACAGCAAAAGTGGTGAAGAAATGGTTAGCAGACAACAAGATTAACGTTTTTGGAGTGGCCCAGACAGAGTCTAGACTTGAATCCAATTGAGAATCTGTGGAGGGAGCTAAAGATCAGGGTGATGGCAAGAAGACCCTCCAACCTGAAAGATTTGGAGCTCATTGCTAAAGATGAATGGGCAAAAATACCTGTGGAGACATGCAAAAAGCTGGTCTGCAATTATAGGAAGCGTTTGATTGCTGTAATAGCCAATAAAGGCTTTTCTATTGATTATTGAGAAGGGTATAAATAATTTTGGACTGGACACTTTTGGCTCAAATGTACAGTACAGACCAAAAGTTTGGACACACCTTCTCATTCAAAGAGTTTTCTTTATTTTCATGACTATGAAAATTGTATTTACACTGAAGGCATCAAAACTATGAATTAACACATGTGGAATTATATACCTAACAAACAAGTGTGAAACAACTGAAAATATGTCATATTCTAGGTTCTTCAAAGTAGCCACCTTTTGCTTTGATTACTGCTTTGCACACTCTTGGCATTCTCTTGATGAGCTTCAAGAGGTAGTCCCCTGAAATGGTTTTCACTTCACAGGTGTGCCCTGTCAGGTTTAATAAGTGGGATTTCTTGCCTTATAAATGGGGTTGGGACCATCAGTTGCGTTGAGGAGAAGTCAGGTTGATACACAGCTGATAGTCCTACTGAATAGACTGTTAGAATTTGTATTATGGCAAGAAAAAAGCAGCTAAGTAAAGAAAAACGAGTGGCCATCAATACTTTAAGAAATGAATGTCAGTCAGTCAGCCGAAAAATTGGGAAAACTTTGAAAGTAAGGGCTATTTGACCATGAAGGAGAGTGATGGGGTGCTGCGCCAGATGACCTGGCCTCCACAGTCACCGGACCTGAACCCAATCGAGATGGTTTGGGGTGAGCTGGACCGCAGAGTGAAGGCAAAAGGGCCAACAAGTGCTAAGCATCTCTGGGAACTCCTTCAAGACTGTTGGAAGACCATTTCAGGTGACTACCTCTTGAAGCTCATCAAGAGAATGCCAAGAGTGTGCAAAGCAGTAATCAAAGCAAAAGATGGCTACTTTGAAGAACCTAGAATATGACATATTTTCAGTTGTTTCACACTTGTTTGTTATGTATATAATTCCACATGTGTTAATTCATAGTTTTGATGCCTTCATAGTCATGAAAATAAAGAAAACTCTTTGAACGAGAAGGTGTGTCCAAACTTTTGGTCTGTACTGTAAATAAAAGCTGAGAATCTTTTTTTTCCACAATAATACCTCTTGTACATCGTCTTATTATCTTTTGGGAGACACCTATGTCATTTCCCGTCAAAAAATTACTTGCTGGTTGAATAAAAGTAACTTTAAGTCAAAATTTGCCAGGGGTATGAATAATTATGGGCAGCACTGTAACTGTATGCCACTGGTTATTTTATATCAGATTCACCACTCCTCTGATTTCCCCAGTCGGCCATTTGACTTGCATACATACTGTATGGTCTTTATCAATGATCTGCAGACAAATAACCTCTCAACTTTTATTCACTAGAAAAAACTGCTGGCGTTTTTCACTTGCAGTCACCTAAAGGTAAATATAAGTATACCTATGAAGAGGCAGAAAGCGCCTGTGCGTCAGAGGGAGCCAGCATTGCCACCTTCCAGCAGATCTCTGCTGCTCAGCAGGTACAGTAGTCCAGGAGGCACATGTTATAACCGGGTGGTCAGCTGTAGTTTCTCCTTCTGTAAATGACTATTTTTTTTCTTCCTATGTGTGAATTAAAATAGTTGGGTTATCACCTGTGCCTGGTTGGATGGCTCTACAACAGGACAGCTGGTTATCCCACAGTGTATCCCAGCGCAAACTGTGGGTCAAATCATGTTGGAATTGTCGACTATAATCAGCGGGTAAATAAGGGAGACACATGGGACGTATACTGTTACCGTTTACAAGGTAGGTAAAGTTTATATTGTAACTGAAGCTCTTATACACCTCACTAAGGGGCCCAGAAAACAAAGATTTAGGGCTCATGCACACGAGCGTACAGTGGGGGAAATAATTATTTGACCCCTCACTGATTTTGTAAGTTTGTCCAATGACAAAGAAATGAAAAGTCTCAGAACAGTATCATTTCAATGGTAGGTTTATTGTAACAGTGGCAGATAGCACATCAAAAGGAAAATCGAAAAAATAACTTTAAATAAAAGATAGCAACTGATTTGCATTTCATTGAGTGAAATAAGTATTTGAACCCTCTAACAAAAAAAGACTTAATACTTGGTGGAAAAACCCTTGTTTGCAAGCACAGAGGTCAAACGTTTCTTGTAATTGATGACCAAGTTTGCGCACATTTTAGGAGGAATGTTGGTCCACTCCTCTTTGCAGATCATCTCTAAATCCCTAAGGTTTCGAGGCTGTCTCTGTGCAACTCTGAGCTTGAGCTCCCTCCATAGGTTTTCGATTGGATTAAGGTCCGGAGACTGACTAGGCCACTCCATGACCTTAATGTGCTTCTTCTTGAGCCACTCCTTTGTTGCCTTTGCTGTATGTTTTGGGTCATTGTCGTGCTGGAACACCCATCCACGACCCATTTTCAGTTTCCTGGCAGAGGGAAGGAGGTTGTCGCTCAGGATTTCACGATACATGGCTCCGTCCATTTTCCCGTTTATGCGAATAAGTTGTCCTGTGCCCTTAGCAGAAAAACACCCCCAAAGCAAAATGTTTCCACCCCCATGCTTGACGGTGGGGACGGTGTTTTGGGGGTCATAGGCAGCATTTTTCTTCCTCCAAACACAGCGAGTTGAGTTAATGCCAAAGAGCTCTATTTTGGTCTCATCAGACCACAGCACCTTCTCCCAGTCACTCTCTGAAGTTTGCCAATGAACACCTGAATGATTCAGACGGGCCTGCACATGTGCCTTCCTGAGCAGGGGGACCTTGCGAGCCCTGCAGGATTTTAATCCATTGCGGTGTAATGTGTTTCCAATGGTTTTCTTGGTGACTGTGGTCCCTGCTAATTTGAGGTCATTAACTAACTCCTCCCGTGTAGTTCTAGGATGCTTTTTCACCTTTCTCAGAACCATTGACACCCCACGAGGTGAGATCTTGCGTGGAGCCCCAGAGCGAGGTCGATTGATGGTCATTTTGTGCTCCTTCCATTTTCGAACAATCGCACCAACAGTTGTCACCTTCTCTCCCAGCTTCTTGCTAATGGTTTTGTAGCCCATTCCAGCCTTGTGCAGGTCTACAATTTTGTCTCTGACATCCTTGGACAGCTCTTTGGTCTTTCCCATGTTGGAGAGTTTGGAGTCTGCTTGATTGATTGATTCTGTGGACAGGTGTCTTTTATACAGGTGACTAGTTAAGACAGGTGTCCTTAATGAGGGTGACTAATTGAGTAGAAGTGTCTAACCACTCTGTGGGAGCCAGAACTCTTAATGGTTGGTAGGGGTTCAAATACTTATTTCACTCAATGAAATGCAAATCAGTTGCTATCTTTTATTTAAAGTTATTTTTTCGATTTTCCTTTTGATGTACTATCTGCCACTGTTACAATAAACCTACCATTGAAATGATACTGTTCTGAGACTTTTCATTTCTTTGTCATTGGACAAACTTACAAAATCAGTGAGGGGTCAAATAATTATTTCCCCCACTGTATGTATTTTGCAAAAAAAAGGATGACGTCCATGTGCATTCCGTATTTTGCTGAACAGAACAGCTGGCCCCTAATAGAACAGTCCTATCCTTGTCCTTAATGCAGGAAATAATATGACATGTTCTATTTTTATTGCGGAACGGAAATACGGACATACGGAAACAAAATGCACACGGAGTACCTTCCGTTTTTTTTTTTGCAGACCTATTGAAATGAATGGTTTTGCATGCGGTCCGCAAAAAAACCCGAACGGACACAGAAAATACATTTGTGTTCTGTCACCAGGAAATTCACAGTTAAAACAGGCACACAAACATATTTTCTTTCTGTGTCCGTCCCGTTTTATTTGTGGACCGTATAAGGAACCATTAATTTCAATGGGTCCGCATAAAAAAACGGAAGTTACTCCGTGTGCATTCCATTTTCGTATGTCCGCATGTCCTATTATTGTCCACATTACGGACAAGGATAGTACTGTTCTATTAGGGGCAAGCTGTTCCGTTTCGCAAAATACCGAATGCACACGGATGTCATCCGTATTTTTTGCCAATACGTTTTTTTGCGGACCGCAAATTACATACGACACAGGCTAGTTCAGATAAATGTAATGATACCTTTCACTTAGCGGTCCATTGCTTTTTTGTGGAGAAACAGTAGTTTTAACCAATGTGCAAATGAGCAGTTAAGTGCACTGAAGGCGGGCCCAAGTCACTCTGTGCACCCTTGCTCCTCCTGCTTCCTCTGCCAGCACCTCCATTTTGACAGGGCCAGGAGAGATGACCTGGCCCTGTGAATCAAGAAGGAATGGGAGGCGCTGGCAGAAGCTGTATTGTATTTCCGTTGTATGTAATCCTCTTGCCCATGCTCTCTATGGCCCTTTATACACGTTGTATATTTCTGTGGAATGCAATGTATTGCAATGTTACTTATGCTTTATATGGTCCTCTCCTAGACTTTGTAAAGGAAATGCAGCAATGACAAGTGAGGTATCACTTCAAAATGAAAACAGATTTGTAAAATAGATCTGCCTGGGAAATCTGGGTAACAATGTCAGTAGGAGCTGTAATTATCATGCTTTTTAGAAAACAAATAGCTTAAATACAAAGCTTGATAAAATTTTACAGAATATGATAACTAATAAATTTACTGGTAATATCCTCTTCTACGAGCCATAAAAGATAGTAACTAACGAGCGAGCAGTTCACTTTCACTGTGGCTGACCAGTTGTTTTACAGTGGATTCTGGGATACGGAAATAATTAGGCTCACACAATAGCTAAGTGAATAAGTGGTTTACTAACTAATAGCAGTGATAAAGTGCACATACAGAAGCAGCAGGCAAATAAAGTGAATTAACAGTCACTTAGCTTTGGGTTCTTGGTAAGCTGTTGTGCATGCCAACGCCCAAGAAGGTGAGTAACAGAGATAAGATAGAGTATTCAGAGATAACCTTCTGTGATATAGAGGGAGTATTTATACAATTAGTGCACACACTAGAATGGCCGCAGAATGTTCCAGAAAAAAATTGAATCAACAAGAAGGTCCCACAATATTGCTTTACAGGTGTGTTTTGTGCAAGCGCGGAATCAGCAAATACATTTGGCATGTGGCCTTGAAGCTGAATCTAAAGGCAGGTTTACACGCTGCAATGAACAGTCGGTTGTCGGGAAGGAAGCGCCAGCTACTCGTTCAGTGAAGACGACCACTGCATTTACATGCAGGGATCGCTGCTTCAATCGCTCGTCCTCATACGTATCACTGCTGCCCAAAAAAGATAATTGGTGTGCCTGCACAAACGTTTTGCTTGTTCTTCGGGTGATCGGCGGTACATTTACATAGGCAGATTGCTGGGAACAAGCATTCACAGGAACGTTCGTTCCTGTTAGGGCTTGTTCACACGACCGTTGCCCCTCCGTGCCCGTGCTGTGGACCGCAAATTGCGGTCCACAATGCACGGGCACCGGCCGTGGGGCTGCCGCATGAAGATTGCGACCCCATTCACTTGAATGGGGTCCGCGATCCGTCCGTTCCGCAAAAAGATAGAGCAAGTTTTATCTCTTTTGCGGTGCGGAGGAACAGAACAACAGAACCCATGGAAGCACTCCGTAGTGCTTCCATAGGGTTCCGTTCCGCATCTCTGGATTTGTGGACCCTTTCAAGTGAATGGGTCCGCATCCATGATGCGGAATGCACACGGCCGGTGCCCCGTGTATTGCGGGCCGCAAAACGGCAACGGTCGTGTGAACAAGCCCTTAATCTGCTTTAATATTGGACTGTGTAAATCCACCTAGTGAGAGGTTTAGAAGTTGTAGAAGCAAAAAAGCTAAAATGATCCCTTCCATGCACCAGTTCGTCCATGTATTAAATGAATAGAGAGACGGTTATCTGGTCTCATCTTCCCACAGCAGTATCGAATGTTTGCCAAGGGTTCTCAGGAGCTGGACCTCTGATATTACACAGGACCGTTTCTGTTCTAGTGACTACTTACATTACACATGTAATAACATTCCTGGAGCATATTTTCTATGCTGTGCCATTCCCCTATTATTCCTACTATACTGCTAATTTATGAATGAATTGACAGAAGTCTGCATTAAATGTCCCGAAGACCTGATTTACATATCACTAAAAAGTGATACATGGTAGGAACAGTGCAAAGTAGAAAGATAAATAAGCTATGGTTTTACTCAGCATGATTAACCCTGTCTAGCATAATGCCTAGTTTAATAAGGTATGGATCTCGATGACATGCTCCTTAAGGCCACAGTCAGTGTTTGATCAGTGATTTCCATCAGTGATTGTGAGCTAAAACCAACTGTGGGTCTAAAATATAGAACAGGTGCAAATCTTTGCATTATACCTTATGGCCTCATGCACACGACCGTAACATGGATACCGGCTGTGTGCATCCTGCATTTTCCCTTCTGCAGGTCCCGCAGTATTTTACAAATGTTTATATTCTTGGCCACAGAACGGACATACGGATGTGGACAGTACACTGTGGCTGTATTTAAATGAATGGGTTCTCATCAGATTTGCAAAAATTGCGGATTGGAGGAGGACGGAAACTATTGTTGTGTACATGAGGTCTATCCAAGTGTAGCCTCCACTCCTGGTTTTGGCCCACAATCACTGATGGAAATCACTGATCAAACACTGACTGTGTGAAAGCGGCCTCAAGGGTTGTTTATGGGGCAAACCCACCAAAAGATTATCTGACCAATATCTGTCTAATCAGGCCAATAGTTGGTGTGTATAACAAAAGATCTGTGTGTATAAGGCTGGGTTTTGGCTCAGGATGCGACCCGGGTGCATTGCGGCAAACCCGCGCGAGTAAGTACGCAATTTCAGTCAGTTTTGACTGCGATTGCGTTCCGTTGTTCAGTTTTTTATCGAGCGGGTGCAATGCATTTTCACGCACGTGATAAAAAACTAAATGTGGTACCCAGACCCGAACTTCTTCACTGAAGTTCGGGTTTGGTGTTGTGTAGATGTAATTATTTTCCCTTATAACATGGTTATAAGGGAAAATAATAGCATTCTTTAATACAGAATGCTTAGTAGAAGGTCAAGTGAGGGTTAAAAAAAAAAAATTAACTCATCTCCTCCAATTGATCGCGTAGCTGCCGGTCTCCTGTTCTTTCTTCGGGACCTGTCAAAGGACCTGTGGTGATGTCACTGAGCTCATCACATGGTCCAATCACATGGTCCATCACCACGGTGATGGACCATGTGATGTGACGTCACCACAGGTCCTTTAGCCGGCAGCTCATGATTAAAGAAGTAAGAAGAGATCGGCAACTACGCAATCAAGAGGAGGTGGTGAGTAAAAATGTATATTTTTTTTTAACTCTCAATTGACCTTCTACTAAGCATTCTGTATTAAAGAATGCTATTATTTTCCCTTATAAGGGAAAATAATACATGAATAGACTTTCATCTTAGCAACCATTCGTGAAAATTGCACCGCATCCGCACTTGCTTGCGGATGCTTGCGATTTTCACGCAGCCCCATTCACTTCTATGGGGCCTGCGTTGCATGAAAAACGCACAGTATAGAGCATGCTGCGATTTTCACTCAACGCACAAGTGATGCGTGAAAATCACCGCTCATGTGCACAGCCCCATAGAAGTGAATGGGTCCGGATTCAGTGCGGGTGCAATGCGTTCACCTCACGCATTGCACCCGCGTGGAAATCTCGCCTGTGTGAACCCAGCCTAATAGGCCATCTGACCAATGATTGGTCAGAAATCTGTCAGATAATCTGTCAGTGTAATACAGCCCTAAGGTCAGAAGTCTGACACTGATAATGCATTTCAATTCGGCAGAATATGACTATAGTGGATAAAGTGGTCATAATAATTCTTATTTTGTAGACACACGATGTGAATGTCCTGTTGGCTACGTAGGTGATGGGAGTTTCTGCAATGGAAACCTGCTGCAAGTTTTGGAGGCTAATCCGAAACTATCAAAATTTTACTCGGTAAGTTACTGCTGCCTTAAATTCTTATTAAACCAAATTAAAGGGGTTCTCTGGGAATTAAGAAAATGAAAATACTTAAATATTACTTTATTATAAATATTTTCTCAAATACCTTTCATTATTTATAATGGCTCGTTTTGTCTGGGGAGCAATCATGAGGGGGGGAAAAATGGCCGCTGTCATTAGTTCACACAAAACCTGTCCTGGTCACACATGAGGACAAGTTACTTTACAACACTGAGGTAAAGAGCTGCCTCCTCCTCTTCTCTACTTGTCAGAGATTATGATCCTGAATACAGATGATAAGAACTTTAGCTGAATATCTGGGGAATTTAGTTCATGAGGAGACATGAATTACAGAAATGACGGACAGGACAGGCTGTGGTAATGGAGACTGCATACAAGTGCTGCTGCTCATTAGCCACACCTTACCCTCCTCTCATGTCTCCTCATCTTTTCCATTCCCACAGAGATTCACCTGTATTCAGGATCATGATTCCTGACAAGCAGAGCAGAAAGGGGGATGAGGAAGCACTATGGCTCATTGTGGTGAAGAAACTTGTCTTCCTGTGTGATTAGGACAGGTTTTGTGTGTACTAATAGGACAGCAGCCATTTTGTTTTTCCTAATGATTGCTCCCTAGACAAAACAAGACATTTTTAAGTAATGAAAGGTATGTGAGAATATAATATAAAATAATATTTACGTTTTTTCTTTTTTTAATTCCTGGAGAACCCATTTAATGTGATACAAAGGGAAACTGTCAGCAGGTTCATTATGCATAGCAATAGGCAGTATGACAGGTTTACTATTAACTCTGAGAAAACAGAGGGCAATTTATTAAGACTGGCATTTCATATGCCAATCTTAATGAGAGGAGCAATGGAGTAAGATGTGACAAATTTCTTAAAGAGGTGCAGGCCTGTTAATAAATTTGTTAAACAATATACAAAGGGAGGTAGTATCTTATTGTACACAATTGGCCAAACACAGGGACCAAAAATGGCATATGAACCTACATATTAGCCCGATATATATAAATTACTACTAATAACCACAAAATATTATATAAACTCTATTAACTACACAATTGTGCAATAGTGTTGAGATATTTAAAAAAATATATATTTTGGTGGTTTTTATTTGTAATATTTGTGCACCAGTTCATTAGTAAATTTGTTACATCGTTTGGCGGTCTGTGCACCAGAGCTCCACAGCCCGACTCATTTAACAACGTGCACTAGAAAACTGGAGCACTTTACACCAGAAATTTACTACAGCTACTGGTTAGAGTAGATTTCTGTCCTGGTGCACGGACAGCAGAAGATGCAACCGCTTTATAAATTGGTTGAGTCTTTCACCAGCAGGGTTTTTACTAAAGGCCCGATTACACTGCTCAATTGATCAGACTACCGTTGGGAAGGAAGCGTTTCTTCCCGACAATCACCTGCTCGTCTATTACATGAAAACGATCTTCTCCACAGTGTAGGGAGGAGCAATCGCTACTGCCATTGCCTGTCTCCATACAAAATCATTGTTTGCCGGCAGCAGAGGTTGATTGGACACCACAAACCACTGCCGGCAAACAATTATTTAGGTGTCAACATGAACGATTCTATTCCCCAATGAAAGAGCGTTTTGCTTGTTCATCAGGTAATCGGCAGTACCTTCATACCGGCAGACAATCATCAATGAGCGTTCGTACAAACGTTTGTTTTCGATAATTTGCCTGAACATCAGGCAGTCTAAAAGGGCCTTAAAACTGGTGTGTAAATCAATCCAATACCAGGATTTGCTATTTTCAGATACTAGGCTGCGCTACTGTGTGATATGGCCAGCACCCACCGCTTACATTTGTATTTAGGGGTTAATTCTATGCATTGGTGGTGCAGTGTTAACAGTCCCCCCTCCTCCTCATTATTATAATAATGTTAATTATAGTCATTGGTAGCAGTGGCCACAGGTGCCCCCCCTCCTCAGTATTCACATTGGTGGCGGTGGCAGCATCTGATCGAAGCCCCTGCAGTGAAATTGCGGGGCTCAGATTGGTTACCATAGCAGCCAGGATGCCACTAAAGCCTTCCATGGATGCCATGGCAAGCTGCCTCTTGCTGTGTGCACAAAGCCCAGGGCAACAGGGACAGCGTAAAATACTATTCACCCTAACAGAGCTCTATTAGGGTGAATAACACAAGGGATCAAAAGATCCCAGGTTCTAGTCCCCTAAGGGGCTAATAGTTATTAAATAAAAAGCAATAAAAAAGTTAAAAAAAAACACCAAAATATGAAAAGTTTAAATCGCCCCTTTCCTAATTTTACATAAAATTACATTTTAAGAATAAAAAAATAAACATATTCGGTATTGCCACGTCTGAAAAATTTAAATATAAAAAAAAATATCTCCTATGTGGTAAACTCATTTTTTAGTCACCTTGTCCCCCCCAAAAAATAGGATAGGACTCTTCTATTATGGGCCGGACATTCCATAAAATGCAGAATGCACACGGCTTTTTTTGTGTTTTATTTTTTTCGTGTGGTATTGAGTATCGCAATACTTTTTTATGGTATCGAAATTGAATCAAAATTTTGGTATCGTGAAACCCCCAACATGGACAAAAAGATTATAAGCCACAAACAACTACCACAAATTAGAAAGCAAAATGCTCAAAGGAAGTGTGGACAGCGAGATGGGGCTCAGTCATTTTAGGGCACTGAGAGTGAAGCAAATAATGACGATGAAAGGAAGACTCCAGTAAAAACCTTCAGTCTCCTTAGTGAATTCTAGTTGTCTCTTTCTAGATGGTTCTCGACTATGGACTGATCAACTCCCAGGGTTCAGTGTTTGTAGACATCCTATCAAACCGAACTTCATATAAAACCCTGTTTGTTCCAGATGATAACAGCTTGGATGATAATGTGGTAAGTCTACAGGGTGGAATGTTGTCTTGGGTGTTGCACAAAAGAACCAACATTTGCATCATATGGTGTAAAGCGTGTGAAGAATATAATACTTGCAATTAAAATTGTGGTCAGCCTGTCGAGCTGATTTATCAACTGCAACTTTAAAAAAAAAAAAAGTCCTAAAAATGTCAAAATCTTAGGCTTCTTTCACACGGGCGTCACGTGTGAGGGCCGGATAAGATGCCGGTGCGTTGCGGGAAAATGCGCAATTTTTCCGTGCAAGTGCAAAGCGTTTTAATGCGTTTTGCACGCGCGTGAGAAAAATCAGCATGTTTAGTACCCAGACCCGATTTGGGTTATGTGTTGTGTAGATTTTATTATTTTACATTATAACATGGTTATAAGGGAAAATAATAGCATTCTTAATACAGAATGCTTAGTTAAATGTCCATTGAGGGGTTAAAAATAATAAACAAATTTAACTCACCCCATCCACTTGGTCGCGGATCTCCTCTTCTTTCTACTTTCTTCAGGACCTGGCTAAAGGACCTTTGATGACGTCACTGCACTCATCACATGGTCCATCACCATGGGTGTGTGATCTGTCCGCACCGCAAAAAAATAGAGTATGTTCTATTTTTTTGTGGTGCGGAGGCACGGACAGAAATGCCACCGAAGCACTCCATAGATCTTTTGTGGCCTTCCTCTCCATATCTTCCGGATTAAGGACCCATTCAAGTGAATATACGGGCGGTGCCAGTATATTGCTGACCTGCTGTTTGCAGGCTGCAATACGGGCACTGCTGTCACACATTTGTGTGCATGAGCCCTTACAAAGAGACTGATCCTCAATTGGGAAATTATCTTCCCTCCTAAGAGCTCACGCACCGCTTCAGTGGTCTTCCGATCTGTGCCTCTGTATCTTGTGCATTGCATACCCATGTGTAATGAGCCCTAAAACACATTTAGGTCTCATGCACACGACCATGATCTGCCCGGAAAACATGCTCGGTGTGATGGCTAGATTTCACGGGCCGACCATACCATAATTACTTCTTTTTTTCAGACTTTAACATGGCGGGACTTGGAGCATCACCTTTCTAAACTGGACATATTAGTGCCATACACAAATCTGACACATGGGAGTACTGTGCTTTCCAATCTAGGCTACAACCTTTCCATCTCACATACTAATTGTTCCACAGCCCTGGTAAGTAAATTATCACAGATTCAGTTTTTGTATCAAAAAGGAAAAGTATAAGGGAAGGACAAATATTTCTACCTTTGACAAAAAAAAAAAGTGCATCAAAAACTGTGTGTAAATCTGGCCCTAAAAAGTTTTTCTCTAAAGAAAGTGGGTGACAGTGTACTGTATACCTATACATCGCAGGAAATCTTTATGACGTACACCTCCAACGTAGGCTTTTAACGTGATATGAGCCTAAGCAGAAAGCACGCGGCTGTCATCGCTGCACTGTCTGCGTCCATGTGGCCGTTCTGCAAATTATAGAACATGTCCTATTCTTGTCCATTTTGCATACAAAAATAGGCATTTCTGCAGATGCAATGAGCAAATTGTGAAATGCACACAGCCGATATCCGTATTTTGCGTACCACAAAATAGATATGGTTGTGTGCAAGAGGCTTTAGTCTGTACTCTTATTTTTCCTCCAGTGTCCGAAGGTTGTAAATGAAAATGTGATTCTTCACTGGGATATCCCGGCCTTCAATGGAATCATCCATATAATCAAAGGACCATTGATTGCGCCGCCTATGCAGGTAAACGGATAACGTCCGTTACTGTACATGATGATTTTACACTGAAAATGAATTGCTACTTCACCATACTCTATATTTTCTAATATTCCAGGACATAACAGATAGCCAAATCTCTCACCCCGTTAGTACAGCATTGGTCACAGTCCTCATCTTGTTGACTGTGGCTGCCGCGGCTGCTGGATACATCTACTACAGGAAGAACCCGAGGAGATTTTATTTCAGGAAACTTAAGGTTAGTAATGATATGACAAATACTACGGTAGATCCATACTGCACTCCCTTAACAAACAGTATGTCAGGATACTATTTCATTCATGTCTGGTTCCAGATATAGACACCCTTGTCAAAGTCCGCCCGGGGCACCATACATTTAGGCTATGTTCACATCTAGGAAGGAGGCTGTTGCAGAATTTGTATACTGGCTCGAAGAAAAAATGGCACTACATGTAGTGTGATTCTCTTTTTCCATTAAAAGAACGGATATCTCAGCAGAACCCAGTGTCGTCCACTGGGCGTTGGTGGTGTCGTGTGACAGATCTGGCACTTCATAGTGGATACTATAATGCAGATGTAAACAGGGGCAAGCAAAATGGATTTATCCAATAATCCTCAGGTACCATGCTTCACAGCTGCCTCTGAGGGGTACTATTTCTCCTTATGGCGAGCACTTAGTAGGCATAAGGAGTCTTATAGACCAGGCAATGCTCCTCTGGAAAAAAAAGAGTATTCAACTCGGCTTTCTCCAAAAAGGAAAGAGAGTTGAGCCTCTAATGCCACCAGATGTAAGATAGCTATCCTATAAGTCAGTGTTCGACCTTTTAAACAGGCCTTGAGACATACCGTAATTTAGGATTATAGCTAAGGCTACTTTCACACTTTCGGCAGAGGAATCCGGGAGGCAGTTCCGTCGCCGGAACTGCCTGCCGGATCTGGCAAAACGTATGCAAACTGATGGCATTTTAAGACTGATCAGGATCCTGATCCATCTTACAAATGCATTGCAAGAAAGGATCCGTGTGTCCGTTTTGATTTTTTTTCCCCCACATTTTTACCGGTTTGCGCATGCGCAGACTGGAATGACGGATCCGGCATTCCGGTATTTTGATTGCCGGATCCGGCACTAATACATTCCTATGGAAAAAAACGCCGGATCCGGCATTCAGGCAAGTGTTCAGTTTTTTTGGCCGGAGATAAAACCGTAGCATGCTGCGGTTTTATCTTTGTCCTGATCAGTCAATAAGACTGAACTGAAGACATCCTGAACGGATTGCTCTCCATTCAGAATGCATGGGGATAAAAATGATTAGTTCTTTTCTGGTATAGAGCTCCTAGGACGGAACTCAGTGCCGGAAAAGAAAAACGCAAGTGTGAAAGTACCTCATCGGCAGACAGCTCTTTCAGGGTGATTGCCCCTCTTATGTGCATAGCAGAGAGAACTTAGCTGGGTGAGAGGTCTGTATCGCTGCCAGTGTATAGTACGTTTCATAATTCATTGGATCTTATGTTCAAAATAATCAGAATACAGACTGGTCACTGTGGGCAATTCTTCTACTTATTGGCTGACCATGCGGTTCAGCACGAGGCCTACTGTGTCCAGCAAATATGACCTAATATTGTAACATACCTTCACCTCACTGACAACTTATCATCATCTGTATCTCTTTACAGGAGGAAGAGGACAATGAACTAAATGTACAAAATCCACCATTGGTGACCATCCCTAATCCAGTATATGGTGGCAGCAGAGCCTTCTTAGCCCAGCCTGATGTAAGCAAAATACATGGAGAGAGAGGTTTATCATGAGGGGAAATGTTAGGCCAGACACATGACCGAGATAAATGTGATAAACTTGCAGGGTGTGTGCAATCCTGTTCTGACCTCCCCTCCTCTGACAGGATCAAACAGCATTGTACTGATTTATAATGCTGTATAACCCTGAGTGTCCTAAAATCTATTGCATTACACTGACAGCATTATGTCAGTGTAATTCAGCAGATTTCACGACTCTAAGGCCTCATGCACACAACCGTTTTTTTATAAGGTCCGCAAAAACGGGGTCCGTAGGTCCGTGATCCGTGACCGTTTTTTCATCCGTGGGTCTTCCTTGATTTTTGGAGGATCCACGGACATGAAAAAAAAGTCATTTTGGTGTCCGCTGGCCGTGCGGAGCCAAACGGATCCGTCCTGAATTACAATGCAAGTCAATGGGGACGGATCCGTTTGACGTTGACACAATATGGTGCAATTTCAAACGGATCCGTCCCCCATTGACTTTCAATGTAAAGTCAGGAGTCCCTATTATACCATCAGATCTGAGTTTTCTCCAATCCGATGGTATATTTTAACTTGAAGCGTCCCCATCACCATGGGAACGCCTCTATGTTAGAATATACTGTCGGATATGAGTTAGATTGTGAAACTCAGATCCGACAGTATATTCTAACACAGAGGCGTTCCCATGGTGATGGGGACGCTTCAAGTTAGAATATACTAAGAACTTTGTACATGACTGCCCCCTGCTGCCTGGCAGCACCCGATCTCTTACAGGGGGCTGTGATCCGCACAATTAACCCCTCAGGTGCCGCACCTGAGGGGGGTTAATTGTGCGTATCATAGTTCCCTGTTAGAGATCAGGGGCTGCCAGGCAGCAGGGGGCAGACCCCCCTCCCTCCCCAGTTTTAATTTCATTGGTGCTCAGTGTGAAAACTGCACAATTTAAATATTTTGTTAAAATTACAGCTAAAAAATCACCGAAAATTGTAAAAAAAATATCTGTAACATAAAAAACGCAATTTAAACAATAGGTGAATTTCTGATGACACATTCCCCTTTAAGTGTCTCTACACACTTATTTTATGTGACTTTTTTAACCAATAAAAAAAACACCAAAACCCAACCTAAAGCCTCTTTCAGACGGGCTTGTCCAGTGTGGAAAACAAGCTCTGTTTGGGAGCGTGATTTCCCATTATGGACACTTCTCATTTCACAGCATTATTACGATTTATAATGCTGCGTCTCACTGCCTGACCTTGCATCTACTGAATTGTACTGACATAATGCTGTCGGCCAGAGACGCACAACATTATAAATAATTATAATTGAACGATCCTGTGAAAGAAGCAGTGTCCATAATGGGAAATCACACTCCCACACGGAGCATGTTTTCCACACTGGACATGCTCTTCTGAAATTACCCTAAGGGTGCTTCAACATTTTTTTCCTTTACAGAAGTCTATAGTAAAACATCCTGAAAGAAACACACACCCAGAGAATGCTGTAATTTGATTTAAAAAAGGACCAAAAAAAACACCAAAAAATGTCTAGTGTGTTTGTAAGTTTTACACAGCAGACATTCGGTGGCAGAATCCATGATCAGCGATAACTACGGTCATGGACTTTTAACCCTTCCCTTCATTGTGGGGGAGCCATGACCGAACGGCTCGCCCGCAACAAGATCCCATGAGCCACTTAGTTGCTATGGTAGCCTTAGGCTTCTGAAGGCTTCAAGGCCTGCCATGGCAAAGTTCTTATCAAGCCCTGCCTATGGCAGGGCTTGTTAGGAACTTGGTTATTCTCTTACAGAATGCACAGGTAAATCATTGCAGTCCATGAGACAAGTGATCAAAAATCACATGTTCTACTTCCCTAGGTTGACTAAAAATAAGTGTGAACAAAAAATAAAAATAAATTAAAGTTTTAGAAAATAAAACCAAAAATATATAAAAATGCAAATCATCCCTTTCCCCAATTTAAAAATAAACAAAGAAAAATCAAAGATCAATGGTATCGCCACGTCCCAAAATGTCTGTACTATTAAAGTGAATCTGTCAGCAATATTTTACCTACATACCGTAACGAATGCTAAGGTGCTGTCTAAAACAATAAAATGAAAAGCAATTTAAAAAAATCTGTTTAAAGCAATATAATAAAGTTTGTTCTATATGCAAATGAGACGCAAAGTGCCCAGCAGGGAGTTTCCAACCTTCCAAAGAGTCCAAGCTCACCTAATCAGTGAGCCCCATAGCCCCCACTCTGTGCACTCTTAACTCCCTGTGATGTCACTGATGCCCTCCCCCGTGCTGGAGATGTCGCCTCTCCTCCTGGGCCTGTGAACCACAGTACAAAGTGTAGGCCTCAGCCTCACTATATGTACTGTGTATGCGCAATGGCGCTGGCTTTGTTACTGCAAGATCGCGGCGCTCCCACAGTGACAAAGCAAGCAGAGCTGCTCATGCACATACACTCACCTAAAGAATTATTAGGAACACCTGTTCTATTTCTCATTAATGGAATTATCTAGTCAACCAATCACATGGCAGTTGCTTCAATGCATTTAGGGGTGTGGTCCTGGTCAAGACAATCTCCTGAACTCCAAACTGAATGTCAGAATGGGAAAGAAAGGTGATTTAAGCAATTTTGAGCGTGGCATGGTTGTTGGTGCCAGACGGGCCGGTCTGAGTATTTCACAATCTGCTCAGTTACTGGGATTTTCATGCACAACCATTTCTAGGGTTTACAAAGAATGGTGTGAAAAGGGAAAAACATCCAGTATGCGGCAGTCCTGTGGGCAAAAATGCCTTGTGGATGCTAGAGGTCAGAGGAGAATGGGCCGACTGATTCAAGCTGATAGAAGAGCAACGTTGACTGAAATAACTACTCGTTACAACCGAGGTATGCAGCAAAGCATTTGTGAAGCCACAACACGCACAACCTTGAGGCGGATGGGCTACAACAGCAGAAGACCCCACCGGGTACCACTCATCTCCACTACAAATAGGAAAAAGAGGCTACAATTTGCACGAGCTCACCAAAATTGGACTGTTGAAGACTGGAAAAATGTTGCCTGGTCTGATGAGTCTCGATTTCTGTTGAGACATTCAAATGGTAGAGTCTGAATTTGGCGTAAACAGAATGAGAACATGTATCCATCCTCAGATGGCTACTTCCAGCAGGATAATGCACCATGTCACAAAGCTCGAATCATTTCAAATTGGTTTCTTGAACATGACAATGATTTCACTGTACTTAAAATGGCCCCCACCGTCACCAGATCTCAACCCAATAGAGCATCTTTGGGATGTGGTGGAACGGGAGCTTCGTGCCCTGGATGTGCATCCCTCAAATCTCCATCAACTGCAAGATGCTATCCTATCAATATGCGCCAACATTTCTAAAGAATGCTATCAGCACCTTGTGGAATCAATGCCACGTAGAATTAAGGCAGTTCTGAAGGCAAAAGGGGGTCCAACACCGTATTAGAATGGTGTTCCTAATAATTCTTTAGGTGAGTGTATAGTGAGTCCACCCAGGCAGAGAGGCGACGTTCCCAGCAGAGGGGGAGGGCGTTGGTGACATCTAAAGAAATTACGAGCGCATGGGGGAATATGTTGCTCTTTGGGAGGTCAGAAACGCCCTGCTGTGCTCTTTGTGGCTCATTTGCATATAAAACAAACTTTTCTTGCAATCACAAAAGCACAGAAGGATACCAAACATATGTGACAGCACCTTCCTGACAGACTGCCTAAGGGCACTATTTATTGCCGTTTTGATGTACCGTATTTGTCAAAATGGATGACAGTCGGGACTGCATGTTAGATTGTAGACACCTGATTAACCTATTCATTTTTTTTTTTTCTTTTAGGATCCATGTAACAATGAATATGACAGTTCTGATGACTGCACCATCCTTCATTAAGCCTCAAAATAATGAAATAGTTTACAAGTTCTTTGGTTTCCTACCTAACGAGATTGAGGTCGGGGGACTACTTAGGGAGACGTCCTCTAAAAATGTATCATTCATGTTTACATATATAAATATTTGTAAATGAATCAATATGTATATAAATATATTACAAAGAGCTGCAAAGAATTATGCGACATGGGTATATTTAAGAAAAGAATCTTGAACACTAAATAAGAATAGCTGAGATACGAGTCCCACCAAGCCCCCATTTGGGAGTAATACCAATAAATGTGCTGTATGAGTGGGGGGGACTTGTATTTCCACTGTATTTTATTCCTATTGTAAACAAGTCAATGGTGTGTGCATGTGTAGCACAGCGCCCCTCTACGGCTGAATCATTCCATCTATGCAATTCTGAAACATATTTGTCTTTATCAACACTGCAAAGTGTAGAAAATCATTCTGCATGAGGGTACAACCGCACGGCCGTGATGCGGTCAGGAACCGCAGCATCTCATTTCCCAATAGAAGTCAATAGGAAAATAGGTTTCTGAGATAAACCTGGCACTTTTCAAGCTGTGATGACTGCACCTATTGTACATGTTCGACTGCAAGTAAAACATGCCCACCTGATTGTGGCTGCTGATAGCATTGGCTATAGAATATGACATATTTATCACAGAAAGCTAAAAAGCAACAAAAATTAACAACAGTTCATAAACTACTACAGACAAAAATCGCACCCTAAAAGCATGATTATATACTTAATCCGCCCCAGGATTACCACATGTATCATAGGCCAGGGGCTGTTTACCCATCTTGAGCCCCCTCCCTCCATCCCCCCCTTCCCCTTCACTTTCCTCTCCAATTTTTCTTTTTTCGGGTAAATATTAAACATATTATAACACCCAACAGTATGCAGTATATAGGATGATACTCCAAAGTCTGCAGTATACAGTATAACACCCTATAGTATGCAGTATAACAACCCCACAGTATAACACTCCGCAGTCTGCAGTAAACAGTATAACAACCCCACAGTATAACACCCCATAGTATGCAGTATACAGTTTAACAACCCCACAGTATAACACTCCACAGTCTGCAGTATAACACTCCACAGTCTGCAGTATACAGTATAACACTCCACAGTCTGCAGTAGCCCAAAGTATGCAGTATATATTATTAGGGATGAGCGAATTTCATATTTTGAAATTCGAGTTTGGGTTGTGGTATAATCTGAATTGAGTTATGTGTTCCGTTACCACGGACCATAACGGCATTCCGTTATTCATTCCGTCATAATAGAAGTCAGTGGCCTGCATACCGGATCCGTCCGGTTTCCGTTATGCTGTAAATTCGCTCATCCCTATATGCCATATATAGTATAACACTCCAAAGTATACAGTATAACACCCCACAGTATGCAATATACAGTTAGGTCCACATATATTTGGACAGAGACAACATTACTGCACATTACCACAATGGATTTTGAACAAAACAATTCAGATGCAGTTGAAGTTCAGACTTTCAGCTTTAATTCAATGGGTTGAACAAAATGATTGCATAAAAATGTGAGGAACTAAAGCATTTTTTAAACTCAATCCCTTCATTTCAGGGATTCAAAAGTAATTGGAAAAATTAAATAATTGTAAATAAAATGTTAATTTCTAATACTTGGTTGAAAACCCTTTGTTGGCAATGACTGCCTGAAGTCTAGAACTCATGGACATCACCAGACGCTGTGTTTCCTCCATTTTAATGTTTTCAGTTACTGTTTGTTTGTGGGCCTTTCTGTCTGAAGTTTAGTCTTTAACAAGTGAAATGCTCTATTGGGTTCAGATTAGGTGACAGACTTGGCCATTCAAGCATATTTCAATTCTTTGCTTTACTCCTGGGTTGCTTTGGCTTTATGTTTTGGGTCATTGTCCATCTGTATTATGAAACGCCGACCAATCAGTTTGGCTGCAATTGAGCACACAGTATGTCTCTGAAAACCCCAGAATTCATTCGGCTGCTTCTGTCCTGTGTCACATTATCAATAAACACTAGGGATCCAGTGCCACTGGCAGCCATGCATGCCCAAGCCATCATACTGCCTCTGCTGTTTTTACAGATGTGATATGCTTTGGATCATGAGCTGTACCATGCCTTCACCATACTTTTTTCCTTCCATCATTCTGGTAGAGGTTGAGCTTGGTTTCATCCGTCCAAAGAATGTTCTTCCAGAAGTGTGCTGGTTTTTTAAGGCCTCTTTCACACGAGCGTGTCCGGATAAGGTCCGGATGCATTGCGGCAAACCCGCGCGAGTAGGTACCCAATTGCAGTCAGTTTTGACTGCATATGAATATATTGCCATGTCCTCCAATTTTGTCAAAAATGTAATCTTATCTGCCCCATGGTACTCACCTCAGTAGCTGCCACAGACACAGATTTCTATGTGCATAGATCCTTACTTTTAGCCAAGTATGTTTTGTACAGCATAGCCAACAAGCCTGAAAAGCCTTTTTTCCCCACTTGTGACTAGATGGATGAAACCTTGAATTGTTTTGAAGCCTTGTACATTTTGCCTACTAATTTAGTCCACTTCACCCTCAAATATGGTTTCCAGAGGACTTTCAAAGCCCTACCCAGTACATGTCCAAGACAATCAAAGTGTGTCTGATGACAGCTGATGGACTGTCACCTTCATTTCAATCCTCCAGGAATGGAGGTGAACAGATATTTCTGACGAACCCCCTGCTGTTGGAACTGAGGAATAAAGTCCCACCATTAGCCTGCGGAAACAGGAAAATAAACGGTCTCTCAGTTTTACAATTTTAACCAGTCTCAACCAGGTGTGACAAGAAACCCCAACTTTGTTCTCAGCGCGCAATCATAAAAGATACACTGGATAGTGTTCATATATATAATTTATTGATGAGCAGCTTTCAGTCCAATTAGAGGTTGAAAATACTCAAATTATGCAGTTTTGTGATGTAAAAAAAAAATACATAAGAACAGCATAGGATAGGATTTGTTACCTAGATGTCAGCGCAACAAATCACTTGTGACATGCAATATTGCTGCAGTTCTCTTTATATAAATAAATACAAAATGATGAAAAAGTAATTTAAATCCATCACTAGAAAAGATCAAAGATAAGTAAATTTTTCACACGTTGAGCAGAGAAAGGTGAAAAGCACACAACAAACAAAAGTGGTTCCAAGTCATGCATATATTTTCATGTCTTTTTTTGGAAAGGCAGTATAGTTTTCACAGTGAATATTCTGGTGTGATCGTGGCATGCTACAGATATATGAATGACGTCTTCAGGCTTTGGAATGGAGTCTGTGAGAAGCTGGAGCGGTTTACCGCATAGCTGAACAGGTGCCACGACCTGATCAAGTTCACTCTGCATTCTTGTTCTACGGTTATCCATTTTTTGGATGTAGACATTAACAAAGACGATATTAGGTAGGTAGAACAAATCTACTTAATATGATTCTTATGCCTCAGCTGCCCTACATGCTCCACAGTGCTCCGGGATGGGATTTAATTTGGAAAAAGGGCATACCAAGGATTAAACTTGAGAACCTACAAAGATCCAAACTTGATGGGGGGTTGGCAATCCCTAACCCCCGGATATATTATCTGGCAGCTTAGATGCAGCATATTCGAGGGTGGGGGGGATAGTAGCAGAGTCAATACAGCAGGGAAAATTGTGAAACATCTAGTGGGAAATCAGGTTCTGTTGTCGGATGGAACATTCCTTGCAAAGGGTTGCACTTACCCAATACTTAAGACTATACATAAAGTCTGGGGGAAGGCTAGGGAGTTGGCGGGCATCAAAGGATTTACATCATATACCCCAATTTGGCCTAGTTATATACAGTGTATGCTGACTCCAATTTAACATGATTTTGAATGTGATTGCTTAATTCTAAACACAGCTACATCCCCAGTTATAAGAGGGTGTGCACACTTATGCAACCTATTTTTTTTTTTACATTTTTTCTTCCCTCTACCTAAAAGATTTCAGCTTGTTTTTCAATTGAGTTGTACAGTTTATAGGTTACATTAAAGGTGGAAAAAGTTCTGAAATGATTCATCTTTGTCTCATTTTTTTACATCACAGAAACCTGACATTTTAACAGGGGTGTGTATACTTTTTATATCCACTGTATACTGTGAACTACAAAAAACCCCACTAAATTCCCGGATTGGGAGACACATGGGATTAAGTATGTAGCAGACTTGTATAAGGAGGGGACTCTTAAATCCCTACCGCAATTGCAAGAGGAGTACCACTTACCCAATACATCTCTATACCAATACTTACAAGTAAGACACGACATTCAGACGCAGGAAAGACTCTCTCCAGTGTGCCCTCCTGCTAGTCACTCCATCTTAGATCTTAATGCCTCTCATGGTGGTACTAAGGGCATAATATCCCTTCATTATAATAGCCTTCTTGATAAACAAATCAAAAAATCTCCCTTACTGTTACTGGAAAAGTGGAAAATGGATATAAGTGACTTGATGAAGGAACAATGGGAAGAAGTGTTACACAGTTTGCCTGGTGTAGCAGTGAGCGAGGCACATAGACTCTCCCAACTGTATTTATTGCACAGCATAGGACCCTAGAACTTCTGTTTAAGATGGGCTATAGACAAGATGCGGCCTACCAGAGATGTGGTATGTCACCATCGGGGTTAGTGCATCTCATGTGGAACTGTCCCAGACTCCTACGTTATTGGAGGGAAGTGATGTCGACTTTAAATAATGTTTTTAAAATAAATCTGGATTTGACAGTATTGGTATGTATTCTGGGATATGTAGCTGAAATTCCTGTAACAGCGGGGCATCGGCCTTCCATCCTCAGTCTCCTTTATCAGGCCGTAAGCTTATTGCTTTCTACCAGATGGCATCAGAACCACCTACGATATGAGAACTTAAAGTGAGGGTATATAGACTTCTTTGCCTAGAGCGCTTTGTGTACCATAAAAAGGGGAAGATACAGAAATTTCATGATATTTAGGATTTATGAATAGCAAAATATAATTTACCCTTTCTGACTGAAAGATGATAACATACTCCATGTAATGCTGAGTGAGCATGGGGCCTGAGAGGTGGATGCCCCGCTGCATGTTCTGATAATGTCCAACATTGTGCGAACTATAATATATATATATATTTATTTATATTGAAGAAAATCCAGCGGGAGCACCAACCAGGAAATGGGTGCAATGTCCACAAGGGCAACGGCAATGCCCCAATAATACAGCTTGAAGAAAATAGGACTGCACTCCAGATTAAAAGTGAAAAATAGTGAAGCTTTATTCACCCATAATATAGCAACTTTGCGACGTTTCGGCTCACAAGAGCCTTCTTCCAGCCTTCTTCGCTGGAAGAAGGCTCTTGTGAGCCGAAACGTTGCAAAGTTGCCATATTATGGGTGAATAAAGCTTCACTATTTTTCACTTTTAATCTGGAGTGCAGTACTATTTTCTTCAAGAGATATATATATATATATATATATATATATATATATATATATATATATATATATATATATATAGAGAAGAAAAAGTACAGTGGGAGCACCAGCCAGCATGTGGGTGCAAGGTCCAACGTAGGGTAACGGCAATCCCCAATGGTATAGAGAACAAAGAAGTAGGACTGCACTCCAAGATAGTGATAAAATCAGCAAGTGGTTTATTCACCCATAATATGGCAAGTCTTGCGACGTTTCGGCTCACAAGAGCCTTCCTCAAGCATGGTAACAGTGAAAGTGAGAGCATTATAAAGGCATTTACAAAGTGTCCAACCCATAAGGGTGTGGTTACAATCAATTACAATTGCAAACATACGATGCATAGCAATACAAATAAAGTGCATGTGCATAAAGTGAGCAGTGGTATACAATTCATGACTAAGGGATGCCATCCCTACAAAGTGTATTAAAATGTATGTGATACTTCATCTAAGCTAAAATCACAATCATATAGGTGATAATATGATGAAGGTGGATCACAGAAGTCAAACCGTAGGAAGCAATGGGGCCCGCACATACCATGGCGTTCTTTGTGCGTCTCCAGGTCCTCATTGCGCATGACCACACTGACATCATCCGATGCATCACAGTGTAAAGGTCAAGCGCTCGCGCTCTGCCTGGGTCGACATGAGAGCGCCATTTTACATAAGGGAAATGCACCTAAAGGTTACGTACAGGTTATCTATTTAACTGTTGTCCACACGGAACAATCATATCTCCGACCGCTGCAGGGATCTCCTACATATATCAGCAAATGGACAGGGGTCCCGTCCAAATGGGCGGGACACCTGACCAAGGCGCCACTACAAGCACAATTGCCAAAAAAATAGCAGTCGTAGAGGGATGATCCCTCAATTGTACCAACAACCTTATCTTGTTAAAATATAATGACATATCTGGAGTAACGCATTAATAAAAGAACGCTGATGTCCACCTCGGGTCGCATAGCTTCCAAAGGGTCTGATTCTAGGATCCACATCCAATTTAGTGAAAATATAAAATCCTAAAAAGCAGAGAAAAAATATTTTAGTTTCAAAATAGATCTTTTTCATAATTGTAGATAAATCTTTCACGGTTATCAAGCACCAATATACAAAAATGAGAAAGACAAAGCGCAAACATGCCAAGGGACCGGGGGTCAGCCACAGATCCTAGGTCTCTCACCTGAACTCAATATTGAGACCCCTGGGATGCAGGCTATCCAGATCATATATCCAGCGTAACTCTCTTTTCTTCAAGAGTGTCAGGCGATCACCACCTCTTCTAGGAAGCCTGACCTGATCAATGATCCAGCATCTTAGATCACGCTCGGAGTGTCCGAGGGATCCAAAATGTCTGGACACTGGTAGGTCAGTACGTTTCTTCCTTATTGAATTCCTGTGGTTATTCAACCTTACTTTCAATTCTGTGGAAGTTTCCCCGACATATAATAGGTTACAGGGACAAGCCAACACATAAACTACATATGACGAGGAACAGTTTAGATGGAACTTTATCGGATACTCTTTGTTGGTAAGCGGGTGTGTGAAAGATCTAGTTTTACATATATATCGACAATTGACACAACCGAGACACGGATAACATCCAAGTCCCGGCTGTGTCAATGTCCGCTGTATGCTGGTTTTCTTTGGACCTGCATCCGCTCTGACCAAGTGGTCTTTAAGATTTTTGTTTTTACGGTACGATAAAAGGGGCGGAAGCTTAAACTCTGGTACATCTTTGATAGACCTGCTGAGGATACTCCAGTTGTCCTTCAGGATACGTCCTATCTCCATACTACATCCAGAATAAGTGGACATAAATGGTATCCTCTGAGTTTTTTTAGAGGTGGTATGTGTTATTTCAGTATTTATATGTAGGATTTTGTTCTTATGTGCATCTAATAATCTGCGAGGATAACCCCGCTCCCTAAACTTATCTGACATCGTATCCAGTGTAGTCTCCAACTCAGTGTGGTCTGAAACGATGCGTTTCGTACGGAGGAACTGCGAATGGGGGAGGTGTTTAACCAGGCTGCGTGGATGATTGCTTTCATAACGTAGGATAGTATTTCTATCTGTCGATTTGACATATAAGCCTGTGCCAACCATACCATCAACTAGCTTGACGTTCGTGTCTAGAAATGACAATTGCGTTTTAGAGTATGATATAGTATACTGAAGATCAGGATCTATATCATTCAAATATGTGTGAAACTCCCTCAATTGTAGTTCAGTGCCCGACCACAGGAGGAAGACATCATCTATGTACCGCCACCATCTAACAACATGTTGAAAGTGGTGGGATACATAGACAAAGTCCTCCTCCATGTGGCGCATATAAATATTTGCGTACGTTGGGGCCACATTGGACCCCATCGCAACGCCGCGTTTCTGATTAAAGAAGATATCTTGAAACAAGAAATAATTGTTTTCAAGAACCAATCTCAATAGGGTATTTATAAAACATTTTGCATTCTGTGTTATGGGTGAACCATCCAAGTATTTATTGACTGCAGAGATGCCCTTCTCATGCCCTATTGACGTGTATAAGGAAACAACGTCAAAGGACACGAGAGTGACACCGTGCAAGTCGCCAGCTTCAACTGACCTCAGTTGTTGTAGAAAATCGCCTGGGTCTTTAATGTAAGACTTTCCGGCCATTGAAAAATCCCTCAATATCCTATCAAGAAAGATGGATATTCTACTGAAAACAGAGTCAGAACCAGATACGATGGGGCGACCGGGGGGGTCCACAAGACTTTTGTGGACTTTAGGTAGTACATATATTACAGGAGTGATGGGGGATCCCACCGTCAAATACTCCCTCAATCCCTCATCTATGATACCCCCGGCCACCGCATCGGAAAGACTCTTGTTGATTATGTTCATAATGCGAAATTTCGGATCGCTCTGCAATACACTATATACATTTATATCATTCAATTGTCGTTCAATTTCTCTGATGTATTTGTATGTGTCAAGAACAACTACCCCGCCGCCCTTATCAGCTGGCTTAATGGTTAATAGGGGGTTGTTCTTGAGTTCGGAAAGGGCCTCAATCTCTGCAGTGGTCAGATTAGGATTGCATAATCGTGCCTCATCCCCTGATGTGGATTTCAGCATTCTGACATCTCTCTGAACTGCAGAGATGTAGGCCTCAACCGCAGGTTCATCTATATTAGGAAAAAAAGCACTTTTGTTAGTTAAATTCAATCCTTTGAGTGAGAATTCGCTGGAGCATATTTGTGTATTTGCAAAACGTCCCTTAAAGAACACTTTCAATTTAATCAAACGAAAAAAATCATTCAAATCCATCTCTAGATCAAACCAGTTTACCTTAGTGCTCGGGCAAAAAGAAAGCCCCTTGGATAAAACACTTAGCTGGGCATCTGTTAATTCGACTGATGATAAATTAAAGACTATTGTCTCTTTCTCTGTGATGGCGTCTTTGTTGATTGTTGTCTGGTTCTGTTGTAACGTTGTTTTCCCTTGTCTTCTGTACCGGCGACCTCCTCTCCTGGTTCTGGATCTTTTCTTTTCTTTAAGTCCGAGTCCACCCCTAAAAAAGCTTTATCTTCATCTATAGGGAGTTGTGTAAACCTTCTCCTTGACTTATTGTCACGATTAAAACTCGTAGACGGCTGATCAGTTTGCCATGTATAAATGTCACCTCGCTTTTTTCTCTGCTTTTTAGGATTTTATATTTTCACTAAATTGGATGTGGATCCTAGAATCAGACCCTTTGGAAGCTATGCGACCCGAGGTGGACATCAGCGTTCTTTTATTAATGCGTTACTCCAGATATGTCATTATATTTTAACAAGATAAGGTTGTTGGTACAATTGAGGGATCATCCCTCTACGACTGCTATTTTTTTGGCAATTGTGCTTGTAGTGGCGCCTTGGTCAGGTGTCCCGCCCATTTGGACGGGACCCCTGTCCATTTGCTGATATATGTAGGAGATCCCTGCAGCGGTCGGAGATATGATTGTTCCGTGTGGACAACAGTTAAATAGATAACCTGTACGTAACCTTTAGGTGCATTTCCCTTATGTAAAATGGCGCTCTCATGTCGACCCAGGCAGAGCGCGAGCGCTTGACCTTTACACTGTGATGCATCGGATGATGTCAGTGTGGTCATGCGCAATGAGGACCTGGAGACGCACAAAGAACGCCATGGTATGTGCGGGCCCCATTGCTTCCTACGGTTTGACTTCTGTGATCCACCTTCATCATATTATCACCTATATGATTGTGATTTTAGCTTAGATGAAGTATCACATACATTTTAATACACTTTGTAGGGATGGCATCCCTTAGTCATGAATTGTATACCACTGCTCACTTTATGCACATGCACTTTATTTGTATTGCTATGCATCGTATGTTTGCAATTGTAATTGATTGTAACCACACCCTTATGGGTTGGACACTTTGTAAATGCCTTTATAATGCTCTCACTTTCACTGTTACCATGCTTGAGGAAGGCTCTTGTGAGCCGAAACGTCGCAAGACTTGCCATATTATGGGTGAATAAACCACTTGCTGATTTTATCACTATCTTGGAGTGCAGTCCTACTTCTTTGTTCTCTATATATATATATATATATATAGTATATAATTGATGTATTAGTCTGAATGGGGGAGCTAAGAATTGGACAGAGATAAATGTCTGCCTTGGTGCCATATGACTAATACACTTGAAACATCCGGAACTTTGGTGCACATTTGTGATTGATGGGTGGGGGATAAGGGGGAGGGGTTGGGGAGGTATATACTTTGTAAACAAGTAATGGAACTAACTAATCCTACGCTGACTTCTACAGTAATCCTATGTAATGCTATTAGTCGGTTTCAGTTGATTACACTCACACATATGATTGATATAATGTATCAGGTACTTGCCAGTATTGTTGCGAGTGAGGTCTTTGCAGGAATGGTTACGTTTCCAAGTAGTAGCTGTTCTGATTTCTGCTCTCTACAACCCGCGTGTGCGCGCGCGACGAGAGGCTGCGCTGGTGATTCCAAGGGAGCGAGACTTCCGTGTGACGTCACACTCCTTGGACCACAATACCCCCGACGCAACGCATACGCAGTAACGTATTAATGAGCAAAAGTCAGTGATTAGGACATTTTTACAGTGAAAAATAGGAGGTAGTGAAGAAAGATGCGATTGGTATAAAAAAAAAATATCCATGAGACAGGAGATGCTAGACATTTTGCAGAGAAGGGACACAGAGTACACAATTTGAGGTGGCTTGTACTGGAGGAGGTAGAAGACCAGATTTTATACAGAAAAAAAATATTGCAAAGATAAGTATACTGGATTTGTACTCTAATGACTTATGGGATGGAAGATACTTCGGCCCATAAACCTGCCCCTTACCTTACTGCACCCACCTACCCCCCACAATTAACAAACAGACAGCTTCTTGGGAAAAGAGCCTTCTCGGCCATTTTATTAAACGACATTAATTATCACTTAACCACAGAAATACATAATAACACGCATAACATATCAATTACCATAACATATGAACCATTGCATAGGATCCTAGAAGGCAACAGGTAAGCTGTGTTCTCCACCATTCACCTCCACTTGTCATACCACCTTACCCTCGGCCGCGGTCACCGACCCAAGACCACTGAATCCTCCATGTTGTAATTGATCTCCCCTGTAGGCCCATCTGCCCAACAGGAGCCCCATGCACAAGCTTACCGAACCTCCTGAGATGCACACTCCACCTTGGCATGCACCTCTTAAACTTATCATTGTCTTCCAGGACCCTCCATTACCACGCCACGAACGACCATAGGAGACACCTCACCTATGGGCATCCCGCCACACCCTAAGGGCCGTCTCTAGACCCTCCTGAATCCCTAAGGCCCACATATCAATTCCCACCTCGTTCAGGTGAACACCATAAGACCTAAAGAACTGACGCGATGCCGCCTCCAGCTCCCGATGCCTCACCACAATTCCACCATGGCGTCTCACAAAACGCCCAACCTCCCTATTAAGCTTAGTCCGGGTCTTGTTAAGACGGTCCACCGACCTCGCAAAACGCTACACCCTCCGAGCCACCACCTCGGACCAAACCACTAATATACCCGGGACATCAGACCATAAACGCAGCAGGTCCAATTTGATATCCCGAATCACCTACCTAGTACTGCGAACACCCAGATCATTTCCTCCAACATGCAATACCACAATATCAGGTGGCCTATCCAAAGAGACTGAAGAATGAAATTCTGGAAGCACCCTACCCCATAAAAGACCCCGTATGCCAATCCAGCGCACTTGCATGTCAGCCGGGTCGAACCCCAATTGCCGTCCGTTCCTACGCACGTCCGCCCGCAATGCTCCCCAGTACACGTAGGAATGTCCGAAGATCCATGCCATACAAGCCGACCCTGTAAACACATCAAATCAAAACCTATCTCACCAGACAGCTAACAAAAATTCTGTATAAACAACAAAACTTTTACCCCCGGCACTCACAACATATGGGGACGAACATAAGATCGATAACATCTAGATTCCCGCCGACCAATCCGCTTAATGGCCTCCTCCCCCAGGCCCAAACTGGCCGCCTCCGTTGCCGCAACCAAACACTTCCGAAAAAACCGCAACAAATTGATACTGCGACAATGCCGACCCATCCTCATGCATCAACAACAAACCCACCACATCCGGCCTAACCGCCAACAACCCCTCAGCACACCTCACCGGACACAAAACCGACATAAGGCGTCAAACACACCACACAAACCGTCTCCCATAACGACTGCAACACTGCCCACGAAACCGGCCTACGAGTGTCTGGACGAGCCGCACTCCGCCTATAACCCTTCAAAGCCTGCCGTACCAGAAAACATTTAGACACATCCACAAGACCCCGCAACCGTAACCAAAAGGTAACAGCCGCCACCCTCTTGGAAACCACCGAAACAGACACCCCCGAACTATAAGACAAACCGATAAAATATACTAACAACATCTGAAAATCCTCCACTACCTCACAACCCCCCACCTGATCCATCAACTGCTCCCACTGGGACCACACCGAAGAATACGCCAACCACGTACTCCTACTCGCGAACTGGCGAATCAGCTCAGAGGAGACCCCAAGGCCACGTTCCAGAGCCACTGAGGACATGGTAGACCCAACTCGTCCGCATCCGGCACCAGCCCGCGAAAACGATCCCACTGAAAACGAGAGAGTGAATCAGCAATGTCGTTATCAACTCCCGGGACATTCACACAGCCACAAAACAAGCATTCAACCGCAAACCGCTAAGAACTAAACGGCGAAGCAAGCGCAACACTGGGGGTGAATTAGCAGACTGACTGTTAATCGCCTGAACCACCCCCATGTTGTCACAACAAAATCTCACTCTTTTATTCCTGAGCACATCCCCCCACAACTCAACAGACAAAACAATCGGAAACAATTCCAACAAAACCAAATTCCTCAAAAAACCTGCGTCCACCTGCACTCCACTGGCACCTGCACTCCACTGCCCCCCACAAAAGGCCCCGTAACCACAAGACCCCGACGCATCCGTAAACAGCTCCAAATCAACACTGGCAACAGGCGCCCCCATCCACACCGAACGCCCATTAAATTCCCCCCAAAAAACGCTCCCACACAAGCAAGTCATCCCGCACCTCAGACGATAGTCAAAAAAAATTGAAAGGCCTCTGCACCCCTGCCGTCGCCATGGCAAAGCGCCTGCAGAAAACCCGGCCCATCGGCAGAATTCTACATGCAAAATTCTACTTCCCTAGAACAGACTGCACACACCGCAACTGCACCTTTTTCGCCTTCCTCAAGAAATCAATCTCATCGCGCAAATCCGCCACCTTTTCATCCGGCAACCGACACTCCATGGCTACACTATCAATCACTATACCCAAAAATTTCACAGAAGTCGCTGGACCTTCTGTTTTTTCCAGCGTTAACGGGACACCCAAACGACCAGCTATGCTCTCCATCGTGTGCAATAATACCGAACAAACTCGCGACCCAGCAGGTCCCGTAAACAAAAAATCGTCAAGATAATGTAAAACGGAAGTCCAACCCGCCTCCTGCTTCACCACCCACTCCAAGAAAGAAGCAAACTTTTCAAACAAAGAACATGAAATTGCACAACCCATCGGCAAACAACAATCTACATAAAAACTGCCCTCCCACTTAAACCCCAACAAATGACAACTATCCGGATGAATGGGCAACAAACGAAAGGCAGCCTCTATATCAGTTTTCACCAACAAAGCCCCTTTCCCAAAACGACGCACCCACCGAACCGCCTCATCAAACGAAGTATACGATACCGAACAAAGCTCCTCAGCAATACCGTCATTAACAGAACTACCCTCAGGAAACGACAAGTGGTGTATGAGTCTAAACTTGCCCGCCTCCTTTTTAGGGACCAAACCCAAAAGGTGACACCCACAAACCCGACAACGGAGATTCAGCGAACGGGCCAGCTACCCGCCCCGCCGCGACCTCCTTACCAATCTTCTCCGCTACCACGTCCGGCCTACGCAAAGCCGACGCCAAGTTACGGGGAGCCACCACCGGACCAACCGAAAAACACGGGATCCTAAAACCATCCCTGAAACCAACTAACAACAACTCCGCCGCAGCCCTATTTGGGTACCTCTTTAACCACGGCACCATCTCTTCCACCTTCACCGGTGTCACCCCTCTTCTGCGCCCCATCTGCTCCCTTACCTCGCTTATGCTTGAAGCACCTTGACAGACTGTGAGCCCCACCACATCCGGAACATTCATGCTTGAAGCGGCAGTCAGCGAGGTATCTGCAATAACCCTTATTGAACTGCCAGCAGCAACCCTTTTTTTGCCCGCTACCAGGCTCGGACGCCGAGGAAGCCCCGGCTGCCCCACGAAAGGACTGATAACCAACCTTTGGAGCGGCCATAAGCCGCATCCAAAGACTGATATCTTTATGATCCCAACGAATACTCGCTCGGACCGCCTTTCGCTGACGAAATTGTTAGTTGTACCTTAGCCATGCCACACCCCCATAAGTCCTGTACGCCTCACCAATGGCATCCATGTAACAGAAAAGAGCGGAACAGTGTTCCGGCGCTTTTTCACCCACCACACTCGCCAGAATGGCAAATGCCTGCAGCCAATTCAAATACGTCCGCGGTATCAATCTATAACGAAGCTCCTCTTCCTCTTTCTTGGTCTCATCTGGCTTAACCCTATCCAAATTAAACTTTTCCAACTGGAGCAACGAGAATATCTCCACGTACTCGTCCCTCCAAATCTTTTCTTTAACCTCTGCTTTTAAATGAGCCCCCAGCAACCCCTCAAAGCAGACGTAAAACCTCTCCCTTAGCCGCGTCCGCCAACCGCACCTCGTCCCCAACCTTACCTTTTCCACCCACACCGACCGACACTTCCCCAGCCACCGGAACCACCACATCCGCCCCAGCGCTACTCAAGCCGGCCCCGCCAGACTGACCCCCCACACAGCCTGACGCTACCGGAGCCCATACCGCCGTTGGCGACTCCCGAACACCCGACCCCAATCTAGACAAAAGCGAAACCATCCCCGCCAGCAACTCCTGTGCCAACCCCGCAGACCCCTGGCCCTGCAAAACACCACCCCCCACCACTTGCTCAACAGTAGCCCGTTGCTGACCCGAAGGTCCCTCACCTGACCGGCCCTTAGGTATCCGCCCAGCAGCCGCGGTCCGTCTAGATGCTCCTTCCAATGATGGTCCGCTCAGCGACGCCGGACCGGCACGATCCTCGTCCATTTGCCTGTCGTCCGCTTCTCAGTCGTCTTGACTGACTTCGCCGTCCTCCACTTCCACATCCGCCAGCCGTCCAGGCCCACCGCTAGGTGGCCGCTGCCCCTCGTTGCCCCTGGCAACTGACGCCACCCGGCTCCTTCCAGGCTCACCGGCTGGAGAACCGGCAGCCGCCACACAAATAGGCTCCTCCCTGCAGTCGTCCTGCGCTGCAGCGCCTCCGGATCTAGCCCCCACAGCCACAGCGTCCTCCTGCGCCGACCCGCCTGTAGTACCAGGAACAGCCACCGGTGTCACTGCTGTGCGCCGCCCGCTCCCCTGCCGTCTTGCTGAAGAACGCCGCCGGCCCTGCGACAGGGGCCGCGGCGCTACCCGCTCCGCCGCTAAAGCCAGTCCACGAACCAGGCCTCCACCACCATCTTCGGCCGACTCTCCGCCCGCTCCACAGGTAAGGGACGTCTTCTGGCTCGCTCCCCCTCCGACAAGGCCTCCAGGGGAGGCGCCGCTCCGCCATAGCTCCCCCCACGCTGTGAATAGGACAGGGCAACGGGGGATACCCGTTCCTCTCCCGCTGGTGCCCTGCGCCGACCAGGATTCCTCCCGCTGCGGCGGCAGGGCACAGGACACCGCCCTGGGGCTCCTTAAGCGCCGCTGCACCCGTGGGGTAGCCTCAGGCCTCAGGGGGCGCAGACCTCCTAGCCCTAGCCCTGGGCCTCACAACAGGGGCGGCCGGTGTTGGAACCGGACCCGCCAAAACAGCCTGCAGACTCTGCTGCAACCAGTCAGCACCATGCCTCTCAGCCGCCGCCTTCACTGCCCCTAATAAATCCTCCAAGGACACCATTTCACTCACAGTGCTCGACCAGACACAAGGGAAAACTTTCTCCTTCTTCCCCACGAGCACCGTCTGCAAAACTCTGCCCCTAATCCACCTCATATACTGCCCGGGAATACATGACCATGCCCCTCCCCCAACATTAACCTTAACCCTCAACTGCCTTAACTTCCCCCCAAGTCACACAGCACTATGCTAAGGCTGCGCCTTGCTCCGTTGCTCCCAATACATTAGCTCCTAATGGTGGCAATGAGAGTTGTAATTTTAGTGACTTTTATAACTTTCTTTATTTCATGTCTGTGCTATGATCAGTGCATTGGGTATATTTAGCAGAATATCAATCTGTGCTGTTGTTTATTCTATAAGATGCATTTTCTAACATGCACTGTATGTGCACCGTGTGAATACGGTCCTATGTGATTTCCAGTGGTTGAGTTATGAGCCACATTTGTGATTGTTCTGAACAGGTTTCACTATATAATCACATTGGACTGGAATCATGCATGCCTGATGAAGGGGGACGCCCCCCAAACTTAGCAGTTTGCTTGTGGTGTGCTTTTAACATTTCTCTGCTCAATGTGTGAAAATGGACTTATCTTTCATCTTTGCTAGTCACTGATTTAAATTGACTTTTTTTTAATCATTTTTGTAAGTGGTGTGTGCTCTGACTTATGGAATCTATATTTATATAAAGAGAATTGCAGCAATATTGCATGTCACGTGTGATTTGTTACGGTATATGGAGGTATCGAGAGACAAATGCATTTTCATTTTATTACTAGATGTCATTCATATTATATACACAAACATTTTCTGACATATACTGGACTGAACAATCACAAAAACCAGTAGGCCTCATTAGCAAAAATGACAGAAGCCCAGAGCAATTTAAGAAATCAAAGCTGAGCTCTGACTGATGGCTATGGGTAACAAGTGCAGTACAGGCTGCACACCAATGACGGTAACATCACTTTACAATAAGTTCATTATTGCACTTCACCTAAAATATGTTGCTCGTTACAAAATACAGTTCTCTGCATTCACCCAGTTTCCTTTGCGTTTTGGAAAAAGAGAAGATAAAGACAGTTCTCCACATTCACTCAGCACTCCATAATGTGGAAGTTATATCTTAAGGCAGGTTTAAACTGAACGATGTAACAGCCGATTGTCAGGAAGGACAGTCGCCTGCTCGTTCAGTGAAGGAGATCGCCCATTTACATGCAGCAATCTTTACAGTATGAGGACGAGTAATAGCTATTGTGATCCCTCGTCCCCATACAGAATCAGTTTCTGGGCAGCAGATTGTGGTTTAGACAGTACGATCTGCTCAGTGGCGTTGCAAGGGGGGTGCAGCCCACACCGGGTGACACCAGTCTGATGGGGTGAGTGCATAGGCGCGCGCACAGGGTTGGGCTGCTGGGCACACCCTAATCAAGCCTGTCACCTCCGTGCTCCCGGGTGCCCCCCTTCCCCCCGGCTGATTCCCCTTTAACGCTGAAAATACTAATCAGCGCTTCCATTTTGCATCCAGGAGCAGGAGAGGTAAGCGTTTTATTTTTTTTATCTGAGGCTGCTGGGGGCAATCGAGGCATACTATGGGGGGGGCTAAGGCATACATTGAGCTGAGAGGCATAATGAAGGGGGGGCTGAGGCATAAATTGGGCTGACTCGGCGAGGCAATGACATAATGGGGGCTGAGAGGCATAAGGGCTGATAAAGGGGGATGAGAGGCATAAGGGCTGATTATGGGGGTGATGAGAGGCATGGGGCTCTTATCTGAGGTCTGATTGGGGGTCATTTACATTGGGGTCTGAGCTGAGGTCTGATTGGCGGTCTGATTTGAGGTCTTATTAACATTGGGGGTCTGATTGGGGATGACAGCTGAGGTCTGATTAACATTGGGGGTCTGACCTAAGGTGTAATGAAAAATATTTTTTTTCTTATTGTCCCTCTCTAAAACCTAGGTGCGTCTTATAGGTCTCCTTCCTGAACTGCAGAGTGGTGCCTACTTCCATGCCTGAGTCCAGCTGCCCAGAGCACTGATCTTGAGCCTGCTGGAGTCTTCAGAACTGTAAGTATTTACAGTAATTCACTGTAAGCTATATTATATATACAGTATTACTTGAAGTGGGGGGAGGGAGGGTGGATGGAGGGGTACAATACTATCTGCACATTGTAAAAAAAATAGTAAGCACCTCCACCCGGTAAAAGATCTGACTGCTAGCACACCCCCCCCCCCCTCTGTCGGCGATCTGTCTGCTAGCACCCCCAACTACCCTCCACCCCCCGTCGGCGATCTGTCTGCTTAGGCCCCCCATGTCAGCGGTCTGTTTATGATCCAAACTCCCACAGATCAGAACACGATGACCACACGAAGAAGCGGTCACCAGAAGAAATTGAATAGCATTTGGTGTGTCTCGGTCAGCCAGCCAGCGAAAGTGGGCTGCACCTGATCTAGGTGAGCTGCTGCCAGCAGGGGGAAATGGGGTGCTGGGGCTCTAAGATTTGGGTGGGGGGGAGGGGGTCTGCTGAGCTAACGGATGCCCCCTACAGCAGTAGCACCCCCATCATCCATCAGCAACACCCCCCCAGAATAGGTCCCAGTACAGATCTCTGAGGTCCCCACTGGTAAAGACCTTGCTTTGAATGTTCTCCATTGACTACAAACCTCTGTTGTCTGTCCCTCAGCCACTGCCTAATCCACTCAACAATATGGGAGTCCACGCACAAAGACTGCAGTTTATTGATAAGCCTTCTATGTGGGACAGTATCAAAAGCCTTACTAAAGTCTAGATAAGTGATGTCTACTGCACCTCCGCCATCTATTATTTTAGTCACTCAATCAAAAGAAAAAGATATATACAATGACCTTTCCAGTTTTACCACAACAAAAATTGCATGCTGATGCCACAAAGTTAAATCAAGGGACGGTATTATATGGTTTATCCATACCGTTAGAAACATATGAGAAGCACAAGAAATGAAATGATGTTTTCATTCTGTTGTCTTTTTTTTTCAATTGGGTTTCAGAAAGCAAAGTCTGAATTGCTAAGGGAATATTCCACCATGCCACATGGAGTGCATAAGTCAAAGAGGCCAAGTGGATACCAGCAAAGGAGAACAAAAGAGGCAAAAATTTAATCAATCAAAACCCTTGCTGGATCCATGCTCAAGTATGTCAAAAGACCAGATGATAGCCAGGGTTCATCACAAGACACTGCGCCAATTTATCAAGCTGATTCTTCTGATGCTTTTGCTAGAAAGCTTTCTGCAGAGGAGCAAGAAGTGGAAATGGCAGAATCTGAAGAAGAGCAAGAAGGGGAAATAGAAGAATTTCAAGCAGAAGAGCAAGGAATGGAAATTACAGAATCTGAAGCAGAAGAGAGTGCTGAAAGTGACTCAAGCCATAGTCCTGATACTATGAAAGACATGAGTGCAGTTAAGGAGAAAGATTAGCAAATTTTATCTGATCTGTCCTTCTGGGAGATACCGGTTCCAGATAATTTTCGGGTAGAAATTGTGAAAAGAGAAAGAGCTTCTTTCCAGAACCAAGATGGTCCTTTTAGTGTCACAGAAAGGCCCGATGCAAAAGCTGCAGCAAAGGGAGAAGTGCTTCAACTTTCAAAAGTGTGGTTTTACAAGGTCATGCCAAACGGAGAGAAAATTCTGAGGACATGGATGGTTTACTCACCTGTCAGTGGGAATTTATATTGCTTTTGTTGCCGACTCTTTGCCATCTGTACTACAGATACAACACCCAAAATTTGTCACTGGGTTTCAGAAGTGGTGGAAACTGAGCCCAAAAGTATATAATCATGAGACATCCGAAGAGCACTTATACTGTCTGGAAAAGTGGAAAACTTTGGCAGCAGGACTGAGGCTGCATTAAACCATTGATGCCCAAACTATTTCTAGGATGGAGACTGAGAAGAAAAAGTGGAGGGACATTTTGCACAGATTGTTGGATATCACATTGTTTCTTGCCAAGCAGAATCTGGCATTTCGTGGCCACAAGGAAGAGGAGTCTTCTTTAAAGGATAACTGTCACATTTAGACCCTAATTTCAATTTTCATATATGTAGTTACTAATAACATGATATTCCAGAATCAGTTACTATTAGACTGACTTACCCCATATTTAATAAGATTCAGCCCTTAGCAACCAGTCTGCATAAAACTGCAATCTCACTATTCAGTTAAGATGGCTGCCACTGCCCTCACCCTGAGGCTAATCCCGCCTGCCCTCACTAGCCAGTAACAATAGCCCCCCAAAAGTGTCAGTAACCAGAGCCCTCCCCCTAAAGGGTTAATCTCCTGCAGCACAAAGGGGTCCTCTTACCACATGTTGCTTTCATTTATACACTGAGCAGATGGCAGATCTCCCTTCCCTGTTGTGCACTGCTTCAACTCTGCATTCTCCAGCTCTGCTGAGTGAGGGAGCGTCTGCCAAGCGCAGGGACAGGGAGAAGTGCACACAGCCCAGGCACTGTTATCAGCTGCTGGGGAGGACCTGGCTTTAATCATTTACTTACAGTCCCTGGCTGTCAGTAATGTGAGCCTGCATGCTGCGTGCTCCGTCCTTCAACAGATAGACAGACCATGCCTAGCAACCCTATTTTAAGCACAGGTAAAAATAGGCAGTACAGGGAACAAAAATGTGGAATTAAGGGGTAATTGAATACACAGTGAAAAGTTGAAAAAGGGCCACCAAGGAGATATTAATCACCACAATCCAATACTCCAAAAAAAAAAAAAAAATACGACAGTTATACTCTAAATAAAGGGAACTTTCTTGAGATGCTTTCCAAGTATGATCCAGTACTGAAGGAACACCTAATTAGGTTAAAGCAGCACACCTGTAAAGTTAACGTGTCTGTCTCCTATCTTTCTCCACAAACTCAGAATGAGTTTATAAGTGTCCTGGCAAATCATGTGAAGGAGAAGATTGTAACAGACATAAAGTTTGCAAAGTACTTTGGCATCATGTTTGACAGCACACCTGATGTATTGCATACTGATCAGATGTCTGAAGTGATCAGATAGGTACACATCACCAACAGGAAAGTTGAGGTAAAATAAGTTTTGTTTAGGATTTTTCCCTTTAAAAGGGGAAAAAAGCTGATGACCTCAGTTCTGACATTCTTAAAAAACTAGAAAGTGATGGACTAGACATAATGATGTGCCGCTCTCAGGGTTATGATAATGCTGCTACTATGGCTGGAATCCATGGAGGTGTACAATCCATTCTGAAGGAGAAAAACAGGAAGGCTATTTTTAATGGATGTGTGGACCATTCCCTTAACTTGGTGGTCAGCACTCTTTTGCTGAAAATGCATCTTGCGTGACCTTTTTTGCAACTCTGCAGACAATGTTTTCTTTTTTTGCTGCTTCCACCCATCGATGGGATGTGTTAATTGACCATGCTGGAGTGTCAGTAAAAAGACTATCCACAACATGCTGGAGTGCTCATTATGCTGCAGTTAAGCCAGTAAAAGAAAAATTTGACATGTTTGTGTCGGCACTTGAAGCTCTTTGTGAACCTTGTGAAAATATGGACACAAGATGAGCAGCACAAGGTCTTCTACCTGCTGTCTGTGACTACTTTTCTATGCTACCTGAACTTCTGGTCTGATGTTCTGAGGGAAGTTGATGATGCACAGCAGTACCTGCAGACTAAGGGCTTAAGAAGTCTCGATACAGTGGTGACAAATCTTGAGACACTAAGACTTTTTCTGTGTGAGGAGACACCTAGTCGGAAATGCAATTCAGCAGGCACTTTTAAAAGCTGATGAATATGGAATTGCAGTAGAGAGAAGAGCCAGGTTCAAGAAGAGGATGGCAGGGGGAACTGGCAAGAGATGCTGGAAGCACAAATCTCCAAGAAGAAAATAAGAGGTCGATGCTTGAGTGCATTGATCGTTTTCATATGGAACTCCAGACCAGATTAGGAGCCATCATGGAAGTAGCAGGCCTGTTTGAAGCTGTTCAAGCAAAGAGTCTCATATCTGCCACTGAAGGAGAATTAACGGTGTCCATTCCAAAACTGACACATGATGTATCCGAGAGTGAGCTGTTACTGGAGATACAAAGGTTGAGAAGACACCTAACAGCAGCAAAGTTGGACCTAGAAGAAGTCACAGATTGGGCAGCTTTACAAGTTTTGACCTTCATAGCTGAATGGGATTTTATTGAATCTCTCCCAGGCCTTTCACTATGTCTGAAATTATTTCTCACAATCTGCGTATCTGTGGCTTCGTGCGAGAGGAGCTTTTTAAAAGCTTAAACTTATCAAACATTATCTGCGATCTACAATGGGAGTGTGTAGGCTTTCCGATCTTGCACTGTTGTCAGTTGAAAGCGAATTAGTGCATACCATTGATTTCGATTAAGTAATTAACAGTTTTGCAGCTTTGAAGGTCAGGAAAGCAAAGTTATGAATTGATTAAGATGTTTTTTAAGTGCACTTGTATTTGTTCCGGTTGAATTTTCTGTTATTTAATTATTTATAATTTTTTTCCTGCTAAATTTTGTGTTGTAAAAATGTTATTTGTTCAGTAAAGGTTGAATTTAAAATAAACGTTATTTTTTTTAAAAGCATTAACTTTCTTTCAACATATTTTTTGTTATATGGCTAAAAAATTATTGCTTCGGGGGGAAAGGGGGCTGGCACCATTTTCTACCGCAACGGGTGACACCAGCCCTAGCAACGCCACTGGATCTGCTGCCCAGAAATGATGATTGATGTGCCTGCACGCCAGGATCACCCGATGGCTGGGTGATCAGAGGAACATTTAGATGGGCAGATTATCAGGAACGAGCGTTCACAGGAACAATTGTACGCAATAATCTGCCCGAAAATCTGGCAGTCTAAATCCACCTGGACATGTTTTCTACATAGTGCAAGAAATCTACAGGTTCGTGCTCATTCTATTGTGTTTGCCTCATTCTGGAAAGAAGCTGTTAAGCCATCACAATCCGATGCCCAACAGTGTCGCCCCAGCATGAGGCTGTGCCAGGCCAGAGCGGCTAAGATGCCTGGCAATCTGTAGGTTGTCCTGTCTATATGGCATATTATAAGACAGGTGGTTGTGCGTACCAGTATTCTAAGGCTAAGGACTCATGCACACTGCCATATTCCAGATCTGTTTTATACATCATCTCTGGCTTGTTCCATCACATGCCATATTCTACAGGTTTCGTGGAGAAAAGGGTCAGCCCCTTAAAATATGCTAAATCCTTTGTTCCACCTGGATATAAACTCAGTAATATATGCCTAGCAACGGCTTATCCCCTTTCTCCCTACTGATGTGAACATTCTCGTCACTTGATCCAAAAGTGTATATAAAGTATATGGGGGAGACAAATGACTGACGGCTATTTCATGTCTATGGCCAGAATAAGCCACATACCATCAGAGAAGTAGTCTCTGATTTCTTAGTTTTCTTTTACTGATTACTGTTCGGCCCTTTTCACACGGGCGAGAATTCCATGCGGGTGCAATGCGTGAGGTGAACGCATTGCACCCGCACTGAATCCGGACCCATTCACTACAATAGGGCTGTTCAGATGAGCGGTGATTCTCACGCATCACTTGTGCGTTGCATGAAAATTGCAGCATGTTCTATATTCTGCGTTTTTTCAAGCAACGTAGGCCCCATAGAAATAAATGGGTCTGCGTGAAAATAGCAAGCATCCGCAAGCAAGTGCGGATGCGGTGCGATTTTCAAGCATGGTTGCTAGGTTTGCGGTGCGATTTTCAAGCATGGTTATAAGTAAATTGATAAAAGTCAATTTACTGTATTATTTTCCCTTATAACATGATTATTAGGGAAAATAATAACATTCTTAATACAGAATGCTTACTAAAATGTGGCTTTAGGGGTGAGCGCGATTACATCAAAGGTCCTTTGGCAGGTCCTGAAAGAGGATGATGCCGGCTGCGCGAACAACAGGATGAGATGAGTTAATATTTTTTATTTTTTAACGCCTAAAGCCACATTTTAGTAAACATTCTGTATTAAGAATGCTATTATTTTCCCTTATAACCATGTTATAAGGGAAAATAATAAAATATACAGAACACCTAACCCAAACCCGAGCTTCAGTGAAGAAGTCCGGGTTCGGGTCTGGGTACCACAGTCAGTTTTTTATCACGCGCGTGCTAAACGCATTGCACCCACACAATAAAAACTGAACATCGGAACGCAATCGCAGTGTAGTGTTTACAGCTTACAGGTAAACTCGAAAAATTTGAATATCGTGCAAAGTTCCTTTATTTCAGTAATGCAACTTTAAAGGTGAAACTAATATATGAGAGACTCATTACATGCAAAGAGAGATATTTCAAGCCTTTATTTGTTATAATTTGGATGATTATGGTTTACAGTTTATGAAACCCCAAAGTCACAATCTCAGGTGCCCTTTGCTCAGGGGGTATGGATTAATTAGCTGACTAGAGTGTGACACTTTGAGCCTAGAATATTGAACCTTTTCACAATATTCTAATTTTAAGTTGCATTCCTAAAATAAATGAACTTTTGCACGATATTCTAATTTTTCGAGTTTCACCTGTATTACAGTGCAATACAAATGTCACGTGGTGTAGCCGGACCCTTAAGGTCCCACCAGCGCTGCTAGTGTAAGACTATGCACACCCCCAATTAGTAACAGCCAGATGGACCTTTACTGCAAACTGCTGTGCCTGCAATAAAGCTTGTGAATTCCTGTAGTGCTGAGATTTTCCTTACAGGGTCAGAACTGCTCTCTCCGGTCCAAATTGTTTGTGGGCACTTCTGGGATCACGTGCCGTACATTTGGATAACCCCTTTTACTTCTTCTCTGCCCTACAAGACCCCATGGATGTTACCATAAATTCATAACGTAACCTAGCTAAGTATGGCTAATTATTTGGCACTATCCAGCAGTGTTTATTTCCTGCTGTTTTACCCAGTTTACAGGGAGCAATTCCCACATCCTAGGTGCCCCGCTCACTAGCTACATAGGATGAACGACTTTAAAGGGGTTGTCCGAGGATATGCTATTTACTCCTATGAGAGTTCTGAAAATGGTACTGCAAGGCAAACCACTGAGCCACTGTGCTGCCCAACCATCTTCTGTACTGTGCTTTGTTTAGGCCACTTATACAAAGGCTGGTCACACACTTTATATAGCTGTCAGCAAAATGCTTACTCAGTTGACAGCTTTCTACCAAACTGCCCCTTTACCTATCCACATACATGCACCCTCAGCTTGGCTGAGCATGCATGTGTTTAATAGGGAGAGGGGAGTAAGCCATTGTCAGACACCTCTGGTTGTTGATTATAGCCCCTGAGAAGAATAGGATCGTACATGCTGAAGCCCAACAGCCTGATTCTTCTTACCCAACATCTCATGGAAAGGTTAGGACATTTCCATATACATTAGATAGTTGGCCAATCCCACCTAAAACAATACCTGAAACCTCTCAGCCATCCCTCTTTGACTTCACATACTGCAAACATTATAAGATGAACTACATTATATAGTGAGATACCTTTGTTTACCTTGAATACATTCTATGCAGTTGCCTTATGTGGCCTGGTAGACTGTAAGCCTCATGGACAGAAAAAGCAGTAGGCAGGAGAAATAGCTGCCTCCTCCATAACCGCACAGACACATACAATTTGATCAGCAGCGGTTCTTGAACACTTTGCTACAGTGATAACAAATAATATCCACGTCTGTTGATGTATGCAGCACTAAAAACAGAACTATAAGAATTATATGGCCGAAGTATAACCGCTACTTATCCTTAAAATGATTTGGTAAATCAGCAGTCAGGACCGTAGCCAAAGTTTGTAGATTAAGTGACAAGTGGATCTGCTGCCAGGGGAACTACAGAGGCTAATTTCAGATTTGAGTTTTTAATTCAGGTTTTGAGATCTGGCAGAGGATCTCAAAACCTGAATTAAATGGTTCATTTTTGTCCCCATTCATTGTCAGGATGCATCAGTTCAGTTGCATTTTGGGGCCAGACACAAAACCGCTGCAAGCACTGAGCCATCAGGATGTATTAAATGCAATCTCAAAGCCTGAATTAAAAACGCAGATGTGAAATTAGCCTAAAGCTGTTTTTACACGAGCCAATAATCGTTTAGATTATCGGGAATGACCGCTCCTGCGAACATTCATTTCCGACAATCTGCCCCTGTAAATGTGCCACCGATTACCGTATGAACTAGCGAAACACTCATTCATTGGGTGATCCTGTCGTTCATGCAGACACCACTGATCATAGTTTCTGAGGAGCAAATCATGTGGTCTAAACCGCAATCTGCTGCTCAGAAACCATGGGGACGAGGGATCGCTATTGCAAGTGAAGGAGATTGCTACACGTAAATGCAGCAGTCTCTTTAAATGAGTGAGCAGCCGACTGTCAGGAAGGAAAGCTTCCTTCCCGACAATCGGCTGCAGAATCGTCCCATGTAAATCCACCATAGGGCTAATATTATTGGGGCCCTTTCAGTGATGCAGTCCAACATGGTCTTCAGGCCAAAAAATGTTGTGCACCATACAGAATAAATCTTCCATACAATTTACTAATTTTGTGCTAGGAACCTATAATCAATGGGTTTTCTGTGCTCACATCTATTTGATGTGCCATAATTTGCAATCACACATCATATTTTAATTTTTAGAAAGTCCAGGACAGACACGTGTGCTAGGCTGCACTAACATGTCTTGGCTTTATTGCAGTTTTGAGACGTGTGGTGCGATTTCTAAAGCATGATAGAATTTTTCGCAAGCAATCGCAGTGTCCCCCGAAAGCAAAAATAGGAACAAGTCCTACAGAGGCTTCCATAGGAAGAATCTACAGCTGTCCATTGCAGAAGCAAAACTACATTGATTAATACACTTTCTAGTTATAGTGGTGGTGCAGTTCCTCTTATCACCACTACACGTGAACCTGACCTTAAAGGGCTTCTGTCACTCCACTAAACGCATATTTTTTTTTTGTCTCCTTAAAATCCTTATGCTGCGATTTCTCCTCTGACTGGCCCTGTCTGCGTTTTAAATCTCGCGCCGGTCTTCAGTTGGCGCAGGCGCACTGAGTGGAGGACGCTCGCTCGGCCGCTCCATCCTCAGTGCGCCTGCACCGATGACGTCACATGTACACCCGACGCAGGCGCACTGAGGATGGAGCGGCCCAGCGAGCATCCTCCACTCAGTGCGCCTGCGCCAACTGAAGACCGGCGCGAGATTTAAAACGTAGACAGGGCCAGTCAGAGGAGGAGCGCATTCGCTGGCCCTGTCAATCAACATGAGGAGGGGGCGTCATTATGAATGGAGGATGCGGCTGCTAGCAGCAGGTAGCCGCCCTACCTGCTGCTAGAGAGGTAATTTGCATATTATAAAAGTCAGTTTTTTTATATAACTACTGAACCAAACTGAGTAATAGCCCTATATATTGAGAAATCTCAGCATAAGAATTTTAAGGAGACAAAAAAAAAAAAAAAGAGTTTAGTGGAGTGACAGAAGCCCTTTAAAGCCAGGGTCTGTGTGCGACAAGCCACTCTTGGGCAGCATGACTTCCTTGATAGATCTGTAATAAGTTATGGAACACTCTGGATTTGATTGATGGTTCTTGCAAACTCCTTGAAAAGAAAAGGAAAATATTACTAAAAGTACATCCTGCGCTACAATCGGATCATCAAGGCTAACTGGCAATTCTATGAATTCTATTAGTAGGACTACCCTTGTATCCTGTCAGATGCAGTAATATAGGAGGAGGTTCATAAAACGACTACAGGTGAAACTCGAAAAATTAGAATATCGTGCAAAAGTTTATTTATTTCAGTAATGCTAATTAAAATTAGAATATTGTGAAAAAGTTCAATATTCTAGGCTCAAAGTGTCACACTCTAGTCAGCTAATTAATCCATACCCCCTGAGCAAAGGGTACCTGAAATTGTGACTTTGGGGTTTTCATAAGCTGTAAGACATAATCATCCAAATTATAACAAATAAAAGCTTAAAATATCTCGCTTTGCATGTAATGGGTCTATCTCATATATTAGTTTCACCTTTTAAGTTACATTACTGAAATAAAGGAACTTTGCACAATATTCTAATTTTTCGAGTTTCACCTGTAAGCTGTAAACACTACACCAGTCTATGATATCCCCTGCGCTGCTGGAGAAAGCACTTCATTTATGAGAAGGAGCAAGCCTTGTCATATATTAGGCACATCTTCCATCTGACAGCTCTGAGCTGCCACTGAATTCTGTCTTTATTTACACCATAAAACTGTGTTAAATGAAGATGTGCTGGGCCGGCTACATGCGATAAAATGTTGTTGTAGTGAACTTTAAAGTGTAACTGTCATATTTTGCTAGTTTATTAGAGCTAGGCTACACTTGAGTTGTCTTCAAAAGATCTGTAATTAACTTTCATTAATGTCCCTTAAAAGACCATTGTTAAGGCTTGTCTGTCTTCCCTATTGTGTAAACAGAAGACGGAGGGGCGGGCCTTCACACTGCATGCCTGCATTAGGCTTCAGAGTGAGGAGGCGTGTCTCTCGGTAATCTAATCTGATTGGCTGGCAGAAAGCTGCTGGCTAAAGCAAGTGTGTATGTGAAGTGAGGGAAGGCAGTTTTAGCCTCAGAGAACTGGCAAAGGAGCCATCTTGAGAAGATTCTCATATTGTAGGGGTTAAAACAGCCGTAGCCAAGGGAAAAACCAAAGGAAAATTGTGGTTTTTGAAGAAACTAAAGATTGCTTTTTGCATAATGATGCAGCTTCAGTAACATACTAAAACAGATTTTTTTGATGGAAACATGACAGTTACACTTTATTGATGGTGGGAATGATACATTCCCCACTATTTAGTATCTACTAAGTGTCTACTAGAGGATCATACATCATTCTTCATACCTGTTATAGCTGGTAAATTCTTAGAGACTATTATCGGATATGAACCATCTCATCCAGGAAAAGGAGTCTTCATGCAGCCACTGCAAAGCTGATCCATCCATAATGGTGCCTCATGCTGCAGTGGGGTACGTCGTGGATAAAACGTGAAGTTGATATCATAATTTAATAGGCAACTGATGGAAGCCATGTAGATGTCTGAGAATCTGATCAGTCTTCTGGAGAAGTATGTTGGGTTGTGGTAAGTTCTAAAAATGCTACCAAACTGGGGATTAAATAGGTTCTTCGTAACAGACCTGCAAGTACAGATAATTTAAAATCATGGAAGAGAAAATGTTTTGTGGTGGGCTCATTGTGTAAACTGTATTATAATATTTTATATTTTTGTATCTCCAAATGTTTAAAATCAAACCTTGTTATCTGAGTAGTGGCACCTATGTGTTATGTGATTCTTTAAGAAATGGTGGTAATTTACAGTATAAGATAAGATGGCAATTGCTCATACCTTAAGAACTCCAGGCAGAACAAACACTGCCACGTGTCTTAATGCACTTGGGTCCCTAAAAGCCGCTTTACACGGTCCAATGGTTGAGGCAATTATCAAAAAGAAGCATTCCTAGAAGTGGTCATTCCCAATAGTTTTGCTGTGTAGTTGCCACCAATTATCAGGTTCACTGGGTGAATCCATAGCTGCAGTGGTCACCTAAATCATTATTTCTGGGCTTCACAAAAGCAGTGATTCTCTACAGGGATTAGAGTACTGTAGTTATCGCTAGTCCCCATACAGAGCAGATGATTGCTGCATGTAAGTGCAGGTCTTACCTCTTCTGATGAGCAGGCAATAATGGGGAACAAATGGTTCGTTCTTGATAATTGCTTGTATCAGCCAGTGTAAGGGGGCCATTAAATGTAAGAGGGATATCTGCCCGTGATGAGCCTCACATATCCCCTCTCTGTTTGACTTTTGGGTAGTTATAAGAATATGTCTGAGGGTACTTTCACAATTGCGGTGTTGGATTCCAGCAGGCAGTTCCGTCACCGGAAGTGGAAATCTGTATGCAAACGGACACCATTTGTAGACGTCTCACAAATGCATTGCAATACCGGATCCGTCTCTCCGGTTGTCATCTGGAAAAAACGGATCCGGTATTTATCTTTTTCACATTTTTAAAGGTCTTTCCGGAACACTTGAGTTCTGGCAGGCTGTTTCGGCAGAGAACAGCCTGCCGGCCCTCTTTGGATCAGTAATTGCTGGATGTTAATGCAATGCCCGCCGGCCCTATTGACTAGGAGAGGGTCCTGCGGAGAGCCGGCCGCTCCCTGGAAAATATGACGGGATTTGGCCAGACAAAAAATGCTGCCGGAACTTACAATGCTAGTGTAAAACTAGTCTTAGCATTTTTGCCCTGTTTTTCGGGCCATGTGGTGCCATGAACCAGCAAAATAACAGGATCCTACTTGGATTTTACCTGACCTGTTTGTACTGGGGGAGTTTGAAGGGTGGCACCCAACAATGGCAGATAATTCCTGTACAAACTTTAATGATACCAATCTATGTCTCAGTTTAGAGCTAGAAATGAACAGAACTGCATCACGCAATACTTCACAATATCAATATAAACCATTTACCTTAATTCTTGACGCTCTTTCATCCACTCCATAAGAACTTGCTTGGACTCAGCATCTTGATAAATCTAGAATAAAATATTTAAACAGTGTGAGCTTAGGGTGCTATTTTCTGAGTCAGCCATACACATGACAGCTCTGTGTATATCCACTCATATCAGAAATCACAAAACCAGGTTTCTGAATGATGGTGCAGAACTTATTAATAATGCGATAAAAACATACCTGAGTTTTCAGAAAATGTTTACATAATGGCTGTGCTTTATTGTCTAATTATAACTGTGAAGACATGTGTCTTTTTTGGGCTTCCCTATTGTCTTTCACTGCCATATTATGCTCTGTTTCAGCTGCACAGCTAGATGCATATCTCTCACAAGCAGTGGGTCTCCCTTATGTGGCAGTACTGTATACAGTGACCTCATTTCTTTTACTTTCTAATATATTTGGTTTCTTCTAGAAAGCTCAAAAAGCTGATAAGGAGAGGGAGATCAGACTTACAGTAGCTTCTCTGCTCTTCAAAATCTGTGTAAAATCTCAGGCTAAGGATCTCATCTGGCTTTGACACACACCCATTTCCTGTGAACCGTCTGTTACTAGGGACAGATCTAGCCTAACAACGGGTGGAAGTGAGATCCCTACTGGACATGACTTTACAGCTTTTTTTTCCTGAACGATTTTTTTAAATGAAGTGATTTAGAAATTTGCTAATTACACCATTCCCTAATAAATGTAATTAAACTATGTGAAAGTACAGTGACTAAATAAACCTAGAGGAGGGAGGCTGAAGAGGCAATGAAAATATCACAGAGGAGTCTGTTTGATAGATTTGGCACATCTTGGTGAAAACTAGACTCTTTCTTCTTTTTTAACCACTTCATGGGTAGTTTACTTTACATTTAGAGGCATTTTCAGACTCAACAAAAGTTGCACCCCCTTTTCATGACATTTAAAAAGTGCTTAACAGGGCACATAAAATGTCTAAAACAGATAATAAATGAGGCATACCGTCTGCACCAGTTTTTTTGGTGCCTTACAAGCCACAGTTTTGGCACAATGGCCTTTGTAAATCCCCACTGCCCCATGACGTGCAAAACACAATCCCAATGACTGAACACATGTAGATGCTTCATCCTGTAAGGCGGGTTCACACTGCTCGATTGTTGGGTAGATTATTGGGGGCGAACGATCCTATAAATGCTCATTCCCATTCCCAATGATCTGCCCGTCTAAGGCTACTTTCACACTTGTGTTGTTAATTCCGGTATTGAGATCTGGCAGATGATCTCAATACCGAAATTAAACCGATCCGTTTTGATTTTCCATGTCAGGATGCATCCATTCTGTTACGATGTGGTTATGTGAAATCAAAACGGAAAAAAAAAAATATCTGTCACGAAATACTTTGAAAGTCAATGGGTGACAGATCTGTTCGTTTAGGTTCTATTGTTTTTAGCGACAGATAATGTTTTTATTTTTTTTTTCATTTTTATGACCAGACACAAAACCGCAGTTTGCAGCGGTTTTGAGTCTGGTCACAAAACGGAATGCTGACGGAACAGAAGACATCCTGATGAATCTTGAACGGATCTCTTTCCATTCAGAATGCATTAGGACTAAATGGAAACTTTTTTTTCCCGGTATTGAGATCCTCTGCCGGACCTCAATACTGAAAAACAACAACGCAAGTGTGAAAGTAGCCTAAAGGTGCCGAAAATCACCCGATGAACGAGCAAAACGCTTGTTCATCGGGTGAAACAATCGTTCATGCAGGCACTTAAATTATCGTTTCTGGGCAGCAGATCGTGCGGTCTAAACAGCAATCTGTTGCCCAGAAACAGTGCAGCTGTATGAGGACAAGGGATAGCAGTAGCCATAACTCATCCTCATAGTGTAGGAGGTGATTGCTGCATGTAAAGCTCTTCACCTCAACTAATGAGCAGGCAATTGTCGAGAAGGAACGCTTCCTTCCCGACAACTGTGTATTAGTTACATGTAGTGATAACAGTCGACGGTGTAGTACAATAAGCAATGAGGGAATTTAGGTTTACCCTGACCTGCATCCGCTCCAGCAGCCCAGTCACTGCTTGCTGCCAGGTCAGTGAATGCATGTACTGTTCAGTGTTTATTATCCGAATTTCATTCTCTAATTCAGGAACAATAGCTCCAGTTCTCCAGCCGTGTCGCAACATGAGATCCTGTACACAAGAGGAAGGGGTCAGAGACAAAAAATGGCTGTCAGTTTTAGAACTTATGACACTGACCAAATCACTTTACACACTGTACATATTAGTTGAATAACAAAAATAAGTAGTAACAATCAGTAAGATAATCCCTTTAAGTCTGAGAGCGATGTTGCTGTAAGAAGTGCTGAGGTTCCCAATGCTTTATAAACATACAGTCAGCAGGGTACAAGCTGCTATTTGTGACCGTAATCTGCTGATTGGTTTCCATCAACCTGAGGGCCCCTTTACGCTCATTCCGATCATTGCCCATAGAAAGGGCAGCAATCAGCCGACAAATGAGCAAACATTTCTTGGGTTCTTGAATCCTGAAAGTTGCCACCTGACAAAACAATAATTCCAAAAAGCACATAATGTCATATAATACTTACTGCCAGATCGCTGTAAAGGTGATCACCAAAGTACAGCACCCTGGACCCTCTCCAGCCGGTTAATCTCAGGAAGTCAAACAGGTTTCCCTGAGGATAAAAGTGTACATGAATAAGGGTCAACACAAGTCTTTACATGTATACAGGGCACCGTACATAAGCACCATGGAGGGTCAGAGAATTTCCACTTTTCAATTCAGAGGGACACTTACACCTAATTGTGTGAAAGATCCAATCACTGGCTGGGGTGGGTCATGGCTGCATCCAGTGACTGGTTGAGCAGCATTCACAACCATTTCCCGCCAGTTGACACGGTAGTAGGAGGTGGTGTGCAACAGGGATCCGGACTGTTTAAATCTTAAGAAACCCTTTAAAGGATTTTCTGGAACTTAAATATTAAAAAAGTTTTCTGATGACCTAACCTCACTTGAATGAGAGCAGAGTTGAAGTATGTCAGCAGAGCCACCACACAGTGGACGGTAATAAAATAAAATATAAATTATATATATATATACATAAAACTTTATTATAAATATAAATATTGTTTTATCTAGGGAGCAATCATCAGGGGTAGTGATGAGTGAAGTTTTGAAAAATTCGATTTGGCAACCTCAGATGAAGCATTCAACATGGATTGTGGCATCTGAGACTCACATTCAGGTGCTCAGGGGGTTAAAAAATAAAATAAAAATTATACTCCACCTGATCGTGAAGAGGTCGTCCATTCCAGTCGTGATGGAAGAAAACCTGCGGCGAGCATGACAACGTGATCACATGGTGATGTCTTCACACTCGCCGCAGGTCCTTTGGTGGGCTTTCTTCAATCAAGATGGAGAGGTTGGCCTCTCAGCGATCAAGTGGATGAGGTGAGTATATTCTTTTATTTTCAGCCACCATTTTAGCAAAAATAGATTTGTTATCATGAGGAAATTTGGCTTCGCGGCAAATCGAATTTTTCCTAAAGTTCCGGTCGAATTCCGCTTTGAATGCTTCGATTGGCTCATCACTAATCAGGGGCAATACAATGGCCACCATCCTATTAGTACACACAAAATCTGTCCTAATCACACAGCAGTTCCTTCGGAACACTGAGCTAAAGAGCTGCCTCATCCTCCTCTCTGCTTGTCAGGGATTATGATCCTGAATACAGCTGATAAGATCTTCAGCTGAATCTCTGTAGTAATGGAGTTCATGAGGAGACATGAAGTACAGAGAGGAGGGTGGGGAGTGGGTAAAAAGCAGCAGCTCTTGTATGCAGTCTCCATTACCACAGCCCCTCATTACCACAGTCTGTCCTGTCCATCCTCTCCATACTTCATGTTTCCTCATGAGCTCCATTCCTACAGAGATTTAGCTAAAGATCTTATCAGCTGTATTAAGGAGAGAAATGGGGAGAAATAAACTGGGCTTTTGTTTGTATCAACAGTATCTTAGACCAGTGGCGTACATAGACAAGTAAAAGCCCCATAGCAAGGATCAAACCAGGCCCCCCACACAGGGTCCTGACCAAGTTTTCACCCCCAGTAGAAGAGGAGATGATCCCCCTCTTGCCCTGGGCCCCATAGCAGTCGCATGGCCTGCCGCTATGGTAGTTACCCCCTGCCTTTGACTATGCATGCATATTATTGACTGTAGTATTAAACACATGCTGGACCTTGATATATACCTCTATCTACCTTTCTACGGAATACTAGGTGCTTTACGCTGAGGTGGTACTGGTGCAGTAATTTGTAGGTGTCCCTCAGGAAAGGACATTTATTAAGTTTATGGTGGACCTAATATTTTGCATTGCTTTTGTACCTGCAGGACCCGCAGCATTAGATACCCACACTACACTTTGGACTGTATTTTTATTTATTTTATTCTCATTTTTTTCTACCAAGGTATTTTGTTTATTGTGTCATTATTTTTATCTTATATTTAACATCATGATAGGCATTACTGCCAAAATCATCAGTATTATTAGATCATACTTTTACATATGCTTTGAGAGCCTGAACCCTATTTTGTGCTCATATTATTTTACTAGTAGATCTGGGGGCACCGGATTGGTTTAGGCACTCAGCATTGCAAGTCATTTTAATTAAGTGAGCCATCCAATATACATATTTTTTTTTATATATTTATCCATTACCTGCTTGTATATTTTTCCTTTTTCCAAACTGTTGATCTTGTCCCATTGTAGTGAACCACTTTCATCTAGTCTCCTAAATGGCCTAAATACAATAGACGAATAAAATTTGAAATTTTTTAATTTTAACATAAAGTGAAATTATTCTTCGGTGGAGTCTTCCAGTATTTTGATCCTCAGGAAAGGCCATCGGTGTCAGATCAGCAGGGGTCCAAAATCTCGTACCACAGTTGATCTGTTCAGGAGTAGCTCTGGAGCTAGTTACTGCAGCGCTGCTCCATTCAAGTGAACATTGCAGTTACCAGCTTTGTCCACTACACAGAGCTGTGTAATTTTGGCACCAACACTACTCCCAAAAAGCTGATTGGTGGGGTTACAGGGAGTCAGGTCATCAATATCAGACTGGCATGGTCCATCTGGAGGATAGGCTATCAATACCAAAATACTGGAAGGCTAGTCTAATCTATATTTCTACATGCACTGTACAGAAGAGTTTCACTTGATGACATTGATTGGATTGATTGGATTCAGTCAGGGCTGCACTGAAAATAGTGAAAATTCAGTATATTGCTAGAAAATAAGGTTTTATATAAGAAAAAAATCCAATTCACACATGGCAGGAAAGAATCCACAAAAACGATGTTTCAATGTTGGAGCAATAGTTGTAACACAATACAATGGCTCAATAGATGAAACAAAGGGGTTTTCCAGGACTTAGATATTAATGTCCTATCCTTGGAAAAGATAATCAATATTTAAGTCCCAGAGTTGGATTTCTGACCACACACAACAACAAGGGTATATACAATAAATACAATATGTAAGAATTAGGCTCTGTTCACATTTGTGTTCGGGGGGCCTCTGTCAGCCAATTATCACAGTTAATTATAAAATACAGGGTGGCTCACAAAAAAGTAGCCCGCCTCCAGCGATAGTATGACAAGATGAAGAAGCAAGTTGATTGTCTCTTTTTAACTACCCACAAAAGATGCAGAAAGTGGTCCCCGTTCACGTCTATGCATCTTTGGGCACCTCGGATTCTGTTGGCTGATACTGCTTGTAGCTCTTCATCATGCCGCACCTCACGGGCTCATAAACCGTTTACGAAGGAGCGAACTGTGAGCAAGGGGTTATGGCTACCACGTATCCCCATACTTGTCCACATGTGGTTTTTATCTGTAGGAAAATTTAAAACAGAAAGTGTCCGCTAACAATCCACATGCCCTGGATGAACTCAAGGAGAACCTCACAAACACCATCCGCAGCATCCCAAGCCGTATCAGCCAACATAATCCGATGCGCCCAAAGATGCATGGACGTGAATGGCGACCACTTTCAGCAACTTTTGTGACTTGTGGGCAATTAAAAAAAACACAATCCACTTACTGGTTCATCTTGTCATACTATCGCTGGAGGTGGGCTACTTTTTTGTGGTCCACCTTGTATAATAAATCAAATGTTCCAAATTGATCAGAATATGATGCAAAGTATAACTTTGTGCAACATGTGCATCACAAGGAAGTCAGAAACCTCTGGAGAGGAGTGTTTTTAGGCTCTTTGCATGATATTCTAATCAACTTGATATAACGGATTTTGTCAGCATTGGTTGGTTGTGCCAGTTTACTCCGGGGTCCTTTTTCTTTTTGATTATTGATGCCATAGAGATTTAGGCTATTTTCCTGAAGGTCATAGTCCTTTGATTCTCCAAAAAAAAATGATTACAGCAGTATTACTTTCTGACTTATGTTTTGTGAGCGGTCTCTAGATGGATAAAAGTAGAATTCCCCTTTAAAGAAGACCTTTCACCACTCCTGACATGCCTGTTTTAATAGCTTCATGCATTCCCCATGTTATCACAGTTCTGGAGCATCTATTCTTAGGTCTCTATGTTGTGCCATTCCTTTATTATTTCTACTAGAAGTTATGAATTAGGCTACTTTCACACTCGCGTTTGGTGCGCATCCGTTCAGATAATACAACCGCATGCATCTGTTCAGAACGGATCCATTTGTATTATCTTTAACATAGCCAAAACGGATCCGTCTTAAACACCATTGAAAGTCAATAGGGGATGGTTCCGTTTTCTATTGTGCCATATTGTGTCAGTGAAAACGGATCCATTCCTATTGACTTACATTGTGTGCGTTTTGGAGTCCGCCTCCAAAGCGGAATGGAGGCGGAACGGAGCTAAACTGATGCATTCTGAGCGGATCCTTATCTATTCAGAATGAATTAAGGACAAAACTGATCTGTTTTGGACCGCTTGTGAGAGCCCTGAACGGATCACACAAACGGAAACCAAAACGCCAGTGTGAAAGTAGACTTAATTGCTAGCAGTCTGCAGTAAGGGAACAGAGGGGAGGTAACCAGTTGGGGGGGGGGGTGTACCTGCACGGTCTGAAAAAGGCAGCACTGATTGGATAGAGTGAGTCTGTGCAGGTACACCCCCCCCCCCCCCCAACTGGTTACCTCCCCTCTGTACCCTTACTGCAGACTGCTAATAATTCCTTCATAACTTCTAGTAGTAATAATAAAGGAATGGCACAACATAGAGCCATAAGAATAGATGCTCCAGAACTGTGATTACATGGGTGATGCATGAAGCAAAAAAACAGGCTTGTCAGTAGTGGTGAAATGTCCTCTTTAAATTTACAAATACATTTACGACAATGCACATCACATTCTGCTCTCCTCCAATCCTGCATCTATAACATAAGCATATAATAGTCAGCACCCATTTGCTTTGATTTGAGCAGTGTTAATCCCATACTTGCGCCGGTCCGTGAAGAATGCAGGTTTGTCAGCCCGTACTATAATCACATCAAAGAGATCTCTCCACTTCTTTCCCACCATGTGCTTCATGCCCTTATCTCTGAAAAAAAACAAAAAACAAAAACTATTTATTCTGTGACTTCTATCTACACCCTGCAAGGTGGAAAACAAAATCAGTGTTTGCACAGTAATGTTCTTGGCCTGGAACCTCTAATCCGTCATAGTATATATTTAGAAGCTAGTCTCTGCTGTGGTTACTGCTTTACATACAGCAGACCGTTCTGTAGGCTATCCTGCTGGGAGTTGTGGCTGAACAACAGTGAACTTGATTTCATTAAAGGGGTATTCCGGGGTATGCCCTGTAGACACAACATAATCAGTGACCTGGCATCTCAGGGCGGTGTTCTGCTCATTCTCCTGGATCCTGCCGTGTAGACGTGATGTCAGAAATGATGCTGTGTCTTAGGGCTCATTCAGAAGGCCGTAAAATTTTGCAGACCACACATGGCCGGCACTATGATAGAAAATGCCTATTCTTGTCCACATTTTCGGACAAGAATAGGACATGCTTTATTTGTTTTGCGGTCCGCATCTTTTATGGCCCCATTGAAATAAATGGGTCCGCACCCGTTGCGCAAAATTGCATTTATACGGTCGTGTGAATGAGCACTTAGATCGGGATTTTTCCAGCAGGGCTTCAAGCCAGCTTGGATCAAAGGACTGCCATCAGGAATTTCAGGGCTCCATAAAGGCAAACTGTGTGCCCTTCCCCCCATCACCACCACCACCAATTTTATTAACGCTGTTTACCAATCACCAGAGTTGAGTGAACCTGCCTATTGGCAGGTTTGAGTTTGGGTTTGGGGTTTAAGTGAATTACTTAAAGGGGTTGACCACTTTCTGATGATCATTGACCAATGTATTTGTAAGATGATTATATGACACTTACTAATATAGTCCTTGTTGAAATTCTGCCCCATTTTCTATATTTCATAAGATATGCCCCCTTGTTTTCCAAATCTTTTGTTCTGTCCACAGAGGTCATGTCCATAAGATGGCCGCTGATGGAGGGTCATGTGATTAGGAAAATCACTTGTGTGTGATGTCTCCTCTGTCCAAATACACTACACCTGCACTAAACTCCCAACAGTACAAGTACAGATGGCAGGTGCAGGGTATCTGAATGGAGGAGACATCACATGGAGATGATTTGTCTGGTCACATGACCCTCCATCAGCGGCCATCTTATGGACAAGACCTCTGTGTGTAAAGCAGAAAAGACTTTGTAAAAAGGGGGCATACATTATAAAATATAGAAAATGGTGCAGAATTTCAACAAAGCCTATATTAGTAAGTGCCATGTAATCAGCTTACAAACACATTGGTCACCAGTAACCAGAAAGTGGCCAACCCCTTTAATGGATTCACGTAATTCAATGCGGTCATACCAAATGGAATGCCTTTAGAGGCATTCCGTTTTGCATGGCGTCATAATACAAGCGTATGGCCAGCAGAACGGAACCCTCGGAGCTGGCCATACACTTGTATTATGCAGCATGCCGGCATTGAATTACCTGATGGATTCCGTGAGAACAGAATCCATTATGTAATTCACTTAAACTCCGAACCCGAACCTGCCAAAAGGCAGGTTCACTCAACTCTACCAATCACCATAAATATGTTCATTATCTGTAACATGCACATGAACACCACCAGAGGTCACACTACATTTTTTCCTGGAAGAGTAAAAATACTCCTTTTACCATTTTTGCGAAGTATTTTTAGCCAAGGAGGAGTATGAAAGTTGCTGTAATTCAAATACATTAAACTCAGGCCTACATTTGCTCACATCTGCATTGGAGGCTGCGTTTCAAGTCTCTGTTGCAGATTTTGTCGAAAAAAGACCGGACAAAAAAAAGCCTTATATGCAGCACTTTTTTGTCTGGTAAAAAGACAGATCCTGACTGGAAACTGAACGGATGCCGTCATCATCAGTGGAGTCTGTTCAGCTTCTTCCCTGTCAGTTTGGCCGGGTTCACATCACATTTTTGTCATACATTTAATGTACAGTACACAAATAAACACATATTAACAAACACCCCAGGCAGATGCCATACTGTGATAGACAGCGTATGGCATCGTGTGGGTAAGCGGTTTGCTGACGTCAACGTTGTGGATCGAGTGGCCCATAGTGGCAGAGGGGTTATGGTCTGGGCAGGCGTATGTTATGGACAACAAACGCAGGTGCATTTTATTGATGGCATTTTAAATGCACAGAGATATCGTGAGGAGATCCTGAGGCCCATTGTTGTGCTATTCATCCACGACCATCACCTCATGTTGCAGCATGATAATGCATTGCCCCATATTGCAAGGATCGGTACACAATTCCTGGAAACTGAAAACATCCCAGTTCTTGCATGGCCAGCATACTCACTGGACATGTCACCCATTGAGCATATTTGGAATGCTCTTGATCGGCGTATAGGACAGCGTGTTCCAGTTCCTGCCAATATTCTGCAACTTCACACAGCTATTGAAGAGGAGAGGACCAAGATTCCACAGGCCACAATCAACATCCTGATCAACTCTATGCGACGGAGATGTGTTGCACTGTGTGAGGCAAGTGGTGGCCACACCAGATACTGAATGGTTTTCAGTATCTGGTGTGGCCAAACTGTGCACATTTCAGAGTGGACTTTTATTGTGGGCAGTTTTTGGAGATGGCTTATGGGAGAGAAATGAACATTCATTGCACGGGCAACAGCTCTGATAGACATTCCGGCAGTCCAATTGCACACTCCCTCAAACATTGCGACATCTGTGGCATTGTGCTGTGTGATCAAACTGCACATTTCAGAGTGGCCTTTTATTGTGGGCAGTCTAAGGCACACCTGTGCAATATTCATGCTGTCTAATCAGCACCTTGAAATGCCACACCTGTGAGGTGGGATGGATTATCTCGTAAAAGGAAAAGTGCTCACTAACACAGATGTAGCCAGATTTGTGAACAATATTTGAGAGTAATGGGTCTTTTGTGCATGTAGAAAATGTTTCAGATCTTTGAGTTCAGCTCATGCAAAATGGGAGCAAAACCAAAAGTGTTTCGCTTATATTTTTATTCTATATATATGTATCCTTTGACTGTGTTTGATTACCTGTTGACGAAGGCTGTTATGCTGAAACACGTCCGGGTATATCCTTGATGCATATTATGGTCATAAAATAAAAAATATAAAATTATTTATAAGTACAGGGCTGCTGGGATTTCTCTGGACTACACGTAGAGGTTACTCCTTCCCGCTGCAGCGTGATTGAGTGCCGACTGGGATAATATTCATTTAAATTTAGAAGCAGCGTCAGCACCTCTACATAACTGCGGCGGATCCATCGCCAGTGCAGGGCTTTATTAAGACAGAAGTCTAAAACGCCGGTCTTAATAAATGCGCCCCCTTGTGCACATCCGCGGCCACTGTACTGACAGACATCAGCAGGTACAGCAGGCACCAAGGACAGCTTGAAATAATCCAGAAAATGGAGTGGAGAAGGGGAATATTTTTGCAGCGACCCAAAATTTTTAATTTACAGACCTAGTCAATCATGCCACCTCTGTTTACCTAGGCACTTTTATGTTAAATGAAGAATCTGTTCAAACAACTCCCACCTTTATCATCCTTTCCTGATAGCAAGTCCATAATACTCAGTTCCTTACTGTGTTTTTTTTTCCTGCTTGAGTTTTAGTACCTACGGCAATCAAAATTGATTCCCATTTTCGCCGGGAACCCATATTCAAAGTCTGGCACATATTCAGAGCCTTGCACACATTAATAGCCATTATGAAAAGATAGTTAAAGATAAGAAAGCGTCCACTATTTCTAATGGCAAATTAAAGTATGTCCTCTATAAATCTGAAACTTATCCACCAAGAAGGGCCAATGACAGTACCCCTTAGGCCCCTTTCACACGGGCGTTGCGGATTGGGGCCGGATGCGTTCAGGGAAAATGGTGCGATTTTGACACTAAGACAAGTCCGTTTTCACTGCGATTGCGTTCCATGTTTGCGTTTTTTTATCCGCGCGGGTGCAAAACATTGTAATGTGTTTTGCACGCGAGTGAGAAAAATCGGCATGTTTGGTACCCAGACCCGAACTTCTTCACAGAAATTCGGGTTTGGGTTAGGTGTTGTGTAGATTTTATTATTTTCCCTTATAACATGGTTATAAGGGAAAATAATAGCATTCTTAATAGGGAATGCATAGCACAATAGAGCTGGAGGGGTTAAAAAAAATAAAAAAAATAATTTAACTCACCTTAATCCACTTGATCGCGCAGCCCGGCTTCTCTTCTGTCTTCTTCTTCGAGGAATAGGACCTTTGATGACGTCACTGCGCTCATCACATGGTCCATCACATGATCTTTTACCATGGTGATGGGTCATGTGACGGACCATGTGATGAGCAAAGTGATGTCATCAAAGGTCCTTTTCCTGTGCACAGCAAAGAAGAAGACAGAAGAGAAGCCAGGCTGCGCGATCAAGTGGATTAAGGTGAGTTATATTATTTTTTATTTTTTTTTAATCCCTCCTGCCCTATTGTACTATGCATTTTGTATTAAAAATGCTATTATTTTCCCTTATAACCATGTTATAAGGGAAAATAATAATGATCGGGTCCCCATCCCGATCGTCTCCTAGCAACAATGCGTGAAAATCGCACCGCATTCGCACTTGCTTGCGGATGCTTGCGATTTTCACGCAGCCCCATTCACTTCTATGGGGCCTGCGTTCCGTGAAAAACGCAGAACATAGAACATGCTGCGATTTTCACGCAAGGCACAAGTGATGCGTGAAAATCACCGCTCGTGTGCACAGCCCCATAGAAATGAATGGATTCAGTGCGGGTGCAATGCGTTCACGTCACGCATTGCACCCGAGCGGAAAACTCGCCCGTGTGAAAGAGGCCTTAGAGTACTAAACTAAAAGTCCACAACTTAACTGTACTTTGGTGAGTTTTCCTATTTACGCTGAACCATTGTTTACCTATTGTTTAGAAATTGCAGTTTTGATGAGTTAATAATAAGGGTATTTTTATTAAAAATAAAAGCTGATAATAACATGCACACACATGACTGACACTGCTTGTGAACAAAGCTAGAAAAGCATGGAGTCAGTCAGCTTGGTACATATCTTGAACATGTCCATGGACTCCTAAGTGCCTGACATATGCGTTCTGGCAACCGCCAAACGGATACACAGCTTTGTTAATGTCCATTAGTTTAACGTATACATTAACGGATGACTCTGACAGATGCCATACAGTGGTATCCTTTCACTATAGCTACATTGTAAAAAAACAAAAAACAAAAACAAAAAAAAAACACTTTTTTTTTTTATCAAACTCTCCAAGATAAAAAAAAAAAAGTGTGGTGTGCTATGCTTTTCTATCCCCCCCCCCCCCCCTTCCCCCAACGTAAAAGTTAAACCAATGGCAAAAACATGATGTGAACCCAGGTCTTCGCTGGACACCTTGGCCCTGATTTATCATACCTTCACTCCAGAATTCTAGCTTTAAAAAGTCACAAAATAGTGCTTTTGTGACTTGCAAAAAAATATAAATAATTTGCAACTTTTTGCATTTTTACACCGCTCACTCCAGTTTTGAATCCGCCAGCCCCCTCTCTCAGGATGGCCGAGCGGTTTTAGCAGAGTGTCAGCACATCTGCTTGAAACGGCTGACATCATCACACAAATGTGAACCGTTTAACCCCTTCCATGCCGCGGTCCGTAAGGACCGCTGTATGGAAGAGGTTAACAGGGAGGGAACTCCCTCCCCTCTCCCATCGGGGGCTGCTGGGCCTTTTCGGGGGCTGCTGTGCCCGATTATTGATGGGATCACAGAGGGAGGGGGCCCCCCTCCCTCTCCATCACCCGCTGCTCTGTTGTGGCAGCGAGTGATGGTTACCATGGCAACCAGACGCCTTCAAAGGCTTCCTGCTGTCCATGGTGCTGATCAGACTTCGGCTACAGGCAGAAGTCTAATCAGACTTTGTAAAGTGAAAATACAGTGCAGTACACTATATAGTGTACTGTACTGTATTATACAGACATCAGACCCACTGGATCTTCAAGAACCAAGTGGGTCTGTGTGAAAAAAAAATGTAAAAGAAAAGTGAAAAAAAAAGGTAAAAATAAAAAAAAACACATTTATCACTGATTAAAAAAAATAAATAAAATTCCCTACACATGTTTGATATCACCGTGTCCATAATGACCTGATCTATAAACCGGTCATGTTAATTTCCCCGCACGGTGAACGCCATAAAAAAATAAAAATAAAAACTATGATGAAATTAAAATTTTGCCCACCTTACTTCCCAAAAAAGGTAATAAAAGTGATCAAAAAAGTCGTATGTACGCCAAAATAGTACCAATCAAACCGTCACCTCATCCCGCAAAAAATGAGCCCCTACATGATAATGCCCCAAAAAATAAAAATAAACTATGGCGCTCAGACTAAAACATCATTTTTTTGTTTCAAAAATGCTTTTTTATGTTAAACGTAAAAATGTTTAAAAAAAGTAGACATATTAGGTATTGCCGCATCCGTAAGAACCTGCTCTATAAAACTACCACATGACCTAAACCCTGAGGTGAACACCGTAAAAAATAAAAACGGGGTCAAAAAAGCAAATTTTTGTCACCTTACATCACAAAAAGTGTAATAACAAGCGATCAAAAAGTCGTATGCCCCCCAAAATAGTGCCAATCTAACAGTCATCTGATCCCACAAAAATGATACCCTACCTAAGACAATCGCCCCAAAAACAAAAAAAAACTATGACTCTCAGACTATGGAGACACTAAAACATGATTTTTTTTGTTTCAAAAATGATAGTGTAAAACTTAAAAAAATAAAAGAAAGTATACATATTAGGTATCGCCACATCCGTAACAACCGGATCTATAAAAATATCATATGACATAACCCCTCAGGTGAACACTGTCAAAAAAATTAAATAAAAACTGTGCTAAAAAGCTAATATTTTGTTACCTTACATCACAAAAAGTGTAATAGCAAGCGATAAAAAAGTCATATGCACCCCAAAATAGTGCCAATCTAACCGTTATCTCATCCTGCAAAAATGATACCCAACCTGAGACAATCGCCTAAAAACTGAAAAAACTATGGCTCTCAGACTATGGAGACAAACATTTTTTTTTGTTTCAAAAATGATATTATTGTGTAAAACTAAAAAAAACTAAAAACTGTGCGACAGCAATTTTTTGTGGCAAATTTTCCATTTAAATTATTTTTTTCCTGTAACAAAGCAAGGGTTAACAGCCAAACAAAACTCAATATTTATTGCCCTGATTCTGTAGTTTACAGAAACACCCCATATGTGGTCGTAAACTGCTGTATGGCCACACGGCAGGGCGCAGAAGGAAAGGAACGCCATATGGTTTTTGGAAGGCAGTTTTTGCTGGACTTGTTTTTTGACACCATGTCCCATTGGAAGCCCCCCTGATGCACCCCTAGAGTAGAAACTCCAGAAAGTGATCCCATTTAAGAAACTACACCCCTCAAGGTATTCAAAACTGATTTTACAAACTTTGTTAACCCTTTAAGTTTTCCACAAGAGTTAATGGCAAATGGAGATGACATTTCAGAATTTCTATTTTTTGTTACCTTGCCTCACAAAAAGTGTAATATAGAGCAACCAAAAATCATATGTACCCTAAAATAGTACCAATAAAACTGCCACCTTATCCCGTAGTTTCCAAAATAGGTTTCACTTTTTTGGAGTTTCTACTCTAGGGGTGCATCAGGGGGCTTCAAATGGGACATAGTGTCGAAAAACCAATCCAGCAAAATCTGCCTTCCAAAAACCAAATGGCGTTCCTTTCCTTCTGGGCCCTGCCGTGTGCCCGTACAGCTGTTTACGACCACATATGGGGTGTTTCTGTAAACTGCAGAATCAGAGTAATAAATGTTGAGTTTTGTTTGGCTGTTAACCCTTGCTTTGTTACTGGAAAAAATTGATTAAAATGGAAAATTTGCCCAAAAAAAAAATCTAAATTCTGAAATGTTATCTCCATTTGCCATTAACTCTTGTGGAACACCTAAAGGGTTAACGATGTTTGTAAAATCAGTTTTGAATACCTTGAGGGGTGTAGTTTCTAGAATGGGGTCATTTTTTGGTGGTTTCTATTATGTAAGACTCACAAAGTGACTTCAGACCTGAACTGGTCCTTGAAAAGTGGGTTTTTGAAAATTACTGAAAAATGTCAAGATTTGCTTCTAAACTTCTAAGCCTTGTAACGTCCACAAAAAATAAAATGTCATTCCCAAAATGATCCAAACATGAAGTAGACATATGGGGTATGTAAAGTAATAACTATTTTTGTAGGTATTACTATGTATTAAAGAAGTAGAGAAATTGAAACTTGGAAATTTACAAATTTTTCCAAATTTTTGGAAAATTTTGTATTTTTTTTATAAATAAAAATGATTTTTTTTTTTACTCCATTTTACCAGTGTCATGAAGTACAATATGTGACAAAAATAAAACCTCTCAGAATGGCTTGGATAAGTCAAAGCGTTTTAAAGTTATCACCACTTAAAGTGACACTGGTCAGATTTGCAAAAAAATTGCCTGGTCCTTAAGGTGAAAATGAGTCCGGTCCCTAAGGGGTTAAAGTTAATGCAAACTGGAAAACCCCTTTAAAGCACAAATAATACATTTGAGTTCAGTCAAATTAAAGGTTACATCCACCTTCAAACAAGACTCACAGAAAGACAAGTAAACAATGTGGACATTCTTACACAAAACTGAAGGGACTGTTGGTGATGAGAAAAAGCTTCTTATTGTGTTTTACCAGCCTATTAAGAACAGCAAAGACTTCCTCCCCGTGAAGGATGTAGTGCTCTGAAAGGAGAGAAGACGGGGTGAGAAGTGCTCAGGAAAACACACTCAAACCAAGATCAATGATACACACTGCAACGAGTTTTGTAAGGGTCTTTTCACACTGTGTCTGTCGAAGTGCCTGCCACATATACTACAAAGATCCATAAAACAGGTGCATCTGTCACCCATAGGTGCCCATGTTAAAGAAAGCATACTGTGAGGTACACATGTTTAACTGGAGGAACCTGCATGGTATAACGCAGTCTCCAATAGTTCTCAGTGCGGAACACAAATCAAGAAAGGATATGTCCTTTCTTGATATAGTCTTGAAATCTGCAGCCATATGGCAGTGCATATTCCCACTGACTGACAATGCAGAATTGTCATGTAGACGTCCTTAAAAGCAAGAAAAAAAGGCAAGCATTAGCATCTGAGCGCCTTTCACATGGGTCAAATTAATGTAGTTAAAGAGGACCTGTCACCACTCATGACTAGGGTTGTTTCGATACCAAAATTTTTATTGTTTCGATACCATAAAAATAAAAAATAGAATTGCGAATCGTGCAGTTTTTATTTATTTATTTTTCTGTTACGGCGTTCACCGCATAGATTTTTTTTTTTATAATTTAATAGTTTGGACTTTTTGGACGTGGTGATATGTAATAAGTTTATTTATTTATTGTTTGTATATTTTATATGTAAAATTGGGAAAGGGGGTAATTTTTACTTCATAACTATTTCCCCCCTTAGGGGCTAGAACCTGGGATCTTTTAATCCCTTGTGCTATTCACACTAATAAAGCTTTATTAGGGTGAATAGGACTTCAAACTTTCCCTGCTGCCCTATGCATAGTACACACAGCAGCAGGGAGCTTACCATGGCAGCCAGGGCTTCAGTAGCGTCCTGGCTGCCATGGTAACCGATCGGAGCCCCAGGATTACACTGGTGGGGCTCCGATCACAACTGCCACTGTACCACCAATGAGGAGGGCGGGGGGGACCCTGTGGCCACTGCCATCAATGATTTTAATACTGGGGGTGGGGGGAGGGGGCACACTGCGCCATCAATGATTTTAATACTAGGGGGGTTGAGGGGAGGGGGCGCACTGCGCCACCAATGATTTTAATACTGGGGGGGTTGAGGGGAGGGGGCGCACTGCGCCACCAATGATTTTAATACTGGGGGGGTTGAGGGGAGGGGGCGCACTGCTCCACTAATGATTTTAATACTGGGGGGTTGAGGGGAGGGGGCGCACTGCGCCACCAATGATTTTAATACTGGGGGGGGACACTGTGCCACCAATGATAATTAACATTTAATAAAGGAGGCCAGTGCGGCACCTCAGGGGTTAACTGCCACTGATCGCAGCTCCCCGCCAGCACCCGCCTCCTGGATTTGTATTAAACGTTTACTTTCATTGGTGGCGCAGTGCGCCTGCCCCTCTCTCCTCATTGGTGGCAGCGGGGGCACAGGGGGAGGGAGAGACTGCTTCCTTCTCCCATATGCTGCTGAGGGAACACGGAGAGCGCTGAGAGCAAAGCCTAGTATCGAAAAAAGGCAAATCCCGGTATCGAGGTCGATACCAGACAAAAGTATTGATTGGGTATCGAAAATTCGATACCCGAAACAACCCTACTCCTGACACACCTGTTTTAATACCCACCGCTCTGTACCCTTACTGAAGGCTAATAGCAATTCATTCATAACTTCTGGTAGAAATAATAAAGGAATGGCACAACATACAGACAGAAGAATAGATGTTCCAGAATTGTTATTACATGGGGAATGAATGAAGCTATTAAACCAGGCACATCAGGAGTGGTGACAGGTCCTCTTTAAATGGTTTAGAATGTCTTTAAAACGGCAAATGTTATAGGGCAGTGGTGGCGAACCTATGGCACGGGTGCCAGAGGCGGCACTCAGAGTCCTCTCTGTGGGCACCCACTCCCTGGGATAAGGTCTATGGTGTACCAATATGCCTTAGACTTTTCCTGCCATTCATCAGTGCAGGGTGCGCTATGGACAGCACAGGCAGCGCACTGAATGTAGGCAGGCTATTATAGCTAAATGATAAAGTACATGGAAGATATACTATACTGGACTGTAGTATTCAGTGTTGGCACTTTCCCATATATAAGTGGGTTTTGGGTTGCAGTTTGGGCACTCGGTCCCTAAAAGTTTTGCCATCACTGTTATAGGGTGCTCTTGGTATGCAGAGGTATCTACCAAAAGTGGTCAAAGGAACCAGGGAAAGGGTGATAGGTGCTTAAGGCTCATGTGTGGAGAAGGAGGGTTGCCCTGTTTGGTGAGATTCTTAACAGAGACACTGTAGCACAAATTGCTGAAAAGGTAATGCTGGCTGTGACAGAAAGGTGTCAGTACACACAGTGCATCACATGGGGCTGCGGAACACAGAGTGCCAATGCTGACCAATGTCCACAATCCGTATGTGTGCATCCTAAACTGACGATGAAGCAGGGGAGGACGGTGGCCTGGTCTGATGATTCATGCTTTCTTTCGCATCATGGGACGGCTGGACACGTGTGCATCATTTACCTGGGGAAGAGATGGCGCCAGCATGCATCATGGGAAGAAGACATGCAGGCGGAGGCAGTTTGACACTCTTGGCAATGATCTGGTGGGAAACACTGGATCCTGACATTTATGTGGATGTAACCTTGACACCTATAACCTACCTGAACATTACTGCGGGCTAAACACAGCTTTTCATGGCAATGGTATCAGACAATGATAAGATAATGGAACCTGACAATACAAATATTGCACAGGAATGGTTTAGGAAAAATGACAAAGAATACAAGGTGATGACTCCCCAGATCTCAATCCAATAAAGCATCTGTGATACGGTATGTGGTGAAGAAATAAGTCTGATCCATGGAGGTCTAACCTTGTAACTTTCAGGACTTAAAGGATCTGCTGCTAACAGCTTGGTGCCAGATACCACAGGACACTTTCAGATTTGAATATTGTTATGGTTGCTCAGTGTAATATAGATAGTATATAAAATTACAAGAACATACAGCCAATAAGGTAAACATTTTTTGAATCTGTGGGTCAAATATTATCACAGTAAATATCTACATGACAAAGTTGGTGTATATAAACCAGTTGCATACTAGCATGAAAGAGCATGCTTCACATAGAATAGCTGCTGAGCCCTGAACTTGCAGCTACACAATCTTGAATGCCAAAAAAAGAAAAAGAAAGAAGCCAACAACATGAAGAGCAATCTGAAACTCTCTAATATTTCTTCCCATAACAAAATACATATAGTAGTAATGTACAGTATATGAAAAGTATCAATGTCATATATGTAAATTCTACACAACTTTTGCCATCACACTTACCCATATCCTTCTCAATCCAATCATACATCATTCCTTTAACATGGACATCACGAATTGCGTCCTACAGAAAAAATAAATAGTTTACTCTGAATAAAAAGTGGGGGGTTGAGCCCGCACAACCTGCCTGTAGGTGCAGATCACTATGGCGAAATACATATACAAACGGAAAATGCAAATGTGATCGCACACTACATCCAGCACTCTGCCCTCCATGCTGGATGAGACATTGGTGTACATTTTGGCCAAAGCGTAATTAAACCACTCACCGCGTCAAGGTCGTCTCACTTGAGTGGTCCCTAACTCTTGTTCCTACCCGTTTATGTGAGTGGCTGTCACGGCCCATAAACAGGTAGGAACAAGAGTTAGGGACCACTCAAGTGAGACGACCTTGACGCGGTGAGTGGCTTAATTACGCTTTGGCCAAAATGTACACCAATGTCTCATCCAGCATGGAGGGCAGAGTGCTGGATGTAGTGTGCGATCACATTTGCATTTTCTGAATAAAAAGTATCTCCATTTTACAACTAGTATTTTATTATATCTATTTTACAACTAGTATAGATCAAACACCTACACTACTCACAAAAAGTTGGGGATTTTTGACTTGGGTGAAATTTATGGAAAACATAAAAAGTTCACGCTACAGTTATATTGTATCATGAAAGTAGGGCATTTAAGTAGAAGCATGCAGTGGTGATTTCCTCATCTCAAACAATTTATTGAAACAAAAGCCAACACCAGTGGTGGGTATATCAATGTCTCAATAACTTGTCATGTGGCCTTGAGCATCAATTACAGCTTGACAACGACATCTCCTGCTGTTCACAAGTCGATTGTCCGCTTAGGCATAGCATACCACTCTTCTTGAAGGGTGGCCCTCAGGTCATTGAGGTTCAATGCTCTTATGGTGACAACAGTGGCTGATGCATAGCGCTCTCCTTAACTAATCTAACATTGTTGGCGGCCGTCATTTCTGTTCAGCGTGAATCAACTTTCATCAGTGAACAGCACTGAGGCCCACTGGTCCCTCGTCCAGCGTAGATGCTTCCTGGCCCATGCAAGACAATGACACCTGTGCCTGGTGGTGTGGTGAGGTACCCTTGCCGGTCGTCTAGCACGCAGATCATGCTGATGTAAACAGTTTTGAATGCACTGACTTGACACTTGGGTGCCTCTCACCTCCCTTAAATGTACCTGGAGTTGTGTAGAATTGAACGATTTTCCTAGTTTATGATGTAAAGTCATGATTTTATTAAAGACACGGAGTATTGCATCTCTTCCTTTACTAAATTCCATAGCAGCAAGAAGAGTAACCATGGTAACAAAGAAACACCCCAAAGGGTAACCCCGAATTCATAATTTAGTTCCGCAGGGCATTGTTCACAATGAAGCGGTCATCAGAGTGGGATGTGACCAAAGTATGACTACTTCTATGCCTTTCTGTGACTCTTCCAGTCCCTCTGTATCTTTGTTGTAACCTGCTAATGATAATGATACTCTGTGACACTTTAAGCTCAGTGGCCACTTCCGTCTGAGAATATCCTGCTTAAAGCCTCGCAATGGTGAGGTATTGTTGATCAATTGTTAGGTGCCGTTTTGGTCTCATGATGTCAAAATGTGAACAGCATGATGAGGAGGATTGTTTAAATACCATTTCTAATTGAACAATTAAATGTTGTGAATTTCTAATTGAACACCTGTTGTGAATTTTGCTGTTAAGCTCCTTGTTAGAGAACAGCAACTTGCGCAAAAAGTACTGAAGCATTGAACAGTTGGACATGTGCATTCAAAAGTTTATCTAGATTCATAGAAGCACATTTCCTGGATCAACACACAGATTTTTAGGAATTATCAAGTTTAATAATCCTGGCTGTAAGGGTCCATTCACACGTCCGTAAGTGTTTTGCGGATCCACGGATTCGCAAAACACGGACACCGGCAATGTGCGTTTCGCATTTCGCGGGCCAAGAATAAGACATGTTCTATTTTTTTCGGGAACGGAACTGCGGACCCGGAAGTACGGGTCCGCAATTCCGGATCCGGGCAGCACATAGTGCGGCCCCATAGAAATTAATGGGTCCGCAATTCCGTTCCGCAGAATGCGGAACAGAATTGCGGATGTGTGAATGGAGCCTTAATACTAACATTCTTCATATGTTTTCATCATGCCTGAGCTCTTGACAGGAACTGCTTTTACACCAGGGTCAATAACTGCAGTTTCGTTCCGTATACTAGCCCTAGGCCTAATTCACATTTTTGTTTTTCACTGACGTGTGCTATCTGCATTTTCCACTGACAGCACATGTACCCAGTGGCGTAGCGTGGGAGGGGGGGGGGCAAAATTGCAGGCGCAAAATTGCACGGGGTGCCAGGCAGCAAGCACTTCAATGAGGGCCCTGGGGACTATGGCTCCCGTCTCCTACGTTCTCCCTCATAGGCTTAAGGCTAGTGGCCTGAAGCCTTTGAGACAGTAGAGCGACAGTAGTGACTAGATTCGCAGGAGATTCTACAGAGCACGTTGTTGGAGAGAGGAGCACAGGCTTCAGGTCAGTGTATGGAGGAGAATATTGACTGTTATTTTTGCTTAGGGGGCTTTTTGCAGGGGCTGAAGGGAGGAGGAATAATCCTTGTACTGGAGACTATGTTAGAGGGGTCTGAAGAGAGGGTAGTGGGGGTGATATTATTTACATGGGACTATATGCTGGAGGAGCTGAAGGCAGGGGGAGTGAGGTATCTTACATGGGACTGTATGCTGGAGGGGCTGAAGGCAGGGGGAGTGAGGTATCTTACATGAGACTATGTTGGAGGGGCTGAAGGAGGGGAGTGATATATTTTATATGGGACTGTATGCTGGAGGGGCTGAAGGCAGGGAGCAGTGATGTACTTTACATGGGACTGTATGCTGGAAGGGCTGAAGGCAGGGGGAGTGAGGTATTTTACATGGAACTGTATGCTGGAGGGGCTGAAGGGGGCCACAATTATTACTATAATACAGAGGGGGCCATAATTATTACAATAATACTACAGAGGGGACCATTATATATTATAATCATACAGAGGGCATTATACTTATGGGCACTACGGGGGGAGGGGAGGTCAGTCATTATTTGCAAAAAGGGGCATGGTCACAGGTTGGGGGGGGGGGGGGGGGAGGAGCAATACTCAGCTTGCCCCGGGTGCTGGCAACCCACGCTATGCCACTGCATGTACCCATTGATTTAAATGTGCCTGTTCACACATCAGTATTCTTTTACTGACAGTGGGTCAGTGACAAAATCATGGAGACATGCACTACTTTGGTTTGTGATGCAAACCAAACATGCTCATTAAAAGTCTAAGGACTCATGCACACGGCCGTTGTGCGGCCGTCCCGTGCATTGGGGACTGCAATTTGCGGTCCCCAATGCACGGGCAACATCCGTGCAGTGGCCGGGACGGATCAACTTGAATGGGTCTGTGATCCATCCGCACCGTAAAAAAATAGAACATGTTTTTTTGTGGTGCGGAGGCACGGACAGAAACACCATGGAAGCACTCCGTAGTGCTTCCGATCTGTGCTTCCGTTCTGCACCGCATCTTCCAGACCCATTCAAGTGAATGGGTCCGCATCTGTGATGCAGGGTGCACACGGCCGGTGACCGTGTATTGCAGACCTGCCGAATGCGGGCCGCAAAACGGCCACGGCCAGGCAACTGCCGTGTGCATGAGGCCTAAGGTTCAGTAAAAAATCACAGACACAACACAGATGGCATCCATGTTTGGTTTTATACTGATCACTGATGAGAGATGCTTTGAAATTAGTTTTCAGCCGAGCAGTGTCCAATGAACACAGATGGAAATGTAGAAGGGCGGACAGCACACCTAGTAGGGCAAGAAGTGGATGCACGTCTCCTGAGAAATTGGCAAGCTTCCCCGTGCTGATCGGTTAATCCACATACAAAAAAAGAGGGATGGAGACAGCATGTCCTTTTGTTGAGATTTATTCCAGATGCCATGTTTTGGCTGCAGAGCCTTTGTCTGGCTCGACAAAGGCTCTCCAGCCGAAATGTTGCATCTGGAATAAATCTCAACAAAACGACGTACTGTCTCCATCCCTCTTTTTTTTTGTATGTGCACTGAATACAGATGTCACACGGAGGGCAAAAAACGGACACACTGACGAAACACGGATCCTTCATGGACATCTTCACAGATGGAACACGGACTTATGTTTTTCACGTATGTCAAATGGACACGGAAATGTGAAAGAGGCCTAAAAGTGAATATCTTTGGGCATCATAAGAACCAATTATCCATTTGTACTACTGTTTCATTGCAAGATAAGCGGCATCAGAGGTGCTTGACAACTATTCACCCCCGTCCTCCTCCTTACCTCCATCAAACATGCATGTTTATTACAGAAAGATGCTGTCAAAAAAGTAGGAGTACGTGGGTATATAAATAAGGGGTTCAAATAATATATGCTGCAGTATAAAAATAAATAATAAATGAAGTAAAGGTATGTACACAAGAAAGGGTTTGTCCAGGCTAGAAGCCAACCAACCCAATCCTGAACACTGTGCCCAATTGAAAAAAAATAATTTACACTTACCTGTCTCCTGTCCTATCATTCCCAATCCATGTTCCCATTACCGGCTGCTTCGAGTCCCACCCAGACCAAAAGTAGCTTGGTCTCATGACCTCTGAGGCCAGTCACTGGACTCAGCTGTCACATGCACTAGCATGCAGACAGGCGAGTCTTTTTTTTCACTATGCCACCAATGTCTGATAGGTGTGGGTCCCACCTCTGCTATTTTCAGCAGTCCCATAGAATGAATAGAGGGCGGCCGCGAATGTGTGGTCCACTCTGCTTAATATTGAAGGCTCCGTTATAGAGATAGATGCAGGTCCCAGAGGTGGGACCCGTACCTATCACAGATTGGTGGTATATTCTAGCAATAGGCCACCAATGTGCGAGATGAAAATAACTCTTTAAACATTATTTTTGACACTTACTGTTGTATCTTTATAAAGATGAACTGGGTCAAAATCAATACCATTGCTGATGAAGAAATCAGTAACACAGGAAATCAGAGTCATCTCGGGTAGAGAGAAAATGTCCATGAACTGTTTCATTGTGGGTCCCTATAATAGACACATAACACCGCATCATGACTCCATAGTTCCGTGAATGAAATAAAAACAAAAGAAAAAGGGAGCAAATTTACAGAATCACAGGTGAATACAGGAATCAGTGGCCATATCCTGAAGTAGATGCAAAGTAGAAGGATGGAGGATAGGGATGATCTGGCTGACTCCATACAAACTGCTACTTTCACACTTGCGTTAGGAGCGGATCCGTCTGGTGTCTGCACAGACGGATCCGCTCCTATAATGCAAACGCTTAGATCCGTTCAGAACGGATCCGTTTGCATAACCATGAACAAAAAAAAAAAAAATTTTTTTTATTTTTTTTTGTTCATGATAATGCAAACGGATCCGTTTTGACTTTACATTGAAAGTCAATGGGGGACGGATCCGTTTGAAAATTGAGCCATACTGTGTCATCTTCAAACGGATCCGTCCCCATTGACTTACAGTGTAAGTCTGGACGGATCCGTTTGCCTCCGCACGGCCAGGCGGACACCCGAACGCTGCAAGCTGCGTTCAGGGGTCCTCCTGCTGAGCGGAGGACAAACGGTGCCAGACTGATGCATTCTCAGCGGATCCGCGTCCACTCAGAATGCATTAGGGCTGGACGGATCCGTTCGGGGCCGCTTGTGAGAGCCTTCAAACGGAACTCACAAGCGGAGCCCCGAACGCTAGTGTGAAAGTAGCCTAAAACAGCTCTAAGTCAATGTGCCTCATGTACTAAAGATTGCAGCATTATTTATATTGTAGAGATGACTGTAATTAAATGGGGCAAGGAATGGAACAATTCAAAATTATTGATCAAACTAGAGTTCTGTCAATTTTGGTGAAAAAAAAAATGGTTACCTTTCCATAGAAGTCGCTCATCTCAATAAGCGGGATATGCGGCGTGCCACCATATAAATCTAGGACTTCCTCGTCAGGGACAGGCTTCAGACCTCTATCAAAAGGTATTGTATGAAAAAAAATGTAATTGGTTAATTCTTCACAGAGGAAATGAAGGGTAAAACTCTATTAATAAACAGGCGAATGGTGGAAAAAGCTGCTGCTGGCAGAGGGCCCATCCGGCTGGCTCCGGGCCTGTTTGGCACAAGCTGCTGGACTTTCGACATTCCCTGACAAAAATACAACAAATAAAAGCAGACTTTGATTTATAAGAGGCGGAAGCAAATTTAGAAGAAGTAAAAACAAGACTGTTCAGTGCCTAAAAAAAAATATTATCTGCAAGACTGGTTAGGGCAAATACATGGTGTGCTCAAAACAAGGAAATGGTAATGACCCCTGGAGATAATGGAAAGAATAGCCCATGCATGACAATGTAATAAATAATATATCAAAGCAATATAGTGCACAAAACAGATGGAACTGCTTAAAGGGGTTGTCCGGCTGTTTATATTGATGACCTATCCTCAGGATAGGTAATCAATATCAGATCGGCGGGGTCCGACACCCCCGCCAATCAGCTGTTTGAAGAGAAGGCGTGCACTGTGCCAGCACTGCCCTTCTCTTCATTGTCTACCTGCTCGCCCTCACAACCACAGCGATGAGCAGGTGTAATTACACCTAAGCCGTCCCATTCATTGCAATGGGACAGCTCGTTCCTATACACTTCTCTTCAAACAGCTAATTGGCGGAGGTGCCGGGTGTCGGACCCCCGCCGATCTAATATTGATGACCTATCCTGAGGATAGGTCATCAATAAAAATAACTTTGACAAACCGTTTAAGGGTGTATTCCCATCTGGGGCATATTGCTAGGACATGTTATAACTAAGATAGGTGCAGATCCCACCTCTGCTCCTATCTAGAGAACGTGGGCTCCAATGTGAAGAACAGCACATCGCACATGTGCAGCATGCTCTCCATTCATTGCTATGGGACTGACGGAAATAGTTGAGCCAGCACTCGTCTATTTTCAGAACTCCCATAGAAGTGAATGGAGGGGGGCCATGCATGTGCGACTGCTCTCTGTTCACTCTGGAGTTCCGTTCTGGAGATAGGAGCAGGTCCCAGAAGTGAGACCTGCACCCATATGACAATGATAGCATATTGTAGGCATCATAATGTAGGCCCCCTAGCATGTGGTACCTCACAGCTGCTCCGGTCCAGCATGCATCCTGGCTCCATTTGGCGATCTTTTAGTCCATGGCTTGTTTACTTCTGGCCGGGGTAATGACAGAGTCATTTACGCTGCTGCAGCCAATGACTGACCTCAGCGATGACATGTCCCCAGGAGGTATGTGGCCCAGCAGTGATGTGCCGATATACAGAAGAGGCAAGAAAAGGTGTGGGGCCCAGGAGGGTATAACCTCTTGTGGGAAGCCATATTTACTATAATTTACGCCATAAACTGGTGAAATTATAGCTTAAATCTATACCAGCTCATAGCTGGGGTAGATTTTGGTCTCTGGAGCATGGACAGCAAGAAGATGCACCAAATGTATTAGGATGCCGGTGCCTAAATTTGGCGTATTTCACTTCAGCATACAGGGGATCAAAGCGTATGAAACACCAGCCCTGATAAAAAAATAAAATAAAATAAAAAAAACTCATAGTTTTATTGTGATATGGGAGAAATTTTACCTGTATGCAGTCCCCAGCTGGATATAATGGAAAGCATCAACCTTCATCAGTAGATTCTGTAGAAATATACATAATATGTATATAAAAACATAAAGGTGTGTAGATGTCCACTGCTCAGAATGCTCGAATGACTGTGCAGATTCTAACATATGTCTGATAAGTAATCACCTTTCATCAGATGACATTAACTGCAGTCACACTTGTATTTTCGGAGTTTTTTTTTGTAAGCTTAAAGGGGTTGTCCCACGAAAAATATTCTACAACTTTCAAACCAGCATCTGGAATACTTTTGTAACTGCATGTAATAAATTTTTTAGCATAGCCACTGAGTTATTTAAAGGGGTTGTCCCACTTTGCTTTTTCAATCTTACCAGCAGTAGATGTCCTGATAACTTCCTGGTTTGGCTCAGGCAGTTGAGTGAAGGCCGGCCACGCCTCCTCATAACTCACCCTGAGAGCTCAGTCCTTGCGTGCTCGTTCATGTGGATGAGTCATCATTCTGGGAGATGGGAAGTTCGGATCTTTTTCATGAATCGATTCATTTTAATCAGTTCATTCAAAAGAACCGATTCATGAATCGGATCTTCGGTTCACTTGCTGAGTCGGCTCTCAAGTGAACCGAAGGTCAGGAGGGACTCGCTCCTGGCAAACACAGCTCTGCTGCAGTGAATGCAGTGGAGCAGACTGGGATGTAATTACACTGTATAGTTATTGCAGGTATTTAGATAATTGTCTAAGAGTTTATTAGTAAAAAGAATCCTGTCACCGAGTCCCTGCCAGGCTTCCTACTCTGCTACATTGCTGCAAGCACCCTATACACACACAGCTCTGCTACATGCAATACTATACCCCCCTATACACACACAGCTCTGCTACATGCAATACTATACCCCCCTATAGCACCCTATACACACACAGCTCTGCTACATGCAATACTATACCCCCCTATAGCACCCTATACACTAGGGTTGGACGATATCAAAAATATTCCCACGATAACGATATTAAGAAATTTATCGCGATAACGATATATATCGCGATAAATGCCCATTTAGAAGAAAAACACACTTGGGGCCACAAGGAGACATTATACTGTATGGGGGCAGCCACAAGGAGACGTTATACTGTATGGGGGGCAACAAGAAGACGTTACACTGTATGGGGGGGGGGGCACAAGGAGACGTTACACTGTATGGGGCAGCCACAAGGAGACGTTATACTGTATGGGGGCAGCCACAAGGAGATGTACACTGTATGGGGCAGCCACAAGGAGACGTTATACTGTATGGGGGCAGCCACAAGGAGACGTTATACTGTATGCGGGCAGCCACAAGGAGACGTTACACTGTATGGGGGCAGCCACAAGGAGACGTTACACTGTATGGGGGCAGCTACAAGGAGACGTTATACTGTATGGGGGGCAGCCACAAGGAGACGTTATACTGTATGGGGGCAGCCACAAGGAGACGTTATACTGTATGGGGGGCAGCCACAAGGAGACGTTATACTGTATGGGGGCAGCTACAAGGAGACGTTACACTGTATGGGGGGCAGCCACAAGGAGACGTTATATACTGTATGGGGGGCAGCCACAAGGAGACGTTACACTGTATGGGGGCAGCCACAAGGAGACGTTATACTGTATGGGGGCAGCCACAAGGAGACGTTACACTGTATGGGGGCAGCCACAAGGAGACGTTACACTGTATGGGGGCAGCTACAAGGAGACGTTATACTGTATGGGGGCAGCCACAAGGAAACGTTACACTGTATAGGGGCAGCCACAAGGACACGTTATACTGTATGGGGGGCAGCCACAAGGAGACGTTATACTGTATGGGGGCAGACGGGCAGTTCCCCAGCCTCTGATCAGCCCCCCCCAGCCTCTCCCTCTTATCAGCCCCCTCTGGTAACCCCCCCCCCCCCCCCCTAGTATTAATCATTGGTGGCAGTGGCCACAGGGTCCCCCTCCCCATCATTGGTGGCAGTGCCCCTTCCCCCCAGTATTAATCATTGCTGGCAGTCGCCACCGGGTCTCCCCCCCCCATCATTGGTGGCAGTGGGCAGTGCACCCCCCCCCCCCCCAGTATTAATCATTGGTGGCAGTGGCCACAGGGTGCCCCTCCCATCATTGGTGGCAGTGGGCCCCCCCCCCTCCCCAGTATTAATCATTGGAGGCCACAGGGTCATCCCCCCATCATTGGTGGCAGTGGGCCCCCCCTTCTTCCCCAGTATTAATCATTGGAAGCCACAGGGTCTTCCCCCCGATCATCGGTGGCAGTCGGCCCCCCCCCTCCTCCCTCCCCAGAATTAATCATTGGAGGCCACAGGGGTGGGCAGTGCCCCCCTCCTCCCTCCCTCCCTCCCCAGTATTAATCATTGGAGGCCACAGGGTCGTCGTCCTCCTCCTCCCCCCATCATTGGTGCCAGTTTGCAGTTCCGATCGGAGTCCCAGCAGTATAATGCTGGGGCTCCGATCGGTTACCATGGTAGCCAGGACGCTACTGAAGCCCTGGCTGCCATGGTATGTTAGTGAGCAGTATTATACTCACGTGCGTCGTGGCCGCCGGTCGCTCCTTCTTCTGTCTGTGCGGCGGATTGCTAAGGCTTATAGCATTAGCAATGCGCCGCACAGACCTATGAGAAGAAGGAGCGCCCGGCGGCCACGACGCACTTGAGTATAATGCTGCTCACTAACATACCATGGCAGCCAGGGCTTCAGTAGCGTCCTGGCTACCATGGTAACCGATCGGAGCCCCAGCATTACACTGCTGGGACTCCGATCGGAACTGCAAACTGCCACCAATGATGGGGGGAGGAGGAGGACGACGACCCTGTGGCCTCCAATGATTAATACTGGGGAGGGAGAGAGGAGGGAGGGAGAGAGGAGGGGGGGCCCACTGCCACCAATGATGGGGGGACGACCCTGTGGCCTCAATGATTAATACTGGGGAGGGAGGGAGGAGGGGGGCACTGCCCACATTCCCGGCACCCGACCTCTGAGAGGACGCTGTGATCACCTGAGGGGTTAATTGCGCGGATCACAGCGTCCTCTCAGAGGTCGGGTGCAGGAAATGCGAGTGACAGAATTCCTTCCCTCCCCCACGCCGGCCGAACTGCTAAGAGCGCCGCCGCAAGCGGCCAGCAGGTATCGGGGACATTTGCACGAGTAGAAGTACTCTGCAAATGTCCCGTATCGGTTCATGCTGGGGCGGGCGGCCGCAGATTTAGAAGCGGTCAGCGTACATGACCGCTCCTATGACGTCACGAAATACCGCGGTATTTACAAAACGGCGATATCGCCATATCGCCGTTTTTTTAATACCGCGGTATATCGTGATACCGGTATATCGCTCAACCCTACTATACACACAGCTCTGCTACATGCAATACTATACCCCCCATAGCACCCTATACACACACAGCTCTGCTACATGCAATATTATACCCCCCTATACACACACACACAGCTCTGCTACATGTAATACTATACCCCCCTATAGCACCCTATACACACACAGCTCTGCTACATGCAATACTATACCCCCCCATAGCACCCTATACACACAGCTCTGCTACATGCAATACTATACCCCCCCCCCATAGCACCCTATACACACACAGCTCTGCTACATTGCTGCAAGCACCCTGTACACACACAGCTCTGCTACATTGCTGCAAGCACCCTGTACACACACAACTCTGCTACATTGCTGCAAGCACCCTGTACACACACAGCTCTGCTACATTGCTGCAAGCACCCTGTACACACACAGCTCTGCTACATTGCTGCAAGCACCCTGTACACACACAGCTCTGCTACATGCAATACAGGACCACACAGAGGAGAAGGGGAGCTGCTGCAGACAGGGCCAGGTGAGCATAATGTTTTTTACACATTAATAGAGGGGAGGGGGAGAAATATGACATGGAGGGGGTGAAATGTGACACGGAAGCGGGAGAAATGTGACACGGAAGCGGGAGAAATGTGACACGGAAGCGGGAGAAATGTGACACGGAAGCGGGAGAAATGTGACACGGAAGCGGGAGAAATGTGACACGGAAGCGGGAGAAATGTGACACGGAAGCGGGAGAAATGTGACACGGAAGCGGGAGAAATGTGACACGGAAGCGGGAGAAATGTGACACAACGGGGGTGATGTAAAAAGGAGGGGGTGGGGGGCGTGGCCAACTTCCGTTATGGCTGGACGCATCTAAGAGCAGCTCCGGCTCCCATCATCAATCCTGAGCCATCCTGACCTTTACACTTGCCGAATTTCGACCTGAAAGGTGTCCCTGGGTCTACAAAAGTGCCAGATCAGAATCATGAGCCCCAGCAAAGCTCAGATGGCGGCAGAACGCTTTAAAGAATTCGCCAGACAAGACGCCCAACATGGCGCTGCAGCTCCCACACCAACACGTGCGAACAGCACCAGGAGCCAGATCCAGCAGCTTTCCTGGAAGGATGGTTTAAATCGGTGTTCCCTAATGCTGCTTTTTCATCCGCATATACAGTTGAAAGAGCGCACCGTGTTCCAGCCAGACCACTTCCTCCTGGCGCCCCTCCAAGGCCCCTTCTGGCCCGCATGCTAAACTGGCGCGACAGAGATCTTATTTTGGCGCAAGCTAGGGTCACACAAACCATCTCGATGGGATCGGCGAACATATCTTTGTATCCAGATTTTTCAGCTGACCTGCAGAAGAAATGAGCCACATTTGTCTCCATTAAACGACGCCTCAGAGAGCTGAATTTCAAGTATTCAATGGCGTATCCGGCACGTTTACGTGTCATGGACGGCGACAAGTCACTCTTCTTCTCCAACCCTGCTGGGACGGAGGACTGGCTATCTGGGAGACGCCGCCGTTCCCCCCCTAAGTGATCGAGCTTGAAGAGGAGGCCTCCATTGGCATGCAGAAGGGAGATGAAAAGGTTCCTGCAAGGACTGCACTATAACCATTGATTTACGGTTACCTTGGTTCGTGGTTCGGTAACGTATTGCACTATATCTCTGTGTGGACTTAGGGACACTGAGGGTTACTTATTTGCCGTTCAATTTTGAATGTACCTATGAAAATGGCAAGTATCACTGTTATTGGGGGGAGCCAGCTTCTCCACCTGCACTGGATTTCCACCTTCTTACACCGTGCAGGTCCCCCATGCACATGGCCATTTGCTATTTTAGCAGTGTTGATGTTCTAACAGTTAACCCAATGTTTGGGTGTTTGAGAGTATATCTTATGTTACACGCTATTATTGAAATGTCTTGTAATCAAGTAATGAGTGTTCAAGATAACATGTACCTTCCTCGCCATGGTGAACCCCAGTGGCTGTGTGCCTATCTTTATTAAATTTGCCTGGACTCCACTATGGCGGATCTTAGAGTGATGTCCTGGAATGTGAGGGGTTTGGGAGGGCCCAGGAAGCGAATGGCTGTGTTTACACATGTCCGTAGTTATGCTCCACATATTCTAGGGCTGCAGGAAACACATCTTACCACGGAAACGGGAGGGAGAGTCAAGAAACCTTGGGCTCAATGGGTGGAGAGTGCCTATGGCAATTCATACTATAAAAGGGGTGTCCCTATTGATACACGGGGCAGTTTGGTGGGAGTATTGACCCTGAGGGAAAATATGTTTTTGTGTATGCTCATATTAATGGAATGCCGTATGTGATACTAAATATGTATAACCCTCCTCCAGCTAGTCTCTCGCTGCTCCAGACAGCGGCGGGGTTTGCGGCACAATTCCCATCAGCCGGGATTCTCGGCATGGGAGATCTTAATCTGCCCCTGGATGAATCAAAGGACAGGTTCCGCAATCCGTCCAACAATTCTATCCGCCGGTCATCTAATACGGTTCTGGCGCGCCTGCTGTCTGAGCTGGGATGGATTGACATATGGAGGGAGAGGTATCCGGATCGAATTTTCTTGTTTCACTCCCTCTAGGGGAGCTTTATCTAGGATTGATTACCTCCTGGGCACCCCTGGCACCTTTATGGCAATGCGGGACATACATTATGGGCCCCAGGGTCCGTCTGACCATGCACCTATTATGGCCTTGATCACTAATCCTTACACTGCTGCTCGCATTCCCAAGCAACGCATACACCCATTCTGGCTATCTTTAATGTCTCTAAATGATCGGGTACCTGACCAGCTTCATACCTTTCTTGCAATTAACTTAGCTGACACTGACCCGGCCTTACTGTGGGAGACACTGAAGGCCTTCCTGCGAGGGTGCCTTAAATCTTCCATTTCTTATATCAAGAAATTCTCCCGTCGTAGGGAGGAGGATTTGGGCACACAGTGCAGGAATGCAGAACTTGCGTAAGTCACTAATCCTACAGAGGAGAACAGGTTAGACTGGATGCTGAAAGGCAGACATTACATGAACCACTTACGGGAAAAAAGTGATCGCAAGATGCTATTCTTGCAGCAGCAGACCTTTGAGCAGGGTAGTAGAGTGGGCAGAGTATTGGCGCAGGTAGTACGTAGGAACAATATGGCTCCACCGATATTACGCATTGCGGACAATAGTAGGGTAGTGATATCTGAGCCTGAAGGCATATTAGACAGTTTTGGGGAATTTTATTGGATTTATATAGTTCTCGGGTTCAGTACACTACTCATACATTGGAGGAGTACCTCCAGGAGGTCTCCTATCCGCAATTATCTGCGCCAGATAGAGAGCTGTTGGATGGAGAGATTACATTGGAGGAGGTAAACGAGGCGATCACGGGATTAAATTTGGGAAAGGCCCCGGGACCGGATGGGATCCCGTTGGAGGTGTATTCCAGATATGTGGACATTCTGGGACCGCAGCTCCTGCGCATGTATAAGGTGTCCTTGGCTGGTGGTGCACTCCCGGAATCATTGTATGAGGCTTCCATTGTAGTTCTGCTAAAGCCCGATAAGGACCCCTTGGAGTGCAGGTCATATCGCCCTATATCACTGTTAAACTTAGACTACAAAATTCTCAAATTATTAGCGAACAGATTGAATAGAGTAATATCATCTATCATACATGAAAACCAGTCCGGCTTTATCCCTGGCCGCTCCACTTCTAGTAACATAAGAAGGGCACAGGTTATTGCTCAGCTTGGATGTGCGGACCGGAAATTATGGGCTTTTGCGGCGCTAGACACTGCCAAGGTGTTTGACTCAGTTGAATGGCCTTACTTGATACAGGTCCTCAGGCACTTTGGCTTCGGTCCCACGTTCATCAGCTGGGTTAATATCCTTTACAGTTCCCCATCCGCGAATATTATGATTAATGGATCCCTGTCATCAACATTTAAACTATATAGAGGAACCAGGCAGGGTTGCCCTCTGTCTCCCCTTTTATTTGCGGTAGCTATTGAGCATCTGGCACTGAGGACCCGTCAGGATGTTACTTTCAAAAGGTATAGCTCTGGGAAATAGGGAGGATCGGTTAGGCTTATATGCTGATGACCTCATTTTATACATGGATCCAGTGGAATCTACATTGCCTAGAGCAATAACCCTTATTGAGCAGTTTGGCTCTTTCTCTGGACTATGTATAAATTAGGCAAAATCGGCCATCATGCCTTTATGGGCCTCGGACTGGCCGTCCGTATATTATAATTTGATGGTAGTAGATAGATTTAAGTATTTAGGTGTTATTATTACAAAAGACCCAGCTATCTCACATGAACTAAACACGATCCCCTTGGTGTCATATTTCGTGGATAAATTTAAATCTTGGAACACCTTACCGCTGTCCACCATGGGTCGGATAAACCTAATCAAAATGATTCTCCAACCTAAAGCGACGTTCATATGGCGACCTTCATATGGGGCAGGAACAGGCGGAAACTGGCCATTAAATCCCTACAGAAGAGCTGGGATAAAGAGGTGGCGGCCTTGCCAGACTTATTTTAGTATTTTCTCGCTGGTCAACTGCGATATTTGGTGGCATCGGTGACCCGGGATGTGCTTCCCAATTCTGAATATTATTTGCAGGAGTACTTGCGGCTCTCCACTCTATGGCCCACATTTCTTTAGATATTTGCAGTTGAGACATGCCCTCCAGGCCCAATTACGAGCTCTCAAGGGGCCGGTCTCGGCATATCCACTCATTGGGGTTTTTAGAACTCAGGAGCCAAGGGGATTGATATCTGTCCTTTATACACACCTGCTCAATCTCAAATTCTCAGCTTCTCCCTTGGGTGCGGAGTGCAAATGGAGGGGCAACATACCTACTTTGTCAGCTGAAGAATGGAGCGAGGCCTTAGAGGCTCCAGTAGTTGTATCACCGTCCCTCACTAATAGACTGACACAACTTTTTATACTACATAGATGTTACCTTACCCCTACTAGACTTTTCAAAATGGGTAGGAGGCCCCATACGGGATGCCACAGGTGTGCGCAGTTAAATGCAGATTTCTGGCACCTCATATGGGACTGTAGTCACATTCGCCCATACTGGAGGGCTGTAATTGAGGTCATATCCACCTTGATCCCAGATACTCTAGAGGTATGCCCCAAAGCTTGTCTCCTAGGAATTCTTGAAGATGATTTGCGATCACGCTATACACTCACTTTCATTAGGGAGGCTCTTTTCCTCGCCAGAAAGGCTATTGCTCTCAGATGGATGGCGGACAGGCCCCCCACGGTTGGCCAATGGAAAGCCCTAGTCAATAACATAATTCCCTTTGAGAGGATTATCTATTCCCGCAGGGGATGTCCTCAAAAATTCCAAAAGATATGGGGACCGTGGTGTGCCTCTCCGCTGACTCTCACGACGGCCCACTTACACTCTATGGTGTAGTAACCTTGCATATCTTCCCACTCAGTATTCCGGAATTTAGGAAGGTACTCATTTAAAGGAATCACAACACAATTTGGGACTGTTAACAAGGATGTTTTATTAACGTACTGTATTATCGATGTATCTTTGCTCTTACTTGTCACGATGTTGTAGAATTCTGATCTGTATTATGAGATGTGTAACTCACCACATACTTTTCTGAATGCTCTATAATGTACCTTGCTCGTTATTCTTCAATAAAGCAAGTTTAAAAAAAAAAAAAAGGAGGGGGTGATGTGACATGGAGGGGGAGAAATGAAACATTTCTCATCCCACCCCGTGTCACATTTCTCATCCCACCCCGTGTCACATTTCTCATCCCACCCCGTGTCACATTTCTCATCCCACCCCGTGTCACATTTCTCATCCCACCCCGTGTCACATCACCCCCACCGAGTTCTGGTGGTAGTGGTGGTGGGGGCACCAAAATGGAGCTTCGCTTGTGTTGGCAAAAATCCTTGCACTGGCCCTGGCTGTCAGCTGTGCAGGGCTGCGCACAGGCGTAAGGCGCTCTGTGATGTCACGCTGTGCGCAGCCTTCACAGCACAGCCACCAGCAGGAGGATGCAAATCGCGTTGGAGGAGAGGAGCGGCGGCGTCCAGGAGCAGGAAGGGTAAGTGATTTTATTTTATATTTATGAAGCTGATGGACACTTCTGGGGGCAGATGAAAGGCACTGGGGGCTGATGGAGAAGCTGCTTGGGGCTGAGAAGCTACTGGGGACTGATGGAGAGGCTACTGGGGGAGAATTATTACTACTAAGAGGTATTATGCAGAGCTTTACTACTACTGGGGGGCTATGAGGAACATGATTACTAGTATGGGCACTATAGAGGCATTATTACTACTAAGTGTGCTCTGGCAGAGAATTATTTCTATTGGTGGGATTTTGGGGAGCACTGTTACTTTGGGGGGCACCCTGGCACAGTATCAGCTTAGCAAAATTATTTTTGGGGGACATAATCTTTATATTATTAGTGTGACGAGACCAATCTCGCCACATTGCATTGGAGAAGCCTGGTTGCCCGCCTGCTTCCTTTAGACTATGGCCCCATGTTGAAACGCTTGATTTTCCCCTGCAAAGACTATGTGAAAGAATTTGGCTCCATGGCAATTGAACTGTATGTATGTGATCGTATGCTGCTCCAGTCCGATTGCTAGGAGTGTAAACCTTTCATATGGTTTCCAGTTCGGGAGATTGGCATCTTTAGTAGCTGCCTTTGCATCTGGAAAGGGAATCTCTCTTAAACGGCGTTTACCCCCTTTTATGCCCGGGGTGCCGTTACAATTAGTGTCTGGGCGCAGTTATTTTTTAGAGCACTGTGTGCCAATAGTTGTTGAAGGAGGCACTATCTGTGTGGTAGTAGTATTTCCAGGGGGACTGTTTCTGCAGTAGAGTATTGGGGGTGGCAGGAAAAGGTTTTCAGAAGATGTGAAGATGATGGAAATGTGGGAAATTAATGTCTGTTTGTTAATCTCTGCAGAGACGGGAGATGGCTGAAAAATCATCATGGCGGTCTGGTCTGAATAGAGAAGATAAAGAAAGAGAACGTCTACAACAAAGGCGACATCACTGGATGTAAAAGGTATGGGGTGCTATGTAGGAGAGGAGATGCTTCAGCTCCTCCACCTGCCATTTGCAGAAGGAGGATTCAGAGCTGGGTGAGGATGGCCAAAGGGGCAGCAGGCCACGGGCGGGTGGCAGATGGTGGGGGGGAACCACAAGCCTTGAGCAGGATCTGGGGAGGGAGGAGCGCGGAGGAGCTTCCTGGCTGTAGCCTGCTGTCTATTGTATAATGTGAAGCAGGCAGTGCAGCCAGGACAGACCTCCCCTCTCCATATGATGTGTAGAGACAGGCCGCAACTATAGAATTTCAGCTGTACAGTGTTTGTTGGGAGTGGCCTATTATATGTAGGAGGGGCTTTTAATAATGGGCGGGGCAAAAATGGGCCACTTGACTGGATTTGCCCCCCCAGGACTAAGGCTGCCAGCCCTCCCCTGGTGACGGCTGATTCTAGTGGTCAACGGTCATGTGAAGAGGAACAGGGGACCAGTGCGGCAGCACAGGAGAGGCGGACGACTTAAAAGGCGAGTATTGCTTATTTATATATGATTTCCTGCTCATAGACTAAGTTTAAAAGACCTTGGACAACTCCTTTGAAGGATGTCCACATTTGAGTGGATTCCATTTTTATTTAAAACCATAGAAGGCTGCATAGGAGCTGTATACCGGAAATAGCAGTATCATGTTAATGACGGATATATGCAAAGGTCCTTAACATAACAAAAGTATCTCTTACCTTCTCTATGTCATAGTGAAGACCTCTTATTGCAAAGCCTGGGATATAATCATACTTCCTAATTCCTTCTGGATACTGCAGACCATGCAATAAAAATAATGAAATCAACGTTGAAGTTTTCAATGATAATAAAAATTGTGCAACCAATCCCTAAACTATATGCCAAGCCCGAAGATATGAAACAATGAAAAAGGGTTAAACGGTGTAAAAGGGGTTGTCAGAGTCGAAGCAATTAAACTAGCTACAATGAAATGCTGCCCCAAGTCACCAGCTGATCTGTCTTGTTTTTAAAGTGGTGGTCACATTGAGACAGCCATATTACATATGAGGACATATGGATATCACAGAAGGAAACAACCTGGCTCCAACCCTGGCGGACCCAGGCTAGATGTGCATTATATGTACTGACAATGTCAGGAGTGCGGGAAGTAGGTGGTGTCAGTGTGAGGGATAACACAGTAGAACGTCACCCACCGCTAAGTGGACAGGAGGAAAAAAAAAAGGGGAGTATTGGGAAAGGGTAGGGGAGGTGGAGGTGAGCGCCACTCCGTCAGCAATAACAGATAACTGAAATGGGTCACGGTCCAGTTAGGCAGGTACAAAGAACAATGACATAAGTGGTAAAATATAAGAATAACGATAGTATGTGGATATCACTAAGTACGGATTGTCCCTCGGTGCCCAGGAGTGAACGTAGTGCTGGGCAACCGTAATCGCACTATTGTAGGAATATAACATAGTATAGCAGGATATAATATCATATAAAAACATTAATGTATGTCAGACTTAATAGAATATAAACTCACTTCACTAGGGGGGTGGTCATCAGGATAAGCACATAGCACCTGTGACCTAGACCCCCCCCCCCCCCCCCGGCCAGGATCGCATGTAGAGTGGTGGTGACAGATGGCAGCACAACGTGGAGGCTTCAGGTCAATCACTTTATTCAGCAAGTGGCTCAATGCGTTTCGGGGACAGAAGTTCCCCTTCCTCAGGAGCAAATGCAGAATATACAGGGAGTGCAGAATTATTAGGCAAGTTGTATTTTTGAGGATTAATTTTATTATTGAACAACAACCATGTTCTCAATGAACCCAAAAAACTCATTAATATCAAAGCTGAATATTTTTGGAAGTAGTTTTTAGTTTGTTTTTAGTTTTAGCTATTTTAGGGGGATATCTGTGTGTGCAGGTGACTATTACTGTGCATAATTATTAGGCAACTTAACAAAAAACAAATATATACCCATTTCAATTATTTATTTTTACCAGTGAAACCAATATAACATCTCAACATTCACAAATATACATTTCTGACATTCAAAAACAAAACAAAAACAAATCAGTGACCAATATAGCCACATTTCTTTGCAAGGACACTCAAAAGCCTGCCATCCATGGATTCTGTCAGTGTTTTGATCTGTTCACCATCAACATTGCATGCAGCAGCAACCACAGCCTCCCAGACACTGTTCAGAGAGGTGTACTGTTTTCCCTCCTTGTAAATCTCACATTTGATGATGGACCACAGGTTCTCAATGGGGTTCAGATCAGGTGAACAAGGAGGCCATGTCATTAGATTTTCTTCTTTTATACCCTTTCTTGCCAGCCACGCTGTGGAGTACTTGGACGCGTGTGATGGAGCATTGTCCTGCATGAAAATCATGTTTTTCTTGAAGGATGCAGACTTCTTCCTGTACCACTGCTTGAAGAAGGTGTCTTCCAGAAACTGGCAGTAGGACTGGGAGTTGAGCTTGACTCCATCCTCAACCCAAAAAGGCCCCACAAGCTCATCTTTGATGATACCAGCCCAAACCAGTACTCCACCTCCACCTTGCTGGCGTCTGAGTCGGACTGGAGCTCTCTGCCCTTTACCAATCCAGCCACGGGCCCATTCATCTGGCCCATCAAGACTCACTCTCATTTCATCAGTCCATAAAACCTTAGAAAAATCAGTCTTGAGATATTTCTTGGCCCAGTCTTGACCTTTCAGCTTGTGTGTCTTGTTCAGTGGTGGTCGTCTTTCAGCCTTTCTTACCTTGGCCATGTCTCTGAGTATTGCACACCTTGTGCTTTTGGGCACTCCAGTGATGTTGCAGCTCTGAAATATGGCCAAACTGGTGGCAAGCGGCATCTTGGCAGCTGCACGCTTGACTTTTCTCAGTTCATGGGCAGTTATTTTGCGCCTTGGTTTTTCCACACGCTTCTTGCGACCCTGTTGACTATTTTGAATGAAACGCTTGATTGTTCGATGATCACGCTTCAGAAGCTTTGCAATTTTAAGAGTGCTGCATCCCTCTGCAAGATATCTCACTATTTTTGACTTTTCTGAGCCTGTCAAGTCCTTCTTTTGACCCATTTTGCCAAAGGAAAGGAAGTTGCCTAATAATTATGCACACCTGATATAGGGTGTTGATGTCATTAGACCACACCCCTTCTCATTACAGAGATGCACATCACCTAATATGCTTAATTGGTAGTAGGCTTTCGAGCCTATACAGCTTGGAGTAAGACAACATGCATAAAGAGGATGATGTGGTCAAAATACTCATTTGCCTAATAATTCTGCACTCCCTGTACATCTTACAGGTGCATACATATTTATACATGTGCCAATTGATGGAAAATGGCGTTATTCTCTCCATTCGTACCGGAATTGGAAGTGACGTCACATGCGTACCATGGTGGAACGCATGAGCCCTCTCATTGTAATATATGGTAAAAAACGGTGGTGTAAACTGAATAGACATGTATCAGAAGGACATCACCCATATCACCGGCAGTGTCTCTTCTATCACAAGTCGGACTTGTGGCTACTTACACACCCCAACATAAAATTGTATAAGAGAAAAAAAAAAAATTGTATATATCGATGACATCATAGTTTGGGATATAAATTACAACGCTCTAACAACATTCTTAAACAACATTAATGAAAATGATTGGAACCTATCTTTCACGCTTGAAAAACATCCAAAAGAAGCAGTCTTTCTTGATCTCCAACTCAATATAGTAGATAACCGTATTGTCACCAGAACACATTTCAAACATGTCGACATGAATAGCTACCTAGATTTTAATAGCTGTCACCATCGTAGTTGGAAGAACAATATACCATACAGCCAGATGAGAAGGCTGAGGAAGAACTGCTCGGATAATACGATACTTGACCAACAATTAGATTTGGTAGGAAAAAGATTTCTTGAGAAAGGGTACCCAAAAAATCTTATTAACGATTCTAAAAAGAGAACCTTAGCAGCAAGCCAAAGAGAGAGCTTGGCAAAGAAGAAATAAGACGAACCAATCAACTCCAACAACTTTCCCCCGAGTTCGATCATTCGTTGCAATACGAAACACACAGCGATTAGAAATATTCTCACCAAGCATTGGCCATTACTGAGAAAGGACCCTATTATAGGGAATGACCTCCCCAAAGTCCCCAACTTAATCTTTAGGAGGGCCAAAACTTTGAAAGAGACCCTAGCACCATCTTGCCCGAAATTAGACAAACTACCATTTTCTAATGCCCCCATAACCGACTGCAAAATAGGATCCTTTAGGTGCGGTAAGTCTAGATGCAAGTGTTGCGCCATGATCTCCCATAATACTAAGGAAGTGATAGTCACCACCCTCAAAGACCCCATCCGCTTAAGACACGGTACGAATTGCAACACCTCATATGTAATATACCTGCTGCACTGCTCTTGCAATATTTACTATGTGGGACGCACCACCCAAACGTTGCGGGAATGCATGAATGAACATAGATCCAATATAAATAGAAATGTCACCACCCATAGTGTATCCCGCCACTTCCTCACACATCATGACGGGGACCCCAGTTCCCTCAAAGTAACTCCCCTCGAATGGGTGCCCCACTCATACCAGACACTGTGCCGCAAAGAAATGTTCTGGATCTATAAACTCAATACTTTAGTTCCCTTTGGCCTTAATGAATCACTAGAGTACGTCAATTATTAAAAGATCTAGGAAGGAATACATAAAACTGAATTCCGATGAGGCCCCATAAGGGACACATAACTTCTAATGCATTTTGAAGTCCTCCCTCCAGGGATTCTCATGAGGCTGGCGTAATTTCACCCTGATTGAGCTTGAGTTTATGAACTCCTTTATATACTAGTACAGGTGGAGCGAGATAACACACCCACCACACACGAACATACAATGAACATTTATAGCCTATAAACTGGTGGGAAGGCCATTTTTACCCTTGGCGAACCACAAGAATATTAATTAGGGTGTACGATCACTAATATATATTTCTACATAGGGCCTCCCTCTTAAACAAGGGCATAACCACCTAGATGCCATTGGTCCACCAAATTTCATGGGTGCACTGACATATAGATATAGGTAATTTTTTCCTAAAACAGCGTTACAGGTACAGTTGTAGGCATGGGGTTATTATTGTCCCCAAACCTATGACCATTTTTATTTTTATTTCAATATTTTTTTTATTTATTCAAGAAAAGTAGGAAAATCCAGCTCAGGGATGGTGGAAAAATTGTAGCTCTATTGCGGCATAAAATCTTCGACAAAAACAGGAATAGTTCGGTTACGCGTTTCAGACCACAAACAAATATCGGTCCTTCCTCAAGACATATGAGGAAGGACCGATATTTTTGTGGTCTAAAACGCGTAACCAAACTATTCCTGTTTTTGTCGAAGATTTTATGCCGCAATAAAGCTACAATTTTTCCACCATCCCCGAGCTGGATCTTCCTACTTTTCTTGAATCTACTATTACGCATCCAGGTGCGTCAGCTGTGCTCGGCTGGTGAAGGGGAAGGTGAGAGCTGCTGTGTGCTTTATGTGATTTTTTTTATTTATGTTTCAATATTTATTATTACTTTTATTATTATTAGTATCATTTTCCATTTTCTACGTGATATGGTTATTTTTTACGTGATATGATCCTGTATCAGAAGCTCATTCTTTATAAATGTTGTTTTTATTCAATGTCTTATTTATTCATGTTTATGTATGTCTTAAGACCTCTCTTCCTGCGGGAAATAGGCCGAAACATGTATGAGAATGGATCTTCTTCTTATTTTTTTATGATTTTATCATTGACATTAATTGATTTTATGGAGAAAATGCGAATAGTGGTTAGAATATTTTATAACTTCACCACGAGCCTAGTCTTACCATTCTTCCCTCTAATGTTGTACCTCATATTTCATATTTCACATTTTTTTGGCGGATTTAGACTGTTTCAGCCATTGTCCCACTCTCTCCTCCTATCTGGAAGGATTTTAACCACAAGTCCGACTCTGCTATGCATTTTCCAGCGGGTGAAACGCAGTCTTATGCCTTCCACCCAAAACGGAAGTGACGTATTGGGACGAGAGCGCACTGTGTCCCTGCCGATCTAATTGTCCCATCCCACTATGGTAAGAAGAGACACTGCCGGTGATATGGGCGATGTCCTTCTGATACATGTCTATTCAGTTTACAGCACAGTTTTTACCACATATTACAATGAGAGAACTCGTGTGTTCCACCATGGTACGCATGTGACGTCACTTCCGTTTCCGGTACGAATGGCGCGAATAACGCCATTTTCCATCAATTGGCACATGTATAAATATGTATGCACCTGTAAGATGTATTTTCTGCATTTGCTCCCGAGGAAGGGGAACTTCTGTCCCCGAAACGCGTTGAGTCACATATCCTTGCTGAATAAAGTGATTGACCTGAAGCCTCCACGTTGTGCTGCCATCTGTCACCACCACTCTACATGTCGATCCTGTCCGGGGGGGGGGTCTAGGTCACAGGTGTTATGTGCTTATCCTGATGACCACCGCCCTAGTGAAGTGAGTGCATGAATATTTTATCAACTTTCAATGATTTTATATTCTATTAAGTCTGACATACATGAATGTTTTTATAGGATATTATATCCTGCTATACTATTTTATATTCCTACAATAGTGCGATTACGGTTGCCCAGCACTACGTTCACTCCTGGGCACCGAGGGACAATCCGTACTTAGCGATATCCACATACTAGCGTTATTCTTATATTTTACCACTTATGTCATTGTTCTGTGTACCTGCCTAACTGGACCGTGACCCATTTCAGTTATCCGTTATTGCTGACGGAGTGGCGCTCACCTCCTCCCCTACCGTTTTCCAATCCTCCCCCTTTTTTTTTCCTCCTGTCTACTTAGCGGTGGGTGACGTTCTACTGTGTTATGTTATCCCTCACACTGACACCACCCACTTCCCGCACTTCTGACATTGTCATTTGAGAGTGTTCTAGGTCTTTCAGAACACTTCTTTCAGAGCCGCCTTCCGGAATGCCACTTTAATTCACCTCCTCATATTTTAGCCCACATCCCTGTCGGCGCCCAGCTTTATTTCATCCTTCGGTGGGATTTGGTGATCCCTCTAGGTTTGAAGTAACTTTCTCCCCTTTTTTCTCTCTACTCCTACATTAAATGTACTGCGATCCATGCTGGATGGTACACATGACAGCAGACTACTGAAGGTCAAAGAAGCCTGACCCCCAGTGATGCGCCATCTTCCAAGGGGTTGTCTTGTGATAATTCATTTAAAACTCTGCTCCACAATGGGAAGACTTATATCAGGAACTCCACCGTCTGATGGGGTCATTTGAAACTCACAACTTTTTTTCATCAGGCTGCTGCTCTGTCCCTAGCTCATATTTTAAAAGGCAACTTGGCTTCTACAGATTGGCTCTAGTCCATCAAAAGTTCATATCCAGAAGATTATCAGGTCAAGGACATCAAATACTGACATAAACGGGCATCAATAAGAGTGGGTCATGGTTTTCCTTAAACTTTGCAATTTCAGACTACTTTGTTCAAATCGAACGTTCTCCTGTTCAGGTGGGCATGGGGTAATGAAATGAGTACCATGAAAAACAGCTTCATTACACGGTATATGCCAGTGGCAACTGAAGAATATCTTGACATGGAGCCCATGGAACATACGGAGATCACGTTCTCTGGATAGGTTTTCATTCAGTGGAGATGGACACAGCAGAATTTATGTTCCAAGATTGACACTGTCCATGAGCTAGACATTTAGCCCCGGCCCGACAATTTCCCTGCTTACAGCGCTGCCTTCACAGTCACAGCTCTGAAGCCAAATCTCTGCCCTTGACCTGCTAACCGGAGCAGTAAAATTCTCAGGGCCAGGCTAAAGGTCCAGCCCTGACAATCTAGTGGTAGGTGGGTGCTTCTTCTCCTGTGGGGACGGCCCCTTACAGGTGAAGTCCTGCTGATGAGACAAATCGATTCACTCATCTCTACTTTCAAACAATACCAGGATTGAAGCGTTCGCTCTTCTACACTGGACGAAATAGAGCCTTTAGAAATAGAGTCAACAGTGAAAGCAGCTGAAACCTGCAAGAACAGGCCCCATATCTCTAGCTTCTACACGGCCTGAGATATGAAGGGTTGAACATCCTTCCTCCCTCTGCTGCCTCCTCATGCGTGTAACAGCGGCTGCACATGTGGCCCAGCCTGTAACCACCCTGACACACAGAGCTGGTCCTCGGTATACAGTCTATAGCTCTCCTGGCAGGTCTACCCTTCAGCACATAGCAGTCACCTTGTACTGTTGTATCAGGATGTCCCTGGCGGTAGTGAATATCTTCTTATGTAACATATCTGAATACTGCGCCAGAGTATAATCATAATCAAATCCATAGATCTCAATGTCTCCCAGACAGATCTCATTGTTGGCGCATATGGTTGCTGGATTCAGCAGATTGCATACACCGGGAGGGAGAAGATCTGCAAAATAACAATAAAATAGGTTACTAGTTGTTTTCTACCTACAGCTGATCACATACATCCTAACAGAGTTGGTAACAGACCTGACTGCAGATTCCAGAAAAGCAACACAAGGGCCTTACATTCCCACATATGGTACAAATGGGCAATGCACGTAACGGGCAAATCTGATGGGAAGATCCAGTGGAAGGATTTGGCAGAATACAATAACCTCTTATGCTTACCATAACCACATTGGTTGCTACTGATTATTAGCGTTTTTCATCCCCTTCACCATAATGGTCTATGGAACATCAGCTGTATTACACACAAATGACGTACATTTTTGTCATTTTGCATCAAAGGGCTTGTTACTACAAGACACTTACTAATGTATTGTGATTGTCCATATTGCCTCCTTTGCTGGCTGGATTCATTTTTCCATCACATCGTACACTGTTCGTATAAGTGCTTACGACCACCCTCCAATCCAGCAGCGGTGGACGTGCTTGCACACTATAGGAAAAAGTGATGGCCTATGTGTACTCCCATGGCCTCGGGCACCAGAGAGGCTGGCGCCTTTTATTTCTGGGTCTCCCCGTGTCAACATCTGGTTTGACATGGGGCACATGGCCACCGCAGGGACGTGTGAACCATGCGGTGAAAAACAAGGGCATCGGCTGTGTGAACTCTGCATTGCATGTGGACCTGTTGACTTGAATGGGTTTGTGATATGGAACATATGGCAAAGGATAGGACATGTCCTATCTTTGGCGGAGTGGAGGCACGTACCCAGAAGGGCTTCAATGGGCTTCCAGGTTACCTTCAAATGATAAATGCCCCCGTGTGTTTTTTCATCACCTTTCTTTCTAGGACTGGTTGGCACACATCGTATGGCGGCATTTTTCACTGTGTCATTGGGGGGATGCGAAACAATGCATCAATTATAGCACATTATGAAAATGCTCCTATCTGCTGAAAAGCAAACACTGCGCCTATAGTAAGCCAAGCCAAAACAATACCAAAAAACTATGTGGACTTTTCCTCTTTAATATTTTTAGACAGACTAGACAAAAATCTCTGACAAAACACTTAAAGGAGTTGTCTCACTTCAATAAGGGTCCATTCCCACGTCCGCAAAATGGGTCCGCATCCGTTCCGCAATTTTGCGGAACGGGTGCAGACCCATTCATTTTCAATTGGGCCGGAATGTGCTGTCCGCATCCGCATTTGTGGATCCGCACTTCCGCGTCCGTTCCCGCAAAAAAATAGAACATGTCCTATTCTTGTCCGCAATTGCGGACAAGATTAGGCATTTTCTATTATAGTGCCAACGATGTGCGGTCCGCAAATTGCGGAATGCACATTGCCAGTGTCCGTGTTTTGCGGATCCGCAAAACACTTACGGACGTGTGAATGAACCCTAAATGGCATTTATCATGTAGATACAGTTAATACAAGGCACTTACTAATGTATTGTGATTGTCCATATTGCCTCCTTTGCTGGCTGGATTCATTTTTCCATCACATTATACACTGCTCGTTTCCATGGTTACGACCACCCTGCAATCCAGCAGCAGTCGTCGTGCTTGCACACTATAGGAAAAGGCACCAGCATATGTGCGCTCCCATGGTCCCGGCCACCAGAGAGGCTGATGCATTTTCCTATAGTATGCAAGCACGACCACCACTGCTGCTGTGCAGGGTGGTCGTGCCCATGGAAGCGAGCAGTGTATAATGTGGTGGAAAAATGAATCCAGCCAGCAAAGGAGGCAATATGGACAATCACAATACATTGTAAATGGCTTGTTTTAACTTTCTCTACATGATAAATGCAATTAAGTCTACTTTCACACTGGCGTTTTGGCTTTCTGTTTGTGAGATCCGTTCAGGGCTCTCACAAGAGGTCCAAAACGGATCAGTTTTGCCCTAATGCATTCTGAATGGAAAAGGATCCGCTCAGAATGCATCAGTTTGCCTCCGTTCAGTCTCTATTCCGCTCTGGAGGCGGACACCAAAACATTGCCTGCAGCATTTTGGTGTCAGTCTGATGAAACTGAGCAAAACTGATCCGTCCTGGCACACAATGTTTTCTATGACATAATCTGGCACAATAGACAACGGATCCGTCCCCCATTGACTTTCAATGGTGTTCAAGATCCGTCTTGGCTATGTTAAAGATAATACAAACGGATCCGTTCAGGTTGTATTATCTGAACGGATCTGTCTGTGCAGATCCAAAACGGATCCACACCAAACTCTAATGTGAAAGTAGCCTTACTGAAGTAAGTCAACCCATTTAAAAAATGATGCTGACTTTTCCTCTTCAATATTTTCCAACAAACTTTAAGTCTATCCCCGGAAAAGTATTACTAGGCAATGAGTAGGGCGCTGCAAATAACGTATTCTAGCAATACACATGCAACAGAAATATTGTTGTTTTTCATGTTCATTACATTTTCCTCCCTGGTAGCGCCCCCTGTTGTCTACCCTTCTAGTCCTCCTTCTCCTGCATTCAGTGGTGGACACAAGCTCAGTAGGTTCCTTGCCCCCTTCCTTCCCGCATTCATAGAAACATATAGCTATATGTCTCTACAGACGGTGAAGAAGAAAACTGTGGGGCCTTACATACTGTATGCATCTCTGGGGCTAGATGTATTTTGTATGCAGGGAAGGAAGGGGTTAAAAACAGCTAATTGCAATGCATCCTGGGAGACACAGGTGCTCGATGAGCTGTTGCCGTATTTTTTTTCTAAAACAACTGTGTGAACTACCGTTTTTTTTCTGGTGTTTTTTTTTTTTTTTTTTAAAGAGAAGATGTCAAAATGCCAGAAACAAATGCCAAAACACCCAAAACGCCACCTAATCAACAAAAACAAATTAGCAAAAAAAAACAACAAACACCTTCAGCTACCGTGTGGAGATGCCATTTTTTTTTTAAACTGACGGTGCAAAAACTCCACTAAAAACCTATGTATGAAGCCTCCCCAAAAAGAATTAAAAAAGTTTAACATTCATAAAATAACCACTTTAAATACATGTTAAAGGGGGTGTCCGGGTTCAGAGCTAAACCCGGACATACACATATTTTGACCCAGGCAGCCCCCCTGACAAGAGCATCAAAGCATTTTATGCTCCAATGCTCTACTTTGCCCTGCACTGAATACTGGGCTCCTCTTAAGGGCTCAAGGCGGAGGCTTCCACCCAGCAGTGAGCCCTGTGACGTCACTGGAACTGATGGGCGGGCTTTAGCGCTGCCCTAGCCCGTAAGCCGGCCCATCAGAGCCGGTGATGTCACCAAACACACTGCTGGGCGGAAGCCTCAGCCCGGCAGTGCGTTATTGTAAATAAAAAAGCCCTTGCCCTGCGCAATCCTGCACAGAGCAAGGGAGAGCATCGGAGCATGAACGGCTCCGAAGCTCATGTCAGGGGGGGCTGCCTGGGTGAAATTATGGGTTATCAGAGATAAAAAAAAAAAAAAGGAATAAAACATTCAAGGGGTTTAAATTAAGAAAATGAAAATACTTAAATATGACTTTATTATAAATACATTCCCAAATACCTTTATTAGTTATAATAGCTTGTTTTGTCTAGGGAGCAATCATTAGTAGAAATAAAATGGCTGCTGTCTTATTAGTACACACAAAATCTGTCCTAATCCCACAGCAGGACAAGTTACTTCACAACACTGAGCTAAAGAGCTGCCTCATCCTCCTCTCTGCTTGTCAGGGATTATGATCCTGAATACAGCTGATAAAATCTTCAGCTGAAACGCTGTAGGAATAGAGTTCATGAGGACAGACCAAAAATTTTTTTGGGGGGGGGGGGGGGGAGACATAAAGAGTAAGGCTGAGTTCACACGGGCGTGACAGATTTGTTCAGGATGCGTCCTGGGTGTACTGCGGCAAACCCGCGCTAGTAGGTACCCAATTGCAGTCAGTTTTGATTACAATAATAGGACAATAATAATACAATAATGGGACAATAATAGGACATGTTCTAACTGTTTGCTGAAGGGACATACGTAAATGGAATGCACACTGAGTAACTTCCGTTTTTTTTGCAGACCCATTGAAATGAATGGTTCCACAAAAAACAGAATAGACACGGAAAGAAAATACATTTGTGAGCATGAGGCCTAAAACAAAGACAAAAAAAATGATACAAACAGCACCACTACTAAAACTGAATGCAGCTTGCCCCTGGCAACAGTAAACAATGTATTCCTTATATAAAAAAGACCGTAGCAGAAAATAAACTAGTATTTTATTTACACTTTTTTTCTGACATGGTATAAAAAAATATTAAATTAAAAATGGTATAAAAAGAAAACCCAATGTGTCACCGAGGAAAATTGTTGCAAAAATGTATTTGAATATCCAAACGGAATAAAACGTTATTGCTTTCAAACATGTACTAAAAAAATGCTCATGAAATGGATAAAACAGCCAGTCCTGAACATTGGTTGTAGTGTTTTTAACAAAAAATATAATTAAAAAGCGCACCAAATGCCACTGAAAATGCAGGTCATAGCTGTGTGACCCAGCTGCTGCCGTTACAATTTCTATACTGCAGCGGTGCCCAACCATCTGGTAACACATGTATTTCTATGTCTTGTGGCTACTCACATGTATTTTTCATGTACTTTATCATTAGATGACGGGCGTTGCGGGAAAATGTGCGGGTGCGTTGCGGGAACACCCGCGATTTTTCCGCGCGAGTGCAAAACATTGTAATGCGTTTTGCACTCACGTGAGAAAAATCGCGCGTGTTTGGTACCCAAACTCGAACTTCTTCACAGAAGTTCGGGCTTGGGATCGGTGTTCTGTAAATAGCATTATTTTCCCTTATAACATGGTTATAAGGGAAAATAATAGCATTCTGAATACAGACTGCATAGTAAAACAGCGCTGGAGGGGTTAAAAAAATTAATAAAAATAACTCACCTTAATCCACTTGATCGCGGAGCCCGGCATCTGCTTCTGTCTGAATAGGACCTGTGGTGAGCATTAAGTACAGTTACAGGACCTTTGATGACGTCACTCCGGTCATCACATGGTACGTCACATGATCTTTTACCATGGTGATGGATCATGTGATGACCGGAGTGACGTCATCAAAGGTCCTGGAATGAATGCTCAGCACAGAAGGAGACAGACGAGATGCCGGCAGCGCCAGCAAGTGGATTAAGGTGAGTTAAATTTTTATTTTATTTTTTTAACCCCTCCAGCGCTAGTTTACTATGCATTCTGTATTCAGAATGCTATTATTTCCCCTTATAACCATGTTATAAGGGAAAATAATACTATTTACAGAACACCGATCCCAAGCCCGAACTTCTGTGAAGAAGTTCGGGTTTGGGTACCAAACACGCGCGATTTTTCTTACGCGAGTGCAAAATGCATTACAATGTTTTGCACTTGCGCGGAAAAATCGCGGGTGTTCCCGTGACGCACCCGCACATTTTCCCGCAACGCCCGTGTGAAAGAGGCCTTAAGGTTTATACTGGGGGTCATAGTCGCAAGTACGTTTTTTGACCAACCGTATTAACCCCTTCCTGACATCCGCCATAATACGACGACGGATGTGTGATCTTTAAAGATGACGCCTGCTCCCGAGCACCATAGCAGCCGGGTGCCTGCTGTTTTACACAGCAGACATCCAGGAATAATGTCTGCGATTGGCAGCAATGCCGATCGCGGACATTTAACACCTCAGATGCCGAGGTCAAATGTGACCATGGCATCTGAGAGACTGAAAACCCAGAAGCGTGCGCTTCCCCCCGGAGGGAGATTGTGTAAGTCGTTCCATTGAAGTAATAAGCAAGAACCTGTACCAGGTTTATTACTTGTATATTACAATTTAGGCTAGCAGGTGGCAGCACTGAATGGAAATATACCGACCTTTGTACAGGGTAATGGGTAAAATTCCATTACTTTTAGGCCTCATGCACACGGACGTTTTTTTTCACGGTCCGCAAAAACGGGGTCCGTAGGTCCGTGATCCGTGACCGCTTTTTCGTCCGTGGGTCTTCCTTGATTTTTGGAGGATCCACGGACATGAAAAAAAAGTCGTTTTGGTGTCCGCCTGGCCGTGCGGAGCCAAACGGATCCGTCCTGAATTACAATGCAAGTCAATGGGGACGGATCCGTTTGACGTTGACACAATATGGTGCCATTTCAAACGGATCCGTCCCCATTGACTTTCAATGTAAAGTCTGGAGTCCCTTTTATACCATCGGATCGGAGTTTTCTCCAATCCGATGGTATATTTTAACTTGAAGCGTCCCCATCACCATGGGAACGCCTCTATGTTGGAATATACTGTCGGATATGAGTTAGATCGTGAAACCTCATTTCCGACAGTATATTCTAACACAGAGGCGTTCCCATGGTGATGGGGACGCTTCTAGATAGAATATACTACAAACTGTGTACATGACTGCCCCCTGCTGCCTAGCAGCATCCGATCTCTTACAGGGGGCCGTCGTGATCAGCACAATTAACCCCTCAGGTGCCGCACCTGAAGGGGTTAATTGTACTATCATATCCCCCTGTAAGAGATCAGGGCTGCCAGGCAGCAGGGGGCAGACCCCCCCCCCCCCCCCCCCCAGTTTGAATATCATTGGTGGCCAGTGCGCCCCCCCCCCCCCCTTCCTCCCTCTATTGTAATAAATCGTTGGTGGCACAGTGTGCGCCCCCCATCCCTCTATAGCATTAACAACATTGGTGGCCAGTGTGCGGCCTCCCATCTCCCCCCCCCCCACCCCCCGATCATTGGTGGCAGCGGGTTACTAGCAATAGTACAATAGTAAAAGATTCATACTTACCTGGGAGCTGCGATGTCTGAGTCCGGCCGGGAGCTCCTCCTACTGGTAAGTGACAGTTCATTTAGCAATGCGCCGCACAGACCTGTCACTTACCAGTAGGAGGAGCTTCCGGCCGGACACGAACATCGCAGCAGCCAGCAGCAGGTAAGTATGAATCTTCTACTATTGTACTACTGCTAAGTAACCATGGCAACCAGGACTGTAGTAGCGTCCTGGTTGCCATGGTTACCGATCGGAGCCCCAGCGATTAAACTGGGACTCCGATCGGAACTCCGCTGCCACCAATGATGGGGGGGGGGGGGGGGTGGGAGGCCGCACACTGGCCACCAATGTTGTTAATGCTATAGAGGGAGGGGGGCCGATGGGGGGCGCACACTGTGCCACCAACGAATTATTACAATAGAGGGAGGGAGGGGGGGGGGCGCACACTGTGCCACCAACGAATTATTACAATAGAGGGAGGGGGGGGCCGCACTGGCCACCAACCTATTATTACAATAGAGGGGGGGGGGGCGCACTGGCCACCAATGATATTCAAACTGGGGAGGGGGGGGAGGGTCTGCCCCCTGCTGCCTGGCAGCCCTGATCTCTTACAGGGGGATATGATAGTACAATTACCCCTTCAGGTGCCGCACCTGAAGGGGTTAATTGTGCTGATCACGGCCCCCTGTAAGAGATCGGGTGCTGCCAGGCAGCAGGGGGCAGTCTTGTACACAGTTTGTAGTGTATTCTAACTAGAAGCGTCCCCATCACCATGGGAACGCTTCTGTGTTAGAATATACTGTCGGATCTGAGTTTTCACAAAGTGAAAACTTAGATCTGAAAAAGCTTTTATGCAGACGGATCTTTGGATCCGTCTGTATGAAAGTAACCTACGGCCACGGATGCCAATCTTGTGTGCATCCGTGTTCTTTCACGGACCCATTGACTTGAATGGGTCCGTGAACCGTTGTCCGTCAAAAAAATAGGACAGGTCATATTTTTTGGACGGACAGGAAACACGGATCACGGTCTCGGCTGCAAAACGGTGCGATTTTTCCACGGACCCATTGAAAGTCAATGGGTCCGCGAAAAAAAACGGAAAATGGCACAACGGCCACGGATGCACACAACGGTCGTGTGCATGAGGCCTTATACAAATTGCAATCTAATGGTTGCATGTTGGGGTCCACCTGGGTGCCTAAAAACAAGCATAAAAATAGTTTTTTAAAAATACTAAAAAATTAAAAAATAGTTAAAATATAAAAAAATAAAAAAAACGTATCCCAGAAGTAAAATGTGGTAACAGGAAAAAAAAAAAAACAATATGGCTGATAGGCCGGTATTTCATAACTTCATCTTCCCCAAAAGATGTAATCAAAATTAATCAAAAAGTCATACACAATAAAAACTAAAGATTGTCTCGCCAAAAAAGTCTACAGCTTTGTAGAATTAACTATAAAAAAGGTTATGGTGGTCAGAATATGATGATTTTACCTTTTCGCTACCAGCGCCGTGCAAGCATGACGCCCGCTCGCGCGTGCAGCGGACATCATGGCCAGCAAGTCTCTGCGGTTTCAAACAGCAGAGACCTGCGGCTAATTACTGCAACCGGCAATAATGCCAATCGTGGCAATTAAATGCTTTAGATGCCGTGATCAAGTGAGATCAAGGCACCTGAATGCGCAAAAACCCAGTACTGAAGTCCCGTGCGGCCAATCGGGACTTCAGTGCATGCGCTGAATGCACTGAGTATCTATGAAGAAATTCAAAGCATCAATACTGCAATTCTTATTTTGGCCACCAGATGGCAGGCCAACATAAGAAATGAGCAAAATCCAAATAAATTGGTTTTTTTTTAAATCCCTTATAGGTCAAAATAAAAAAAAACATAATTTATAAAGTCATTTATGAGCCTTAAAATGATGATAAATATAAATATATAAAAAATATAAAAAAGTTTAAATCACCCCCCTTTCCGTATAATAAAAAAAAAAAAACTAAATAACAATAAAATATAAATATCCTGGGTATCACCGTGACCGAAAACGCCAATAATATTAATATCTAAAAAAAAAAAAAATCCAATACGGCGAATGGCGTAATGGAAAAAAGGGTCAAAATGACAGATTTGACATTTTTTCATTGCTTCTCTTACACAAAAAAAATGAAATAAAATGTGATGCAAAAGTCACGCACACTCCAAAATGGTATCAATAAAAACTATGAATTGTACTGCTAAAAATTAGCCCCTAAACAGCTCAGTAGACATAAGTATAAAAAGGTTATGGGGGTCAGAATATGGTGATGTAAAAAAAAATAATAATAAAAACTCAAAGTTTAAATTCATTTTTACACTATTATACACATAAAAAAAAACTATACATATGGGGCATCGTTGCAATCGTACTGACCCAGAGATTGAAGGGCATGGGTCAGTTTTGCCATAAGCAAAACCTGTAAAACGGTGGAGGAATTGCATTTTTTTTCCAATTCCAACCCATTTGGAATTTTTTTCCCGCTTCCCACTACATTTTATGCCATAATTAATGGTGGCGTTAGAAAGTACAACTTGTCCCCGCAAAAAATAAGCCCTTATAAAGCTATGCGACTGGAAATATATAAAAAAAAAAAGTTATGGCTCACGGAAAATAGGGAAGAAAACCGAAAACGCAAAAAAGAAAAAAGAAACTCCGGTAATCAAAGGGTTAAAGAAAATTTTTTTTTACCAAAGTTTTTTAATTAAAACACAAGAAAAAATACATAAATGTGGTATCGCTGTAATCGTACTGATCCGGCGAATGAGAGTAAAAGGTCAGTTTTACTCTACAGTGAACGTCGTAAAAACAAAAGCCATGAAACTGTGGCAGAATTTAAAAAAAAATCCAATTCCATCCCATTTTCCGGCTTCCCAGTACATCCTAGGCAATATCAAACAGCTCCAATAGGAAAGTGCACCTTGTCTCACAAAAACCAGGCCCTCACATCACATGGCTGTGTGAGCAGAGAAATAAGAAAAAGCTTTGGCTCCGGGAAGGCAGGGAGTTAAAAACTAAAGAAGGGGTTAAGTCTCACGGCCGGTGTCGAAGAGTTTTTGATAGTTGGGGGGGAGTAAGGGGTAACACTGGCCTTGGTAAATGTGCCCCACTGTATGTCTGATACATAAATACAATATTTCGGTCGGTAATACTACATTAAGTTTTATTTTTGGCCCCTGGGGTTGGTTCAGTGTAATGTGGCCCCCAACCAGAAAGGGCTGTGCACCCCTGGGTTTCAGCTTTCCATGCTCCTGACTGGCAGCGATAACTAGCAGTGCCCCTCCCCCACTCCGACACCTGCTCCCGCACATCTCCCGCACCCCCGCACTTACCGTACACCAGCTTCTTCATCTCATGGTAGCGGCTCCACAGCTGGGCTCTGTTATCCACTTTCTCCGGGGCACTAAGGTCCACTGGGGTTGTGCCACATTCGGTGCCAGCCTGCTGCTCCTGGTGAGGGGGGGTACTAAGCTGGGCACATAACACCCGACTGCGCCCCGAAAAACCCGACCTTCCCCGCGCACACAGCGCAGACATTGTGCTGCAGTAATCTGTCCGCAGCCGGGGAAAGCAATGCGCCCCCTGTGGTGGGCTGGGGAACTGCAGGGAGACTCGTCAGCGGAACAAAAAAAAAAAACATTCTTGGGAAACGATCCGGTGTGAGCCACCTTATTGGGAAACGATCCGGTGTGAGCCGCCTTATTGGGAAACGATCCGGTGTGAGCCGCCTTATTGGGAAACGATCCGGTGTGAGCCGCCTTATTGGAAAACGATCCGGTGTGAGCCGCCTGTCTGCAAACTAGTGACAGGAAGGAACAGAAGAAAGTGTCCAGAGCTGCTCCATCTGCCCCCGCAGCAGTCTGTCGGACAGGGCCTCTGTGATGCATCTTGCTTCAAACTTTATGTAAATCCCTGGAAAAATTATAAAATATTTTACCAATCACCATCTTAGCTCTATAGGGTAATGTATGCTGCGTTTATGCCATGGCAGATCTCCCAAGTGCCCCACTTTTGGAGGGACAGTCCCTACATTTGACACAAGTCCCTCTTTGCTTCTTAAAAAAAAAAGAAAATACTTAAAGGGGTTGACCACTTACTGGCTACTTGTGCCCAGTGTGTATGTAAGATGACTAAATGGCACTTACCAATGTAGCCTTTGTAGATGTTCAGTGCTATCGGCTATAATTCATGTCATGTCCCCTTGTTAGGCAAATCTTCTGTGCTGTCCAAAAATGGCCGCTGATGGAGGGTCATGTGACCAGACAAATCGCCTCCATGCAGGGGGGGGGGGGCTGCACCGCCAATTAGGCAAAGTGCGGCGATCGCCCCAGGCGGCACGGCCCTGGCGACAAGTGGGGGGCGCCAGTGACAGGGCAATGAGCGCTCATCTCCATAGTCATCTGTATCACCGTCTCCCTTCCCTGTTCCTCTGATAGGCTGCAGGCACTAGACCTGCAGCCTATCAGAGGCCGGTGACGTCATCGCACCGTCTGAGCCATACAGCGGGGGACACAGGCCGGAAGAGGCCTGCATCGCATCGCTGCCAGCCTGATGGAGGTAAGTATAAGTGTTTATTTTTTTTTATATGGTACAATACTTGTTACTGGCACATGATTGGGGGCATCTATAGGGGCACATCTTACTGTCACATTATTGGGGGGCACTTACTGGCACATTATTGGGTGGCTCTGTGGGGGCATCTATGGGGCACTTGTTACTGGCATATTATTAGGGGCATCTACTGAGGCCACAAAGAAGGGGTATTTTATATGGGGGGCTCTGTATAGGGGCATTTTATACTGGGATACATTATAGTGGGTACTATGAGGTCATCTACGTGGGCACTAAGAAGGGGTATTTTATATTTGCAAATTATGGGGGACACTGAGGGCATCTACTGGGGCACTATATATGGGGCATTTTATACTGGTACATTATGGGGGGCACTAGGAGAAATGGGGGAGAGGAGCACTATGGGGGCATTTACTGGGGGCACTATATAGGGGTATTTTATACTAGCACATTATGGGGACATTAGCTCAACTGGGGGCACACATTATAAGGGGGCATTATATTACTAGTATGGGCACTATGGAAGCATTATTACTTCTGGGGCACAGTGGGGACATGTTGGGGGCACTGTAGGAGCACTATTACTGCCATGTGTGCTCTAGCAGAGAATTATTACTATTGGTGGGAGTTTTGGGGGCACTATTACTGAGGGGCCCCTTGGCACAGTAAGCTTACCACAATTATTTTTGGGGGACGTTATGTTTACACTATTAGTGTCAGGGGCACTATTTCCTGGGCGCAGTTATTTTAGGGCACTGTGTGCCAATAATTATTGAAGGGCACTATCTGCATGGTACTAGTATTATCAGGGGGTTTATCTGTTTCTGCAGTATAGTATTGGGGAGCACAGCGGCACAGTATTGGGGGTCGTAGGATGCTTTGTCCAGAAGATGGGAGGATGATGGAAAAGTAGTAGACTGATTTTTTTTTTTCAAACTACAGAGACGAGAAATGGCTGAAAAATGGTGGTCTTAAGGCGTCTTTCACACGACCGTATGGCTTTTTCAGTGTTTTGCGGTCCGTTTTAAACGGATCCGTTGTTCCGTTTTTTGTTTCCGTTCCGTTTTTCCGTTCCGTTTTTCCTTATGGTATATACAGTATACAGTAATTTCATAGAAAAAATTGGGCTGGGCATAACATTTTCAATAGATGGTTCCGCAAAAAACGGAACGGATACGGAAGACATACGGATGCATTTCCGTATGCATTCCGCTTTTTTTGCGGACCCATTGACTTTAATGGAGCCTCGGAACGTGATTTGCGGCCAAATATAGGACATGTTCTATCTTTCAACGGAACGGAAATACAGAAACGGAATGCATACGGAGTACATTCCGTTTTTTTTGCGGAACCATTGAAATGAATAGTTCCATATGCGGAACGCAAAAAACGGCCCGCAAAACGAAAAAAAAAAAACCGGTCGTGTGAAAGAGGCCTAAAGGAGATGAGGAAAGAGAACATGTCTCCTCATGAACTCCATTCCTACAGAGATTTAGCTGAAGATCTTATCAGTTATATTCAGGATCATAATCCCTGACGAGCAGAGAGGAGGATGAGGCAGCTCTCCCTTTTCTGGGTTCCTATTATAGAAATGCCTAGCATTATCCAATACGTTCAAGAATAGGACATGTTCTAGAACGTATGGAACAACCGCACGGATGTGGACAGCACACAGATGACATGGTGCGCGGTATGCACTTCTGAATGGACACGGATCAAAAATATGGTCATGTCCCCAAGGCTTCATAGCGTTTTATCATACAGTCAGTTCGTATGTGACAGCGGATCTATTGTCATCATGCAAACACAAGATCCGCGTCCACATAAGAACGTACCGCATGATAAATCCCTATGATGCAGTCAGTTTGGGTCAGGGGAGTCGCAGTCGGCCGGGGAGATGCGGCCGTCACACAGACCAGGCTTCCCGACTGAAGGCAGTTCTGTGAATCAGCCCTGGCTCTTGTTTTATACAGCTGAAATAAAGGGTTCAGTCACCTGTGCTATTCAGTAGAGTCGAGCAGGATGCCCATGTGTCCCAGCCAAATGCATGTCAAAAGGACCCCTTTTTGGTACATATTTAGGCATTAAACTGTATGGGCTACTCACTGTAGACATGGGGGGTATGTAGCTATATTGACAATGAAGGCACCTAGTAATGTCAGGGTTAATTCACACACTGCATCATGTCATACCCCTGACAACTTTCTTAGGCCTTGTCTAGAAAGAAAGAAAGAAACAACCAGATATCAACAACATATCATTTGTTGGGCACTTGCCCACTCATACCAACACAGAACCAGTACTGGCGCAGGGATCTCCCCTTCTGCCAGATCAGGTCTCTTTTCCTCCTCCATTGCCTCCGATCAGGACCATCTTGTAAGGCAAGAAAATGGTAAATCAGCAATATATAGACCCGTTGAGGATTCAAAGGATAGAGGAGATTAAAATTATTTTTATATATATATATATAGAGAACAAAAATCGGACTGCACTCCAAGCAACTCTTCAGAAAATGTGTTTATTCACCCATTTGGTGGCAAAAGCGACGTTTCGGCTCAAGCATGAGCCTTTCTCAAGCTTGAGAAAGGCTCATGCTTGAGCCGAAACGTCGCTTTTGCCACCAAATGGGTGAATAAACACATTTTCTGAAGAGTTGCTTGGAGTGCAGTCCGATTTTTGTTCTCTATAAGTGGGTAAGCACCTTTTACCGTACTTGGACATTGCACCCGTCCTGTTTTTCCATACTTCCTAGGGTGGTGCTGCCAGTGGTTTTTTTCCTATATATATATATATATATATATATATATACACACACACTGCTCAAAAAAATAAAGGGAACACTTAAAGAACACAATGTAACTCCAAGTCAATCACACTTCTGTGAAATCAAACTGTCCACTTCGGAAGCAACACTGAGTGACAATCAATTTCACATGCTGTTGTGCAAATGGGATAGACAACAGGTGGAAATTATAGGCAATTAGCAAGACACCCCCAATAAAGGAGTGGTTCTGCAGGTGGTGACCACAGATCACTTCTCAGTTCCTATGCTTCCTGGCTGATGTTTTGGTCACTTTTGAATGCTGGCGGTGCTTTCACTCTAGTGGTAGCATGAGACGGAGTCTACAACCCACACAAGTGGCTCAGGTAGTGCAGCTTATCCAGGATGGCACATCAATGCGAGCTGTGGCAAGAAGGTTTTCTGTGTCTGTCAGCGTAGTGTCCAGAGCATGGAGGCGCTACCAGGAGACAGGCCAGTACATCAGGAGATGTGGAGGAGGCCGTAGGAGGGCAACAACCCAGCAGCAGGACCGCTACCTCCGCCTTTGTGCAAGGAGGAGCACTGCCAGAGCCCTGCAAAATGACCTCCAGCAGGCCACAAATGTGCATGTGTCTGCTCAAACGGTCAGAAACAGACTTCATGAGGGTGATATGAGGGCCCGACGTACACAGGTGGGGGTTGTGCATACAGCCCAACACCGTGCAGGACGTTTGGCATTTGCCAGAGAACACTAAGATTGGCAATTTCGCCACTGGTGCCCTGTGCTCTTCACAGATGAAAGCAGGTTCACACTGAGCACATGTGACAGACGTGACAGAGTCTGGAGACGCCGTGGAGAATGTTCTGCTGCCTGCAACATCCTCCAGCATGACCGGTTTGGCATTGGGTCAGTAATGGTGTGGGGTGGCATTTCTTTGGAGGGCCGCACAGCCCTCCATGTGCTAGCCAGAGGTAGCCTGACTGCCATTAGGTACCGAGATGAGATCCTCAGACCCCTTGTGAGACCATATGCTGGTGCGGTTGGCCCTGGGTTCCTCCTAATGCAAGACAATGCTAGACCTCATGTGGCTGGAGTGTGTCAGCAGTTCCTGCAAGACGAAGGCATTGATGCTATGGACTGGCCCGCCCGTTCCCCAGACCTGAATCCAATTGAGCACATCTGGGACATCATGTCTCGCTCTATCCACCAACATTACGTTGCACCACAGACTGTCCAGGAGTTGGCAGATGCTTTAGTCCAGGTCTGGGAGAAGATCCCTCAGGAGACCGTCCGCCACCTCATCAGGAGCATGCACAGGCGTTGTAGGGAGGTCATACAGGCACGTGGAGGCCACACATACTACTGAGCCTCATTTTGACTTGTTTTAAGGACATTACATCAAAGTTGGATCAGCCTGTAGTGTGTTTTTCCACTTTAATTTTGAGTGTGACTCCAAATCCAGACCTCCATGGGTTGAAAAATTTGATTTCCATTTTTTTATTTTTGTGTGATTTTGTTGTCAGCACATTCAACTATGTAAAGAACAAAGTATTTCAGAAGAATATTTAATTAACTCAGATCTAGGATGTGTTATTTTTGTGTTCCCTTTATTTTTTTTAGCAGTATATATATATATATATATATATATTATATATATATATATATATATATATACACTGCGTGCAGAATTATTAGGCAAATTAGTATTTTGACCACATCATCCTCTTTATGCATGTTGTCTTACTCCAAGCTGTATAGGCTCGAAAGCCTACTACCAATTAAGCATATTAGGTGATGTGCATCTCTGTAATGAGAAGGGGTGTGGTCTAATGACATCAACACCCTATATTAGGTGTGCATAATTATTAGGTAACTTCCTTTCCTTTGGCAAAATGGGTCAAAAGAAGGACTTGACAGGCTCAGAAAAGTCAAAAATAGTGAGATATCTTGCAGAGGGATGCAGCACTCTTAAAATTGCAAAGCTTCTGAAGCGTGATCATCGAACAATCAAGCGTTTCATTCAAAATAGTCTACAGGGTCGCAAGAAGCGTGTGGAAAAACCAAGGCGCAAAATAACTGCCCATGAACTGAGAAAAGTCAAGCGTGCAGCTGCCAAGATGCCACTTGCCACCAGTTTGGCCATATTTCACAGCTGCAACATCACTGGAGTGCCCAAAAGCACAAGGTGTGCAATACTCAGAGACATGGCCAAGGAAAGAAAGGCTGAAAGACGACCACCACTGAACAAGACACACAAGCTGAAACGTCAAGACTGGGCCAAGAAATATCTCAAGACTGATTTTTCTAAGGTTTTATGGACTGATGAAATGAGAGTGAGTCTTGATGGGCCAGATGGATGGGCCCGTGGCTGGATTGGTAAAGGGCAGAGAGCTCCAGTCCGACTCAGACGCCAGCAAGGTGGAGGTGGAGTACTGGTTTGGGCTGGTATCATCAAAGATGAGCTTGTGGGGCCTTTTCGGGTTGAGGATGGAGTCAAGCTCAACTCCCAGTCCTACTGCCAGTTTCTGGAAGACACCTTCTTCAAGCAGTGGTACAGGAAGAAGTCTGCATCCTTCAAGAAAAACATGATTTTCATGCAGGACAATGCTCCATCACACGCGTCCAAGTACTCCACAGCGTGGCTGGCAAGAAAGGGTATAAAAGAAGAAAATCTAATGACATTGCCTCCTTGTTCACCTGATCTGAACCCCATTGAGAACCTGTGGTCCATCATCAAATGTGAGATTTACAAGGAGGGAAAACAGTACACCTCTCTGAACAGTGTCTGGGAGGCTGTGGTTGCTGCTGCACGCAATGTTGATGGTGAACAGATCAAAACACTGACAGAATCCATGGATGACAGGCTTTTGAGTGTCCTTGCAAAGAAAGGTGGCTATATTGGTCACTGATTTGTTTTTGTTTTGTTTTTGAATGTCAGAAATGTATATTTGTGAATGTTGAGATGTTATATTGGTTTCACTGGTAAAAATAAATAATTGAAATGGGTATATATTTGTTTTTTGTTAAGTTGCCTAATAATTATGCACAGTAATAGTCACCTGCACACACAGATATCCCCCTAAAATAGCTAAAACTAAAAACAAACTAAAAACTACTTCCAAAAATATTCAGCTTTGATATTAATGAGTTTTTTGGGTTCATTGAGAACATGGTTGTTGTTCAATAATAAAATGAATCCTCAAAAATACAACTTGCCTAATAATTCTGAACTCCCTGTATATATATAGCAGTGTAGGTAAGCAGTATAATCCAGAAGAGAGTAGTCACAGAAAACTACGCCGGCCAGCTACCCTTTTAACTGCTCCTGCCCCCTTCTCCCAGCGCGTATAGAACGTAAATCCGGCATCCCTGAACCACTCGCAGAGAGACGCGGCCTTCCAGAAGACATGATCCCCTCATGGATCCCGGCCGCATGCGGTGGAACGCAACACCCCCTCCTGGGGCTGCTTCCCCTTCAACTCCAACATCGTGTCGCCTCAATCCCATAGAGGAGCACACGCACCTACCGCAAGAGCCGGGTGGAAGCCCTGGACAACCACCGGATCCTAGGGTCCTGCCAGACCATCCTCTGGGCGATAGACCCCAGCAGGTATTTACCACATAGCCCTCCAGAACATCTCTGGGACTTCCAGGCTACCTGTATAGACCTGAAAAATAAACTGCAGGTCTCCCACTCCCGGGCAAGGAAACCACTGAGGTGGGAGAGGGGCTCCACCTTTGTATTGTGCAGGTTTCCTGTCGCTGGGGGGCAGATCCTCTCGCTGTGGTGCTGTCGTGGGGGAAGGAAAAAAATACGTTTGTGTGCATCAGCTCTTAGGCTACATTCACACGACCGTATTTTTGGTACACTTACCATTTTTCCTTTTTTTTTGGAGCGTATCCGGACCCATTAATTTCTATGGGCCTACATAAAATGTGGACAGCACATGGATGTCCTCCGCATGCTGTCTGCATTCGTGCAGAAAATGATAGAACATGCCTTTTTCTTGTCAGTTTTGCAGACAACAATAGGCATTTTATCAATGGAGCCTGCGAAAAGTGCAGGCTGCACATGGCCGGTATCTGCATTTTGTGGATCTGCGGTTTACGAGCTGCAAAACAGATACATCCGTGTGGATATAGCCTTAGGCTAGGGCTACACAGCAACCTTGGTCGCAACAAGTATTGGGAAACCGAAGATCGCTGTGTAACAGTGCAGCCTCACATGTGAATGGGATCTTGGTGAAATTCAAAAGCTTCCATGACTACGACACCAGAATCGCAACAAGACAGCAGTGGTGGATCATTTGCGATTTTGGCAACTTTGAGAGTCATGCTGCGACCCCACTGACTTGTGAGGCTGCACTGCTACGTAGTGATCTTTGGAAGATCCCCATGTGTCCCCCAGCCTAATGCTTCATTCAAGCCAGGATTGGAGCCTCCACAGACGTTGGCCCCTTTTAGACGAGCGTATTGAGTTCTGGCTCAGGATTTGGGATATAAAATTCTGACTATATACGCATTGTCCGAAAGCGGCCATAAGGTATAAGAGAAAGATCTGCACCTGGTTTTGCCTCACAATCACTGATGGAAATCACTGACCAAACACTGACATGTGAATGAGGCTTAAACAGGAGTTTTTGCTGCTGATAATAAGCAAAGCGAATGGGGGACATATATCAAATATCATTATAGATCGTTGATAGGGGCTTGTTATTAGGCCAGCATCGGCCCAACTAAGAGGACCCTTAGTAATAATTACTTCTTCTATTGACTATGGTAACCTCTCCTTTATGTGGAAATGATAGAATTATTGCTCCAGGTAATTTAGATACAGGACTAGTGCAGGGTTACATGGCAAAAACATCCCTCTCCTAACTCTAGGTGCAGAAGTGGTAACAACACTCTGGGGTGTTACACTTGTGTTTTCAAGTTCGGTGTACAAGGTTCGGGTTATCTAAGAATTGTATTATTAATTCCGCTTCCACAGACTATAAGTTATAGCAGAAGCCATAACGGAATTCTTAGATAACCCGAACTTCAAAACACTACTTCGCTTAACACTAGGTATATGCTAAACAGACTATCACAGAAGATAGATACCTACATAAACATACAGATACCAGGGAGTACAGGGGAAAAGAAAACCCCAAATAGAGATAGCAATAACACAAATCCAGGAGAACAGGACGGTGAGGGAAACATATCTACCCTACACTGAAACCTAGACTCTCTAATGCAACTTTTTTGTGCTAGAAAAGTGGAGTGTGTGTGTGTGTGTGTATGTGTGCATGTATGTGTGTGTGTGTATGTGTGTATGTGTGTGTGCATGTATGTGTGTGTGTGTATGTGTGTGTGCATGTATGTGTGTGTGTGTGTGTGTGCATGTATGTGTGTGTGTGTATGTGTGTGTGTGTATGTGTGTGTGTGTGTGTGTATGTGTGTGTGTGTGTGTATGTGTGCATGTATGTGTGTGTGTGTATGTGTATGTGTGTGTATGTGTGTGTGCATGTATGTGTATGTGTGTGTGTGTATGTGTATGTGTGTGTGCATGTATGTGTGTGTGTGTGTGTGTGTGTATGTGTGTGTGTGTGTGTGCATGTATGTGTGTGTGTGTATGTGTGTGTGTAGGGAGGTGATACATTTCCCCATAGAAGTAGTGAGTAAAACTTAGATCATACAGGTTAAAACTGCTCCAGATTTATCTCAGATTTGGATGTTGAATGATAAATGACATCCTTCTTCAGACTGTCTGCAGTGTCCTGAAACACACTGCTTAATATTGTGATTGTGTTTCAGGAAATTGTGCTTGTGCCTGAGTTCCCATAAAGTTGCACAGGATGAGGGAGGTTCTAACAAGCCTCCCAGGGCTGTCTCCACCCTGCACTCTGGGAAGAGAAGAAGAAGGAGGAGAGTGTGATGTCTGAGGAAAAGCTGCACCTCAGCAGCCATCTTGGAGAGTTACCTAAACTCCAGAGTTAGTTGCATGTACCAGCCCAAAGAAGGGATAGATTACAGAAGATCCAGGAAACCCACAGAGGGAGTGAGAATATAGGTAAATGAAGGTAATTGTCATTTATAAGGCTCTAGCCTCCTCTGCATCTGGTGGAGAGATTCTAAGCTACTGGCTGCCCAAGATAACCAAAGACATAAATGCCACCTGGCAGGAGAGAGTATTCCTAGAGAGGATACAGAAGTATACGACTATACAATATAGCAGAGATAGTACATCCCTCCAGCCTGGAGCAACAATAGAAGAAGATTGATTGCTATAGAGTAAAACAACCCCTTTATGCCACTTTTGGGAACTAACCTGAACCATTGTAGAAGCTGCCTTGCTGTAATTGACTTTTGCACACATTGATGACCTTTGGATCAGCTTCAGTAAAGTACTGGGAATGTGTTAACAGGTCTCCTTATTGTGCAAACTTATCACCTATTTGCACCTTTCAGTGCTGGCGTCACAAACACCAGGGACCCTGCCTCCATGGCACCTTAAACTCAGACCACCAAGGGCACCTCAACCTCCATCTGGCAGGAGTCCCTGGACAACAGAGGGTGCCCTGAGGGCACTGGTGCCGTCCTTCCATTCAATGCACGCCGGCCCAGGGAGCTCTACAGAACTGTAAGTAAACTACTACTACCCCCATCGGCCCACCAACACTCACATATTGCCCCTGCGGCCCGGTCGCTGCATGTCTAATCTAAGTTTAACCACTTGTTACAGCACTTTGCTTACTTTACAACAAAGGAGTGCAACTAAATGATAACAATTTTTTCTGCACATTGTTGTATCTTAAGCCACGTCCTCTTTCCAGTAGGCTGCACCACCTTCTCACTAACTCTGGTCAGGTAAGGTAGGAAAAGTGTTTTGAAAAGCATGTGCTCCATTTTTCTCACAAATTATACCTGAACTCTGGTACATTGATTAGTAAATTCCTCCCACTCTCTATAATTCTGTGAGGAGGAAAAAACTTTAAAGGAATTGTCCCAAAATATAAATTGATCCACAGGATATGAAATAAGTGTCTAATCACGAGAACCAGGGTCTCTAGATGCCTGAATGAATGGGGCAGTGGTAGAACAGGTGAGCTGCTTTTCCATTCATTCTCATGTTGATTGTTGAATGCCGTAGATAGCCGAGTACAGCACCATTTATTCAGGGAACTTGGACCCCTATTCTTGTGAGCGGTAGTGGTCCTAACATTCAGAACCCCATCAATTAGATACTTATGCCCTATACTGTGGATAGGGGATTTGTCTGTATATTGGGACAACCCTTTCAAATTACAGTCCATTTTATATCTGAACCATTAAAACTTAGATTTAAAGTCACAAGGCTTGTATGAAAATATAAAAAGAGATGAATGGAGCGGAGCTACAATTCCAGACACAGCCTCTGGATATGAGTGGTGCTGTTTCTGGTGAATAAATTTATTTTATTTTTTCTAATTTCATACAATACCTTTGAATGCATTTCTTAGTATTAGAAAAAAATAGAGGCCACACAAGTTTAAATATTAAATCAATTATTTATTTCTATTATTAATAGGGACTATAAAGTCCCTAACTCTAAAGCTGTTGATCCAGAAGAAGGCAAAAACCTGGACACATTCAGGCAATTTGTGACACAGGAAAAATTCCTCCTCGACCCCGGGAAAAGGCAATCAGTTCTAGAACCCTGGATCAAAGCCATTAACTAGATGCTAATTATTATTAAATATTACCCTTAATGCTAATATTGTTTTTATTTTACTCTATGTTAGAATATAATTACTATTATCCTAAAATTCCAATGTAACAATATTACTACTATCCTATAAATGATAATAAGGTCCCTAACACCTAAAGCTTTGATCCAGAAGAAGGCAAAAACCTGGAAACATTCAGCCAATTTGTGACACAGGAAAAAATTCCTTCTCGACCCCGGGATAAGGCGATCAGTAGAACCCTGGACCAAAGCATTATTTAGTTGCTAATTACCGTAATATTACACTATTAAAAGAAATACTAGTTATATTTTTTGTTTATTTTTTTTATTTAGTTTATTATTGACACTATTACTAATCCTAAGATAGAACTATAATTTGATATACTATTAATGCTATAATTTTACTGCTTTTGACCCTAAAGCTGTAATCCAAATACCTGTATTATTCTATCCTAAATTTAAAATTTGAAAATTATAATAATACGATGCTATAAATAATAATGTTCCTAACACTTGATCCAAAAGAAGGCAAAAACCTGGACACATTCAGCCAATTCGTGACACAGGAAAAATTCCTTCTCGACCCCGGGAAAAGGCGATCAGTTTGAGAACCCTGGATCAAAGCCATTAACTAGTTGCTAATTATTATTAAATATTACCCTTAATGCTAATATCGTTTTTATTTTTTTTATTTTTTAAATAAATACTAGCTATATTTTTATTTTAGTATAGCATTATTATTATTGACACTATTACTAATCTTAAACTAGAACTATAATTATTAATTATGCAATACTATTAATGCTATAATTTTATTTTGATCCTAAAGCTATTATTATCTACTTACCTGTACTATTCTATCCTTATTTTAATATATTTTAATACAAAAATTAAACTATTATTAAAACTATGCTAATACCCTATAACTGTTGATCCAGAAGAAGGCAAAAAACCTGGACACAAATAGCCAATCCGTGACACAGGAAAAAAATTCCTTCTCGACCCCGGGAAAAGGCGATCAGTTTCAAAACCCTGGATCAATAATTTTTATGAATTTTCTACTTTTTGTACATTTTTAAAACTTACTGTTGAACTAGTCCTAGTTATATTATTTCTATTGCTATTATTACTAACACTTATGTTCTTACTTTCTGCTATTAAAATGTAAATAGATTAAAATGAATTTTAACTATTGCAGTTGTTAAAGGGGTTAACCGACAGTAAAAGAGTGGCCCAGACCTGCATGACTCAGGGTGGGGATGATGCTAACCTGCTCCACACTGCTGGATTCGGTCTGTTGGTTCTCCTGGGAAGGCAGTTTCATTCCTACATGCACCAAAGACATCATGTGTTGACAAGGCTAAATGTGACTGATCCAGCCAATACTAGGCCTCCACAGTGACCTGCTCCCACTGCATCACATGTGACATCACGCATGACACAAGGGAAGCAGGTCACCAATAACACTTATGATTGGCTACAGCAGTGACATGTGTCCCTATCAACGGACGTTGTCCTCGGCGCACGTAGAAGAACTGCCGGCCCTGGAGCAGGTCTCGGAAACTTTTTTACTGTTGGATAGCCCCTTTAAACAACAGTTTTGAGGAAGAGTAGCCTGAATAGGGTTGTCCATATGATGTTCCTCTTGCCCTGCATGTTGCAGTTGACATAGTGGCGGATAGAATGCTGCCTAATCCTGTTTCTCCTCTATGTCTGCTTTTGAACTCCGCCTTTTGGGTCAGATATCATTATTAATATCCTGGCTGGAGTTGTCTTCTTTGCTTTTTTTCTTCTGTGGCCTTTATTTCTTCTTTCCTCTTTTTCACTGGTCTCTTCTTATCTTCCTCGCTGATGTTCTCCATCTCTTCCTTATATTCTATCTCTTCTTCCATGGCCTTTCCTTCTTCCTCTAGTCCAATGGCCTCTTCCTCCTTTTTTTACTGATGATGTTGTTGTCCTCCTCACTGGTGTTCTCCTTCCTCTTCTTATCTTCTTTCTTTTCTTGCCTGTTGAATACCTGAATTTTCATCATCTTCGTGGGCTCTTCATCATCCAGCCCTTCACACAACAGTCTAGCAATTGCTCGTTGTGCCTTATATTTATCCCTTGGTCTTGGTTCTTCATCCGGTATCGAAAACTGCCTTTGAGCAAGCAAGCTTGTTGGCATGAGGCGCTAGGGAAACAAGAAATGCGTAAATTTTTCTATTCATATGACCATCTAGAGCTATAGAAACATCATCAAAAAATCTTTAAAAACACAACAGCATGGTTACTCACCTCCTTCTTGAAGAGAGGAGAAGGGAGGAGTTTTATACAATATGCCAGCCGTCGTAGAGATTCCTCTGGGGTGATGCTGGCATAAACTGATAAGAGAGTGCACGAAAAAGTTACCAATCAAAAATGTGCAGAAACTGTCAAAAACACACAGAAAAATCACCTGTTCACTATTCAGAGTAAAATAAAGCATGTTTAGTTCTGTGCCATCATCAGGCAGGGTATAAAGTATTTAATCACATACCCTCCAGTGCAGTATGAATCACTGTCTATGTTCCCTATCCCGACCAGGGGTGCACCATCCATCAAGTGAGTTGAGCCTCTGACCTTAGGTGATTCTCTGCAGGGGGTGGTAATTCAGCCCCCAGCCCTGCTCTCCTCCACAGCCCAGCATACATCTATGCATTCGGAGATTATTATATATTGCAGTTATGTTGTCGTTTTTGTAGTCATTTGGAGCAAAAAAGGCAACAAAACTACAACCGCGTCTGTTTTCTTACTATATATATGGACACTGCACTATTTCTTCTATCCTCTATTACTGTGATTCTCAGTATATGATCTTGTTCTGTATATATACACACTACGTAGAGCCACTTCTCTTGTCCTTATTCTGTATTTATGGACACTGCATGGTTGCTAACCTTCTATAAATATATAGACGGTCCACAACCAGATGTTTTTTCTATGCTCCATAGTGTCTGACAGAATAAAATCCTGTCCTTGATTTATTTTTCCAGTTTCTACTGAGCACGTGCCAATACATGACATGCGCAGTGTGAACCACATGCTCTGCCTTTTTTGCCACCTGGGGTCTGAAGAAGGGTCTCAATTAAAAGAACTGTCTAGGAGTTTTTCCCATAACTGACCCCATGTACAGTAAAACGCTTTCTCCTTGTCTCTCTGAGACTTTTACACTGACTTCCAGCACTGACTGCTGACAGCCTGGCTCTCCTCTATCTCCCTCATGTGTCCGGAAGACTAGTTAGTTATTGAATGCCCCGGGAAGACACAGGCTGTCAGCGATCAGCAATGCTCAGTTATAGCAATGCTAATGGAAAACACAAGAGATAGGTGTTTTAAATAAAAGTAAAAAAAAAAAAATCAGCTACTAAATTATATTACAAAATACTTCTAATCACTTCCCTTACACATTAAAAAGTTGAACTGACATGTACACTTTAAAAGGGGTTGTCTCAGTTTACGATATTGTTGGCGTATCTTCAGGGAAGCTCATCAATATCAGATCTGTGCAGTCCGATTCCCAGCACCCCTGCCAATCAGCTGTTTGAAGAGGTTGTGGTGCTCCGGTGACTGCTACGGCCTCCTCACAGCATACCAAGCACAGCGCCGTACATCGTATAGTGGTTGTGTATTGTATTACAGCTCAGCCCCATTCACTTGAATAGGACTGAGCGGTGACATGAACATTGGAAATCTGCAACCATTTGGGGGGGGGGGGGGGTTTGACTTTTCACCTGAGGCAGCAGAAAGACTATGTGCACCAATAATTAGGACATAAGGACATCAGAGAAGGAACACCAGAACACTGGTTGTCATAAAACTGGAGGGATTACTATAATGTTCCTGTCGGCATGCCTTACCACATACCGCACCATGCACTTGGCCTAAGACTCTGCTTACATCTGCTCTCTGGTGTCACTTCATGATGGAAGCCATAGCATTGTGCTGGATCCATTGTACTGTAAACCTACACAGTGCCCAGTGGATCCCACAGAATTATAATGGGGTCTGGGGAGGGTCCGCCCAGGCGTTAGACATGACAGCAGGAACAGCACAGCGTGCAGCACTATTCTTACTGTCAGAAGTGCCAGAAACCCCTACAGGGAACATAACTATAGCAGGAGAGGTCCACATGACCATGCACAGAACCATACCGCATCCAACGCTGCTTGACTGTCCAGTCCACATCATTGACATCTTCCTGTCTTGTATCTAAATAAGATAAAAAAAGGAAAAGTGAGAACATTTTATCCAGCACAATTTACTGTATGCAGTGTATGACCCAAGCCACCAATTAGAGGGTTAATTTTTGTGATAGCTTATTACCAGTGAGTCTCCATCTGGTAAACCTGTTATTAAATCCTTGTGATCTACTGTATTGTCCCATCAGGACAGTGGTCAGCAACGTCCAGCACTCCAGCTGTTGTTAAACTACATCTCCCAGCATGCTACATTCACCATGGAAACAGCCAACCAAGTGTGCATGCTGGGAGATGTAGTTTCACAACAGCTGGAGTTTGCTGACCCCTGTATCAGGACGACCACTTCTCAAATCCGCTACATATGGACGTCATAGAGGGGTCTTCCTGTGTTAGATCCCCCCTTTTACCCCCTATAAGAGGAGCTCCGGCTTTGGAGAGGGAATGTGACGCCCCCCACAGCTTCCCTTCCCAAAATCACTGAGGCAGATTTATCAAAATGGGTGCAATGGAAAGCTGCCCTAATTGTCCATAGCAACCAATCCGATAACAAGGATCAATCTGATTGGTTACTATGGGTAATTAAGCCAGTTTATATCTGCACCACTTTAACTCTTTGCCATCAGGTCAGTGTTATAACATGGATGGATCTAGGGGGCGTTCTCCTCATTACACCATTCTCCTAACCAATGCTCTTCCCAGAACCTGCCCAAATACCAGCCGCCATTACCACAGCTCATCAGCTCCATGGAGATGGTTTATTAAACAGAAAGTCATTTCCATGAAGCTCCTCTATGAGGATTACTGCCCCTAGAAGACCCCAGCACAAGAGGAGACCCTTCTGAGTGGAAGTGAAGAGTCAGAGAGTCCTATCTGTCACTGAATAGCAGCCGCCCATACAGATGACGTTATAGGGAGATTTCTAGAAATCTATGAATAGGGAATAAATCCTCTGTCATTTATATTACATTACGTTATTTTACCTGAAATCGCACAGAAACTCGCAGAAGTCGTCCTCACTCACCGCTGAGCCGCAACTAACTGAAGACCACTGACCGTTTATTTTTTTGTAATTCAAATCCTGCAATCCTATTGGTTCTCCCTCAGTACTGTTACTATGGAGACAGATGCAGTTGTACATTTAAAGGGACATGATGCTTATTTCTCTACAGTGTGATTTACTATAGGTTTCTAATAGCGTGAAATGTGACGCTGTGACGCTAATCTGCGGAGTCAGGCTTATGGTGCTCTTCATATTTCCAATGTTATTTGTAGGCGCTGCACTGCTGTTCCCACATGTAAAATACAGACCTACAGGGACTTTAATTTGGGGGTCTTCACTTGATTTGTTGATCCTTGTATTGTACCTCTTCATTCCGTGTAGATGAGCATTCAAATACTGTATCTTAAGTTTTGTGCCCAACATTTATGTTGTGTTAGGTTTAAATAGATTATGGTGGTATGAGCACAACTTACACATCTCTCTCTCTTTTTTCATCTTGTAGATTGTGGTTCCCTGTGTATTCCTCCGCACTCTACGCTTATTTTGGTCCGCCCCCGGTTGATGGATCCGTGGTGTCTTTCTACGGCTACTATTTGAAGATAACAGGGGAATTTGGATTTCGGCCTAGAGAGACTGTGGGATGTTATGTCCAGCTTTGAAAAAATGGGGGGTGAGTCTGGTTATTCCTGCCTGGAGAGGTTTGTTTGGACTGTATGCATGTGTGGATACAATTTTGTCCCTACGGTTGGTTGTCATGAGCAACGGTGGGGCATTTTTTTGCGTCCACGATTCCCCAAAATAACGTGACACACGTCCATTCCAGTAATATGGATATGGAGGTATGATCTGTTTCGTGGGGCGGAACGAATGTGTACATAGGAGCCTCAATTGGGTGTTCAACTGGCGGTTGCTTGCTGGTTGTACCCCTGGAGGGACCATGTCTGTTTTGGGTTGTTCACTAGCTGATGCATGAGTGGATACACTCTTGACCCTGCAGCTGGTTGTCATGGGCAACGGAGGGTCATGTTTCTGTATCCACGATTCCCCAAAATAATTTGGCACACGTCCAGTCCTGTAATAGGGATGGGAGATGTGGCCAGTTTCCTGGGGTAAAATGTATGTGAACACAGGTCAGTGGCGGATTACAATAGGGACGTTCGGGTCGGCAGCCCCGGGCCCAGCACCGCTGGGGGCCCCAACGCCGACCCGAACGCCCACATACTGCGGCAGGGCACAGGAGCGCATATCTCCCTGTCCCGTTGCCGATCACCGCCATAGGCTTCAGGCCTAGTAGGCCTGAGGCCTATGCGGTAGTGAAATCCCTGCGCAGGCGGGCGTGATGACGTCATCACGCGCCTGTGCCGGGACGCAGCACTGTGACGTGTGCATGCCTGAATCATTCCGCCTTCCTCTGCGACCCTGGATCTGGCCCTGGACATAGGTGAGTATTTAGATTTTCTTTTTTTCTTTCTTTTTTTTTTTTTCATGTGCCTACTTTGGGGGACATGTGGGGGGACATGTGGGGGGACACACACAGGAGGACATATTAGTGAAGAGACATCGAGTACATCGGGGGGGGGGGGGGGGAATGTGGGGGCTGTGTAGGGCCAAATTATTATGGGAGGAACTACTAAATGGGGGAAAATATATGGGGCAGTGTGGGGGCAAATTGCTATGTGGGGGCAAATTACTATGTGGGGGCAGTGTGGGGAAAGCTATTGTGTGGGGGCAGTGTGGGGAAAATTGCTATATGGGGGCAAATTTCTATGTGGGGGCAGTGTGGGAGAAATTACTATGTGGGGACAGTGTGGGGAAATTGCTATATTGGACAGTGTGGTGGAAATTGCTATGTACGTGCAGTGTGGGGGAAATTACTATGTAGGGGCAGTGTGGGGCAAATTACTATGTAGGGGAAATTACTGTGTGGGGGCAAACTACTATATGGGGGAAGTTTGGGGGAAATTACTGTGTGGGGGCAAATTACTATGGGGGGGATTACTATGTGGGGGCAGTGTGGTGGAAATTACTATATGGGGAGGCACTGTAGGGGCTATTCTATTATTTTTGGGGACACTATACAGGGATTATTGCCTGGAGCACAATATAGGGTGTTATTATTACTCTAGGGGACATTATAGCTGCTGTGGACACTATAGGAACATTTGGGGTAATTTATCAAACTGGTGTAAAGTAGAACTGGCTTAGTTGCCCATAGCAGCCAATCAGATTCCACCTTTCATATTTCACAGCTCTTTTGGAAATCCAGTTCTACTTTACACCAGTTTGATAAATGACCCCAATTATGTCTATTAGGGTCACTATTTTTTCAGCAGTATAGTACCTGGGGCATTGGGGGGGGGAACCACGGGCACAGTATTGGGGGTGGCAGCAGGATGACACTGTAGGGACACCAGGATGGGGGGTTGATGGAAAAATTGAGAAATCTAACGTGTCTGTGTTACAAACTATAGAGACGAGATGTGGCTGAAAGAATTTGCCATGGTGGTCTGGGTCAAATGGAGGAGAAGAGGAAAGAGAAGGTCTACATGACAGGAGATGTCACTGGATGTAAGAGGTATATGGTGCTGTATTCTCCTCCATGTCTTTTTTATTATAATTATATGTATTTTAAATTTGGCGACCACATTTTTCAGGTAATTTGGGGTATTTTTTTTAGTCTGAAGATGTCATATGGCCTAGGAAGAGACTGTGGCGCTCATGAAGCACCGCAGCCTCTTCATACAAAAATAACTAAACTAAAATGGAGGGAGGTGCCCAAGTTGGGTAGACAGCCCCGGGCCTATCATGCACTTAATCCGCCCCTGACACAGGTGCCTCATGTGGGAGTTAAACTGGCGGTTGCTGGTTGTCACCCTGGAGGTATTGTGCTCTAATGTATGGATTTCCAGCTAGAGACTGATGGATCTAATAGTTCATTAATAGCCTCTTAAAATGATATGGCAGGTTTAACTGACTCCCCCTATAAATAGTTGCCGGCCTGTTTGGCTCCGTGTGACAGATGAGACGGATCGCTCCGCTTCTATTTTTGGAAGCGTCCCTGTCTCCCTGACGACCGGAGCTAGCTGGCCAGCCTTTAGTCCGTGTTGAGAGGAGGAGTAATCTCCCCTCCACACAGCAACAGCTGATGTCATGATAGGCCCCTTTTTCTGTTGGCTCCAGCTTCCTAGTGGTGGATTTTTCTTATTGGTTCCGGAGGCGGCAACTACTGACGTCATGGATGGCCTTTTTTTTTATTATTGGCCGACGCCAGGTAACGTCTCCGCTACCTAGTAGCTGTGGAAGGATACTGACGCATGCGCAATGAGGAGGAGGGGACGCCGGTGTTTGGCGCGATACCAGGATCAGCGTGGATTGCGGGGCTATCGCAGAGAATATCATGTACAAGTAAGATATAAGGGAATGTATTGATTTATTCACTATGTGTGTTGTCAGACAAATCACTTTGATGGTATTGATGCATTTCTTGAACGTCCTTGTACTTGAACCATGTTTTGTGTAGACATAAGTATACTTCATTACTTGATAAAGACCGACTAAGGTCGAAACGTCGCTGTATTCTAGCTGCTTGAGTGAATAAATCACCGCTTTTTCACCAACTACCGGCGACGATTGCGGATCATTGAATTTTCTGGAGCCCTCGGGAAGCACTAGGAGCATCCATCAACAGAGGTACCCGGTCGGGGTGCCAGGAGATCCGTTACAACAGGTTGTACCGGAATGACTCTTTATTGTAATTTTTGGCAGGATTTGCACTTTATATACAAGTAAATATACAGGAAAGAATGTTTTCAATAAATTTTTCCTATAAAATCGATTTTTTACTTTTGTTTTGTGTGTAAAACCTTAATTAGATTGTGGGCCTTGTGATTACTTTAAGCCCTTTTAAGCTGCATCAGCAGCAGCATGGTGATAAAAATGAGTGGCAAGATGACATGGTGTGGAGATGGCAGCATGAGGAGGCCACATAGTGGCACAATGACTGAGTCTGGATAAAAGACTGAGGCCACAGATTGTTTAGAAAGATGCAGATGGAATCAATCTGTGGAGCTGTATAACGGTCACCTGTAGATTAATGCAGACCAGGGCCGTAGCTATAGGGGAAGCAGGGGAAGCTGCGGCTTTGGGGCCCTGACCCAGAAGGGGCCTATCCAGGAGGAGGAGGACTAAAGGATTTGGTCAGGGCCCCCTCAACAGTATTACGCAATGAAATTAGATACAGTGACAGTATAGACAGTGTATAAAACGGATGGAACAGCAGCTAGCCCTGGTCTGAGAGAGCGATCTTTACTAGCCACAGGAATGGGGGTGGCATGAAAGGATAGGGTCGCTAAAAAATTACTGTGGGATGCAGCCCCATTCAAAAATTTGCTGTGGGGCCCAGTCAATTCTAGCTACGCCACTGACTCTAAGCTAATAAAAATGTAGGTTTTAGGCTGGGAAAGTGGGAGCAGACGGTGGGTGGTGGGGAATAGACCTCTGAGAAGCACAGTTCACTAGGAGTGCAGAAGTTTAGGGTAATATTTTACTCTTTATCTGGCAAACATTGGGGCAGATTCACTAATTCTCTTTAAAGGGGTTACTCGAGACTAAAAAATACCCCCCCATATCCCGGGCCCCTCACACTGAATCTACTTAGGCCACTTTCACACTCGTGTTTTGGGCGTATCCGTCATGGATCTGCAAAAACTGATCCGTTACAATAATACAACTGCATGCATCCGTCATGAACGGATCCTTTTGTATTATCTGTAACATAGCCAAGACGGAGCCGTCATAATCTCCATCGAAAGGCAATGGGAGACGGATCCGTTTTCTATTGTGGCAGAGAAAACGGATCCGTCCCTATTGACTTAGATTGTGTGCCAGGACGGAGCCGCTTGGCTCAGTTTCGTCAAGCGAACAGCAAAACGCTGCAAGCAGCGTCTTTGGTGTCCGCCTCCAGAGCGGAATAGAGACGGAACGGAGGCAAACTGATGCATTCTGAGCGGATCCTTTTTCATTCAGAATGCATTAGGGGAAAACTGATCCATTTTGGACTGCTTGTGAGAGCCCTGAACGGATCTCACCAACGGAAAGCCAAAAGGCCAGTGTGAAAGTAGCCTAACCTGGCTCCCTGTGCCGCTCATGGTCCCCGTACCGCTGCAGCTGCTTCTCCCCATGCACAGATGACAACATCCGGTGTCAGGGGGGGCAGCCAAAGGCAGGCGGGGACGGGAAGCGGTGCAGGGAGCGGGGAGCCAGGTAAGTAGATTTAGTGTGAGGGGCCCGGCATATGGGGGGGGGGGGGGGGCATTTGTTAGTCTTGGATAACCCCTTTAATATTTAGACAGTGTGAAAGATGGGCAAAATTTATCACAGTGGCTCATCAAGAATACTAAATTTGCTGCATCTATAGAGACTTTTGTCTATCATTACACCACTTACCGGTTGGCTTACTTTGCACCAAAATTCTGTGCACGGTGACGCATCTTAAAAAAGTTCTCTGGGATTTTATATTAATGGCCTATCCTTAGGGTAGGTTATCCATATCAGACTGTCAGGGGTATGACTCCTGGCATTCTTTTCTAACAGCTGTTCTGCAGCAGCTGATCTGATACTGATGACCTATGCTAAGGATAGGCCATCAATAGATAAATCCTGGAGAACCCCTTTAAGCCACGCCCCTTCCAGCTGAACCATGTTTCATTTCTGTTAAGTCATCACACCCATGGGCATAACTATAGCCACAGTACTTGCTATGGGGCTCAGAGGTTGAGGGGGCCCCATCAGGTGCATGAACATTGTAGCTTTTTGTGGGAAATAAAAATATTTAGGCTTTTTGATATAATTTTATGATATATGGTGCTATATTATACCTATAATTTTTTTCTACTTATGCTGCTGTTTTAATTTTCTTACACTAGGTTTATTTAACTATGGGCCCCTATGAATTATAGTTACACTCAATTGATAAGCAAGGAGCACAAAGTGGCTAAAACTCATAATAAGGTTCGGGCAGAGGAGCGGCCTGCTGGAGTTCACTGCATCCTGCATAGCCCGATACTGCTGTTCACCTCCGGAGCCCATTGACTATAATGGGACCCGATGGGGATCTGGCATGAGTGCCAGGATTTGTCCGGCAGAAACAAGCATTGTTTTTTGTCCGGCTGAATCCTGGCACTCATGCCGGAAACCATCTGGATCCCCAATGTGTCCCATTATAATCAATAGGGTCTGGCTTTGCTCCGGCTACGCCAGGTACGGGGGACTGCGGCAGGGGAACAGCCTACTGGATAGCTTTAACGCATAAGTGAAAGTAGCCTAAGTTGATAGGAGCTGATACATGGACAAACTAAAAGGCACGATTATGAAAAATAAATCTTTATTTTCTTTCCTGATTTCTACGTTGTGAGGCGTCATGGTTGGCTTTTCGCATTCAGTAAAGATTTTTCTTCATACAATCTCTCTGACTGGCGTCTTCTGTACACATCATCTGCAAGAAGGAAAGATCATAAAAGTGTAAATTAATACGATGGAAATATTTGCTGTCAGTATGTACCGAGGTGCTTCTGCACGTTCTGTTATACTTCAGGAAGAAACAAAAGCTTGAACCCCATGTAAGTGAACTTGCAATGGCCGAATATAGCACTGGTCATTAAAATGTAGTATATATGACTAAGGCCTCATGCACACGACGGAAAACGGTTCGCGGACCCATTCAAGTCAAGGGGACCGTGAAAAAATGCGGAGGCACACAAGACTGTCATCCGCGTCCGTTTTTTTGCTATCATTTGTATGGCAAACTTGACTTAGACTTTTTTTTTTTACTTTCCTTCATGTCTGGTGATCCTCCAAAAATAAAGGAAGACACACGTAAACAAAAACGGAAATGGATCACGGAACCCCATTTTGCGGAACGGAACACAACAACGGTCGTGTGCATGAGGCCTAATACTGAGACAAAAAATATAATAAACTAAATATAATAATTAGGGATTTTGAACTTCGAGTTCGTGTTGTGGTTTAAGCTGAATTGCATTATGGATTCCGTTACCACGGACCATAACGCAATTCCATGACGGAATGCATAACGAAATGCCTTTAGAGGCAGTCCGTTATTCATTCTGTCATAATAGAAGTCTATGGCCTGCATAACGGATCCGTCCGGTTTCTGTTATGCAGGCCATAGACTTCTATTATGACAGAATGAATAACGGAATGTCTCTAAAGACTTAAACCACAACACGAACTCGAAGTTCAAAATATGAAATTTGCTCATCTCTAAATATAATATAATAAATAGCAAATATTTATTATAATATGTATTATAATTCATAATATTATATAGTAATATCGAATTATATATGCACCGTACTTGTCGCACTTTTACCCCCTCTTATTGAGCGAATACTAATGAGCCATTAGTACAGAAGGACTGGGTAGCAGTGAATGCAGTGCTCTCCGGGCTCTATACTCCTGGTCTTCTCCTGCAGGGCTCATCATGCTGTGTTGTGACCTGTGCATCGTGAGGACATCAGCGCTCTGTGACCTCACGTTGTGTGGCGTCAGGTCACAGTGCAGCGCGTGCCAGGAAGTGCAAGAGCTGGGTCTCGGGGTCGGTGGCATTTTTTTCTCTGATCTGCGGTCTGATTAATATGGGGGTCTTATTAACATGGAAGCCTGATTAATATGAAGGTCATTAATATGGAGGTCTGATCTGAGGTCTAATTAATATGAGGGTCATTAACATGGAGGTCTGAACAGGGGCCTTATTAACATTGGGGGTCTAACCTGAGGTCTTATTAAAATTGGGAGTCTGATCTTGTGTCCAATTAACATTTGGGGTCTGAGCGGAGCTCTGATGAAAACATTTTTTCTTCTTATTTTCCTCCTCTAAAATCTAGGTGCGTCTTATGGGCAAGTGTGTCTTATAGAGCGAAAAATACAGCAAATCTATCTATCTATTATATATATATATATATATATATATATATATATATTACACAAATAGTACAGCAGCACAGTCAGACACGATGTACCGGGTGCAAATCCCCACAGAGGTCGGCTCTTCCTCCACGAAATATATCAAACGAATGATGAGGCAGCACTTCCAGCATAGAGTGAACGGGTGAGGACCCCAAACTTTATTCAAGCGACGTTTCGGCCTGCTCAATGAGGCCTTTATCAAGCCTTAATAAAGGCCTCATTGAGCAGGCCGAAACGTCGCTTGAATAAAGTTTGGGGTCCTCACCCGTTCACTCTATGCTGGAAGTGCTGCCTCATCATTCGTTTGATATATATATATATATATATATATATATATATATATATATATACACACACACACACACAGTATGTTAAATGTTACATATACTAATGTAGTAATAAACTAAAGAGTCAACCAGAGCAGTGTGACAGGATACCTGTATATAACACAAGAGGTTTAGGGGTACTTACAAAACGTTTCTTTGCCAATTCGAACATTGATCATAAACCATTCCATGGCCCCTCCGAGGACGAAGAAGAAAGGTAAGAAGCGGTATATGCCAAATATCCGCTTCCCTGGGACCATATCCATTAGAGTTCTAATGGTGCTTTTAGGCCTCATATCTGTAGATCTACAAGAAAAAGAAGACATTCAGTTTTACAAGAAAATCTAAGATGAAGATTTGCCCTGGCAAGGGGCACTACGGCTCCTTCCCTCTTTAGGTCTCTTAGAGACCCAGAGTCGGAACCCAGAAGAAAATCTGATTGACCTCATTGTAAGTCAACAGGATCTCTTAAAAGATTTCTTTAAACAATCTGTTAAAAAATAATGATCCATCACAGCTAATGTTAATATGACGAGGGCTTCAAAATCTGAAAGTCAGTGGTTGTGTATTTTACCACTGTCCTCTATGGGCTTCTCCACAGGATAGGAGAGGAATATATGATTGCTGAGGGGTATGACCCCGATAACAGAAGTCTGGGGGTTCCCTGTGTACGTGGAGCAGTGATGAATATACCTGACCACTGCTCCATTCACTTCAGTGGTGCTGATGGAGAAAGCCGAACAGTACCTGTCAGTCCCATGAAGCAGTCGCACAGGCACAGTACCACTCCTTTCTCACAGGGGACTCGGGGACCACGTTCTTGTGACTCGATCTCCAGTGATCTTACATTTATCACCTATCCTGCGCAGGAACAGACTACACAGGGTCGGTAACAATGGAGAGACATGCAGTAAGTCTACATCGGGGATCAGCAACCTCCGGCACTCCAGCTGTTGTGGAACTACGACTCCCAGCATACTCCATTCACTCCTTTGGGAGTTCTGAGAACAGCCAAAGAGGTGTGCATGCTGGGAGTTGTAGTTTCACCACAGCTGGAGTGCTGAAGGTTGCCGATTTATTATTTACACCCCAGGAACATGTATTATATAAATATTACTTCCATTAACATTTATAGAAAAACGTATATATATTTAGAATGTAAATCCACCCTTCATGTCTATTACCTCATCATTTAGCAATGGTCCTCTCCTGTCCACACAACCAATCTTATTATAACATGCCAGTGCAGTGTGTGATGAGCTATGGGCACCACTGCCAGCCTCATAAACCATACTCTATCTTTCCTGCACCCAGCTTTACTAGAGTCCTGAAGGACTACTATCCCTGGTCCCACAGATTTGTCATTCTATTGTATTATTTCACTGCAGAGATCTAAAACCGATGTTGGATGCAGATCAAATCCGTATAATAGACATCGGGCTGGCCCAAGATGGTGTCACTGTCTCCAATAAGATCTGTGGAGTGACGGGAACCTTACATTACATGGACCCTGAGATGCTTCTTAGAAAAAGATACAGCAGTTGACGGGTGGATCCTGGGTATTGTGGTGACCAGGATGGCATCAGAACACCACCGATTTTACCATGGCCCCTTCCGGAAAACAGCCATTACCACCAAATAGCAGAAAATTCCAACTTCCAACATGAAACATCTTGTCACAAAACTGCTGTGCAAGAATCCTAAGAAGCTCCTGGCTGTGTGCAGGAACATCAGGGACCATCCACTGTTTTCCACCACTGGCTGGGAGGAACTGGAGGAAAGAAGGGCACGGCTGCCATTTACATAATTTCAGCCAGTTCTGGAGAAACAAGATCAGCATTGGGCGCAGGACAAAAGAACCACATGTCCGAATGTAGCTATAGGTCACCAAGATGGGCCCAGTAAGATCCTTTTCTGGGGATAACTCATCAGTTGTGGTCATCATCACTGCCCTTCTGTCTGTGCCAATGACTATGTCTCTGCTTCTTTTTAATTGGATTAGATAATCTGGGCTGTGAAGGAATCCACAATCATCTGGTGAGTGACCACTATACAAACAGGACACCCACCAGAACATTATATCTGATGTTACATAGATGGATGTTTGATTATAAAGACCATTCCCCTAAGACAACAGGAGCAACGGTAGATAGATGTATTTCAGATGTTGTCTTCTTCTGTCTTGCAGGATGAGCTTGTGCCTACTGTCCAGAACTTTGTGCCTCCTCATGTCTCCTGCTGTATCTCACCCCCGCTGCCCTAAACGCCATTGCCATCTTGTTGCTGTTCCAGGCCCTGGCATCTGACATCACTACAGCCTGAAGATCCTCCAAGATCCCCGGAGCGGCCTGTGCTTCATTTCCATCTAGTGAGTTTGGGGACAATAGCCACATGATGTAGTCCTAGGGCTGGTGAGCAGCCATTATCCCTGAACTTTCCTTAGCACAGGCCGAGTAAGTATTTTATACATACCACACATCATTGACAATACACAGGAGGCATAGGCACCCACACACAGTAGAGATAGAGAAATTGGCTTTGATCCTGGGATTTATTATGATCGCCATATTTGGGATCAGGACAGAATTTTTCTCCCTTACTTGAGGACAATTGGCCAATTCCCCAAAGGTTCAGTATTATAGATTAAAACAGACAAGAATAGGACATGTTCTATTTTTCTTGCGGGAAAGCAGAACGGCATACAGATGGTGTGCTGTACGCATTTTTTGTGACCCCACTGATATGAATGGGGTGGATCGGATGCAGAGCAAAAATACGGTCGTGTGCATGGGGCCTTAATCCAACTCCGGAGTGCACAGGGTGAAATCGTTAGTTATGCCCAGGCTGACTCAGTTCCGTTACGTTTCCTTTATTTTTGATGGGAGAAAAAGTCCTGTCTGCAGGAAATAACGCAAATGTGACGGAAGAGAGCTTTCCTTTTTTCCTTAACAATGAAGTCAATGAATGATGGACAGAAATAAAAGGTGCCCATTTGTACGTGTTGTTCAATCCGTTTAGGGGTACGGCCACACGGTCAGGTTTCCTGACAAGTCTTATCTGTCCTTTAGGCGTCATGCACCTGAATGTGTCCGTATTGCAGTCCGCAATTCACAGATCCGCAAAATACAGATACTTCCCAAGTGCAATCCGCATTTTTCTTACTCCTATTACTAGAAATTACTATTTGTGGCCGCATATAGTACATTTTCTGTAATTTGCAGGACGGACACACAGATGACATCCCCATGCTGTCCGCATTTATGTAAACCCATAGAAATGAATGGATCTGCGGATTGGACATGGATAAAAAATACGGTCGTGTGCATGAGGCCTTAGGCTAAATGCACACGATCAGGATTGCGTACGGACTTTCTGGGTGGATTTGCGTGCGGAAATTCCTAACCGTAGGTCATGTACATTGTATTCAATGAGAATTTGAAATTCTCACGCACATGATGCAGATTTTTCCCCCCGTGGATTTTGACCTACAGTGCGGATTTTAAAATCCAAAGCATGTCAATTTATTTTATTTTTCCTGTCCGTATTTTCTCCATTCACTTCAATGAGGACAGGAAAATCTGCACCAATTGATGCAGATTGACCGCGCGGATTTCCCTGCGAACACCTGCAGATTTCAGTGCGGATTGTTCACACATAAATCCTGAACGTGTGCATTTAGGCTGCGCTCAAACGGGCGAGATTTCCGCGGTAGGTGAATGCATTGCACCCGCACTGAATCCAGACCCATTCATTTATATGAGGCTGTTCAGATGAGCGGTGATTTTCACGCATCACTTGTGCGTTGCGTGAAAATCGCAGCATGCTCTATATTCTGCGTTTTTCACGCAACGCAGGCCCCATAGAAGTGAATGGGGTTGCGTGAAAATCGCAAGCATCCGCAAACAAGTGCGGATGCGGTGCGATTTTCACGCACGGTTGCTAGGAGACGCTCGGGATGGAGACCAGATTATTATTATTTCCCCTTATAACATGGTTATAAGGGAAAATAATATCATTCTGAATACAGAATGCATAGTAAAATAGGACTGGAGGGGTTAAAAGAATTAAAAAAAAAAATTAACTCACCTTAGTCCACTTGATCGCGGCCCGGCATCTCCTTCTGTCTCCTTTACTGAACAGGACCTGTGGTGAGCATTCATTATAGGTCAAGGACCTTTGATGACATCACTCCGGTCATCACATGATCTTTTACCATGGTGATGGATCATGTGATGACCGGAGTGACGTCACCAAAGGTCCTTTACCTGTAATTAATGCTCACCACAGGTCCTGTTCAGCAAAGGAGACAGAAGGAGATACCGGGCCGCGATCAAGCGGACTAAGGTGAGTTAAATTATTATTTATTTATTTTTTAACCCCTCCAGCGCTGTTTTACTATGCATTCTGTATTAAGAATGCTATTATTTTCCCTTATAACCATGTTATAAGGGGAAATAATACAATCTACAGAACACCGATCCCAAGCCCGAACTTCTGTGAAGAAGTTCGGGTTTGGGTACCAAACATGCACGATTTTTCTCACGCGAGTGCAAAACGCATTACAATGTTTTGCACTCGCGCGGAAAAATCGCGCAACGCACCCGCACATTTTCCCGCAACGCCCGTGTGAACCCAGCCTTACCCTTATGCCACTTTCATACAAGCGAGTTTTCCACGCGGGTGCAATGTGTGATGTGAATGCATAGCACCCGCACTGAATCCTGACCCATTCATTTTTTTTATGCATCAGTTTTGCGTTGTGTGAAAATCGCAGCATGTTCTATATGCTGCGTTTTTCATGCAGCCCTGGTCCCATAGAAGTGAATGGGACTTCAGTAAAAAAAGCATTGTATCCGCAAGCAAGTGCGGGTGCGATGCGTTTTTCACTGATGGCTGCTAAGAGATGTTGTTTGTAAACCTTCAGTTTTTTATCACGCGCGTGAAAAAACGCATTGCACTCGCGCAGAGAAAACTGAACGCAATCGCAGACAAGACTAACTGAACTTGCTCGCAAAATGGTGCGAGTTTCACTGAACGCACCCGGAGCCAATCCATCACACTCGTGTGAAAGAGGCCTAATGGATGTTTTTTCTGCTTCCGTTTTTCTGCTCCTTTGATGGAACGCAGCCTAATCAATCCCCAGTCAGACAGTATACAGTACTCGCTCTCTGTTTGAATTATTTGTACCAAATACACAGACGCCACTGGAGTTTCCATAGTGGATCTTTGGTGTACAACCTGCGGAGTGCTTCTCTGGCGATACCCGTTACACGCTGCAGTAATGGCGACTATCACTAGAGCAGGAGATCTAATAGATTTCTGACAGATGAAGAAAGCTTCCGTCAGTCAGACATTTTCTCTCTCTGACTGTTGCTATAAACCATCGTTTTCAATTTCTTTGAGGCCAGACACAGACGAGCGAGTTCAATATGAGAAACTCGCAGTGTGTGTCAGTGTGAGGTCCCTCTGAGAGGATCGCACAGCATTAGGACTCATGCACGCGAACGTGTGCCGCCCGTGCCATGCTTTAGGGACCACAAATTGCGGTCTCCAATGCATGGGCACCATCCGTGTGTGGCCTGTGCCAACAGATGCAGACCCAGTCAACTTGAACGGGTCTGCGATCCGTCCGCACCGCAAAAAAATAGAACATGTTCTATTTTTTTGCGGTGTGGAGGCACGGAGAGAAATGCCATGGTAACACTCCGTAGTGCTTCCGTGGGGTTCCGCTCCCTATCTTTCGGATTGCAGACCTATTCACTTGATACAGTGCGCACACGGCCGATGCCTGTATATTGCAGACCCACTGTTTGCAGGCAGCAATACGGGCACGGCTGGCAAACGTTCGTGTAAATGCACCCAAATACAAAAGATTCCAGGTCTCACAGGGACACACAGCATTATAAATCAGTACAATGCTGTGAGCTCCTGTCCAGGGGTGCACCACCAATGAGGCCAGGCGATCGCCTCAGGCAGCACCAGGTAGGGGCAAGAGGGGGGCAGCCAAAGGGCCATAGGCAATGAACGCTTTCATTGTGCCGGGGGGGGGGGGGGGGGGGGGCAGCAGCAGAAAGGCTGGGTGCACCGCTGCATCTGTCAGTGGAGTGGAGGTCAGAACTGGTCCTCACACTTGACACACGCTGCAAGTTTCTCACATTCAACTCGCTCATCTGTGTCTGACCCTGCAGAACAGACCAGTATGAGAAACCATGGCAAACTGGGCTCCTGCCTAGGGCCACACAGTTCAGGGGCAGCAGTGGAATAGGTGGAGGGGAGGGATTTTCCCCAGCTTTGTGGTTATTTTCTTCTCCATAAGAGCTCATCCATTACACTTGCTGGGGAAGGGCATAATTTTTGACTGCATTTTATATTAAAAATGAAAGGGGGAAAAAAAATAAAAAAATTGTAAAAAAATAACTTATATAGGGCTAAAATACCAGACACACCCTCTACCGATGTAAACTTAGGGCGGCCCCCTCCTGCTGCATGGCCTTATGGAGGAGAAGGGTGCACAGACCAGAGAAGTTGCTATACGTCCTCGGTGTGTACACAGCCACATATCATTACATTATATGACCACACGTCCCATCGCTGAGGCTTGCAACTCCCCGCCTGCGGGTGGCGCTGTGTCTCCTACCTTAGTTTTAGCCCTGGCAGTCCGCTCCTCTAAGTCCTCATGCTGAACGATCCTGCAGAGATCACAGAAGGTCAGAGCAAAACATCACCTTTCCCTGGGAAACTCCAAAACGTGATGGACAAACATGATCAAACCCGAGGGAACAGCGCGTGACTGGACATAAGCGACTGTTACCTAGGAAGAGGCTCGCTCCCGAGCATGCGCAGTGGAGAAATGCTGATACATGCGGAGAAGTGGGATTTGCAGGGCTTTACTGCTCGGTACCTGCTCTGCAGCAGGTGGAAGTCACTAGTCTTGAGATTCATATAGAGATATATGAGAGACGCCTGGCAGCAGTCTCCAAAGTTCACGACAGTAACACAGGGCACCAATTACAAGTGGGTGCCAATCACAGGTACCCATATCACAGTGTATCCCAGCCTCTAGATGCCCATATAACAGGGTTGTGACTAAATCCCATGACTCAGAGGGACCTGGTCCTCCCCAGTCATGGGAAATAGCCAGTGTTCTGTCAAAAAAAAACTTAAATCGTCAGATTCCCTTACCCCACGTGACTTCCGGGGGGTGTGCGCCTCCGCGCAAGCGCAGTACCACGGCATGGGGACTCTGCGCAAGCGCAGGACCAGGGCATGGGTAAGTTAAAATTACAGTGAGCGTTGACTCATGGACACTGCGCGTGCGCTCTCAGGGGTAAGGAGATCTGACGGTCTTTTGTCTTGTTAAATCTCCTTACCCTCACACTGCGCAGGCGCGGATTGTAAAATCTTCTTCCCCTCACTACACAGCGCGCGTCAGATTCATTGCTGGCTGACTTCAATCCGCGCGTGCGCAGTGTGAGGGTAAGGAGATTTAACAAGACATAAGACCGTCAGATCTCCTTACCCCTGAGAGCGCAATAATCTGCAGGGACCATTTATTCCCCTATTGTCCTGGACCTGATCTATCAGAGTATTTAGCTTCACAGTGAATTAGCTAAATCCCATTCTCTCCACAAGAACCATTCTGGTAAAGCTTCGGTGACATTATTATTATTTGTATTTGCTTCACTTTGTAGCATTGACTAAAGTGACACAGGTGAACGGTGGATAATGAAGTCTTTATAGTTATTTTCTATTTCCCGGACTCCAGAAGGACCTTCCAGTGCTCCAGACTAAACAAAATAACCAGGAGCCAATTGGCTCCTAAACTAAAAAATGTAGGAGCCAAATAAAAAAAATTTGTAGACAAATTTAAAATGCATATAGAAGATGAGACGCAGGTGACAGTAGTGAGCCAGCACTACATATAGGAGAATACAGCACCACATACCTCTCACATCCAGGGACATATTTTGGGGGACAAGGTGACTAAAAATGGCGAATTGCACAGTTTTGATTTTTTTTCTGCAAGTGTTTAGAGAGGGCTCACCTGGATACTCAAAAATGGAAATGGGTGCTCCTACAAAGAGGATTCACCCAATCCTCTAAAAAAATTGGAATAAAAAAGGAGTATAGTAGGGCACACCAATATCTGGTTCCACACGGACAATTAGTATAATAATATTTATTTTAGCAATATACACTATTAAATACACAAAAAATATCACACTATAAAATAGTAAAATACATAAAATACATGCAGTAAAAACCATATATCTATATAAATATATAAATATTTCTATTAATTTCTATAGGTTTTCTGCATTTTTAGTACAGTAGTGTCCTTCCAACTAATTGCCACACTCAATGTCCCAAAAATATAATTATAGAGATGGGAATGACTGTTTAAGTTTTTGAATGCGGTTTTTGAAGTAGTCACTTGTATTGTTGCGACTTAATAGTCGTTGCGTATATATTGTCGCTCCAATCTCGCTGTCTGTTAATAAAGATAAGCCGAAGCTGTTTTACTCACAGTTTGAAGTAGTATCGGCTTTTAGTAAATCACTGGTGGCGTCCCACGTGTGATGAACTTTTTACAGGCTGCGGTTTGTAGAGATGGTGTAACTTCGGGATCCTCGGTGATCATAGGCGGCGGTGCTGTCTTGGAGATCAGTCGGTAGTATACTCCTTCTGCGTTTTGGATGTATATCGCAGGAGCGGACTTTGCCAAAAAAACGACTCTCCAGGAAAACAGATGTCCGGCTTGACTTTACTTTTAAAGATAAAGGTTCACCGATCCCTCACTTTTTTCTTTTCTTTCAGCGCTTTCGATCCTCCGGTAATAAGCTGTGTTCCATGCGGTAGTTACCAAACGCGTTTCGGAGTGGGCTACGACTCCTTCTTCAGTGGCTAGTTTACCCATGGAATTGACTAACTTTTATACCCCTCAAACAGGTGCGGGCTAATTCATTTAATTTTGAATAGGAAGTGACGTGCATTCCTCTTCAATTAAGGATAGCAAGCATGTTGCCTACAAATTCAATCTAAAAACGAATTAAATAGTAGAATAGGTATATCACTTTGAAAAAACTATATAAAATATGTCCATATAAGGTTACAAACAAAAATAGACCCATATGTGTATATATACACACATGGGACCACAAGGTCTTCCTAAAGTATTTAATATTTTTACAAAGTATCCTTACACAATAAAATTCATTCTCCTATAAATAGGGTTCATTCATGCACATAAATATAAAATTGCATAAGGATAGGGGAAATCAGAAGAAACGCATAAACTATGCGGTTGATATTTCCATACATTGCGGCTTCATTGCGTCTTTTCTTTTATTCAATTCTTTTTTAATTTTATATAAATAACCGGTATATTAATGAACATATAATATTAATACATATTATTTAAGTTACATGTAATTTAAAATTTTTTAATATATTATATAAAAAGGGGCTTATTACATAAAAAATAAAAACCCTTTGTAAAAAGTTAAAAGTTGTATATATTACCAACAATTACACATACTAATAAGAGTTGGACAGGTGAGATTTATTTGATTCGACTGAAAGGAGATCGTCCTTTCAGTCGAATCAAATAAATCTCACCTGTCCAACTCTTATTAGTATGTGTAATTGTTGGTAATATATACAACTTTTAACTTTTTACAAAGGGTTTTTATTTTTTATGTAATAAGCCCCTTTTTATATAATATATTAAAAAATTTTAAATTACATGTAACTTAAATAATATGTATTAATATTATATGTTCATTAATATACCGGTTATTTATATAAAATTAAAAAAGAATTGAATAAAAGAAAAGACGCAATGAAGCCGCAATGTATGGAAATATCAACCGCATAGTTTATGCGTTTCTTCTGATTTCCCCTATCCTTATGCAATTTTATATTTATGTGCATGAATGAACCCTATTTATAGGAGAATGAATTTTATTGTGTAAGGATACTTTGTAAAAATATTAAATACTTTAGGAAGACCTTGTGGTCCCATGTGTGTATATATACACATATGGGTCTATTTTTGTTTGTAACCTTATATGGACATATTTTATATAGTTTTTTCAAAGTGATATACCTATTCTACTATTTAATTCGTTTTTAGATTGAATTTGTAGGCAACATGCTTGCTATCCTTAATTGAAGAGGAATGCACGTCACTTCCTATTCAAAATTAAATGAATTAGCCCGCACCTGTTTGAGGGGTATAAAAGTTAGTCAATTCCATGGGTAAACTAGCCACTGAAGAAGGAGTCGTAGCCCACTCCGAAACGCGTTTGGTAACTACCGCATGGAACACAGCTTATTACCGGAGGATCGAAAGCGCTGAAAGAAAAGAAAAAAGTGAGGGATCGGTGAACCTTTATCTTTAAAAGTAAAGTCAAGCCGGACATCTGTTTTCCTGGAGAGTCGTTTTTTTGGCAAAGTCCGCTCCTGCGATATACATCCAAAACGCAGAAGGAGTATACTTCCGACTGATCTCCAAGACAGCACCGCCGCCTATGATCACCGAGGATCCCGAAGTTACACCATCTCTACAAACCGCAGCCTGTAAAAAGTTCATCACACGTGGGACGCCACCAGTGATTTACTAAAAGCCGATACTACTTCAAACTGTGAGTAAAACAGCTTCGGCTTATCTTTATTAACAGACAGCGAGATTGGAGCGACAATATATACGCAACGACTATTAAGTCGCAACAATACAAGTGACTACTTCAAAAACCGCATTCAAAAACTTAAACAGTCATTCCCATCTCTATAATTATATTTTTGGGACATTGAGTGTGGCAATTAGTTGGAAGGACACTACTGTACTAAAAATGCAGAAAACCTATAGAAATTAATAGAAATATTTATATATTTATATAGATATATGGTTTTTACTGCATGTATTTTATGTATTTTACTATTTTATAGTGTGATATTTTTTGTGTATTTAATAGTGTATATTGCTAAAATAAATATTATTATACTAATTGTCCGTGTGGAACCAGATATTGGTGTGCCCTACTATACTCCTTTTTGATTTTTTTTCTGTTACGGCCTTCACCAGAGCGGAAATATTTTTTAATATTTTAAAAGCTCACACTTTTTCAGATGTGGCGATATGTAATATGTTTATTTTTTATTGTTTATAAATTTTATATGTAAAATTGGGAAAGGGGGCGATTTAAACTTTTAGTATTTTGGTGTTTTTTTTAAACTTTTTTAAAAACTTTTTATTTAATACCATTTCCCCCCTTAGGGGCTAGAACCTGGGATCTTTTAATCCCTTGTCCTATTCACCCCGATAGAGCTGTATTAGGGTGACTAGGACTTCACACTCTCCCTGCTGTCCTGTGCATAGTACATACAGCATCAGGGATGTTACCATGGCAGCCAGGGCTTCAGTAGCATCCTGGCTGCCATGGTAACCGATCTGAGCCCCAGCAGTGTAACCAATGATACTAATACTAAGGGGGGGGGGGGGGGGGCCACCAATGAATGTAATTAAAGAGGACCTTTCATGGGTCCAAAGAATATGAACTAAGTAGCAGGCTACATAGAGCGGCGCCCAGGGATCTAAGTGCACTTACTATTATTCTTGGGTGCCGCTCTGTTCGCCCGCTGTAGCCCCCGGTATTTTCAACATTCAGAGCAAGGAGGAGGAGACGCCAGTGTCTCTCCTTCTTCCTGACAGCGGCGCTGTCCAATCACAGCGCAGAGCTCAGAGCCAGGGAGAAAAAACCCCTCCTTATTTATACAAGTGTCGGCAGCGGTATCACAGACCCGGCACCCAGCCTCAATAACAGGGCATGCGATCTGCGGCAATTAACCCCTCAGATGTGGCACCTGAGGGGTTAATTGCTGCGTATCGCATGCCCTGTTATTGAGGCCGGGTCTGTGATACCGCTGCCTATACTCGTATTAAAATGTTTTACATTCATTGGTGGCGCAGTGGCCACAGCTCCTCCTCCCTGCTATCTCCCCATTGGTGGCAGTGGCGGCCGCGTCACAGTGGGGAGGGACTCCACTGTGCTAGTGAAGAGACTGTAGGCTGCGCAGGAGCACGGCGGAACAGTCGCAAATGGCGACAAGACTAAAAAGTCTACTGGTGGTTAGGCCGGGATTCCTCTGACACATTAGCAGCACGTATATTCACCGATGTTACACTTTATGAACTCGGCCTTTGTTTCTTCTAACAAATATTTAAAAACCAACCTGGGCTTCTGCAGGACATACCCTTAAAATGTGGTCAACCTTGTACATCATTAAAGGGGTATTCCCATCATAATGATCACTGTTAAATATGTTAATGATTTGACAGTGATCATTTTTGTAAATATATTTGATTAACCAATTCCCACTGTTTAGGGGAAAATTCATCCCCACTTACCTAATTGTTGTCATTCGGTCTCCCCTGGTTACGTCCACCGCTCTTCTCCGGAATCCCGGTGGCCGCGATTGCGCAAAATACTCCTTTTCTCCCGGCTGGGCCGCTCGCTGTCCTGAACGCGCACGCCGCCTCACATGCGCGATGGTGACTTCTTCCTGGCCAGTATAGTACAGAGCTGTGAACGCGCACACCGGCTCTGTACTATACTGGCCAGGGATAAGTCACCATGGCGCATGTGCGGCGGTGTGTGCATTCAGTCCAGCGCACGGCCTGGCTGGGAGAAGACTTCAATCAAGATGAAGCCCTCCCCAGCCAGAATCCAGGAAGTGAACGGCGCGAATAGACCCCATCTACGATGCTGTGGCGTGGCCGTGTACTGCAGCCGCTCTTTAATTGACTTCTATGGGATAGATAGATTGCTCTCCCAGAGAAGTCTATGGTAGAGTGACTCCATAGTACACGGCACACTTGTATAAACTGGAAGACCCCTTGTAAATTTACTATTTCTAGGCATCCAATGCAAACTAATTAGGCAGAGTGTGTATCCTTCTAAAAATGGATTTGCAAAATTTACTTATCTATTCAAAGACAGATATATTTATGTACTGCCGACAGTCTGTGCCAGCCAGCGTACTACTTCTCCCAGCAGACACAGTAACCCTGCTAACCTCCATACAGGCTGTCTGTTCACTGCTCCCTCATGCTGGGATACACCTGCACTTGCTTCAACTGAGGCCACAGTGTCTGCCCGTAGGGTGGCGTGTGCTCCCATCCTGATATTTATAAGGAAAGTGCATGTTCTAATAAGGGTCCATTTACACGTCCATAGAATGGGTCCACATCCGTTCCGCAAATTGCAGAATGGGTGCAGACCCATTCATTCTCTATGGGGCAGGAATGGATGCAGACAGCACACAGGATTTTCGGAGCGCGCCCCCCGATCTTCCGGTCTGTGGCTCCAGAAAAAAACAGTACATGTCCTACTCTAGCCACAATTGCGGACAAGAATAGGCAGTTCTATGGGGGTGCCGGCCGGGTATATTGCGGATCCGCAATACACTACGGACGTGTGAATGGACCCTAAGGCCTCATGCACACGGCCGTGAGCGGTCCGTGGTATACCGGCCTGGCATCCTTGCTATGACACCGTGCGCTACAGTAATACACTCGTATGATCTATACAAGTGTATTACTGTAGTGCAGCGGCGGCATGAAGCGCACGGCGTCATAGCAACCAATGATGCCGTGCGCTCCTGCTGTCAGAAGGAATCACGGCCGGGTTACCACGGACCGCTCTCGGCCGTGTGCATGAGGCCTAAGAGTCAAAAAGCAATAGCCCTAGTTGCAGTAAAATAGGAGACATAATCTAATTGATATCAAAGGCAAAGAATCTGGAGACCTGGTTTAGGTCTCATATCAGGTATCGATTATAGCATGTATCATAGAACGATTCCCTTTACTGGCTATAGGTCTGATGCTATTTAGAGTTACAAATGACCTTATGGCAGAGTAAAGAGGCAGGCGCTGGATGTGGCGTGCAGGCAAATTCTAGCGCTCTTTTAAGGCTGCTGGCCGTATTGGAGGGCGCTTAGTTATGACGTAATCACGTCTAGCGCCTCTATGGAGTGAACGCACGCGCTGGGACTGCGTGACGGGAATCGGCGGTTCAAGCAGACGTCATGAAGTACTATCATGCGCGCGCATGCGCACTCTACAAGCCGGTATGGTGTGGGCAAGGACGCAGAGGAGATGCAAGAGGAGGAAGAAGAGGGGGACAGAGGGGCCAATCAGTATGAGGGCAGTGCATTTGAGATACTGGGGAATTAATTAGGAAAAGGGGGAAGAAGAATAAGATTAATTACGATTCTGCCAGGGGTGTGTAGGTGTAAAAACGCAATATAGTAAGAAGATGCATATAGTCCTGTATGTCATAGGTCAGTGTAGTAAAAATTTGCATAATATAGCAGTATGAATACACAGATGTGTACAGAAACAGAATAATATAATGAGCAAAACAAATTATGGTTGAGGATTAACAAGGATTAGTTAATAATACTGATAATTAGGTAATATTGGTGAACAGGAATCAGGGAAAAACTGCTAGCATGGGATGAGGGAAGGGGGCGGGGAATGGGAAGGGAGAGGAAAGGTAAGGGAGAGGAAAGGGGAGGGAGAGGAAAGGGAAGGGAGAGGAAAGGGGAGGGAGAGGAAAGGGGAGGGAGAGGAAAGGGGAGGGAGAGGAAAGGGAAGGGAGAGGAAAGGGGAGGGAGAGGAAAGGGGAGGGAGAGGAATGGGGAGGGAGAGGAATGGGGAGGGAGAGGAATGGGGAGGGAGAGGAATGGGGAGGGAGAGGAATGGGGAGGGAGAGGAATGGGGAGGGAGAGGAAAGGGGAGGGAGAGGAATGGGGAGGGAGAGGAATGGGGAGGGAGAGGAAAGGGGAGGGAGAGGAATGGGGAGGGAGAGGAATGGGGAGGGAGAGGAAAGGGAAGGGAGAGGAAAGGGGAGGGAGAGGAATGGGGAGGGAGAGGAATGGGGAGGGAGAGGGGGGGGGGGTTTCTCACCCATGTTTGCCTAGTCCCCATCAACGAGCCTAGAACAGAGAAAAACAGGGAATAAATTATAATCATGATAATATGCGGAAATCACATTCCCTATTTAGACCTTTTGGTTCCAGTGTGTCCAGTTTATGAATCCAATGATTCCCGTTGTTGTAATAGCGATCTCGCGGGGGTAACAGGATCTCGCTATTACAACAACGGGAATCATATTGGATTCATAAACTGGACACACTGGAACCAAAAGGTCTAAATAGGGAATGTGATTTCCGCATATTATCATGATTATAATTTATTCCCTGTTTTTCCCTGTTCTAGGCTTGTTGATGGGGACTAGGCGAACATGGGTGAGAAACCCCCCCCCCTCCCCTTTCCTCTCCCTGTCTTTAGAGGCATTCCGTTATTCATTCCATCATAACAGAAGTCTATGGGCTGCAAAACGGATCCGTCCCGTTTCCGTTATGCAGGGGAGTCCTCTCCTGCATAACGGAAACGGGACAGATCCGTTATGCAGGTCATAGACTTCTATTATAACGGAATGCCTCTAAAGACATTCCGTCATGGAATTGTGCTGTGGTCTGTGGTAACGGAATCCATAACGTAATTCTGCTTTTACCACTAAAAGAAGCGCAAACGAATTTCATAACCTGAAATTCGCTCATCCCTACAGGGGACCATTACTGGTTTAAATAACATCAAGCTATTATAGCAAAGTTATAAAGTCTAGTCCAATATGGCGGATCTTCCCTGTACTTTACCACTTGGCTATAATAGCCTGTCTACATTCACTACATACTGCACCACATACATGCGTGTGTAGTGCAATGTATGATGTATACATGTGTGTGATGTATGTAGTGCGGCATGTGATGTATACATGCGTGTGATGATCACACACTGCACTACATACATTACACACATCGTTACGTTACACGCTGCTGTCACCTTGTTCTGCGTCCATTTTCATGTCTGAGCCCAGTCTTTAGCTCCACCGCCGCCAGGTTCCTTGTGCAGCGCGCTCTCGGCACTCCATATTCAAACATCCCCCGGGAGCCGGCCCCTCCTCCTTCCAGCGCCCGCTGGCTTCCCCTGATGCAGGACCTGTATCGCTCCTGCGCTCGCCCAAACTAACCAATAGCAAATCTCCTTTCTGTCTGGAGATTTGCTATTGGTTACTGCAGGCACAGGCAGCATCGCTGCGCTGCCTGTGCCGTTCACAGCACGCCCTACACTGATGAAAAGCAGGGGAAAGTCTAAGGGGTAATGGTACACCACTGCTGGATTACAGGATGGTCATAACCATGAAAACGAGCAGTGTATAATGTGATGGAAAAATGTATCCAGCCAGCAAAGGAAGCAATATGGATAATAACAATACACTAGTAAGTGCCTGGTATTAACTTTCTCTACATTATAAATGCCATTTGCTGAAGTGAGACAACCCCTTTAACGGATAAACTCTTGCTGACAGGGTAATCTCCACCTCTGTATCAGTCTGTTAATAGTTTTTTGTTTATATTATGTACATGTAACTCCCCTCTTGATGTACAGCGGCATAGAATTAACACCTTAATGAGAATGCTCGTCCTAAATGGCCAGTACTTTGCGCCCCAGGACGAGCATTCTCGTCCTGCGCTCCTTCCAAACCCCCCATGTGCGGTCTGGCAATCAGCAGCACGGCTCCGCCTGTTACTGACAACCGGATCACTGCTGCATGATGCCGGTGGATTGACCGCTCCTATGCCGCGGTCAACACTGACTGTGGCATACGGGAGGTTTGCGCTTCCTCTCCTTAGCCATCGAGTCCCCGCGCTGCGGTGGCCGGTACCCGATGGTTGCCTTAGCAGCCCCAAGCCATTCCAAGGCCTTGGGGCCCATCATATACGGAGGGCTATGAGGCCCAGCCCCCAGGCTGGGTCTCATAGGCTAACTATCAGTGTATTACACTGTGTAATACACTGACAGTCAATGCAGTACAATACAGATGTATTGTGATGCATTAAAACAGGGATCAGACCCTGTAATGTTGAAGTCCCATAGTGGGACAAAAATAAAAAATAAGTGAAAAAAAGTGTTTTTAACAAAAAAATTTATGAAAGTTTAACAAAAAAAAAAAAGCCCCTTTCCCATAAAGAGAGACATATAAAATAGAAAAGAAAAAAAACAGACATATTAGGTATCACCGCATGCGTAACTCTATAAAAATATCACATGATCCACCCCATCTAGTCAACACCGTAAAAAAATAAAAATAAAAACTGTGCTAAAAAAGCAATTTTTTGTCACCTTACATCACAAAAAGTGTAATACCAAGCGATCAAAAAGTCATACACACTCCAAAATTGTACCCATCAAACCATCATCTCATCCCGCAAAAGATGAGACCCTACCTAAGACAATCGCCCAAAAAATAGAAAAAATATGGCTCTCAGAATATTGAGACACTAAGGGTACTTTCACACTTGCGGCAGGACGGATCCGACAGGCTGTTCACCCTGTCGGATCCGTCCTTCCGCTATTTCGCCGTGCCGCCGCTGTTATTGTGTAAAACTTAAACAAAAAAAGTAGACATAATAGGTAACAACCAGCTCTATGAAAATACCACATGACCTAACCCCTGAGGGAAACACCGTAAACAAGACAAAAAAAAATAATTCTTTGTTACCTTACATCAAAAAAGTGTAATGCCAAGCGATCAAAAAGCCATATGCACTCTAAAATAGTACCAGTCATCTCATACCCAAAAAAATGAGCCCCCACATAAGACAGTCGCCCAAAATATTTTAAAAAAACTATTGTTTTTAGAATATGGAGACACTAAAAAATCATTTTCCAAAAATTCTTTATTATGTAAAACTGAAACAAACAACCAAAAAAAGTACTGTAGTCATATTTGGTATTGTCGCGTCCATAACAACCTGCTCTATAAAAATACCACATGATCTAACCTGTCAGATGAACATTGTAAATAACCCAAAAAAAAAAATGGTGCCAAAACAGCTATTTTTTGTTACCTTGCCTCACAAAAAGTGTAATATGGAGCAACCAAAAATCATATGTACCATAACTAGTACCAACAATACTGCGACCCTATCCCGTAGTTTCCAAAATGGGATCATTTTTTTGGAGTTTCTACTCTAGGGGGGAATCAGGGGGTATTCAAATGTTACATGGCAACTTATAATTATCTTTAATTTTTTTTTCTTCTTACATGTTATGTATATTTAAAATGTATACTACATCGCTACATCAAAATGCTTATACCTGATAATACTTTACTTTTTAATAAAGCATTTGAAACATAATTATCCCAGTGAAATCTGCCCTCCAAAAACCATATGGCATTCCTTTCCTTCTGCGCCCTGCCGTGTGCCCGTACAGCAGTTTACGACCACATATGGGGTGTTTCTGTAAACTACAGAATCAGGGCCATAAATATTGAGTTTTGTTTGGCTGTTAACCCTTGCTTGGTTACTGGAAAAAATGGATTAAAATGGAAAATCTGTCAAAAAAGTGAAATTCTGGAATTTAATCTTCATTTTCCTTTAATTCTTGTGGAACACCTAAAGGGTTAAAGTTTGTAAAATCAGTTTTGAATACCTTGAGGGGTGTAGTTTCTAAAATTGGGCCATTTATGGGAGGTTTCTATTAGGGATCGACCATATATCGTTGTTAGCGATATTATCGGCCGATATTCATGATTTTCAAAGTTATCGGCATCTAACCTTGCCGATAACGCGTCACAGAACATAAGCGCGCTGCTGTCAGCGCCCTTATGTTACCTCAGCAGCACAGGGGAGAAGGAATCACTCTCTCCCTCCCCCCTGTGCCGCGCTGTCAATGAGGAGAGACAGGAGGAGGAGGGGCGGGCGCTCTGCACCACAAATGAGAGGACGCAGAGCGTCACAGCCAGGAAAAAAATTAGATTTTTTGTACTCACCGTAAAATCCTTTTCTCGTAGTAGGCATTGGGGGACACAGCACCATGGGTATATGTCCAACTACCACTAGGAGGCACTAGACACAAAAAGTGTTGGCTCCTCCCCGTTGGGCTATACCCTCTCCACAGGCACAAGGCTATTCAGTTTGTACAAAAAGCAGTAGGAGAGAGAAAAAAAAAGCAAGGAACCAACAACTTCCGTACCGGGAAAGATCAAGAGACCAGCCCGGAAAATCGGAAGTAAAAACATAGGGTGGGATCTGTGTCCCCCAATGCCTACTACGAGAAAAGGATTTTACGGTGAGTACAAAAAATCCAAATTTTCTCGTGCATGGCATTGGGGGACACAGCACCATGGGACGTCCCAAAGCAGTCCCCGAGGGTGGGAAAAGAACAGCCATGCCACCGGTTGGGTATACAGGTGCAGGAGAACCATGTGACCCAACAGGAGAAAACACGGAATGGGCAAGAGGTTCCATAACAAGGAAGAAACCTCAAGGAAGAATCAGAGAAGACTGTCAGCACCCCAGGAAAAATGCCTGGAAGAAAATCCCAAATGCAAGAAGGCGGCAAAAGGGAACACCGAGCTCAGCCAAGGGCTGGAGAAAAAATTAGGACAGCACCGCGTGTTGGGACTACCTAACGCTCTAAATTGTCTCAGACCCAAAGAGCGAAAGAACCTGTGGCCAACCCCTGACAGGCCAGGGGAGAAAGGAAACAAGGAATTACTGGAGGCCAAACGAGTGAGTGAAGCCGTAGCAAGGCTCACATGTGAAGGGAGCAGGTCTCCCCTCACCGCAAGGCAGATGATGAAGTTATGCGCCCTATTTAAAAGGTGAAAACCCAAAGCTGCTAGAGGAAACCGCCAACCCTTGGAGAAGGAGGGGGTTGTAGGTAAAAGCCAGGAAAAAAGAGTAAGACCTGCGTCCCAAAAACAGGAGATGAGGCCCGAGCCTCGGAAAACAAGATATCACTGTGAAGCGTAAGACCAGAGGAAACTCTGGGCATGTGAAGCATCAGGGAAAAAAGGAACCAGATACAGGCCCAGGAAATCTCAGCAGGACACACTGGACTGAAAGACATGGAAGTAGAAGGAGAGTACTCCAACCGCCTAAGGAGGAAAGGTTCTACAACAGGAGGAGGTCCCTCCCGAAGGAGACCATACGGCGGAATTGCAAACCGCTGTGCTAAGCCACTCAATACCAGGTACTTGACGTGGGAGGATGGGAAAAGAGACACGAATCCCAAGAAGACCACAAGGTTATTGGAACCCAAAAAGGGAACAATCAACCCAGGCCCCAATCCCCCCAAAAAAACGATTGCCATGCAGAACCTGAGTGGTCAAATAAACGGGGACCAGGGACTCCAGAAGGAGTACCCGGGATGGGCTCACAAGGAACCAGGAGCTGAACCACCAGAAGACAACGCAAGCCAGAATATCCAGGAAAGGAGAGATGAAACTACCATAGGGGAAGGGACATTGGCCATGGACAACTACCCATTCCAAGAACAGTGACTAGCAAACTGTATACATTGTCCCAGAGAGGACAAGTACAGCAGCTCGGGATGTACCACTAAATTGACAGACATCCATATGCATAAGGAATGCAGAAGTCGCCATGAAAAAGCCGGGTGAGACTACACAGAAATGTAGAAACCAGCCGCGACCGGCGTACTGAAAACTCCCAGGGGGGAGAAAGTACCTGACAGGTGCAAACGACGGCAAGGTCCAAGGGGACTGTCCCTCTGTCATGTAGTACAACTAAGCAGAGAATATAAGGGAATACCGAGAACACCTGGACCCAGAAGGAACTACGGGACCCTGTCCGATGCCAGAGCAACCAGCTGAAAAATTACCTACCAGGCAGGTGTGTGGCGCTCAGTGGTCCTGTCCCTGACCCGTCAGGGAGGACGTCCAGCGATGAAAAATGCTGATGACCCCAGAAGGATTCCATGTGGCAGAGGACATCCAGCGATGACCGAAAACTGCTGCAGCGGCCGATGCTCACCAGCTACGTGCCCCAACAATGGTAGAAGATCCAGTGGCGATCCCTGTACTCCACCAGGAATAGGCCATTCTGTAATAGGAAACAACGCGAGTACTCCTCTATAACATGGGGTAACGCGAAGCGCAGCAAACCGTAGTACCTTATAGAGATGGCAAGAGCAACCCTAGCACAAAGGCCAACAACCACCTGGCCATGGTGTAGGGAGCATGGTTGTATGTGGACCACCCACCAGATCAGAACAGATCAGCCATATACTGGAGCTACAATAAGTAGCACTAGACCGACAAGGTGGGGGTTGGGCTGGCCCACCCCTGCCAGATATGGAAACCATGCACATGCAGAACCAGGATGGCCTGTTGTAGACAGTGCCCTGAGAAGTACAAGGAGACCATTGAGCACGACAGAAACGGAGTGGAGATGTATGGAAGAACCAAAAGGGTGAAACCAACATCCGCAGCACAGATTAGAACCTGGGGGCAGAAAGCACCCAGTAATACAGAAACTGTATGGGCCACAGATTGCACCATAGGGCCCAGCACCTTGAGTAATACAACCACACGCCTAAAATATAGGGAAAGTGGCTGCGTGTCTAAGGAGAGTGGAAACATAGCCACAGAATCTGGGAATGCTACTGCATTTGGAGGGTACAGGTACTCAACCTGTAAAGTAGAAATATGGCTGCGTAGTGCAGAAAACGACCAGAAAGGTGTAATGGGTACAGCATCTGGAGATGGTAGAGTTACTACCTTTAAGATCGGAGCAATGTGGCCACATGGTGCACCCTAGAACCAGAGAGGTGCAACAGCTACCGCATTAGCAATGGTACCTATATTCCGCCCGGGAAGGGGAAAATAGGGCCGCACGGTACCACAAAGAACAAGACAGGTGCACACTACAATCAGGTAGGTGAAATGGCAACTGAAGGAGGCCCTCTATTTCGCCTGAAAAAAAAGGGAAACAGGGCCGCATAGTACACCATAGAGCCAGACAGGTGTAACGGCTGCAGCATCAGAGACGGTGCAGGAACTCTACCTATGAAGGGAGTAAGATGGCCGTTTGGTGCACACTATGATGAGGTAGGTGCAATGACCACGGCAATTGGAGGAGGCCTCAATATCTCGTCCGGCAAGGGAGAGAAAATGCCACATGGTACACCATAAAGCCAGACAGGAGCAACAGCTACACCATCAGGAAATGGTGCAGGTACTCTACCTATGAAGGGACCAAGGTGGCAGCTTGGTGCCGACTAGAACCAGACAGAGGCAATTCTACGGCAATTGAAAGTGGCCTCTATATCTCGCCCGTAGGGAGAAATGTTGCCGCATGGAACACAATAGAGCCCGCCAGGGGTATTAGCTACAGCATCGGAGATGGTGTAGGTACTCTACCTATGAAAGGGAGCAAAAAAGTCTGGGAACAGACAGGAGCAATTGCAACGGCAATTGAAGGCGGCCTGTATATCCCGCCCGGAAGGGAAAAATGGTGCCGCATGGAACACCATAGAGCCAGCCAGAGGTATCGGCTACAGCATCAGGAGATGGTGTAGGTACTCTACCTATGAAAGGAGCAAAGTGGCTGGGAACAGACAGGTGCAATTGCCAAGGCATTTGAAGGCGGCCGGTGTATCTCGCCCGGAAGGGAGAAAAAGTGCCGCATGGAACACCATAGAGCCAGCCAGGAGTAATGGCTTCAGCATCTGGAGTAGGTGTAGGTACTCTACCTATGAAAAAGAGCAAGGCGGATGGAAACAGCCATATATAATTGCTTTTCCTTACCAACCAACAGGAGGCGCTTGCCAAGAACAGGGACCCCCTGTTATGAGGTAGAGTGGCGAACACCAGCACCAGGATGGGGACCCGGTGGAAACACTCTCAAATGTGTAGAGCATAGCCCCTGGTATAGGGGAACCAGGAAGGCTTGTCAGGTACAGCCTATGGCAGTGGTGCAGGTACCCCCCTGTTAAGGAGAAGGCGTACGTACCAGAGACACCAAGTAGGTGACTCATTATGCTAAACACGGGGACGGCTGCCTTACCTGTGCGGTTGAATACCTGTGCAGTCAGGGGAGCGCCATCTGAAAATCCACTAGAGGGGATACCAACCCTGGGTAGGAGAGGTTCCTCCGTGCACGTTAGTCTTGACCTCACAGAGGCTTCTGTATGGAGGAAGACCGCCTGATGCTCTGTTCCGAGGGAATCGGTGCAGAGGTGTCCCCCGAGGCAACGGATGGGGTGACGGGAAAGGATTCGTCACCAGCCTCAGGCCTGTCCTGGGGAGGACCCGAGGATGCCGAGGAGGGGTGGAATCCTGTTGAGACCACCCGAGGTTGTACTGTGAGCTACCCCTTGCCGGACCCGGTATCTGAGCATGCCTCATCTGCAGGGAGGACCCTGGGAGGGCATAGGTGGCCGCAAATGGATAGGTAGCGGTCCAGCAACTCCGCCAGGGATTGGGAGAGTCGGACAAGGTTCCCATGGCTTTGACAAAGAGGGAGACCATTCAGAAGGGACCTACACAAAAGGATTTGGTCAGGGGACACAATGGGGTCTGGAAAGAGGTACTGCACACAAGCAGGGACAGGCCGACCGCATGGCAGCCTTCGTAGACAGCGGACGCACGTGAAAAGACGTGGCGATCCGAGGAGAGGCTGGGAGAGGAGACCCTCATAGAGCAGCCAGCAGAGGCTGTCATATCTGGACCCGGATGCCATGTTCCCCAAAGAGGTGCTGCAGCAGCTATAGAGGCTGCAGGAGAAATGAAGCAATTGAGGAGGGGTGGGGGGGAACGACTTGAGTGATCCCTATGTACAGCATTAGCTGCCTTCACACAGTACATAGGACAATGACCTAAAGGGGGTCTGCAGTTCTTTTAAAACTGAGGATCTATCCACTGGATAGATAACCCACGTTAGACCAGTAAAGGGTGGAGGAGATAGCCCCTCCCGAGGGCCGGGCGGGGTCAGAAAAAGCCCGGGAAGCAAGGAGGAGGGGCCGGGAAGATCGCGGCCTAGCAGGCCCAAAAGCCGGGGCCTCGATTTATGAGGCGGCCGGGAATGGAGCGAGGGGGGCGGGACGAATCGTGGCCGACCGAGGGGCCTCCGGACCCACAAAACTAGGTGAGGAGGGTGGGGGAGGGGGGAGCGACGCCTGGGGGTGGGCGGAACAGGGCGAACAGAGCACCTGGGAGCCGGGAACAGGCCATGGAAGATGAGGCCTAGTCCCTGCAAAAGCCGGGGACTAAAGTAGCGGGGAAGGCCCAGGAGAAGCGACGCCTGGACTGTGTGGCCAGGGAGGAGAGAAAAAACCAACCAAGGGGGAAGAGAAAGGTGGGGGAAGATGGAAGCTTCCCAGGACCCCCAGCTAAGGTGGATCCCACCCCCCTGGCCACAGGAGGGAACCTAACCCTGGGGCAGGGACAGGGGATATACTCACTATACTCACCATCTGATGTCTTCGGGCGCCGCAGGGTCACCCCTTCGGCAGACTCAACACGGGAACCGTGGGAATGCCGGCAAGCCACTGCGGATGCAGTCTGTGGGGACTGGGTGACCGGCGATGGTACAGAAGTACGCGCCCGCAGGGGGGGCAACTAAAGTGGAACACGATGGAGCCCCAGCCTGCAGCAGGTATAACGGTGGAGATCACCGAGACCTGCAGAAGAGAGAAAAAAAGAATAAAAAATAAAATAAAAAATAAACAGCAGGACCTGCAAAAAAGCAGGACAGGTCTGCCTCCTACGGACACTAGACAAAAACTGAATAGCCTTGTGCCTGTGGAGAGGGTATAGCCCAACGGGGAGGAGCCAACACTTTTTGTGTCTAGTGCCTCCTAGTGGTAGTTGGACATATACCCATGGTGCTGTGTCCCCCAATGCCATGCACGAGAAAATAAAATAACTCACCTTCTCCCTGTGACGTTCTGCGCAGTGATTGGACAGCGCTACAGCCAGGGAGAAGGAACGCACAGGGAGAGAAGCCGATGTCTCCTCCCTGGTGCTCCGATGCTGTTACTTAGCATACAGCTTAGGAGAATGTAACGGGGGCCACAGTGGCGCAATGGAGCGCCGGACAGAAATGATAGTAAGTGCAGGGACATCCCTGCATTAACCCCTACATGTTCTGCTACTTAGTTTATTATGTTTTGGACCCATGAAAGGTCCTCTTTAACATTTAATACAAATACAGGAGGCTGGGTGCAGAATCACATAGCCGTCGCCCAGCCTCTATTAAAGAAAGCTGCGATCAGCGGCAGTTAACCCCTCAGGTGCCGCACCTGAGGGGTTAACTGCTGCCGCTGATCGCAGCTTCCTTTCATAGAGGCTGGGCGACAGCTATGTGATTCTGCCGTCGACTGTATTAAACATTAAATATCATTGGTGGCGCAGTGCGCCCCCCCCAGTATTAAAATCATTGGTGGCAGTGGCCACAGGGTCCCGTCTCCCCTCCTCCTCATTGGTGACAGTGGCAGCTTCTGATTGGAGCCCCACGAGCTACTGAAGCCCTGGTTGCCATGGTAAGCTCCCTGCTGCTGTGTGTACTAGGCACAGGGCAGCAGGGAGTGTGTGAAGTCCTATTCACCCTAATACAGCTCTATCAGGGTGAATAGGACAAGGGATTAAAAGATCCAAGGTTCTAGCCCCTAAGGGGGGAAATAGTTATTAAATAAAAAGTTTTTTAAAAAAACAACAAAAAATAAAATAAAAAATAAAGTATAAATATTGCCACGTCCGAAAAGTCCAAACTATTAAAATCTAAAAAAAAAAAAAAAATCTATGTGGTGAACGCTGTAACAGAAAAATGTTTTTTTTTCTTCAAAAATTTAAATGCACAGAATATCGGTATAGGTTATCGGTATTGGCTCTAAAAAATCAATATCGGTCGAACCCTAGTTTCCACTATGTAAGCCTCACAAAGTTACTTCAGACCTGAACTGGTCCTTAAAAAGTGGGTTTTGGAAATTTTCAGAAAAATTTCAAGATTTGCTTCTAAACTTCTAAGCCTTGTAACATCCAAAAGAAGAAGATGTCATTTGCAAAATAATCCAAACATTAGGAAGACATATGGGAAATGTAAAGTAATAACTATTTTATGAGGTATCACTATCTGTTTTAAAAGCAGAGAAATTGAAATTTTGGTAAATTTGATATGTTTTTATAAATAGTATGTGACCAGAAAATAGTCTCAGAATGGCCTGGATAAGTAAAAGTGTTTTAAAGTTATCACCACATAAAGTGACACATGTCAGATTTCCAAAAAATGTCCTGGTGCTTAAGATGAAAAATGGCATGGTCCTTAAGGGGTTAATGGCGCTTTCAAATAAATAATAACAATGGATGCCTCAGACAGATGCCAAACAGTGGGATCCATCACCATAGAGTTCCATTGTAAAAAACAAAACACTGGTTTACAGTACTCTAGATAAATATTTTCTTTAATTTTCAGATAAACCCTTTAATATGGATAAAAGGGACGTATTCAAAATATAATGCATGTGCAGCCCTTGAATGATGGTGGTGTAATAAGCCTGGCAAGGATAAAAGTACATAAATGCAGTAAGACCATAGGCCAGTGTAGTGACAAAAACATTTAATTTAAAATAATGGCAGTGTGTGGTACAGCTGAACCCACAATTACAATAAAAAACTATGCACCCAACACACCAGCCATGAGCATCGTGGACACTGAACCCCAGAAACACAACCGAAAACATGTAAAAACTTTGTATTTGACAACTTAATACATAACGAAAAAAAGCAATGCAATCAAAATAAGATCATTAAAAATGTCCTCATATCAAAATGGTCTTACAATGTACAGAAATGCAATAAAAAATATTGGCCTCCAGTCACTAAAAACATCAATTGATCCACAAAAAGTATCTTGGTATGAAAGGGAAAACAGTAGTGAGAGGTTAGACGTTTTCAATGTTGTACGCCTGGCGGATGTTTAGGGTGTCTCTAAGCATGAGATCTCGCAGGCGCCACAAGGCGTTGGCCATGGTTGTGTGGGCCCCTTTGCTCTTCAACCAGTGGGAAGGAAGTCGGCTCTCCTGTTCTTTGGATAAGTGGATATCTCGTCTCCGAGCTGAAATGAGAAATGAGAGATAATAAGAATCAAGTTTGGGGGGCAGCAGATCGCTTTAATGTGGTACCAAGAAAAAAAAAAACTGTGCCTTTACATATTTTATATAGAGACGATAGGGGAAAAACTTTGATTCTTTTTCCCCTTTGTAATTTAACATAATAAGTTTAACCAGATCACCAGTACCACTCCTGAGAACACAAGGTCATGTTTTTCAAACGTGTACAGAAAACTTTATATCGGAGGCGTAGGAGCAGTTACAGGCTGGGCTAAGAAGACAAAAAATAGTGTCAAGTAAATTAGTGCGGATACTATACCACGTACACATTAGGTTTGTCCAAGATGTCCATATAAAATGCATCCATGTCGCTGAAAGTAATCTCTGATGGTGCAGGTGCATTGGGGAGCTGTTTTTTTTTTATTTCACAGGCTTTATTTTTTATTTAATTTTTTATAATTTGTAAATATACACACACATATATATATTTTACTTTTTGCTTTTTTTTAAATATTTTTGGGCAGAAACTGGGATAAGACGATATGTGTTATCACTGCTAACAGTGATCCCACCATGTTCCTCTCCCACATAAGACTGCTGGAAACTATGGAAGCTTCCTGCATTTTGGATCTCACTGCAGAAAATATCACTCAATTTGAGCACTGTGTGTTTAGTGTATTTTGTGACAAGAAACAAGAAACAAAGCTGTGATCTTCTTTGGTCTGGAATCTCTTTTCAATGTCCATATTCAAAATGAAATAAAAAGTAAAGTAACTCCTCTTACAAATTTCCTATTGTCTTTTTTTTCTACAACCCCTATGCGGTCCTAAAGCATCTCTATGGTCAAGGACTATGAACAAATTAATCCTGAAACTCCCCTGGCACTGAGTGCAGCACATAAGGCTACTTTCACACTCGCGTTTTGGCTTTCCGTTTGTGAGATCCGTCATGGGCTCTCACAAGCGGTCCAATGCATTCTAAATGGAAAAGGAACCGCTCAGAATGCATCAGTTTGCCTCCGATCAGTCTCCATTCTGCTCTGGAGGCGGACACCAAAACACTGCCTGCAGCGTTTTGCTGTCCGCTTGACTAAACTGAGCCAAACGGATCCGTCCTGGCACACAATGTAAGTCAATGGGGACGGATCCGTTTTCTCTGACACAATAGAAACTGATTCGTCCCTATTGACTTTCAATGGGGTTCATGACGGATCCGTCTTCGCTATGTTACAGATAATACAAACGGATCTGTTCATGACGGATGCATGCGGTTGTATTATTGTAACGGATCCGTTTTTGCAGATCCATGACGGATCCGCCCAAAACGCGAGTGTGAAAGTAGCCTAAGAGGTTAATTGCCAGCACTGGCACTTTCGTCACAACCCAGCCACCACAGTGGATTTTACTGGTACACTAGCATTACCTGCGATATTGTGATGATGGAAATGTATGCTAAGTACCGATAGCCACTTAGGACATGTATCTTTGTCATGGGTGAGGAAGGGGTTAAAGAAGTGACCCATTTGAACATAGCGGATCTTGGTTTCGACTCTCACCTGACAATGTCTGGTCCCATTTGCTGATGCAATTAGATTCTGCTGTTAAGCCTTCAATATATTTCAAGTACGCTTCAGAATGGAGTAACCTTTGAGTCCTTGGAGGGGGTGCAACAAATATTGGGGTTGATGGCTGCTGCATGACAGGCTGATTAGCTTGAGTCTGACCTGGATAAGGCGGCGGTGCCTGCTGCCCGGGTTGGACTAGAAGACCAATCTAGAAATTAAGCAGGAAGATGACTGAGATTAACATTATTTGAAGAGCTTTTGGATATCTAACAACATACATGTTCAGACTGTGCTGCGGTGTGCGGTAAAACCACGTGTCAAATGGTTCCCTCGAACGCAGACCTCCAGGTCCAGGATTGTTGCTATAAGGGGTAACTGGTTACTTACTTCCATATAATGTATAGACTGATGTATGTACATTAGCTGGTCTACGTGCACAATGTTAACATGATAAGGTAATTGTACGTCGGTTCTGCTCTGCTATGGGTACAGAACGACGGCATGATGGATGCCAATGGCATCAACAATAATGGGGTCTTTTGAGTTTATGTCAGGGAGTCTGGCATTTTTGTGACAAAGTAGTGATGCAGCATGATATTTTGTCCAGCTTTTTATTGGGATCTATAAAGGAGGATCCGAAAGAAACCTCCAATGCAGATGAGAAAAAAAACCTCAATACCAACTGGTCTCATTGTTGCAATGGTGGGAGACCATTTTTTGTCATTTTCATTTATCTCTGAAGCAAACAGAAAATATGTTGGAAATTGTATTAGACGTTGTAATGTGTGGTCTCTGGTGTATGGTTTCTGTCTTCTCTGACTGTGCTTTGTACATTATCAGGGCACTATAGTACTTAAAGGGGTTGTGTCTTCTCAGGCAATGGTGGCCTATCGCTAATATATAACATCAATGTCATAGACATAGAAGCGTGTCCCAGAGACAGGACCCATCTCCAGAACAGGGCCCCCAAGGCGAAGAAGAGCGCACGACACATGCGGGGCATGTCCTCCATTCACTTCTACTGGAGTTACGAAAATAGCCAAGCGAGAGCGCTCCTGCTATTTTCGGAACACCCATAGCGGTGGATGGAGAGCGCACCGCACATGCATGGCCACCTCTCCATTCACCTCTATGGGACTGTCAGAAATAGCTGAGCCAACGCTGGGCTATTTTGGGAATTTCTATATCAGTGAATGAAGAGTGGCCACGCTTGCGCTGTGCGCTCTACTTTGCTTTAGGGGGCCGATTCTGGAGATAGGAGCGGGTCACAGAGGTGGGACTGCACCTATGTAACCTAGTGATATGCCATCAATGTCTGAGAACGGAACACAGACTTCCAACTAATACTTTCAGCTAGGTTAATATGGGTATGCCACATGTAGTAGATGCAAAGTGTATCCGGCTGAAATCCAGAATTTCAGGGTGGAAATCCATGGGAGACATCCGCAACAATAAATTGACATCCTGCAGATTTATCTGCACTGCAGGTCGAGGTGTGTGGATACGGTCACAGAAAATATCTGCAGTGCGAATGAGATTTATTTTCATCCACTTCTCTGCTACTGTAAACGGCTAAAGATTTTTCACATGCAATTCTGCAGCATTTACTCTACGTTCGGCCATACCCTATAAGTGTTAAAAAAATATTCTCCCATTAATATATTATAAAACTGCCTGGACTTACCTGCTGATTGTAAGGGTTGTTTCCAGCTGCAGTTGTCCCTACCATAGAAGACACCCCTTGGGCCATGACCCCTGGAATGAATACATAGATATTTAACATTAATGTTAAAGAGTCACTGTACTTTCACATAATGTAAATTTCATTTAATAAAGAATGGTGTAACTAGCGAATTTCTAAATCACTTGATTTGAAAAACAATCTGCCTGCATCTACCTGAAAAAGCTGTAAAGTCATGGCCACTAGGAGTCTCACTTCCACCTAATTTGCAGGCAAGATCCGTCCCTGGTAACAGAGACACAGAAGAGGCTCACAGGAAATGGGGGCATGTCAGAGCTAGCTCCGATCCGGAGACTGATAAAAGAACTGCTTCTACAGAGCCTCCTGTCTGTCTGGAAGTGTGATTTATCCTTCCTTATCTGTTCTGTGAGACCGAAGCAAGGGAAAACATTTCACAGCAAAACAGTGCTGGCAGATGTCACAGAAGGAGGCCACCCCGCTTCTGAGTGAAATGCATCTAGCTGAAACAGGAAATAATATGGCTGAGGGAGACAATAGGGAAGCCCAAAAAAGACCTACATCTTAGTGATTGTACAAAGAAGCACGGCCATCATGCAAACTTTTTTTATTTTTTTTTAACTCAGGTACGCTTTAAACTTACTCAGTCCAACATAATCATGCTATACATAGCCCTAATTTAAAAAACAAAACTAAAAAAAACAGGCCTTAAATCTAAACCATCAAAACATTTCATAGTGGACCCAAAACCATTTCACTGTACTCTCTGTGCTTGTAATACAGGAACCGTCATAAGACAGGCTTCTCTTCTTTAAAGAGCAACAGCCACTTGTACTGGTGTTAAAGGGGTTGTCCGGGCTTTTACTATTGATGACCTATCCTCAGGATCAGATTGGTGGGGTCTGACACCTGGCACTCCCGCTGATCAGGAATATGAGGAGACAGCATGCGCGGTGCGCACGTGAAGTCTCCCTCCTCTCTTCCAGTCCGCTGCTGCTGTCTATGGTGAGCAAGAAGAGAGAGAGGACATATGCACCGCACGTGCCGTCTCCTCATACAGCTGATCAGCGGGGGTGCCAGGTGTCGGACCCCTGCCGATCTGATATTGAGCATGGGTCATCAATAGTAAAAGCCCGGACAACCCCTTTAAGCTGTAGATACAGCACTTACACTTTTCGTGGCCTATATGCAGGATAAAAAAAACGAAATTTTATATGTAATACAATGTTAGATAACCATTTTTTTTTACTTTAGGGTACGTCCACATAGGATGTAGAATGCAGTAGAAAAAGAATCAAGCAGATTTTGCTGCTGATTTTTACCGCAAAGGGCGAACTCTGCTGTGGAAATCTGCAGCATAAATGGACATTCTGCGGATTTAAAATCTGCGCCTCATGTCACTTTACTCTGTGTGCTTTCTTTGCAGCATGTGCATAGAATTTCTTAAAATCTCCTCCACACTGCTGGTGCTGTAAAACACTGCGGACTTGCCGCACACACCTGCAGAATTTTTACTCTTCGTGTAAAGGTGCCCTAAAGGTCCATCTCTATGTGCAATACACAGAGGTGAGATCTAATAGAAAAGCAGATACCGGTAAATAATGAACATCTAGAGGTCTTCACTGCTGCAACACAAAATGACTGAAGAGCTCAGATTGGATAATCCTGTATGTGCCCATGAAGCAGATCGTCTCATACAGACATCCACTGTCCAAATACATTTTCCAAAGCAGCTCTGTAAAATGAAAGATGGAATCTGATTGGTTCCTATGGGCATCTTAGCCAGTTTTCCTTTACTCCAGTTTTGATAAATCTCCCCTAAGGGTCTAGTATGAGGACACTTGGTCCAGCAGTATTATATTGTCCATTTCACGTGTACTGTATAAGATATGATGACATAGTTCAGCTGCATACCCCCAAATCTTGCGGTAACAGATTACTATTTTATTTATTTTCATTAAAATGCAGTCTATACTACCTAAATAAATAATCAGTTTTAGGGTACATTCACACGACTGTGCTATGTTTTGAGGTCCGCAAATTGCGGATCTGCAAAACAAGGATACCGGCTGTGTGCGTTCCGCATTTTGAGGAACGCACAGGGCCAGCGCTATATAGAAAATGCCTATTCCTGTCCGCGGACTAGATTAGGACATGCTCTATATTTTTGCAGGACTGCGGAACTAAACTACGGATGCGGACAGCACACTGTGTGCTGTCCACATCTGTTGCGGCCCTATTGAAATTAATAGCGCCAGACCCGTTCAGCAAAATTGCAGAACGGATGTAGACCCATTCATATGGTCATGTGAATGTAGGCTTACTGTATTTTCTGGACCAAATTATCAAGCACTCCAAGTTTTTTTTTATTTGACATATATTACTAGCTCACCACCAGTATTCTAGCAGTGCACTTTATTACAACCTGACTTGGTTACGTCCATACATTCATAATAATCATTATGGGGACCTGGTCATGTGACCTCAAGTCTGACACCTTACTCTAATGTGTAAACAGGAACTCAATCTCTCCCTGTGGGTGACTTCCTGTGAACTACAGGATGACATCATCACCAATCAGATCCCTCCTGGCAGCTCTCAGGCCCCTCCCCACCCTCCATTTTCCTCTGTATATCCCTGTATTCTGCTGGAGATATAATGTCTCCCCCATATAAAGGACCAGGAGTTCAGATATATAGTAGGTAAGTCTATACAGTGATTAGCTGCAGTTACATAATCTTCTTGACTCACACTGCCTGTCTGTACTATCTGTGTGTGCTGACTCTCCAGTGTAGTTCTATGGGCTGTAGCTTCACACTGGTCTCCCTGCCTCCTGCATGTAAGAGCTGACAAGGTAAAGAGAGAGGACAGGCAGACAGACTCAAGCTGGATCATATAGGAGAACATGGAGACCCTGCACAGCTGTGTCACTGATCTGTCATGGCTGCCCTCAGAGGACACAGAGTAGTGCAGTTTGGTACAAGTGTACACAAGGCATACACATATTTAAAGGGGGTTATCCAAGACTGCCCCCCTCCCCAACCCCACAATGCCCGTACCCGCTATACTGAGCATACTTCCCTGGTCCCTGACGTTGGTTTCCTTCCGGTTTGCTCCATGGCCTGTTGGGAAGGAAACCTGCATCTGCGACCAGGTAAGTATGGTCAGTATCGCAGGACTGGGTATTGTTGTGGGTGGTTTGGGGGTTTTGTTCAGTCCTTTAATTAATAATGGCCTATCCTGCACTATATAGGCAAAGAAAAAAAAAACAACAACAGAGTGCTTCTTTAATATATAGGTTTTAGAGTATGTGCACCTCTGTGGACATATTGGTATCGCACATATTATTATAATGACAGGGCTGCAGAATCTGGTGAGCACCCTGCACTTTTAACCCACAGAGAACCTGACTGAAGTCTCTTTATTTCAGACCCCAACCTTCATTTTAACGATTATTAGGGTTCAGGCAACTATATCCCCACAGATTACGTCTACTGCTATTAACACCGATCATGGCAGAAACAGCGTTTTATCGCTCTTGAGCTGCTTTCACAATCACGTCGGAAGCTCCATTCGGAGCCTCCATCACAGAAGGCAGCAAAAATAGCTGAGTGAAAAGTCCTGTATGCGAGACTTTTTTCTCCGCTAAAAGAAAAAAATAAATCTCCCGAACGGAAACCTAACAGATCATATTATAGTCAATGGGATCTGTTAGACTCCTTTCCGGTCAGTTATTTGCCGAATCAGGCACTTTCGTTATTTCCGTTCTTGTGCAGAAGAATGGAAATCGTAGCGATGATGTAAATGCAGCCTGATTTTACACTTTATATACTTCACCAACTAAGACATCAGGCACCTGCCACAGCATATCTGGCTACATAGGCGGAAGAGATGGGGCTACACTCATTACATTAGCTGCCAGCCATCTCATTCTAAGGGCACAGAGAAAGCCACATGGTAAGACTTATGGGATGCTTCCTGCATGTTTTATGGTAGGGGAAAATGTTGCAAGCGACCTGGTGACTACCACAAACATTCCAGCATGGTTGCGCTTTATGCAGTGATCACCATGTAGATAAAGCTTAAGTGATTACCTAGAAGCGGTTTCAAAATTTTCTGTTACTTGGTTAGTATAGTAGTTATTGTGCAGTATTAGTGGACTAATTTACTTGAATGGTATCCAGCGCTGCAGTAACCAGGCACGGCCACTACACAGTGAACGGCACTGTGGTGTTCCAGTGTACTGCAGCTCCCGCAACAGAGGTGCCAGGAACTGAACCCTAGACAACCCGATATTGAAGACCTATCCTAAGGAGAGGTCATCCACATTAACGGCCCGGAAAACCGTTTTAAACAGCGCATATATATTGTGGATAAATAACGGGATAAACAATACCAATGAGCCACATGTGGCATCAGCTATAGAGATCTAACAGCACCATTGAAGATGAAGAAAGTTTATAGTTGGGGAAATGCATTAACACACAAAAATTTTAATAAAAGGGCTTTGATCGAGATAATTAAAAATCTCGGACATGTCCCCAAATGCTGTAAAATAATAAACAATGTTAAACTTGTTTATTTTTTCACCGTTATTCTCTGCGCCGCGATTCGTGTTTTCCTGATGCTGCTTCTTAATGGACACGCAGGTGTATGGCATGTGACTGCTGCAGCCAATCATTGTCCTCAGTGGTAGCCAACTAGGGGGCTTGTCTGAGATTTTTAATTATCTCACACAATCCCTTTAAGGTGACCATACACCTCAAACAAATAGGTCTCCTATAGAAAGTGGCCTCCTCAGGGTTATCAGATTCTGACATCAAGTCTAACCGGCTAGGGCTCGGAATATTCCACGAGGAGAGATCCTTAGAAATGCACAAATTTACTAGGGAACCATTTTATAATTTTATACAAGGTAGATGAGAAGCAATAATGTTGTGCAGATGTGGATACGGAAATGCTAAGAAATGAGCCGTCATGATTCTGTATACACACAAGCATCCGAAGTGAGAGGTGGAATTGAGGCGATTGATTTATGACATTCTTACCCTGCAGCGGGATGCCCGGTAGGCCTGGTATACCTGGAGGAAGGAGGTGGTGAGGTGGTAACACCCCATGATGATGAGGCTGCATGCTGCCCATGCTAATAATGCCATCAACTGGGCCCTGCATGGGTGGCAGGCCAGGCGGATAGCCCCCTATCATGCCTTGAAGAACAAACGTGCATCAATAACATGCAATACAATGGATTAATACAAACATGCACTACCATGAAAAAAATGGCTTTAGTTTAGTGATATTAATGTTGTGAACAGATATAAATGAGTTAGCATTTTAACAAGGAATAAAACATGTCACGTTAATAACTACATAATGAGAGGATGGAAATTATTCAAATGTGTCAGCAATGTTTAGAACAGGTCCCCCACAGAGACTGATGGTTCTTCATAACTATATTGAGTGGGATGAAATGGTAAGATTAAAAGCAGAGTCTCCAAAGCACCACACAGACCATCAGTTCTACAGGGAGGTTCTCCATCTATAATATTTCACCTTTGAGAGATTCAGTTTTGTGGTCAAAATGAAAATAAAAGCCATTTATACCAAGCCACTGCTATCCAGACGGCCTCCCCTACCAGCAATACATGAAGAGCGTGAAGCTACGGACCATTTGTAGATGTATCTTCAATTAAATACCCATTAAAAAACCCACACACCAGCAAGAAATATTACACTCAGTATAAATTACCCTTGATGGGGATTTCTATCCACTATTAGAAATAAGGACACAGATATCATGGCTAGTCATACCGGCCTAATGAACCATCAGGATATGTAGCGATTGAAATATTGGTGCAATTTAGTGTCCACAGTATTGCGATTGTCCATATGGCCTCCTTTCTATAACATTATGCACTTGTATCCAGGGATTATGACCACCCTGCAATCCAGCAGTGGTGGTCCCGCTTGCACACTGTAGGAAAAAGGGTGGGCCTCTCTGGTGGCCAGGACCATGGGAGAGCGCATAGGCACACATGTGCAGCTGCTTCCGTCCCAGCCACCTCGTATCTGTGCTGCAGCAGTGGTCATAACCTCTAGACCTGAGCAGTGTACAATGAAATGAAAAAATAAATCAAGCCAGCAAAGAAGGCAATATGGACAATCACAATACATTAGTTAGGGTGGGTTCACACTAGCGTTAGGGATTGCGTTATGGTTTCCCGTTATAACAGGGTTATAACGGAATCCATAAGACAGAAGGGCGGATCCGTTTTGCAGCCCATAGACTTGCATTATGATGGAATGCAAAACGGACGCCTTTAAAAGGCATTCCGTTTGTCCGTCCTAATAGAAGTCTATGGGAATCAAAACGGATCCGTCTGGTTCCCGTTATGCAAGACGGAAAACAAAGTCCTGTCGACAGGACTTTGTTTTCCGTCTTGCATAACGAGACCCAGACGGATCCGTTATGTTTTCCCATAGACTTCTATTAGGACGGAGCAAAACGGAATGCCTCTTAAAGGCTTCCGTTTTGCATTCCATCCTATGGATTCCGTTATGTTCCGTTATAACCCTGTTATAACGTAAAAGCCATAACGGACTCCATAACCCTAGTGTGAACCCACCCTAAGTGCCTTGTATTAACTTTCCCTACATTTGCTATAGTCCTTTAACCAGACTCATTTGGTTCACTTGAACTGTGGAAGATCCCATGGTATGTGTCTGTGTGAAGTATCCTACTGTACTTTTAACCCTGTAAGACTCAACCCCCCCCAAAAAAAAAGTGGGATGGGGTGGGGGTCAGTGCGTCTTATGGGGCAAATACTAATGAGCACTTCCATTGTGGAAGTGCTCATTAGTACAGGAGGACCGGCAAACGGTGAATGCAGCGCTCCCTGTGGGGGCTCTGTACTCACCGCTTCCTGGTCTTCTCCTGCATGCTCCTCACGCGGTGCTGTGACCTCAGCACAGTGCAGCAGGAAGACCAGGAAGAGCGCTAGATCGCAGGGGTGAGCTGATTTATTTATCTGAGGTCTGATTCGCATGCAGGGATTATTAACATGGAGGTCTGATCAGACCCAGTCAGGGTTTTTGATGCAGTTTTTGAAGCCAAAACCAGGAGTGGATTCCAACAGACAAGTAAAATAGTATCTGTGCTTATACTTTTGCGAGGCATAAAAAGCCTGAATCTGTGGTAGCACCCTTACACAATTTCATTTGTCAATCTTTCAGCAAAGTGAATCATAGGACAGCAGTAGCCACTGTCTATACATCAGTTAACAATGCAACATATCAGCAAAGATGTTCAAGGCTTAAAGGGGTTTTCAAAGATATTTTACTGGTGACCTATCCTTTGGATGCGTTATTAGTATCAGACTGGTGGGGGTCCAACACCCGGGACCCTCACTCTTTCAGCTGTTTGAGAAGGCAGCGCCACAGACTTCTCGCAGCTTTTCCTAGGCCATGTGATGGCACATTCATTGGTTACATGGCCTAGGCGCAGCTCAGTCCCACTGAAATGAATGCGGCTGAGCTGTGATACCAAGCACGGCCGCTATCGAATAGAATGTGCTGCGCTTGGTGAGGCCGAGAGAAAGCCGCAGGGTCAGAGAATAGGTCATCAGTAAAAATATCTTGGAAAAGTATTTTAACTCCATCAGTTCACTGGGTAATAACACCACCAATATTTTGGCAACACATTAATAATATCAAGTTTCTAATTAAATATGGGCATACAGTGCAAATCATGTATTTCTGCCACTGCAGGACTGGAACGTGCACACGTTCATGCATAGTCTACCTGAGGCCGGTGTCATCTGCTGGTTAAGCATTCCCATCGGTGTTGGTGGAGGTACAACTCCCATTAGAGCTCCCACAGGAGTGCCAGCTCTGGGAGAAGAGTTCTGCTGCTGCTGTTGCTGCTGTGCTGCTCGCTCCCTTTCTTGCTGCTCTGCTACTTTGGCAGCACGTTCTGTAAAAAACAAATATATAATCAATGACGTCTTTAGTGTGAAGTAAAAATTCAGCTGCTGTATTTGTATTCACAATAAGGGAGACTACAGTCCTTTCATTGTGTTTATTGGCGGTGGTCCCAGATGACAAACCCACATGCACAAGCAGGATGGGCCATCAATACTTTAATGGTCACTGACTTTTCAACAAAGTACAAGTGAAGATAAAAATAAAAAAAACTTTAGAATATATCTTATCAGAGAAAAATGCCTCAGTTTCCACTTATCAGGCACTTCACTCTCAATTCTCAGCTAAACCTGTCTTGCGATACAAAGATGGACTATTAGCTCAATGAAGGATCAGATTACAGAGGCCCTATTGCTCTGGGTGGGCGGGGTAAGCAGGACTCGTTGGTTTACTCTATGTCCTTGCAGCATTTAAACTAATTACACAGAAAACAATATATCACAGAGCTCAGCCCTCTCCATCATATGTTACCTGCAGACAGGGGGGTATAAAGGACCCGAGAGATCCAGCACTCATCAGATCCACTGTGCAGATGACGAGACACTGAACCAACTCGGCGCTGGGGCAATGGATCTTATGCTGCTTCCTAAGCTTAGGAATCGGCATCTGATTCACCGCGCAAGCACCAAGTCATGGGCCTCGGCGCTGCTGCGAGATCACAGGGCTAGATGAGATGTCCAGCCCTGTCACTCAAAGGGGAGGGGGAAGTACAGAGCGTAGAGGGGGCCTTGCGCTAGTGCCAGAGCTTTGAGCGCTATGTCCAGCCCCCCTGGTGCTCCGACTAGGTAATTTGCATAAAATATAAAAGTTAATATCTCAGCCATTATTAAGCCTTTATAGAAACCGTTTACTCAGCACGATGAACCCTACCAGGCAATATGCCTGGTTTAATAGGGCTGATCATGCTTACAGAGGCTCTTTAAGTATAATAGAGAACTACATATAGAGCAGTTCCCTAATGTATGAGTTTGTATACTTATGAACGGACATTCTATATTTCGATATAGATATAGTTGATTATAGATAAGGTGTCTGTATAATATGAGAGATATTGCTCCTTTTCCTGCCTCCTTACGTTGACGGTCATACTATATGGACAGAGATTCTGAAGCGAGGTCATACTGCAGTCAGCTCCGTATTTTACCTTCATAATCTGCTTTTTTTGTTGCCTCCAGGTTCCGCCACTCTGTTCCTACCAATCTGCTGAGTTCACCAAAGGAGTAGTCGGGATGTTGAGCTTTTATAATTGCCCTCATTTCGCTACTGAAGAGGATGTAACCGCTCATGTTAATCTTCCTCTTGCCTCCTTCTTTCTTAGTGCTGTTCTTGCCAGACTTAGGTGTTGACTAGAATGGAGAAAACGTTAGATATTTCTTTCAGATGTTCAAAAAGTAACACTGCTCTTAAAAAAAAAAAAAAAAGGGATCATTTAGAATTACTGAAACCCAGTGAAAAAGCCTTTTTTTTTTTTTTCCGGTGGCTGTTGCTGACACCAGGCAGTCTTATGCTATCTGTGGTTAGAGAGTGGACAGTTTTGGTATGGTTCTATGTTAGATGAGATCTAGGAAATGGAGACACATAAGGAAAAAAAAAAAAAACAAGCTAGGAAGACATTCAGCAGATACGCAAGCACAGCCACGACAAAGCAGCAATACCACGCAATCTGCCCTCCCGCCCCAGAGAGAAGAGATTACTATCCATCTAAATACTGGAAAAAGAACAGTGGGCCTGACCTCGGCTCTGAGAATTTACCTTTACGATGTCTAACACCTGTTTGGGTAATTTGCTGTCCACTGTCTCCCCTGGTTCGCCATCTTTCGTTTGTCTGTCACTGGGTGTCTCAGTGGGTTCTGCCTCTGTTAGGTTTTCCCCTTGCGTCAATGAGGAAGGGGAGGGCAGCCTGACCGCTGGCGTCAGGTCGTCGGTGCATCGGGGGGAGCTTGGTTGAGCGGCGCCCTGATTTAGTGTTTTAAAACACCAATTGCAAAGGATTAACAAAAAAAAAAAATTCTGCATTTGTAAGAAAGAAACTTCTTTGTTCAGACAGGGAATAGCATGAGCTATGAGACAACATATATGTATACGTGGTATTGCTGCTTTTCTTTATTTTGTCCAAGCGGCAAAGCCTCTGCAAACCAAGACCCTGCAACAGACATGGCACCCCATCTAATGCCATAAGATGAGCAGAAAGCACCCTGCTAATGACCGCACATCACACAGAAAATGGAAAAGCATCATCAGTTCACCAGCATCGTATAAAGAGCGACCATCTGCCTGGTTTATTTTTTTTTTTTTATACTTAAAATCCACAGAAATCAAATAATGGATTTTTCCAGTTGTGTTAATAATAAAATAAATCACAGCTCACAACTTCTTCAGAGACACTTGGGTACTTTAAAGGCTATGGACACCTTAGGGGCTATTTTTTTTATTGCATTTTGCTCATTTTTGACTAAAATAAATTTTTTCAATTAGTCTTTATTAAAAATTTTCAACAGTTTTTGTGATACAGGGGTTAGTAATCAGTCTGTTTGCAGACTGTCACTCCTGGATTCCGTCAGCTGAAGGCTCATGTGTAGCCGCAGTTCTGATCTCCTGACCTCATAAACACTCAAGTAAGCCATCAGTTTAGTAAGACTTTAGCTATGAGCGTTTATGAGGTCAGGAGATTAGAGATAAGGCTTCACATGAGCCGTCAGCTGATGGAACTCAGGAGACACAGTCTGCATATAGACTGATAATGCACCGGAGCCAGAACTACACAGCTCCATCCACTGGTGAATGGAACTGGTTACTGTAGCGCTGCTCACAATGAAGTGAATGGGAGGGGGGCTGCAGTTACCTGCTACATCCACAAAACGGACAGAGCTAGGAAACAGCTGATCGGTGGGGTGTTGGGACTCCACTGTTCAGATAGTGATGGCCTATCCTGAGGACAGGCCATTACTTGTAAAATGCTGGACAACATGCATTTGGTCTGTTATATGCATTTTCATTATGGCACCAAACATTTTTAGGGTTGAGCTGCCGAGGGAATAAAAAAATAAAAATAAAAATAATATTTTATTATTATTATTAATAATTATATATATATATATATATATATATAATATAATATAATATAAATATATATAATATAAATATATCTCGGTATATATATATTTCCCAACTTCTTCAGCCCGCTTCTTAAAACTTTTTTCACTGTCCCAGTTTCCCTTTCTCTTCTTCACTCCTGCCCCACGAAACTTTGTCCCAAAGGTTAGCCCTGAAGGCATATTTTCCAAGCATTAGCATTCTGCCTAATTGTTGCAGTTGCTTTTATATTATTTCTAAACATGTTAGGCTACTTTCACACTTGCGTTTGGTGAGGATCAGTCATGGATCTGCACAGACGGATCCGTTCAGATAATACAAACGTCTGCATCCGTTCAGAACGGATCAGTTTGTATTATCTTTAACATAGCCAAGATGGATCCATCTTGAACGCCATTGAAAGTCAATGGAGGACTGATCAGTTTTCTATTGTGTCATAGAAAATGGATCCGTCCCCATTGACTTACATTGTGTGTCAGAACGGATCCGTTTGGCTACGTTTCGTCAAACGGACACCAAAACGCTGCAAACAGTGTTTTGGTCTCAGCCTCCAGAGCGGAATGGAGACGGAACGGAGGCAAACTGAGGCATTCTGAGCGGATCCTTTTCCATTCAGAATGCATTAGGGCAAAACTGATCTGTTTTGGACCGCTTGTGAGAGCCCTGAACGGATCTCACAACCGGAAAGCCAAAATGCCAGTGTGAAAGTAGACTTATATTTTGTTTGACTTTCAGTTTAGGCATGTGCCCATGTGTAATTAAAGGGGGTTCCCAGTAACAAAATATTGATGACCTATCCGGATATCCTGATTGTTAAGTACCATCAATATCAAATCAGTCTGGGTCCAACTCCCGGCACCTCCGCCGATTAGCTGTTTGAAGAGACCGTGGCCTCTTCCTAGGCCAGAGACCTGGTTACATGGCCTAGGTACAGTTCTGTCCCATTTAAGTGAATTGTCCTGTGCTGCAACACCAAGCACATCCGGAATACGATGTACGGCGCTGTGCTTGGTATGCTCTGAGAAAGCCGTAGCATCTGGGCCCTTTTAAACAACTGATCGGCAGGGATGCAGAATGTCAGACCTGTAGGTAAGTCGGCAATATTGTACTCCCATAAAACCTCTTTAATATTGACAGTTTTCTTTCATGTTTGAATTTAAATATGGTTGAACCCCAAATCTTGTTAGTGGATACTATTGTGGGCCTATATTGACATAAGAAAAGCAAGTTATTAGAAATGTGGTAACACCTGTAAGTACCCATTACATTCACCCAAATGAAACAGGTTCCTATAACAGCAGGCACATCATACTGACGGAACCATATGTAATCTTTTTAAAGGGCTCTGCTTAAGATGTAGCCCAGTAAACTTTAATAAATAAGAATTATGTTTTCGAATACATTGCTTTTCTCTCATCCTGATTTTCTTAAGTGCTGCAGTATTATAAACCTTATGCTTGCTCTGGAGTTGCCATGGTAGCGTTACCAGACTCTCACGTGACAACAGGTGTATGCACAAAACAGTTACTATGTTGATGCAACCGTGGCAACCTTAGAGCAACCACAATACATACATTACTGCAGAAGTCAGATCAGAAGAAGGGTATAATGGTCATTATTTCCAACATAGAGACAAACAGAATCCCCTTAAAAAATAAAAAATTGTGAAGCTTAAAAAAAAAAAAAAAATTCTGGTCATACACTTTGTCCATTTTCAGTGTGAGTACGACAGACAAATACAATAAAAACGTTACCTGCACAATGAGTAAACAGGGGGGACAAAACATAGAACCATATCACTTCCAATATCTAATGTTAAGTCCACTTTATGGCCCTGGGGGATAAACATATGTTAAACCTGGTCTGAAGTTCTGGCTGTATGGCATCTGGACAGAGGTGCAAGCCTGATGAGGGCTACATGTACTTCACAACATAAACCCATCAATACTGCTTAGGAACAAGTTGATTTGTACATTCCCCTTTGCTTTCTTTCCTTTACCTGTTGGGGAGTGTATTGCAAGAGCTCTAATTCACTAGTCATGGGCGTTTGGAGCTGTGGGAGGGATGGGGCCTCCAACATCTCTCCATCATCATCTCCCATATCTTCAATATCGTCATCACCGCCCTCCAACTCTGCAAATTTCGCCTCCAAATCTTGGATCTTCTTTTCCAAAAGTGGAGACGGCTCTTTTTGAGGGACAATGGGTTTCCTAATGAAAAAAACAAAACAAAAAAACTAATATGAACTTGCCATAATCATTTCTATTTTTTACCTCATTATTAAATGTTTCCTAAAGTAGATAGACATCACATATCACTTGCCCATACATGGTCCACCGGATAAACACAATATTAAACTCCTATTTTCTCGTGTGCCAGTGCTTACAATCACTTGTCAGGAAGATCTATGGACAACAAATATTTCTTCTACAAACACCAGATCTTGCTGCACCAGTGCTGGTCTTCCATAGCAATGTGCAATGATAGGAAGACTCCTCAATTAACGACTAGTGTCAAGGGTATATCAATAGCTATTTAGCCCGTTTTACTATTATGACATCACACTATCCAAGCTTGGAGATAAACTTTAAGGGAGACCTATTGTCTAAATTTCTCTGCTGATGTTGATCACTCACAATTAAAGGCCCAAGGGTTGAGGAGGCACTGCTGCTAGGCTAGCTCAGGTGAATATAACTATACTTTCACTTATGCTGGTCTTACACATTAGAAGTATGTTGGCCAAACCGCCAACTGCTGCAGAACTGGCCGACTATCTAATTGTGTACTGTCGGAAGGGCCTCCTGACTTTGCCCATAAAATAATTTGCATCCTTCAACCAATATCCCAAAGCAGTGCCATCAGTAGAATATGCACCAGATTGTTCTTCATCTACAGGACCAGCATGATTCCAGATGTTCATTTTGTAATATCTTAATCTAATCAGGTCATCTATCCAGTTCTTTCCTCATTTCATCTTAAACATAAAATGAACGGGGTTTTCACAAAAATAACATTTATAACTTACTCAAAAGCATAGGTGATAAAGGTCTGACCACTGGGGTCCTCACTAATCACTAGAACAGGGTACAAAGTGGTTCCGGCTCAATGGGGTTCTTGACCGTCTTCAGTGCACCTCTGGTCTCAGCATGTAAACTCATGCACCACTGCAGCCAATGACTGGCCTCAGTGGTGACATGCTCCCACGCAGCATGTCAAAGATGGGTCACGTGCCACTTGGTGGACATCACCACTGAGGCCAGTTATTGGCTGCAGAGGCACACGTGACATCGTCCACACAAAACGTTCATATGTGGGGACAGTAAGTGTAGTGAAGACAACCCAGGTCCCACAGACCCAGAACTAAGCAGCAGGGAGTAGGCAAGTATACTCCTCTTCACAGGTCCTGCTAGGTGGGGTGTGGGGAAGAATAAAAAACAAACAAACGAGGAAACCTCTTTAAAGGGTTGTCCAGTTTCCTATATTGATGACCTACCCTCAAGATAGTTCACAAAATATCAGATCGGCGGGAGTTGGCAAAAAAAGGCTAGATAAAGTTACTATTACTTGGGACATAGCCCAGTGATGGCCACATTTTTTAGTTTTTTATCCTTCTACATTTATGCCTCTAGCTGGAAAACTTTAGAGGAAATTATGTGAGCCAGAATAAGCAGAGTTTACAGTTACTAAGTGAATTTACATCTACCATTTTCACCTGAAATGTACTCATGCACACAACTTAGATACAGTCATGTAAAACTTGAAGAAGGAATGGGACCCCCCCCCAAAAATAAATAAATAAATATATATATATATAATTGTATTTTACCTAAAATAATAGATTTCATCATCCACAACTTTAGCAGACAGAGAAAACCTTTTTAACCCTTTAAACCTCTTCATTTGCTTGTCGCTCTCATTGTAGCGACTCTCACAAAGCAGTACATCATTTTCAGGGATTTCCGTTGGACGGCAAGACAGAAAATCTTTGAAGGATAAGACTCCACACTTTCCTAGGAAAAGATAAAAAACAGCAGATACTTTGTTCATGAAGACCTGGATACTCGTGCGTTAAAACTGATTAGCAATATAAATTTTTATATTATAATTTTTTGATCCTAAATCTTAAGTTCTAACAAAGAAACCCTAGTATAAGCACCGGTAATGTAAGCATAGAAATAAGGCGCGCGCACACACCTAAAATACAGGTCATGGGGCAGGTTTCTTCTAAATTACTCAAGAACACTTCCTTCTTGTAGAACATTTTGGTTGGCTCATGGATTGTTTCTTCGGGATGAATAAATATTGGGCCAAAGAAATAAGCTGCCCCATCTCGAAGCCACATTTTTTCGATTCTAAAAGGAAAAAAAAAAAAATTACAAAATTGAGCAATGTGATCTATTAGGTCAAGTTCAGATTTTGCAAAGTAGAACAATTAACTTGTTTCTTTCGTGTGTATACCTAAAAAGAGGGAATAGTAAAGAAATGTGATGATCCATGGACACTTTTGCTGCACACACCTGGGCTAACTCCATTGACTCTAATTAGATTACATATTTTAAGTTGTTAAAAGGGGTTGTCTGGGGGAACATTTTTTAAAGGCCAGAATGGGTTAAAAATGAAGAATAAGCCATACTCTCCTCACCCACTTCTGCTTATTAGACACTGTCCAGGCTCGCCATACAGAAAATATCCACTCAGCCACTATATTGTAAGGGTATTTTTAAGTACTGATTGGTTTTGTCCCCTTTAATTATGGCTCTTTTATATTACTTTTTGTATTCTGTATAATAAAGGTTTTCTTGTAATGTAGTGGGTTAGGCATAGTTAGTACCCATCCCCCATTGTGCTGATAAGACCACATTCCTAAGTGATCTCAGAGACATGCGTGATGCACACTGGAGGAGGGATTGATGGGAATAACTGTGGTCTGCACCATAAATTAGGTGGAACTCCACTTCAAACTTCATCCTAGATAGGATGTAAGTATTGATTTTCCCTATCTCTTGTACACCCTGGGGTGTCGGTCATGTGTTATAACGTGGTAGACAGCCATGTGTTATAACATGGCCGACTGGAGCCCTACCCCATATTGCAAATTTAGGCTAGTGATGTTTATTTACTTATTATACTGTATGTGATTTGTCGGTGTTATGTTATATTTAATCACACTTAGTAAATATATTTATTCACTCAACCTGCATAAGCTTATTCATTCTCAAATCTTTTGAATTCATGTTTCAGTCACCAATTCTTTGGCGTCAGCCAGTTATAGGCTGATCATGCATTCCCAGTGTGTCAGGCTGGGACAGTCAAGTAGAGAGCAGCAAGAAACCAGAGCAGAGTCTCAACAGCAGCATCGGGAGAAATCAGGGAGACGAGAAATGCTTATTTTTTGTATGTAACCCATTCTGGCCCTTTTATTTTTTTTAAACGTTAACGCACCAATGACAACCCCATTAAGGTTAGTTGCTGAAGGTGACAGTATATGGCTCCTCTTTGCTTAATTTATTTTTGATGAATTGCACACTCACACAAGTTTTTAGTTTTTTTTTTTTTTTTACAATTTATGATGAAGCGTGAGATCTTACGATTTATGAAGCGTGAGATCTACCACTCGATATGAAAATGTTTTGTAATTCACTTTGGAACTCTTATGTGGTCAGGTGTAGCAATGTTTTTGATATATGCTAGGTCTATTCTGACATTTATTTTTCATTTCATTGCAAAGATTTTTAAGCTTTAAAAATGATTACGTACACATGTACTGACTATAGTCGGGATGCTTCTGTAAGCCAGTCTTACATAGCCATATGACTGTGCTTCTGCTTGTGTAATGCCCCATACAATGAACATGTGGTTATCTCCTATCTCTCTACAGTTTGGGACATCACATTTATTTTCACTGTGTCCCTGTGTCAGGAGGGATCATGTTGCACATGCTTGGCAGCAGATAACGCAGTGTTAGTGATTGTACACCTTATAATAGAGGGGCAGGCAGCTGTAAAAGTCAGTGAGAGGGGTAAGGGGGAAGAGGAATCAAGAGAGTTGCAGTTCTTTACATAGCAATTCCACAGCAAGCCCTGGCAGCATCAAACAAAAGGTGCATCACAGAACTAGCCAAGATAATGATAATGAAAAATAACTACTTCTTATCTAAGATGTCATTATTTGGAAGAATTCAGACATTCAGGTACTTTTCTATATTTTATATGGTCAATAAACCCTTTACTTTGATTAATAAAAAAAAGTTTGGTACAGCAGAGAAAACTACACCAATGGATATTTTATTCACTTTATGCATCACTGCTAGCACAGACATTTCTTACCTGCCCACTCTTGGCCTAACTAATCCATGTGACTTGATAAATACACAGTCTCCAACCTTCAGCCACATGTCATTGTACCGAAGCTGCTCATAATAATAGCACCCAGGTTCCCCATTGGGCATATCAACAGGTACATCTTCTTTTTCCTAGAGAGAAAATAAACATTTGATTCAACAATGTATATATGGATGGTTGTTTATAGATATAGCAATTAACTGACTTATATTAGGGTACTTTCACACTTGCGGCAGAGGATTCCGGCAGGCAGTCCCCGTCGCCAGAACTGCATGCCGATGCGGCAATCCGGACGCAAACAGATGCATTTGTGAGACGGATCCGGATCTGTCTCACAAATGCATTGCAATACCGGATCGGTCTTTCCGGTTGTCATCCAGAAAAAAGGATCCATTATTTTTTTTTCCTCATTTTTAAAGGTCTGCGCATGCGCAGACCGCAAAACCGAATCAGTTTTTCCAGAACACTTGGGGCCGGATCCGGCATTAATGCATTTCAATGCATGCTGCAGTATTTTCTCCGGCCAAAAAACGTAAGAGGGACTGAACTGATGCATACGGAATGCTCTCCATTCAGAATGCATTAGGATAAAACTGATCAGTTTTTTACAGTATTGAGCCCCTGTGACGGAACTCATACCGGAAAAGAAAAACGCTAGTGTGAAAGTACCCTTATACAGTAGCTAAAAGGAAGGCAAATAAAGCAGTGAAGTTTAGAAGTCCAAGTGTGTTTTTACACCCTTGGGCCAGATTTATCATTACACTTACATCTTACTCCACTTTTACATATGTCCAAAGTCACTTTTGGCCAAGTCAGATTATTAATGGTCCTTTAATACTGTGATAAATGTGGTTTGACAGTAGCAGTTTATCCTTCAGTAAGCGGCTTTACAAAGTCGCACGTCTTACGAAAAAGTCGCATGTTCTATAAAAAGGCGCATAAGATAAGCATGGTCCTCGCTGGAGTGAAATTGCGCAATTTTTGCGACTTTTTTAATTGTCGCAATAGTAATCTTTCTAGAGATTAATTTACATAAGAAACACGCCCACTTTCAGAAAAATGGCGAACATAGCGCAGAGCCAATAAAAGTTGCAAATTTGCAGCTTTTTCACTCACATTATTTTGACTTGAGCTAATGATAAATCTGGCCCCTTGTCTTTTGTAAAAAGCCAAATCAGTTTTCAATGGAGTTTTTGGAGCCAAAACCAGGAATGGATCCAGCAGGGAGTGTATTAGTCCTTCTTTTATATTTCCCAGTTCTTTTAAACCCATTCTGACTTAGGCACAAAAAGCTGAATCAAAAATAACCACTTAAACACTCTAAGGCTGGGTTCACACGGGCGTCACGTTTTGGCTCAGGATGCGTCCCGGGTGCATTGCGGCTAACCCGCGCGAGTAGGTACGCAATTTCCAGTCAGTTTTGACTGTGATTGCGTTCCGTTGTTCAGTTTTTTATTGCGCAGGTGCAATGCGTTTTGCACGCGCGTGATAAAAAACTGAATGTGTACCCAGACCCGAACTTCTTCACTGAAGTTCAGGTTTGGGTTCAAGGTTGTGTAGATGTAATTATTTTCCCTTATAACTGGTTATAAGGGAAAATAATAGCATTCTTTAATACAGAATGCTTAATAGAAGGTCAATTGAGGGTTAAATAATAGAAAAAAATTAACTCACCTCCTCCAATTGATCGCGTAGCTGCCGATCCCCTGTTCTTTCTTCAGGACCTGTGGTGATGTTACTGAGCTCATCACATGGTCCAATCACCACAGTGATGGACCATGTGATGTGACGTCACCACAGGTCCTTTAGCCGGTAGCTCATGATTAAAGAAGTAAGAAGAGATCGGCAACTACGTGATCAATTGGAGGAGGCGAGTTAATTTATTTTTATTTTTTTTAACCCTCAATTGACCTTCTACTAAGCATTCTGTATTAAAGAATGCTATTATTTTCCCTTATAACCATGTTATAAGGGGAAATAATACAGTGAATAGACTTTCATCTTAGCAACCATGCTTGAAAATCGCACCGCATCTGCACTTGCTTGCGGATGCTTGCGATTTTCACGCAGCCCCATTTACTTCTATGGGGCCTGCGTTGCGTGAAAAAAGCACAGTATAGAGCATGCTGCGATTTTCACGCAACGCACGAGTGATGCGTGAAAATCGCCGCTAAAGGTAACTGCAAATGAGATTGTTAACAAACAGGAAAAAAACGTACCAAAAACAGTACTAACGCAATCAATAGTGCAGATTTATGTGCGTTGTTTATGTGGCTTTGGTGTGGATTTCAAGAGGATTTTACAAATCCGCACTGTGAGCAGGTAGCCTAAGGGTATGTTTACACTGCTTTAATTTCACATGGATTTTGGTGTGTATGAAAACTGGCAAATCCACAGCCCAATGTTTCCGATGGGAACCAGCATTTTCATTCTCAAAGTAGATCTGAGCATTCAACAAAGCCCCAGCAGAAAAACACAAACCCCAACAAAACACACAACTATGCTGTGTGTAAAGACTTTCATAATTTCCTATCGACAAACATCTGCTCACAGTAGTGCTCATGGTGACGGATCATGTGATGGACCATGTGATGAGCGCAGTGACGTCACCACAGGTCCTTTTCCTCCTGTCATGAAAGAAGAAGACAGAAGAGAAGCCGGGGCTGCGCGAACAAGTGGATGAGGTGAGTTAAATTATTTATTTTTAACCCCTTCATCCCCATTTTACTAAGCATTCGGTAGTAAGAATGCTATTATTTTCCCTTATAACCATGTTATAAGGGAAAATAATAATGATTGGATCCCCATCCCGATCATCTCCTAATAACCATGCGTGAAAATCGCACCGCATCTGCACTTGCTTGCGATTTTCACTTCTATGGGGCCTGCGTTGCGTGCACAATATAGAGCATGCTGCGATTTTCACGCAACGCACAAGCGATGCGTGAAAATCACCGCTCAAGTGCACAGCCCCATAAAAAATGAATGGGTCCGGATTCAGTGCGTTCACCTCACGCATTGCACCCGCGCGGAAATGTCGCCCGTGTGAAAGAGGCCTACATGTAAGACCGCTCAGAAGCTGTCTTACATTTAGAACTGGCGCTGGATGCGCCGAAGTTATGTCTTTTCATAACTTGGGAGGATCCACCTCCAGTTTAGGGCTTTGTTAATAAATGTGCCCCACAGTGTGTGAAACCTATCTAGGTCATCCTAGCTAAACTGCAGGCAAAAACTGCTGTGGAAGTGAATCTCTTTGGCTTACACTGAATTATGTGACGCTTTTCTACAGACTGGTGGAAATAAAAGTAATACAAATTATTAAAATCAGTTACTTGACTCAAGTCAGGAATGTGGACTTGTGAATCAGCCGTAATAGTGCAGCATCGTAAAAGAAGTATGAGCAAACCTTTTCCAGACAGAGTGTGATATCCTCATCCTTTGTGTCCTCCATGTTTTCTGAGGCTGCATCTCGTCTACCTTATCTTTATGTGCAAACACTGAAGCCACTCTCACAACGGGCAGAGGTATTTCTCTGGGCCTGAAGCGCACTGAACCTGACCGGGCATGGTCCATAACTTAATCTTCTTAAGGATTTGGTTTTGGCAGAATACCTAGATTCACATACATACACATCCTCATCTCGAAAGTTTTTCGGGGCCAAATTTTGAAGTCTTCCTGTGGATTAGAAATGAGCACAATTCAACAGATGGCAATAATTGGTTGCAAGCATAAAAGCAGACACCAGCTTGTGGATGTCACAAGGGGACGCTGCTTATCAAGAGGCCAGATGAAGGAGAAGTAATTCTTACCTTCACAAACATCACACAACTTGCCAAGGATTTTATTTACAGGGACCTTGTTATAGTAGTCACTCTTGAAAGACTTCCTTCTGTAGGAATTTACGAGTGGCGAGGTGAAACGTTTCCTTGGGACGATAGAACCAACAGCCGTACAACCACTTCTCACCTGCAAAAAAAAAAGAAAAAATATATTTTGTTATATCTTTTTCTATTTTATGGCTAAATTTAGCAACAAAAAAAAAGAAGCAAATTGTCACTTGTTCACAGTTGTACTTAAAATGCATTTTACTAGTGAAAAGGGTAGCCATTATTTATTGTACTAAATATATATATATATATATTTTTTTAAACCCCATGCTTTTTTAATGTCCTTTTAAGAATTTAAAGGGATTGTGCTGCATTAAATGTCATTTGAATATTATTCAGCATGAAAAACTTACTTTGGTAATTTACTTTTTGTTACAAAAACACTCCAGTTGTGAGAAATTCTGTTTTCATTATAATGGTGGCCTCTGGTGTGTAATCTGTATAGTATTGTGCACGTCCACATACTGAGGTGGTCGCACATGCTCCTTCGACTGCCACCGGCCGTATCTACTGTTAGAGACTGTGTGGCAGTTACAGGAGAGATCTGCAGCGGAAAAGACACAGCCCACTGAAAAAGGACACTCCCACAGAGCTGTTATAAGGAGAGAGCTGCAGCAGAAAGAATACGACTCTGAGAAAGGACATAGGTCATCAATATCAATGGCAGGACAACCCCTTTAAGCTGAAAGCTGTCTAATGTCTATAGGAAGCACAAATGTTTTACTTACTACGGTTTATGTGTTACTACCTGTGTTTTCATTCTGAAAATAAACCATGGAGTATGGAGCTTGCTACCGTGTTCATGTTCCCTTGTTGTTCATAGTAAAGGAAAGTCAAGACTGATATCAGTACCTGCATTGTCCTCCAGAGGCGCTCAATAAAGGACAATGTGTGGAGGAGGTTTGCCTCTGCAGGTAATCCACATACACATAATCCCCAACATGTAATGCTGTTCTTGAAAACTGCAGTCTTGGCTGTAGGTTCGGTATTGTCCAGACTGACCAGAAACTCCTCCGGGATCTTCACTCTTCTCAGCTTCTTAACGAGGAAGGAAAAAATAAAATTTTAATGAACAGAGATAACATGAAGGTATGTTAAACCTGTAGATGGTTCTAACAGGTACTTGTTACATTGTGTTTTCTCAGATGTCAGGAACCCAAGTAGTGCAGACGCAGTGCATTTTACCTAGGAGGCGCTGATGGACTGGTGGCATCACATGCCTCTCATCATTGTCCATTTTTTGAGACAGAGCGGCGTGCGGTCAGCACAGAAGACTTGGACTAAAATATGCACTTACAGTTCATAATTCCTTCTTGGTTTTCCTGGCAAAATAGTTGTAAAAACTGCCCTTTACAGGCCCTTAGTAAACTTAAAGGGCTTGTCTGAGTTAACTGAAAATGTGTCCTATGCAGTAAACGGCATAAAATAATAATAATTCTATATTCATCTATTTTTCCTAGTCATTTCAGCACCGTATAAAAGGCTGCAGCGGTGGATAGAGGTATTTGGCATGTGACTGCTGCAGCCATTCACTGGCTTCAGTGGTACACAGCACGGAGACCACTGATTGAGGCAAGGGAATGACTGCGGCCACCACAACACGTTCCCACTGCAGATGTGTATACCAACACCAGGAAAGTGGTTTATTTTCTGGCATGTGGCAATTTTCAATTAACAGGATAACCCTTTACCGCTCAATACTGGCAATGGCTCCATAGAAAGACTGTGTATCGACCGAGTCCGGTTACTAAGCGCTGCTCCATTCAAGTGAATGTGAGCAGCACTGCAGTAACCAGGCCTGGCACCACAAAGCGGATAGAATGGTGTAGTTCTGATGCCTGGTTCTGGTGATGGGTGCATCTGAAACAGTTGATTCCCAAGCGTGCCAAGATTGGGACCCAGGTGTGCTGAGATGGGAGCAGGTCATCAATGAGGAAGTTCTGGACGACCTTACCCCCACCACGAAGATGTACATACCTTTTTTCTCTTCCTCTCTTTTGACTTTGTCTTCTTCTAGTTCTTTAGGTAGCTTTCTCCTTCTCTCTTTTTCGACATCATTGTGCAGGTGCTTGGTAGTATAGCTCAAGGCTGGAGAAAGGAGGATCTCGCCATTCTTGCAAAGTTCATCTCGTATCTTAATAAAGAACTGTTGAAGCTCGACAGAGTCCTCGTAGATTTCAGAGTCCGTCCTTCGTAGAAAATAAGAAGCTCATAAGCACATTGAAGACTAGTTTAGTTTTTTTAGCATTAAAATTATCTTTTTGCTTCCATTTTTTGCCCGCTAACTTGTGCTGCTGTGGATGGGCTCTGGGAGGATCAGTCCTCCTTCTACCTCTGGCAGCTGACAATATAGTCCCTTCTTACTTTCCCTGCCTGTGCTGTTTGCAAGAGGCTTTGCTCTTTCCTTGACAGAAAGCTATGTCTATCAGCTGCAGCGTACAGAGGGTCCATACGCAGAGACCTGGCTGTGAGGAGACCGCACTCCGCTCATTAGGAGGATGTGCAGACTGCTATACACTTTGAACACCAGGTGGAGCTATACTTTGTAAATAAATGACACAACTCCTCACTGGATTGTCTTTTTTAGATTCCACATACATGTAAAATAGTAATTTATTTTAGAATTATTATAAGATTGTGGACAATCTGTTTGCCAACATGCTAAAGAAAGCGACTGCCCTAACATAAATACCCAGGAAAGATATGATCAATTATATATATATATATTTAAAAAAAAAATCTGACCGCATTTACCTATTCATTCGCCGTGCTCTTTCCAGAACCTCAAACCTGTGCTCCTGGAAAAGGTCGAGTCTCGATAGCGATTGTTTTCCACGTTCTTTCGATAATCTCAAATGTCAGAGGAGGCCTCTTTGGAATTTAGATCAACTGCAGAGGAATTTCAGCCAGAGAATCACTATAACATCTTCCTTCATCATCCTGATGGCTCATCATGGACACAAAACAGATGTGTATGAGGTCCTGGATGAGCAAAGTTACATTAGGAACATGGGAATCCTCATCGCCTTCAATATCTCTACGGGTCTCCAGTACACCTTATGAAGAACCAAAGCATCCTTGTAAATTAAGGACTCTGGCTCATTGTAAGTGCATGCGTTATTGAACATGATGACAAAGTCCTCGAACATGGCATCTATGTCTTGGTACTTGTTGGCCATTATGTGACTCCGGATCTTTTCCATGTCGATGGGCTTTTTGATGGTCACATAGTAGTCTGGGAGCTCGGAGCGGGAAGGAAGACGCAGAAAGATGGCGCTGAGACGTCTGCCACGCTTATCTGTGTAATTCTTTACGGCTTCATACACTTCATTCAGTTTTAGCTGCATGGGGCTCAGATATTTGGTTTCTTTGGAGATATTCCACTTTTTCTACCTAAATAAAGAAACCTTTTTACATTTTGGGGAAGGAAAGTTTTTTCTTACACACACACTAGATCTTATAGACTGTACATTATCAGTGCAGTAAAAAAAAGAAAAAATATACTACACACAGAAAAACTTTGGAATACAATTGAATAAAAAGTAACCCTCAGATTTTGGCATATGACCTTCAAGGGGTTTTCTGGGTTTATAAAACCAAGTTCATACATCCTGTAAGAGAATTCTGACCGACTAAGAGCGGATGCACCGTTTAGGTATTCTCTGCTCATGGGCCAAATCGAAGAGTAGTTACAAAGAGCGTCTCTCGCTCTGGAGGACCCGTCCTCTCCTGAATATACAGACAGCCTACTATATATGAATGGGCAATGTGTAATGCTTAATATCCCCTATGGTGGCGCTGTAGGGAAAGTGAGCTCTGATCTGTAGAGGCGCAGGGGGTATCTGATCCTGGCTGATCAGATAGTAAATAGTCCATCCTGAAGATAGGCCATCGCTTTCAAAGAGTTGGACAACCATTTAGGGGTTTTCCACTGCGGTCAATCCCTACTTATAGAAGAAGCTGATCACAAATTTACCTCTGTGGGAACATCAGTGACTGTCTCGCCATCGAAACGCTGTGGCGAGCAGGTGTAAGTACACCTAAGCTGTCCATTCACTTCTCTGGGACAGCTCCTTCCCATTCAAGTGACTACTAGAGAGCCGTCCCATTGAACTGAATGGGACGGCTTAGGTGTAATTACACCTGCTCACCGCTGCGATTGCGACGGCGAGCAGGGTAAACAATGAAGAGAACGCAGCGCTATTATGAGTGCGGCCTTCCTTCAAACAGTTGATCGGCGGGGGTGTCGACCCCCGCCAATCTGATATTGATGACCTATCCCAGGATAGGTCAACAATATAAATAAAGTGAACAACCCTTTAATTTTCATGGCAAGGAATTAATTTACACTTAATTGCAAGTTTATCTAATTGCTCTTTATAATAATCTGGAGTTAATGCAAATTGCCACCATAAAAACTGAAACAGCAAACTTTGTGAAAACCAAAATTGTCAAACCCTTTGACCACGACTGTAGTTTTGGCAACAGAGCTACTGAGAACCACTGATAAGCGCACGGCTGTCGGACCTCCGGTGACCATATAGTGGTGACCTATCCTGAGGATTGGCCATCACTTGCAAAGGGTTGGACAACACCTTTAGGGATGCCGCATCATTGCTTCTCAGTAATATGGAAATACAGCCATAAAGCCACAGCATTTACACCAGGCATATGCCAGAATACATGTGGGGGTTTTATTTACCAGTACTACCATGGTAGATGGAAGGGGGTTAATAATGCACCAAGAACTGTAGCTACTATACTCTGGGAGACGGAGACCATGGTATAATCTGTCAGAAGCCCCAAACTTAAAGGGGTTCTCTGGGATTTACATATTGATGACCTATCCTCAGGATAGGTCATCAATATCAGATTGACTTATGACACCCTGTTTGAGGAGGCCACATTGCTCCAGTGAGCACTGCAACCTCCTTGCAGCTGACCAAGCACAGCGCTATACCCGGATAGTGGCTGTGCTTGGTATTGCAGCTCAGCTCACTAGAATGCGACTCAGCTTGTGCTTAGGCTATGTAACCTATGTACGTGAAGTCACATGGCATAGGAAGAGGCCTAAGCACTCACTTAGTGCCGCAGCCTCTTCGTATCAGCTGATCGGCGGAAGGCCGGACCCCCACTGATCTCATATTGATCGCCTATTCTCGGGATAGGTCATGGATATGTAAATCCCGGAGAACCCCTTTCAACTGCTTTTATTTCAGGAGGCCCTTCTACCTCTACGTGGCTCCTCTGCTTCCCCACACAGGCACAAAGACACAAATCACTTACTTAGCTTGAGCTTCGGTGAAGCCACATCGTCGTCATCTGGCAAAGTACCAAGCTCTTTCCTTTTCTCCTTGAGGATCTTCTCCAAAACGTGAGCATCGTTGTAGACCTAACATGGCATTAAGAGCATTTACTGCCTCGTACTTCAGATCAGAAAGCCAATAATCACTGCACCACAGAAATGGAAAACCTACTTGACCACAGCACATGACCTTCCTGGGGACATGCTCTGTACAAGCAGAGAGCCTTCTGCACAATTGCTCCAGTGTCAGTGTAAAATACACGTAGATTTTTTTTTATTCCACATTTGCAGAGAGAGCAATAACTTGTCTCCTTGGCAGCGACCATGCTGCGGTAGCTCGGCTTTCACACGCTGTTCTACAGAATTTTATGGTCGCACAACAAGTAATTGAAATATATGGGTGTGATGCATATAATATGCCCAGAGCAATGCACTTAGATGTCATTAGCAAAGTCATATTTTTTACGACCTTCTATTTCAGATTGAAAGTCATCTCACCTCTTCTCCAAAAATTATGAAAAACTGCCACTTAAAGGGATTGGTCATGACTATCCTTGTATTAAAGGGTAATCTTCACTTTAGAATATGTACTTTGCGACTGGTCAGCTTTCCTTTCTATTGTCACCAGGATCAACCCTACTAAACCAGACATGCCGCCAGGTAGCGCGATTAAAATGATAGCTGTGGGGTTTCCAAGAACAAAAGACTGCATTTGTTTTCCTGGGAGGCCGCAGCCGATTTTCTGAGGATAGACGACGGTACCACAGTGCTCAGTACAGAGGCATAGAAGGATCGTTTCAACGACTTCTTTAAGATTAGAACAACACGTTTCAGGGCTGAACAGGCCCCTTCTTCAGGTTCAAATCCCGTGCCTGATAAAGGGCTTGTTTGGCTTCGAAACGCATTGTTCACATCTCGATAAACCTGTTGAAACCATCCTTCTGTGTCACTGTAGTGAGCAGTGCCGAAGTACCTTCTTCTATACTCTACTGCATCAGGCCCAGCCATGGGTTCGGATCAAGTGCATGCAGCAGCCCGGAACAGATATATTTCAAAGCCCTGCAGGGTGTTGTGCCTCTTGCACAACCCATAAAAATTGGCATCCATTTGGCACCGTGTCTGCCCTGTGTCCTTGCGGTTCTACCCACTGCGCTTCTTCTCTTTCCTTTATTGCAACCAAGGCAGATAGCATGGGTCAACCCTACCGTGTAGTATGCCTGGATTCGTAGGGTTGATCCTGCAGACAGATCCTTTTTAACAGTTTAGCAAACACTGCCTGTACGCAAAGGGGCCTTTAGAGCTCTGTGCTGTGCTACTGGTCTGCAATTCCTCTCGGGAAGGATACAAATAAACGGACAACTTGCGTTACATTCCTCTTGTCAGTAGGTTGGGTACTAATTGTCAGCACTCATAGGACAGTGTCGGAGGTGTGTTCTAGGAAAAGTTTTCCCTCTATTATCGTGTCTGAGACCATCTTACCTGTGAGCTTCTTCATTATAGTGCCAGGCGTTCCGGAACATCAGCTTCATGTCGTCCATCATGGCGTCCTCTGTGGCATATTTGTCAGTGCGGATATTGTGTTCGATCGTTTTTAAGTCCATGGGTTCCAGGATAATCTTATAATAATCTGGGTAGTCTTTTTTAGATGGTTTAAACATGAAAAGTTCACAAAGGCGACGATTGCTAATAGTCTCCCGGGCCTCTAGGACCGCGTTGAACAGAATCTTCATCCTCTGTTTCCGAACGTTTTTCTTGCTGCATATAATGAAGATGATTGTTACCACAAGGGTGAAACATTCAGATAGCCGTGCAAATACGGCCCATAGGAAAACAAGTCAAGGCTTGGGGGTTTTACAATTTAAAGCATTCCAGAAGTTTTCCCATCTTAAAAAGTCACGATGTATCGCTACGCTGCGCCATCACTTTTAGGCTAGGGGTACATGGCGACATGTGTCCCACGACAATTAGTTGTGTGACACATAGGGTACAACTACACTGCAACATGTGTCGTGCGACACTGCAACAATGGTGTCGCACTTGGATGGATTTTTTGTGACTGCCGAGTCGCAGTGCGACACCATAGACTATCATTATAAAAATTGTTGCAGGACTTTTGTGTGACAACTGTTGACGTGTAGCCGATTATCATGGCTTGAGTTGCGCCAATGATAGTCTACGCCAAAACTTACAGCACTGAGGAGAGGCCATCAATATAAAAGGACTGGAATAAAAGGGCTTGTCTAGCTTTTTGGACTTTCACTTTTGTTAGCAGCCTGTTGCAGCCGCTGAAACAGGTCATTTGCCCCATGTCAAAGCAGAGGCCAGTCAGTGGTGGATGTGACCATCTATGTGATCTATCCAGAAGTTTACAGGACAGGAACCAGAAGACCACTGAATGGGGCCATGGAGATGGACAGTGTGGCGGGGAACAGGCGAGTATGATTTTTTTTTTAACAGGTACCACAAAAAGGCTGCTAGCGAAACTTAAAAAAAAAAAATGGTACATCTCACTTTTTTGCCACCCTCACCACTTTTCTGAAAGGGGGCATGGCAAGGGGGCATAGCCAGCTGTCCCAACAAATGTATTGCCATTTACACCAGTTATCTGGCGTAAATGAAGCCAGAAATCGAAGGCACCTCTAAGCTCTCGTGGATATCTGGTTAGGAGCACGGACCGCAGGAGGATGCGCCTAATTTGTGACTAGGTCTATGCCCCGTCTTAAAGGGAACCTGTCACCTGGATTTTGTGTATAGAGCTGAGGACATGGGTTGCTAGATGGCCGCTAGCACATCCGCAATACCCAGTCCCCATAGCTCTGTGTGCTTTTATTGTGTAAAAAAAACTATATCCATATGCAAATTAACATAAAAGAGTCATATCTTACTTGTCTGACCAGAGAAGAGTCATATTTTCAAGCTCTGACTCATCTCAGGGTAATTTGCATATGTAACAAATCGGTTTTTTTACACAATAGAAGCACACAGAGCTATGGGGATTGGGTATGGCGGATGTGCTAGTGGCCATCTAGCAACCCATGTCCTCAGCTCTATACGCAAAATCCCGGTGACAGGTTCCCTTTAAGTTAGGCGCATCCTCAGGGAGCACAGGGGATACCAAGACCGGTACAGAAAGCGCATATCTTGATAAATCTCCCCCCTGTCTTTCCATCAAAATCAATAGATACACGATGCAAAGGAGCTTTCTGTATTATTATTTTTTTAACATCATAGTGAATGGATGACAATAGAAACATGTGTATCCCAGATCTGATGGAACAGAATAATGTAAAAAAGCAATTCAGATGCTAATAGATGCAGAATGTATTTATACTTCAACTATACCAATGCCATAAAATACCCCAAAAGACAACAAAAGCACTAAACTGAGATTTTCATATATAAAAGGTAAAATGCATTGTCTCATCTCCCAGTGACTTTTCCCCGCAGCTGTAGGGAAAGCAATCAAATAGAAAAAAATAAATATAAAAATCACATCCAACATCCCTTTCCAGATAAATGTGCTAAAAATACAGCAGAAGCTTCAAAATCTTGCAGGGAAATTAGCAATGATTGGTTTCCTTACTGCTGCACAGTGACATACGGGAGGACGCTCGCCCCCCCAGGCAGATATTACAGGTCACAGCTAGACGATCAAACCGCCAAATAAACTGAATAAGACCTCAAAGGACTGGATCGTATCTGACTGCTATGGAGCTGCAGGAGCAGAAATGACTTGGTCACATCATATGAAACACTGGACACCACTGCCCATGATCAATTTATCTGTTTTATTAGAACCCGGTGACTCTGCGGCACCAGATTCATCTGAAACAAACGCGTGACCGCCTCGGATTAGAAGTGGATCCGATGCAGAGAACTGGACAGTATTGGGGTCTATTGCCCAGTTCTACTTATTGGTTCTAAGGGTACTTTCACACTAGCGGCAGAACGGATCAGACAGGCTGTTTACCCTGTCGGATCCGTCCTGCCGCTATTTCGCCGCGCCACCGCTCCGTCCCCATTGACTATAATGGGGACGGGGGCGGAGCTCCGGCACAGCACGGCAGTTCGCGGTGAGAGGTCGCCGGACTAAAAAGTCAGACATGCAGTACTTTTAGTCAGGAGGCCTTTCGCCGTACTGCGCCGGAGCTCCGCCTCATCCCCATTATAGTCAATGGGGACGGAGCGGCGGTCCGGTGGCACGGCGAAATAGCGGCAGGACGGATCCGACAGGGTGAACAGCCTGTTGGATCCGTCCTGCTGCTAGTGTGAAAGTAGCCTAACATGCAGGTGCTCCTCTCATAGGGCATCTTACCACACTATGAGAGGAGTGTATAGGAACGAGCCATCCCATTGAAATGAATGGGACGGCTTAGGAGTAATCACACCTGCTCACCACTGCGGATGCGACGGTGAGCAGGTAAACAACACGGCCTTCTTACCAAACAACTGATCGGCGGGGGTGCAGGGTGTCGGACCCCCACCGATCCTGAGGATAGGTCATCAATAAAAAATAACTTGGACTACCCCTCTGACCTATCCTCAGCCGGCTCCCAGCAGCTTTCCAGTACATCGTATAGTGGTAGTGCTTAGTATTGCAGCCCAGCCCCCCAGGCTTGAATGGGTTGAATGAGTTGCAACTAGGCCATGTGACTGATGTACGGTATTGTCACAAAGCCTATGAAGAGGCAGCGACACTCACGGAGCGCCGGCTAACAAACATTTTTCTCAGGGCTCATTCACACGACCGTGCAGTGTTTTGCGGGCCGCAAAACACGGATGCCGCCAGTGTGCCTTCCGCAATTTGCGGAACGGAACAGGCGGCCCATTATAGAAATACCTATTCTTGTCCGCAAAACGGACAATAGGACATGATCTATAATTTTCTCGTGGCCAAGGAACAGAGCTACGGATGCGGACAGCACACAGAGTGCTGTCTGCATCTCTTGCAGCCCCAATGAAGTGAACGGCTCCGCACCCGAGCCGCAAAAAATGCAGCTCGGATGCGGAACCAAACCACGGTCGTGTGTATGAGCCCTCAGCCTGAGGAATCCATTCCTACATGAATCAGTCACTCCTATCACCCCAGAAATGAACATACAATGCGCACTCTTCTCAGTCTCTCCGATACTGCTGTATCCACCATGTGCATGCCACGATCAGACACAACCAATATCAAAGCAGAGACAGCATTCAACAGTTTAGACTTGCTACAAAGTTCTGTCCACGCCGTGGATTCTTGTGGAAGCTGAAGAAATGTCCATGCAGGTAAGGTAAAAGGTTTTGCCAGAGAACCCTTCGGTACCAAGGACACAGGGCTGTGAAACACTTTAAGGGGTGAAGAGAATCTTAGAGGGGCTCTGGTGTAGACTACATTCTGGGAATATATGGGCAGTCCAGTTTACAGATGGCCACCAACGTAAAGCCCTGTTCACACCCTGTTTGCGTCTCTGCTTTGTGTACATTCAGGGAGAATTTTCCCAATGTATATGTTAGATGTGAAGCCCAATACACGTCATATAGTTGCATACATCTGCAATTCACTTTCAATGAAGTCATTATATTCTCTATATTTTCCCTTAAAGAGGTTATTATGTGATTAATGTAAACAAAAAGAAAATCAGACATCATATAGTACATGGCAGAACCAGCCTGTACCTCACATGGATCTCCTTATTCATTACCCAATTGCTCTACTACATTTATTTCAGACTGCAGCTCCGGGAACGTGTCCTTTCACTGCAGCTCCGGGAACGTGTCCTTTCACTGCAGCTCCGGGAACGTGTCCTTTCACTGCAGCTCCGGGAACGTGTCCTTTCACTGCAGCTCCGGGAACGTGTCCTTTCACTGCAGCTCCGGGAACGTGTCCTTTCACTGCAGCTCCGGGAACGTGTCCTTTCACTGCAGCTCCGGGAACGAGTCCTTTCACTGCAGCTCCGGGAACGAGTCCTTTCACTGCAGCTCCGGGAACGTGTCCTTTCACTGCAGCTCCGGGAACGTGTCCTTTCACTGCAGCTCCGGGAACGTGTCCTTTCACTGCAGCTCCGGGAACGTGTCCTTTCACTGCAGCTCCGGGAACGAGTCCTTTCACTGCAGCTCCGGGAACGTGTCCTTTCACTGCAGCTCCGGGAACGTGTCCTTTCACTGCAGCTCCGGGAACGTGTCCTTTCACTGCAGCTCCGGGAACGTGTCCTTTCACTGCAGCTCCGGGAACGTGTCCTTTCACTGCAGCTCTCTCCATGTAACTGACAGAGCTTCCATCAGTAGTGGTGGCAGTTGAAGGATGGAAGGGAGCATGTGCGACCACCTCTGCGATGTTACTGAGGTGGACTATGAAATAAGGAAAAGAGCAAACAAGTGGCTCTATATAGAGAAATCTCATTGAATAAGTCATTGGCTACACTAAAATTTGAAAGGGGTTTTCCAGTACTAGGATTTTGATGGCATATCCTCAGGATAAATCATCAATATCATATTGGCAGGCATCTGCCACCAGGAACCCCCACCGGTCATCTATACAGTGAACAGAGTGTTAAGCACAAGCATCCAAGTAAACGTAAGCAGCGCTGGAAGCTACGCAGTAGATGGAGCATTCCCATCCACTGTACGGATCTCGTCGGCAGTGGATGCCAGCAACAGCTGATTGGTAGAGTAGACGGCTGTTGGTCAACCAATCTAGTACTGACCTATCCTGAGGACTGGACATGGCTAAGTGTCTAAGTATTGGAAAACCCCTTTAATTATATGCAATTACAAAAGTATTTAGATCTTGGTGTTGGTTTAAAAAAATCTAATAAAAAATAAAATAAAAATAGGACAACCCCTATTTAAAGATTTTTCCCGCTAGACAGGATCCCTTACCTAAATGGGAAGTAGAATTACTATAATTTTTTTTTCCTATAGACATGTGGATTTTATCAGTCCCAGCACCCATCATGGTGTGGGGATTCCCTCACCCCTCACTATTAGGCCTCATGCACACGGCCGTTGTGCGGCCGTGGCCGTATTGCAGCCCGCAAATGGCCGGTCAGCAATCCACGGCGGCCGGCCGTGTGCACCCCGCATTACAGATGCAGACACATTCACTTGAATGGCTCCGCAATTCCGGAGATGCGGAACAGAGTCACGGAACGGAACACTGGAAGCACTACGGAGCGCTTCTGTGGTGTTTCTTTCCGTTGTTCCGCACCGCAAATAAATATGACATGTCATATTTTTTTGCGGTACGGACAGACCACGGACCTATTCAAGTTGAATGGGTCCGGCCCGCTGCACGGATGTTGCCTATGCATTGGGGACCCAATGCACGGAGCGGCCGCACAACGGCAGTGTGCTTGCGGCCTTAGGCTACATGCACACGAACGTTGTTTGTTTCCATGTGCTGTCCACATCAGTATGTCCGTTCTGTAGCCCCGCACAAAAAAAAAAATAGAACATGTCCAATTCTTGTCCTTTTTAGGCATTGTTACAATGGATCCACAAAAAAATAAAACGGATGGCATCTGTTTTTTTTTTTTTTGCGGATCCGCAATTTGCGGACCGCAAAACGCATACAGTCGTGTGCATGTAGCCTTAGTTCAAGTAGTCACCAGTAAATGACAGTGTTCTGATCAGCAGTTCGGGGAGATGTCTGGAGAGTGAACTTAGCGCCCACCGCTTTAACTCCTAGAACGCGCGCACACCAATAAGAAGAGCTCAAATGCCAAAAACGTGTGACCATGGTAACAATGTGACTCATGTATTTGGCTAATGATAAAATCAAAGCAAATTTTCATGCAAATCATCTTCTCACGAGGACTGCACAATGTTCTGCTAGCCGCAAGGACAGATGTGTGAACTAGTATACAGGGGAACACCTCGTCCATTAGGACAATTCCCAGACGACTCGCGGCCTACGTGAAATATCCATCGAAATGTCCGCTGCCATGTTGCGTTCCGCGTATAAGACGTTCTAGAATTAAGAGGTCCCACTGCACCCCTATTACTTTGCACTAGATCCCAACTACCGGTCATCATGGAGCATAATCCTACCAGCAGTGTCACCCCCCCCCTTATACGAGCATAAAGGATCCACATCCAGCACAATTGAGTACAGGCACTGGCCTCCGTGCTACAAAAACCGGATGACAATGGATACAAAGACGCTGGGAATTCCAGCTGAGCGAAACGTTTACCTCTTCCTCTTTGCGCTGCCGGTGTCAGATGTGGCGGAGGAAATCATGCTGTCTCCGTCCTCTATATCGAGGTCTCTGCGAGCCAGCTCTTTCTTTTTAGCCTGAAATAAAGAACAAATCTCCAGAGTCAGCCTCGCTCTGCCAAGCGTTCCCAGAATACATGAATATTAAACAGCTGCATAGATCGGTTTCACTCTACAACTGGTGTCAGTGTATAAATATTAAAAGAGTCACGGATCTGTGATACAGCGGCTCAGGAACATTTACATTTCATCAGACGCAGCCGTGCCTCACATTTGTCATCAAATACTGTATTGTGTGCGGTGTGCCTCTCCTCCAGCTGCAGGCAAAGCCATAAAAAGGCCTCTTCTGACGAGGCCTGGTGGCTTAAAAAATAGGTAGGGTTCAAAAATGGCCAATTTTATACCAAAACGTATAGATATATATATAAAATGATACCGCATAGAATATATGTGAATTAATGGCACCAGCACACAACCATTTATAGTCCAGTCCATGATACCCAGAGCTCTTCAACCATTACTATGCTGAAGTATCAAACAGAAAGCCTGTCCACCAGCCGTGTGTCCACAGGGAGCAGAAGCCACCTGGACGCCGCACACCGCTGCTGGGCACTAGGGTAAAGTTCTTGGCGTGCACACCTAGGTACGGACAAACAAGTCACTTCTCCCATTTCCTCCAAGGTTCCTGAACCCTTTAATATTGAACACCTACAAAAGAAATACTGCACTAGACAGCTCGAGCTCACCTGGTATCCAGCAAAGGGAGCGATTCTAATGCAGATAGCCAGGTCATAAGTGTCTGTCTGCATCACTGAAGCACAATAAAGCTGGGATTAGACACCCAGATAATCGGGCAGATTATTGGGAACGATTGTTCCTGCGAACGCTCGTTCCCGTCAATCTGCCGTCTAAAGATGCAGCAGATCACACGATGAACGTGCGAAGCGCTCGCTCATCGGGTGATCCTGTCGTTCCTGCAGGCACCACAAATCATGGCTTCTGGGCAGCAGATTGTGCGGTCTAAACAGCAATCTGCTTTCGGGAAACAGCGCTGCTGTATGATGACGAGCGAACGCAATAGTTATCCCTCGTTCTTATATTGTACAGGTGATCGCTGCATGTAAACCCAGCTCTTCAGCTGGTACCCGCCTCTAAAACAGCGATACAGACCGCCCATCTGTGCCGGTGACATCACCGGGCTCATTGCTAGGCGGAAGTTTCCGCCTAGCATAGTGATGTGAAGCCCTACTGCGCATGCACAAGTTTTTAGCGGTGCGGAGGCATGGAGAGAAACCCCACAGAAGCACTCCGTAGTGCTTCCAAGTGAATAGGTCCGCATCCGTGGTGGACACGGCCGCGCCCGTGTATTGCGGACCCGCTGTTTGCGACCCGCAATACGGCCACGCCCGGGCAACAGCCGTGTGCATGAGACCTTATAGGTCAGACAAAGGAGAGGTTGGCATGGCTGAGCTCCTTCGACATGTTCATTAGATAATTCTACATTTTAGGCTTATTGCACACGACAGTATATTTTCACGGTCCGCAAAACGGGGTTCCGTTTTTCCGTGATCCGTGACCGTTTTTTCGTCCGTGGGTCTTCCTTGATTTTTGGAGGATCCACGGACATAAAAAAAAAGTCGTTTTGGTGTCCGCCTGGCCGTGCGGAGCCAAACGGATCCGTCCTGAATTACAATGCAAGTCAATGGGGACGGATCAGTTTGACGTTGACACAATATGGTGCCATTTCAAACGGATCCGTCCCCATTGACTTTCAATGTAAAGTCTGGATACCCTTTTATACCATCGGATCGGAGTTTTCTCCAATCCGATGGTATATTTTAACTTGAAGCGTCCCCATCACCATGGGAACGCCTCTATGTTAGAATATACTGTCGGATATGAGTTAGATCGTGAAACCTCATTTCCGACAGTATATTCTAACACAGAGGCGTTCCCATGGTGATGGGGACGCTTCTAGTTAGAATATACTACAAACTGTGTACATGACTGCCCCCTGCTGCCTAGCAGCATCCGATCTCTTACAGGGGGCCGTGATCAGCACAATTAACCCCTCAGGTGCCCCCCCCCTACCCGATCATTGGTGGCAGCGGGTTACTAGCAATAGTACAATAGTAAAAGATTCATACTTACCTGGGAGCTGCGATGTCTGTGTCCGGCCGGGAGCTCCTCCTACTGGTAAGTGACAGTTCATTTAGCAATGCGCCGCACAGACCTGTCACTTACCAGTAGGTGAAGCTCCCGGCCGGACACGAACATCGCAGCAGCCACCAGCAGGTAAGTATGAATCTTCTACTATTGCTAAGTATGCTAAGTAACCATGGCAACCTGGACTGTAGTAGCGTCCTGGTTGCCACGGTTACCGATCGGAGCCCCAGCGATTAAACTGGGACTCCGATCGGAACTCCGCTGCCACCAATGATGGGGGGGGGGGGGGGGGGGGGGAGATGGGAGGCCGCACACTGGCCACCAATGTTGCTAATGCTATAGAGGGAGGGGGGGCCGATGGGGGGCGCACACTGTGCCACCAACGAATTATTACAATAGAGGGAGGGAGGGGGGGGGGGCACACACTGTGCCACCAACGAATAATTACAATAGAGGGAGGGGGGGGGGAATACGGACTGGCCACCAACCTATTATCACAATAGAGGGGGGGGGGCCGCACTGGCCACCAATGATATTCAAACTGGGGAGGGGGGGAGGGTCTGCCCCCTGCTGTCTGGCAGCCCTGATCTCTTACAGGGGGATATGATAGTACAATTAACCCCTTCAGGTGCAGCACCTGAAGGGGTTAATTGTGCTGATCACGGCCCCCTGTAAGAGATCGGGTGCTGCCAGGCAGCAGGGGGCAGTCTTGTACACAGTTTGTAGTGTATTCTAACTAGAAGCGTCCCCATCACCATGGGGACGCCTCTGTGTTAGAATATACTGTCGGTTCTGAGTTTTCACGAAGTGAAAACTCAGCTATGAAAAAGCTTTTATGCAGACGGATCTTCGGATCCGTCTGTATAAAAAGTAACCTACGGCCACGGATGACGGACACTGATGCCAATCTTGTGTGCATCCATGTTCTTTCACGGACCCATTGACTTGAATGGGTCCGTGAACCGTTGGCCGTGAAAAAAATAGGACAGGTCATATTTTTTTCACGGCCAGGAAACACGGATCTCGGATGCGGCTGCAAAACGGTGCATTTTCCGTTTTTTCCACGGACCCATTGAAAGTCAATAGGTCCGCGAAAAAAAACGGAAAACGGCACAACGGCCACGGGTGCACACAACGGTCGTGTGAAAGAGGCCTTACTTGTAAGCTGTGACCAAACATGATCAATTCAATAGAAGAGAGAACTTTGGGATGTTTTTTTTTTCTTTTGTGCATTTTTTGGTTTCTTGCATTCTTTTAGGGCCAAGTACTGTGTGCTTTATTTTATTACATTTGCTACTGGTGTTTTATTTTAACTCTGAGACACTCCCTTCTAGTTTTAGAGGTTTCTGCATGATTGTGGGAGTATCTGAGCTGAAAGAGTTAGGGATCGACTGATATAGATTTTTTAGAGCCGATACTGATAACCTGTGAACATTCAGGCCGATAACTTATACTGATATTCTGTGCATTTTCATCTTTGAAAAAAAAAAAAAAAATCTGTTACGGTGTTCAGCACATAGGAGATTTAAAAAAAATAATATTATTTTAATAGTTTGGACTTTTCGGACGTGGCAATACGTGATATTTATTTATTTATTGTTTATATATAAAATTGGAAAAGGGGGTGATTTACACCTAATATTTTGGTGTTTTTTTTTTCCCCTTAGGCCTCTTTCACACGGACGAGATTTCCGCGCGGGTGCAATGCGTGAAGTGAACGCATTACACCCGCACTGAATCCGGACGCATTCATTTCTATGGGCTGTGCACATGAGCGGTGATTTTCACGCATCACTTGTGCGTTGCGTGAAAATAGCAGCATGCTCTATTTTGTGCGTTTTTCACACAACGCAGGCCCCGTAGAAGTGAATAGGGCTGCGTGAAAATCGCAAGCATCCAGAAGCAAGTGCGGATGCGGTGCGATTTTCACGCATGGTTGCTAGGAGATGATCGGGATGGAGACCCGATCATTATTATTTTCCCTTATAACATGGTCAGTAAAATAGTGATGGAGGGGTTAAACAATATATATTTTTTAAAATAATTTAACTGGGTCCATTCACAAATCCGCAATTCTGTTCCGCATTTTGCGGAACGGAATTGCGGACCCATTCATTTCTATGGGGCCGCACGATCTGCTGCCCAGATCCAGAATTGCAGATCCGCACTTCGGTTCCCGAAAAAAATAGAACATGTCCTATTCTTGTCCGGAATTGCGGACAAGATTAGGCATTTTCTATTAAGTGCCGGCGATGTGCGGTCCGCAAAATGTGGAACGCACATCGCCGATGTCCGTGTTTTGCGGATCCGTGGATCCACAAAACACACACGGACGTGTGAATGGACCCTTGTCCACTTGTTCGCGCAGCCCGGCTTCTCTTCTGTCTTCTTCTTTGAGGAAAAGGACCTGTGGTGACGTCACTGCGCTCACCACATGGTCCATCACATGATCCATCACCATTGTGATGGATCATGTGATGGACCATGTAATGAGCGCAGTGACGTCACCACAGGTCCTTTTCCTCCTGGACAGCAAAGAAGAAGACAGAAGAGAAGCCGGGCTGCGCGAACAAGTGGATAAGGGTGAGCTAAATAATTTTTTTTAACCCCTCCATCACTATTTTACTTAGCATTCTGTATCAAGAATGCTATTATTTCCCCTTATAAACAGGTTATAAGGGAAAATAATAAAATCTACACAACACCGAACTTCTGTGAAGAAGTCCGGGTACCAAACATGCCGATTTTTCTCACGCGTGTGCAAAACGCATTAAAATGTTTCGCACTTGCAAGATTTTTCCGTGCATTTTCCCACGACGCACCCGCATCTTATCCGGCCCAAATCCGCGACGCCCGTGTGAAAGAGGCCTTAGGGGCTAGAACCTGGAATCTTTTAATCCCTTCTCGTATTCACCCTAATAGAGCTCTATTGGCCTCATAGGGTGAATAGGACTTCACAATCTCAATGCTGCCCTGTGCTTTGTACACATGGCAGCAGAAAGCTTACCATGGCAGCCAGGGCTTCAGTAGCGTCCTGGCTGCCATGGTTTAACATATAAGGAATCCCAGCAGCTGTGTATTTAAAGATATATTCTTTTATTGTAATATTTTCTCAGTATGTCCAACAATCAGCTGATTGTAGGACATGCTGAGAAAATATTCAAGTGTACAGAGCTTAGCCCCCCCCCCCCACGCTAGTTGATACTAGTCGTGACGTCAGTAGGCCGGCGGTAAACAGTGAGAAGACCCCGCCGCTGCCTTCTCAAACAGCTGATCGGCGGGGGTCCCGGGTGTCGGACCCCCGCCGATCAGATGCTGATGATCTATCCAGAGGATAGATTATCAGTTAAATGAAAGTGCAGAACCCCTTTAAAAGACACAGCTGCTGGGATTCCTTAGAAGTTAAACGTTGGAGTCCGCTCCATTCCCGTGCACACAGCGAGTGCCGTCCGGCTTCTTTACCTGGCTGGTAACCGATCGGAGCCCCAGGATTACACAGCTGGGGCTCCGATCAGAAGCTGCCACTGCCACCAATGAAGAGGAGCCCCCCATGATTTTAATACTGGGGAGGGGGGTGCACTCATGTTCTGTGATAGCGCGCAGGACGCATTATCGGCAAGGTTAGATGCCGATAACTTTGAATATCATGAATATCGGCCGATAATATCAGTAACTCCCGATAATCGGTTGATCCCTAGAAGGAGTTTAGGGTGTAGGGAAACAAATGCAGGAAGATTATATTCAAAGATAGAAAGAAGGAAATTGGGGATGTTCAAGAAGATTCAAGAATAAAGTGAAGATGAGGTCAGGTACACTCACTGACAAAACAAAAAATAATAATGCACATTATTTGTCCACACATGTTGCAGCTGAGCCTCTAGATCCTGCACACTCATACTGTAAGTTGCTGAAGCTGGCATCACAGCTGTTCCCCTAAATGATCAGTTAGTGATAATCTGGCAACCTGGCAGCCAAGGAAGTGTTGGAATCGGGTGGAGACATTCCTGGGAAACCTTTGCCGTGTGTCGGTGAGCATTATGCTGCTGAAAAAAATGCTAGATGGAAGCCCTGCCGTGTATAGCATTGTTGGTCCGCTGGTAGCACTAGACCTCCTGGTCCCCTGGGGTTATCATGCTTATTTCCTATACACACTGTGCACGAGTGACGCCCAGACATGGAGCGTCCTGCCTGAGTAACCCCGCTTCATGCAAAATGTATGTATACGGATCATCACTTTTAAGTGAGAAAGTTAATACAAGGCACTTACTAATGTATTGTTATTATCCACATTGCTAATGTATTGTGATTGTCCATATTGCTTCCTTTGCTGGCTAGATTCATTTTCCCATGACATTATACAATGCTTGTTTCCATGGTTACGACCACCCTGCAATCCATCAGCGGTGGCCATGCTTGTACACTATAGAAAAAACGCACCAGCCTATGTGCGCTCCCACAGTCCCAGCCACTAGAGATGCCAGAACTTTTTCCTGTAGTGTGCAAGCGTGGCCACCATTGATGGATTGCAGGGTGGTCGTAGCCATGGAAACGATCAGTGTATAATGTGAAGGAAAAGTGGACCAAACCAGCAAAGGAGGCAATATGGACAATCACAATACATTAGTAAGTGGTTTGTATTAAAGGGAACCTGTCACCGGGATTTTGTGCATAGAGCTGAGGACATAGGTTGCTAGATCGCCGCTAGCACATCCGCAAAACCCAGTCCTCATAGCTCTGTGTGCTTTTATTGTGTCAAAAAGCGATTTTATATATATGCAAATTAACCTGAGATGAGTCCTGTCCCTGAGTCATCTCACGTTAATTTGCATATGTATCAAATCGTTTTTTTTCACACAATAAAAGCACGCAGAGCTATGGGGACTGGATATTGCGGATGTGCTAGCGGCCATCATGTCCTCATCATGTGCATAGCAACCCATGTCCTCAGCTCTATACCCAAAATCCCGGTGACAGGTTCCCTTTAACTTTCTCTACAGGATAAATTCCATTTGCTGAAGTGACACAACCCATTTAATAAGCCTGCATTGTGGGTTTATAATTTTCCCATTAGGATGTCCTCTTTAGTATCCCCTTCATACATTGCTGCTTACAATTACTACAATCATTCAGTTGTCCTCTATATTACCCCCTACATATATTCCTCCGGCCTATAACCGCCTGATAAGTCCCTGCTTTACTTCACAGCGTTTGTACCGCTGTAACAAGCCTCCCACAGACAGGCATGGCGCATAAAGGGAGGAGGCACACAGCACAGTAGCCACACCTCCTCTACTCTGATTCGTCAGAGTGTGGGCTTGGCTCATCAGGAGGGGAGGGGCCACCCCTTTATATAGACTGACAGGCGGCTTCTTACTATCAATGAGTGCTTGTGTGGAGTTATGAGGTGAATAGGGGCAGCTAGGGAAGCTGGCAGCAGCTTGATCGCAGATTTTTTGAGAGAAAAATGAATCCAGTCAGCAAAGGCGGCAATATGGACAATCACAATACATTAGTAAGTGCCTTGTATTAACTTTCTCCCACATAATAAATGCTATTTGCTGACATGAAACAAGTACTTTAACCACCTCAGCCCCCAGTGCTTAAACACCCTGAAAGACCAGGCCACTTTTTACACTTCTGACCTACACTACTTTCACCATTTATTGCTCGGTCATGCAACTTACCACCCAAATGAATTTTACCTCCTTTTCTTCTCACTAATAGAGCTTTCATTTGGTGGTATTTCATTGCTGCTGACATTTTTACTTTTTTTGTTATTAATCGAAATTTAACGATTTTTTTGCAAAAAAATGACATTTTTCACTTTCAGTTGTAAAATTTTGCAAAAAAAACGACATCCATATAGAAATTTTGCTCTAAATTTATAGTTCTACATGTCTTTGATAAAAAAAAAATGTTTGGGTAAAAAAAAAATGGTTTGGGTAAAAGTTATAGCGTTTACAAACTATGGTACAAAAATGTGAATTTCCGCTTTTTGAAGCAGCTCTGACTTTCTGAGCACCTGTCATGTTTCCTGAGGTTCTATAATGCCCAGACAGTACAAACACCCCACAAATGACCCCATTTCTGAAAGTACACACACTAAGGTATTCACTGATGGGCATAGTGAGTTCATAGAACTTTTTATTTTTTGTCACAAGTTAGCGGAAAATTATGATTTTTTTTTTTTTTTTTTCTTACAAAGTCTCATATTCCACTAACTTGTGACAAAAAATAAAAAGTTCTATGAACTCACTATGCCCATCAGCGAATACCTTGGGGTCTCTTCTTTCCAAAATGGGGTCACTTGTGGGGAAGTTATACTGCCCTGGCATTCTAGGGGCCCAAATGTGTGGTAAGGAGTTTGAAATCAAATTCTGTAAAAAATGACCAGTGAAATCCGAAAGGTGCTCTTTGGAATATGGGCCCCTTTGCCCACCTAGGCTGCAAAAAAGTGTCACACATCTGGTATCTCCGTACTCAGGAGAAGGTGGGGAATGTGTTTTGGGGTGTCATTTTATATATACCCATGCTGGGTGAGAGAAATATCTTGGCAAAAGACAACTTTTCCCATTTTTTTATACAAAGTTGTCATTTGACCAAGATATTTATCTCACCCAGCATGGGTATATGTAAAAAGACACCCCAAAACACATTCCTCAACTTCTCCTGAGTACGGGGATACCAGATGTGTGACACTTTTTTGCAGCCTAGGTGGGCAAAGGGGCCCATATTCCAAAGAGCACCTTTCGGATTTCACTCCTCATTTTTTCCTGAATTTGATTTCAAACTCCTTACCACACATTTGGGCCCCTAGAATACCAGGGCAGTATAACTACCCCACAAGTGACCCCATTTTGGAAAGAAGACACCCCAAGGTATTCCGTGAGGGGCATGGCGAGTTCCTAGAATTTTTTATTTTTTGTCACAAGTTAGTGGAAAATGATGATTTTTTTTTTATTTTTTTTTTCATACAAAGTCTCATATTCCACAAACTTGTGACAAAAAATAAAAACTTCCATGAACTCACTATGCCCATCAGCGAATACCTTGGGGTGTCTTCTTTCCAAAATGGGGTCACTTGTGGGGTAGTTATACTGCCCTGGTATTCTAGGGGCCCAAATGTGTGGTAAGTAGGTAAATGACCTGTGAAATCCGAAAGGTGCTCTTTGGAATGTGGGCCCCTTTGCCCACCTAGGCTGCAAAAAAGTGTCACACATCTGGTATCTCTGTATTCAGGAGAAGTTGAGGAATGTGTTTTGGGGTGTCTTTTTACATATACCCATGCTGGGTGAGATAAATATCTTGGTCAAATGCCAACTTTGTATAAAAAAATGGGAAAAGTTGTCTTTTGCCAAGATATTTCTCTCACCCAGCATGGGTATATGTAAAATGACACCCCAAAACACATTCCCCAACTTCTCCCGATTACGGAGATACCAGATGTGTGACACTTTTTTGCAGCCTAGGTGGGCAAAGGGGCCCATATTCAAAAGAGCACCTTTCGGATTTCACAGGTCATTTTTTACAGAATTTGATTTCAAACTCCTTACCACACATTTGGGCCCCTAGAATGCCAGGGCAGTATAACTACCCCACAAGTGACCCCATTTTGGAAAGAAGAGACCCCAAGGTATTCGCTGATGGGCATAGTGAGTTCATGGAACTTTTTATTTTTTGTCACAAGTTAGTGGAATATGAGACTTTGTATGAAAAAAAAAAAAAAAAAAATCATCATTTTCCACTAACTTGTGACAAAAAATAAAAAATTCTAGGAACTCGCCATGCCCCTCACGGAATACCTTGGGGTGTCTTCTTTCCAAAATGGGGTCACTTGTGGGGTAGTTATACTGCCCTGGCATTTTCCAGGGGCCCTAATGTGTGGTAAGTAGGTAAATGACCTGTGAAATCCTAAAGGTGCTCTTTGGAATATGGGCCCCTTTGCCCACCTAGGCTGCAAAAAAGTGTCACACATGTGGTATCGCCGTATTCAGGAGAAGTTGGGGAATGTGTTTTGGGGTGTCATTTTACATATACCCATGCTGGGTGAGAGAAATATCTTGGCAAAAGACAACTTTTCCCATTTTTTTATACAAAGTTGGCATTTGACCAAGATATTTCTCTCACCCAGCATGGGTATATGTAAAATGACACCCCAAAACACATTCCCCAACTTCTCCTGAGTACGGCGATACCAGATGTGTGACACTTTTTTGCAGCCTAGATGCGCAAAGGTGCCCAAATTCCTTTTAGGAGGGCATTTTTAGACATTTGGATACCAGACTTCTTCTCACGCTTTGGGGCCCCTAGAATGCCAGAGCAGTATAAATACCCCACATGTGACCCCATTTTGGAAAGAAGACACCCCAAGGTATTCAATGAGGGGCATGGCGAGTTCATAGAAATTTTTTTTTTTTGGCACAAGTTAGCGGAAATTGATATTTTTAATTTTTTTCTCACAAAGTCTCCCGTTCCGCTAACTTGGGACAAAAATTTCAATCTTTCATGGACTCAATATGCCCCTCACGGAATACCTGGGGGTGTCTTCTTTCCGAAATGGGGTCACATGTGGGGTATTTATACTGCCCTGGCATTCTAGGGGCCCTAAAGCGTGAGAAGAAGTCTGGAATATAAATGTCTAAAAAATTTTACGCATTTGGATTCCGTGAGGGGTATGGTGAGTTCATGTGAGATTTTATTTTTTGACACAAGTTAGTGGAATATGAGACTTTGTAAGAAAAAAAAAATAAATTCTGCTAACTTGGGCCAAAAAAATATCTGAATGGAGCCTTACAGAGGGGTGATCAATGACAGGGGGGTGATCAATGACAGGGGGGTGATCAATGACAGGGGGGGTGATCAATGACAGGGGGGTTGATCAATGACAGGGGGGTGATCAGGGAGTCTATATGGGGTGATCACCACAGTCATTGATCACGCCCCTGTAAGGCTTCATTCAGACGTCCGCATGCGTTTTGCGGATCCGATCCATCTATCAGTGCATCCGTAAAAATCATGCGGACATCTGAATGGAGCTTTACAGGGGGGTAATCAATGACAGGGGGGTGATCAGGGAGTCTATATGGGGTGATCACCACAGTCATTGATCACTCCCCTGTAAGGCTTCATTCAGACGTCCGGATGCGTTTTGCGGATCGGATCCATCTATCAGTGCATCCGTAAAAATCATGCGGACATCTGAATGGAGCTTTACAGGGGGGTGATCAGGGAGTCTATATGGGGTGATCACCACAGTCATTGATCACGCCCCTGTAAGGCTTCATTCAGACGTCCGGATGCGTTTTGCGGATCGGATCCATCTATCAGTGCATCCGTAAAAATCATGCGGACATCTGAATGGAGCTTTACAGGGGGTTGATCAATGACAGGGGTGTAATCAATGACAGGGGGGGTGATCAGGGAGTCTATATGGGGTGATAACCACAGTCATTGATCACGCCCCTGTAAGGCTTCATTCAGACGTCCGGATGCGTTTTGCGGATCCGATCCATCTATCAGTGGATCCGTAAAAATCATGCGGACATCTGAATGGAGCTTTACAGGGGGGTAATCAATGACAGGGGGGTGATCAATGACAGGGGGGTGATCAGGGAGTCTATATGGGGTGATCAGGGGTGATCAGGGGCTAATAAGGGGTTAATAAGTGACGGGGGGGGGGTGTAGTGTAGTGTAGTGGTGCTTGGTGGGACTTTACTGAGCTACCTGTGTCCTCTGGTGGTCGATCCAAACAAAGGGGACCACCAGAGGACCAGGTAGCAGGTATATTAGACGCTGTTATCAAAACAGCGTCTAATATACCTGTTAGGGGTTAAAAAAAACACATCTCCAGCCTGCCAGCGAACGATCGCCGCTGGCAGGCTGGAGATCAACTCTCTTACCTTCCGTTCCTGTGAGCGCGCGCGCCTGTGTGCGCGCGTTCACAGGAAATCTCGCCCATCGCGAGATGACGCATATATGCGTGACTCTGCGCAGGGCTGCCACCTCCGGAACGCGATCCTGCGTTAGGCGGTCCGGAGGTGGTTAATTAATTTACACTAAGGCTCCATTCACACGTCCGTGGTGTGTTGCGGACCCGCAAATTGCGGATCCGCAACACACCCGCCCGGCACCCCTATAGAAATGCCTATTCTTGTCCACAAGCTGCGGACAAGAATAGGACATGTTCTATCTTTTGCGGAGCTGCGGACCTGAAGAATCGGGGCCGCGTTCCGCAAATGCGGATGCTGACAGCACACTGTGTGCTGTCCGCATCCATTCCGCAAAATTAATGGGTCCGCACCCGTTCCACAAAATTGCGGAACGGATGCGGACCCATTTGCGGACGTGTGAATGGAGCCTAAATGTGTAATACCTTAAAAAGGGGTTGTCGCATCTCGCCGTTACTAAGACGAGATGAGGACACAGTCCTGACCAGCGGCTCTGCTGTTTCATTAGCTTTCATTGAGGTGCATGAGAGCTACAGAAACAGCGTAGCACAGCAAGCTATGCTGCTTGCCTAACTCTAAAACAGCATAGCTGTTCCCATAGCTGTCATGCGCCGCAATGGGGGATATGTTTCCCGACCGGGAGGTGTTCGGGACTGTGTATCAACTCGCCTTAGTAACGGAAAGATGAGACAAGCCCTTTAATCACAGACGCAAACAGTTATATTTCCTCCGGTGACTTAAAGGGAACCTGTCATCAACTTTGTGCTGCCCATACTAACGGCAGCATAAAGAAGAGACAGGCGAGATGATTTCAGCGGTCGGTCATTTAAAAGTTAAAAGTAAGTGATTGCCGGGAACCAACATCACAATCATTGCAGACTGGGCCTGGAAAAGAGTCCTGGCCTCCTGAGAAGAGTCCTGGTTATTCATGAATTCCTGCTCTCCCGCCCACCTGCTGACGACTGACAGTCTTCTACCTAGTTTTCTCCCTTTCTCTCTAGGAGAGAACTGCCAATCATCAGCAGATGGGCGAGAGAGCAGGAGATTAGGAATAACCAGGACTCTTCTCAGGTAGATTTGACTATTTTCAAGGCCTGGGCTGCAATGATTATGATGCTGGTTCTCAGCAACCACTTACTATTAGCTCATGAGTGACACACCGCTGACATCAGCATTTCTGTCAGTACTTTATACTGCCCTCAGTGAGGTCAGCATAAAGTTGATGACCGCTTCCCTTTAAGACCCAAAGTCTAAGCAGACCACTGCTTTAAAGGGGTTATCCAAGTTATGCAAAAAAATATTAAAACCTCAGAAAACTCATCAGGACTTACATATACATTGATAAACCAACACTGTTTCCTTATTTCAAATAAGTAAATGATCCACAATTATTCATTACAAAACCAATAAAAGATATATGGATCTATAAGTATCAAATCACAACTCAAGCAACAAAATTTTATACAAAATCACAGATCTTTTTATTGGTACAAAATTAGAGTTGTGATCACTGGCCACACAGACATTTAAGAACACTTAAAATGCCATACAGACCGCAGATATGTGGTAGTTACAATGATAATGCGTAAAGTGCAAGTGCTAAAAAACTTTACAGCCAAGAGATTGGTCAGTGCCAAACACCAAGTTAAGTCCTGTCTATACTATATAGCAAACGGTAAATATTGGACCATAAACTAAAAGGACCTATTACTTACATCAGTGACTCTAAACAAATAATGACATGAATGAGAAAGCATACTGACCACAATCTCTACCACGGCACTGACAGTCTGTGCCCCGACGCGCGTTTCGCCGTCAGCTTTTTCATTGGTTAAGCTTGATTTCTTAAGAGAAAAACCCATACTTACACCTTTTCAAGGTTCTGTTATTGCTGTGTGTAATGCTGAGGGGGCGTATAACAATGCCTGAGCTCTCCCTCATGAATATTTGTGGGCGTGAATAATCTGACCTTTCCCGCCCCCTGCTCTGCATATCCTAACTTTGCATTAAAAAATAGTCACATGATCATCTTCTAGCTCACACAGGCAGATCTTCCGGTCACATTTTTATAAAAAAATAAATAAATAATAATAATAATAATAATTATTATCTGTATCTAAGCAATATCTATATTATAGATATATATCTTGGATACAGTTCAAGCTTAGATACAGATATAGCTATATCTATATGATGGACAATTATTTACTTTTTGTGTCCTGGGGGTGGTATCAGGAGTGTAATAAGGACTTGTTGAGGGGGCCAGGGTAACGGGTAAACTGATCCATGGAAGTGAGGAAAGGAGCCAGACACATACCCTGCTGCCGAATCAATCTATCACCACGGCTCTGGTAAGGATCGCGCATGCGCGATCGCTTACAATTGCAGAGGCTGTGTGAGGAAAGCGAGAGAGGGGCGGGCACCAAAGGCTCTGACGTCTCGTTTACGGAGCCGGGAGAAGCTTGTAAACGAGACGTCAGCGCCTGAGCAGGGTTGATTACGTCGTGGGTCACATGACCCAAATCGGCAGTGGCGATACAGCGCAAAATCAATAAAATAAGTGATTTACAAAAAAGTGTTTATTTCTAGTAATATAACAGCTCTCAGCATACATTTATATAACTCGGATAACCCCTTTAATCATTTACATATCTGCTTGAGACATAACTGCATGGCGAGTTATGTAGCAAATAATCTTGAGCGAATCAAGCTTCGGATCATTGGTCCAAAAACTTTGATTTTAATGCTGTCTCCGTACAGCATTAAAATATATTGGCTCTGTGGAGCCAAACTTTGTTTCAGCTGAAGTTGTGTGAAACTTCGGTGAATGAATTCAGTATTAATTTCTGCATCTTTAAAAACATTTAAAATTAGAAATCCGAAGTCGGGTTTGGTACAGGCTGGTACCTCAGTACGAAACCAGAATTCGGATTGCAACTTTAAAATGTTTTTAAACATGTAGAAATGATTACCGAATTATTTCAAAGTGTCACGCGACTTCGGCTGAAAAGAATTTCGCCTACATGGAGACAATCCATTTCGATGCTGTACGGAGACAGCATTAAAACCAAAGTGTTTGAACAAATCGACTTTGGATCTTTGATCCGAAGCTCGATTCCCTCAACACTAGTAGCAACTTAAAATGTGGGTGTGGTATTTTTTGTAGATGGTTCTATACGATCCACCTTATAAGCGGATGCAGTGGACAACTGGGAGAGGCCAAATGATGAGGTGAATGACAGCAAGGCTGTCCACCACATGAGTGGAGCAGGGTGACCAGAAGGATGCAGCCAAGTCTGTGTGGCCCAAGCAAGGAAACCTTTAAAATTGAGAAGGCTATGGAAGTGTGTAAGCGGGAAGAATAATAAGGCCAATGAGGCTATGTATGCAGATGCTCGATCAGGAGAGGTTCCCCCAATATCAGATCGTGGGGGCCCGACGCCTTGCACCCCGCCAATCAGCTGTATGAGTAGACGACATGCGCACGTGCCGTCTCCCTTCTCTCTTCGTGCTCGCTACTGCTTTGCCATAGACATAGCAGCTGATTGGCCGGGGTGTCAGGTGACTGACCCCCGCCGATCTGATATTGATGACCTATCCTGAGGATAGGTCATCAATTTTCAATGCCTGGAGATCCCCTTTAAGTGAATGGCAAGTTGTTATTTGAGAAAACTGGACGTAACAAGTATTCACTCCTGCACGTATGGGTAAAACATTAGTCTTTCTTCCTCCACTGATTCCTATGGAATACCAAAATCAAGGCAAGTCAAGAGCTTGGGAAGAGGTGGAAGTGTTGGAGTGGGAGGGGCGATCTGTCGGCGAGAGGAGGTCCAAGTGCTGATTAACAGCCAGACTTGGACCACATGTCACCGGCAGACAGCCCCCCCCCATTACAAGAATCCAAACAGTTCCATCTCTGCATTGTGTCCCTTGGGTATAAGAGTCTCAAACTCAATTATTCAGCGAGATTCTTGTCTCGACATATTAATAATGTGATCCCTCCCCTCCATGACCTCCTGACCTTTTCGATAGCTATGAAGGTAAGAGTGGAGGGATCACAATTGTGCACATCCTTAAAATGTTTAGAACATCCTTAATAAATACTTGTTTTACACACATTGGAGACGGTGCTTCACTATTGTAGCGAACTCCTTATAGGATTTCCATCGGGAAGGAGGACCTTGATGCACTCGCTTCTATAGCGCCTGTTTGAAGCGCCTGCATACTGCTGTGCGCCTGTGAGAATATCATCAGGTGTGCTTGCGATCGACAGTAGCAGTACTTCACTATGAGTGTGATTTTGGTATTCCATAAGAATCAGTGGAGGAAGAAAGATTCCTGTGGAGACTAACGTTTTACCCATACGTGCAGAAGTGGATACTCTGATTTGGAGTGGTTACCTTGCAACACACGCGGTTTACTAAAACGCATTGAACCGAGTGTGAATTGTACCCACATCACTTTTGGATCTGCTGCGGTTATCTATCCGGGTAACGTATCAGAAGATTTTGTTTTTTGATTTTACCATGGACGTAACAAGTAGTCTAGTAAGAAGCTCTAATGGTAGATTACATGCACAGTGACTTGACCATGACCGGCCTGCTACTACATAAAACACATTCAGCTGACTGCACGCATGGTCAGTCTCTGCTTAAAGCCCTGTTACATGAGAAAGGTCACTTAGGATATCTAAAATCTCACAATAATTAGGAAAAGGGTACTTAGGGTAGGCCCACATGAGGCGAAATTTCACAGCAGATTTCACCCTACACATTTCAAAGAGTGAAATCCTCGGTCGAATTCAGCAGCATAAATTGACATGTTGTGGATTTAAAACCGGCACGGCGGGTCAATTTAAGCTGCTGATTTTTTTTCACAGCATACGGATGAGATTTCTTTAAAGAGGACCTTTCACCGATCCTGACATTGTGAACTAAGTATCATGACATATACAGCGGCGCCCAGGGATCTCACTGCACTTACTATTATCCCTGGGCGCCGCTCCGTTCTCCCGTTATGTCCTCCGGTATGTTCGGGGACTTGGTTATAGTAGGCGGAGACTTAGGGGACTTGGTTATAGTAGGCGGAGTCTGCCCTTGTTCTGCTGGGCGTCTCCTTCTCCTAGGCTGTAGCGCGGGCCAATCGCAGCGCAGAGCTCACAGCCTGGGTTTTTTTTTCTCCCAAGCTGTGAGCTCTGCGCTATGATTGGCCAGAGCTACAGCCTAGGAGAAGGAGACGCCCAGCAGAACAAGGGCAGACTCCTCCTACTATAACCAAGTCCCCGAACATACCGGAGGACATAACAGGAGAACGGAGCGGCGCCCAAGGATAATAGTAAGTGCAGTGAGATCCCTGGGCGCCGCTGTATATGTCATGATACTTACGGTAGTTCACAATGTCAGGATCGGTGAAAGGTCCTCTTTAAAAAATAAAAAAATATTATATATATATATATATATATATATATATATATATATATATACACACACACCCTAAAAAGTGTCTGCAACCATTCATCATTTAACAATATATTTTTTTCCATTTTTTTAAGGAACAGGGAGGCTGTCATCAGTTTTGACCAGGGGTTTTATTAGCTCCAGTAGCGGTGTGAATACAGGGATTGGAATGCTTTTGTGATTGCATGTAATTAAAAATTTAGCATAGCCACTGAGTTATTCAATAAAATCTATCATCTATATACCGCCACCTGCTGTTTGTTCCTTTCTTATTTCCCGGTCTACCTAAGTAATATCACTGGTGGAGGTGGATGCACATGCTTGTTCCATCCTTCAACTGCAACCAGCAGATTCTTCTATTAGAGCTTCTAATAGTTACAGAGAAAGAGCTGCAGCAGAAAGAACATGCCGCCTGAAAAAAAAAAAAAAGACAAGCCCACAGGGCTGCTAGTGTGAAATACATCTAGCAGAGCAATTGAGGCAATGAATGGGGTGAGCTCTGGATCAACAGGGCTGGTTCTAAGGGCCTATTCACACGACAGTATCCATTTTTGCGGACCGCACATTTCGCCAATGTTAGAAATGCCTATTCATGAGTGCAAAAAGAGCAGTTGGATGTGAATATCAGAGAGGTTAATTAGTTTATTTATTTTGAGACTGATCTGAGGTCCGATATGGGGGTCTGATGAAGATTGGGGATTTGAGGTCTGATGAAAAATATTTGATTCTCCTAGGTGCCTTTTATAAAGCAATAAATACGGTAAATTGAATAAAACATGATCAAAATGTCATACACACTCCAAAATGGTATCAATAAAACTAAATGAGCCCTCACACAACTCGGTAGATGTTGTTACCATAAAAAAGTTATGGGGGGTCAGAATATGGTGAAGCAAAAAATCTGTTCTTAAAAAAAAATAAATATATTTATGTATTAAAACACGGGAAAAAAAACGATATAAATGTGGTATTGAGGTAATCGTAGTGACCCAAAGAATTAGGGTATAAGGTCCGTTTTACTGCATAGAGAATGCCATAAAAAAGAAACAGATAAAACTGTTGCAGAATTGCTTTTTTTCCAGCTTCATCCCATTTGGAATTTTCTTTTTCAGATTCCCATTACATCCTTAAAAACAACAAGCCCTCATACGCCAACGTGAATGGCAAAATAAAAACGTTATGGCATTGGGAAGGCAACAGAGTAAGAAATGAAAATGCAAATATGAAAAATTGCAAGGTCCTAAAGGGGTAAATGCCTGAAAAATATACACCAAATAGCAAACAAGGGTATCTGGAGTGCATTTTAGCAATATCAGTTTCAGCCAAGCGCTTGACACACTTCTATAAGCACATTTCAAATCCTAAAAATACATGTAAATGATGGCACATATTCCACATATAACCCTAAAAAAGAAAAAGCGACACTACCATCATTTGTTTCATCACATATTAACAGCCTATATGTAAATATGTACCAGGAGGATGGTTTTCTGGATATAATCTTTAATTTAAGTCACTCCATGTATTCTACTTCATGTCCTGTCTCTCAACTTCCTAAAAGTTTAAATAAAGGAGGATGGCAAACAGCTGTCCTGAGAGGAAGAGGCCCCCTGCCTCTTCCTCTCAGGACAGCTGTTTGCCATCCTCCTTTTGTGATCTAAAGCAAATGTGTCACCAAATTTTTTTATCTGACAATGAAAACCAGATTAGGGCTGCAGCTAATGATTATTTTAGCAATCGAGTATTCTACCGATTATTTTTACGATTAATAGAGTACTCTAATAAGAAAAAATTAATTAAAGGGAACCTGTCATCAACTTTATGCTGACCTCACTGAGGGCAGTATAAAGTACTGACAGAAATGCTGATGTCAGCGGTGTGTCACTCATGAGCTAAAAGTAAGTGGTTGCTGAGAACCAGCATCATAATCATTGCAGCTCAAGCCTTGAAAAGAGTCAAATCTACCTGAGAAGAGTCATGGTTATACAGTTGTATTCAAAATTATTCAACCCCCACTGAAATTGAGTGTTTTGGCCAGTTTGACATTAATTTTGATAATTTCAGTCATCTTGTTTACAATTAAATCAAAGAGGCACTTGTTAGGGCTCTTTCACACTTGCGTTGTTGTGTTCCGGCATAGAGTTCCGTCGTCGGGGCTCTATGCCGGAAGAATCCTGATCAGGATTATCCCCATGCATTCTGAATGGAGAGAAATCCGTTCAGGATGCATCAGGATGTCTTCAGTTCCGGACCGGAACGTTTTTTGGCCGGAGAAAATACCGCAGCATGCTGCGCTTTTTGCTCCGGCCAAAAATCCTGAACACTTGCCGCAAGGCCGGATCCGGAATTAATGCCCATTGAAAGGCATTAATCCGGATCCGGCCTTAAGCTAAACGTTGTTTCGGCGCATTACCGGATCCGACGTTTAGCTTTTTCTGAATGGTTACCATGGCTGCCAGGACGCTAAAGTCCTGTTTGCCATGGTAAAGTGTAGTGGGGAGCGGGGGAGCAGTATACTTACCGTCCGTGCGGCTCCCGGGGCGCTCCAGAGTGACGTCAGGGCGCCCCACGCGCATGGATGACGTGTCGCATGGATCACGTCATCCATGCGCATGGGGCGCTCTGACATCATTCTGGAGCGCCCCGGGAGCCGCATGGACGGTAAGTATACTGCTCCCCCGCTCCCCACTACTACTATGGCAACCAGGACTTTAATAGCGTACTGGGTGCCATAGTAACACTGAACGCATTTTGAAGACGGATCCGTCTTCAAATGCTTTTAGTTCACTTGCGTTGTTACGGATCCGGCGGGCACCTCCGGCAAATGGAGTGTACGACGGATCCGGACAACGCAAGTGTGAAAGAGGCCTAAGTCAGACAAATATAACATAACATTTATAATGAAATAACCACAAATGTCTTTTCTGTGCTCACATCATTATCAGTTTTATTCAACCCCCAAGTGACATTCAATCTTAGTACTTAGTACAACATCCTTTTCCAGTTATAACAGCTTTTAAACGTGAAGCATATCTTGACACAAGTGTCTTGCAGCGATCTACGGGTATCTTCGCCCATTCTTCATGGGCAAAAGCCTCCAGTTCAGTCACATTCTTAGGCTTGCGTGCTGCAACTGCTTTCTTTAAGTCCCACCAGAGGTTCTCAATCGGATTTAAGTCTGGTGACTGCGATGGCCACTTCAAAATGTTCCAGCCTTTAATCTGCAACCATGCTCTAGTGGACTTGGAGGTATGCTTGGGATCATTGTCCTGTTGAAAGGTCCAACGTCTCCCAAGCCTCAGGTTTGTGACGGACTGCATCACATTTTCATCCAATATCTCCTGGTACTGAAGAGAATTCATGGTACCTTGCACACGCTGAAGCTTCCCTGTACCTGTAGAAGCAAAACAGCCCCAAAGCATGATTTACCCCCCGCCATGCTTCACAGTAGGCAAGGTGTTCTTTTCTTCATAGGCCTTGTTCTTCCTCCTCCAAACATAGCGTTGAGCCATGGGCCCAAACAGTTCTAATTTTGTTTCATCAGTCCACAGAACACTATCCCAAAACTTTTGTGGTTTGTCCACATGACTTTTGGCATACTGCAGTCGACTCTTCTTATTCTTTGGAGACAGCAAGGGGGGGCGCCTGGGAGTTCTGGCATGGAGGCCTTCATTACGCAGTGTGCGCCTTATTGTCTGAGCTGAAACATCAGTACCCACATCTGACAAATCTTTTTTCAGTTCCTCAGCAGTCACACGGGGACTTTTCTCCACTTTGCGCTTCAGGTAGCGCACAGCAGTCGAAGTCAGCATCTTCTTTCTGCCACGACCAGGTAGCGTTTCAACAGTGCCCTTTGCCTTGAATTTGCGAATGATGCTTCCTATGGTGTCTCTTGGTATGTTTAACATCTTTGCAATCTTCTTATAGTCATTGCCCTTCCTGTGAAGAGAAATCACCTCTTCTCTTGTCTTCACCATGTTTGTAAACACACCAGTAAATATCTAGAAGGAGCTGAGTATCACAGTCCTTTTAAATCTGCCTAATTGGTGCTTATTATGCTTGATTGCTGCTCCTTGACATCCACAGGTGTTTTCAATACTTGATCGAAAACACTTGAATGAACCTCTGTTCTCAAGAGTGGTAGTCTTTAAGGGGTTAAATAATTGTGTCAATGAAGAAATCACAAAAAAACATTTAATACTGTATTACAAAAACAATTCATGTCATTTTAGTTGCATTTGGTTCTTTAAAAAGTCCTTGTAAGATTTCATTCTGAACACAATTACAAATGTACACTAAATTCCCTAAAACCCTTTACAGCATTGGGGGTTGAATAATTTTGAACACAACTGTACATAATCTCCTGCACTATCTGCTGATGATTGGCAGTTCTCTCCTAGAGCGAAAGGGAGAAAACTAGGTAGAAGACTGTCATCAGCAGGTGGGCAGGAAGTCATGAATAACCAGGACTCTTCTCAGGTGGCCGGGACTCTTGTCAAGGCCTGGGCTGCAATGATTATGATGCTGGTTCTCAGCAACCACTTACTTTTAGCTCATGAGTGACACACCGCTGACATCAGCATTTCTGTCACTATTTTATACTGCCCTCAGTACGGTCAGCATAAAGCTGATGACAGGTTCCCTTTAATAGACTGTTTTCCTTTGTAAAAACTCATCAGACCCCCTGCCATCAGTCCCCAACACCCTTCTTTCCCCCCTGTGCGATCAGCCCAAGTGATCGCACAGGGGGGAAAGAAGGGTGTTGGGGACTGATGGCAGGAGGTCTGATGAGTTTTTACAAAGGAATGGCTTCAGCTCCACTCCCTCAGTGCCTTCAGCTCTCCCCACCCAGTGCCATTGTCTCTGCTCCACCTTGTGCCATTGTCTCTGCTCCCCCTTGTGCCATTGTCTCTGCTCCCCCTTGTGCCATCTCTCCCCTAAGGCCAGGCCACACTTCAGTTAAACCACGAACGTACGGTCCGTGAAAGCCCAGCCTGCCCTCCTCCTGACACCCGGAGTGCACAGCGTCATTGGTTGCTATGACACTGTGCACTCTGGGCGCCCGGCCTTAGTCGCACCCCCACCCCCTCAGTGTCACCAACTTACGTTTCCAGCAGGAGCGCCGCCGACACTACATTGTTCCGCGCTGCTCTGCGTCTGGCGTCACACAGCGGGACCATGGACATGCTGTGGAGTGTCTGGAGGCCCCCTGCTGGAAAGGAGAGTATTCCGAGCGCACTGAGGGCCAGCAGAAGACCACGGAGCGGGAATAAAAGCAAGCGCTTCACTCCCGCTCCGTGGTCACGTGACACAAACGAATCCTCGATGCAAAAAATTTGCATCGAGGATTTTTTTGTGTCCAATTACTCGATTTAATCGAGTACTCGTTGCAGCCCTAAACCAGATAGTCACACACCCTTTTTATCTAATCTGTTTTTATTTTCAGATTATTTTTTTTTATTCTATTTCCTGAACCTGATTATGCAGGGTGCCCATCTTGCCTGATCTGTTCTTAACAGCATTACGCGGTATTAAAAAAAAAAAAAAATTTGCTTTATGGCAGCCCTCATTGACTTCTATGGGGGAGTTTTCTGGGCATGCTCTGTGACCTGTGCACGAAATAGATAAGCTTTGAAAATCACCTATTGCAAATGGTGGATCCTGTATTATCTGTACACAGAGGTGATATATATATATTATTCTAATCCTGCCTATAATGATAACTGCAATAAAGTGATCTGTGCAGACCAAAACGTGGCACCTATTATGTGGCTTAGTAGCCAGTGAGAAACTGCAGGATTTTATGGTTTTTGTTTAAATATAGACATGGAAAATTTAAAATACCATCAAAAATTTTTTAAAAACGTGATTTAAACAATAGGTCATTTTCTGACGACATATTCCCTTTAAATAAAGCATCACACTGATCGGTACAATTCTCTGTGGGCATCTTTATCTAGGCCCAACAACAGAACAAAACAGCTATCAGTTATCCCAATTCTACTAATCTACTATTATACTAACAGATAACATCTTACCTCGCAGCAGCAGTAAACTAACAATATATCTATATAGTAATTTTATATCTTTATCTGCTGACTTTTTGTATTTGATTGTGTATTTAATTTTTAATGGCATAGTACTGCCAAAATGAAACTGTTTTCTATGAATATTGCATTATTATTATTTTTTAAATGCCCTTTTCTGACAGAAGTGTCCCTCTGACCAGTCCAGTACCGGAAAGTTTACACCTCTTCATTACCAAGCCTGTTTTAGTAGATTTTGTTTTTTGTTTTTATGTAGCTAAATTAAGAAAGCCATGTGATGGTTTGTCTTTTGTGAAATAAGTTGCATTTTTGCATAGCACTACTGTGGGGGACATAACTTATTGATTAACTTTTAATTACTCATTTTGGGAGAATGACAAACAAAGCAATTCCACCATGGTTCCCTGGGTTTTTAAATGAATGCCTTTCACCTAGTGTCAGAAATGAAGTGTTAGACCTTTATTCTGTGGGTCAGTATGATTATGGCAATACCAAATATGTACCGTATTTTTCGCCCTATAAGACGCACCTAGGTTTTTGAGAAAGAAAATAAGAAAAAAAAATTTTTTAACCAAAAGGTGTGCTTTTGGTGGGTTTTGAACTAATGGTGGTCTGTGCATGACACTACTATGGGGGATCTGTGGATGGCACTGTTATTGTCATGCCCTGCTCAGGCTATGTGCGGAGGTCTGCCAGATTAGCAGCACGTGTCTAGCCTTTTGTTTTGGAGTCAAGCTAGATCCGCCTTCCTTCAAGTGCACTGGGTGGGGTCGTTGGTTTCAGTTTAAATCACACCCACTGTTCCCTGCGGGTTATAGCTTCTGTCTGGCTCTGTGTTTGCAAGGAAGGATTGGCTGTTCCTGCTCAAAAGATAAGTTGGTTTTTTGTTCTCTTGTGGTTTGCTATCTAGGCTGTTAGAGAGACGCCTGCCCCTCCAGGTGCGGAGGGAGCAGGCTGCCTCTATTCCCCCTTTCATCATCTTAGGGATTTTTAGGGTATTCTCAGCCCAGGCACGAGGACACGTTATTCCCACCTTAAGGGTCTGAACGTGGGCTTAGCAGAATAGGGAGAGCTGGTAGGGATTTATCAGGAGGTGACCTTGATCCCCAGCTTCTCGTCTAGAAACTTGTTTGTTTATTTATCTGTGTTTCTATACCCTGTCCGCCGTGACAGTTATGGGGGGGGGGGGATCTGTGGATGGCACTGTTATGGGGGGGGGGGGGGATCTGTGGATGGCACTGTTATGGGGGGGGGGGGGGATCTGTGGATGGCACTGTTATGGGGGGGGGGGGGGATCTGTGGATGGCACTGTTATGGGGGGGGGGGGATCTGTGGATGGCACTGTTATGGGGGGGGGGATCTGTGGATGGCACTGTGATGGGGGGGGGGGGAGATCTGTGGATGGCACTGTTATGGGGGGGGGGATCTGTGGATGGCACTGTTATGGGGGGGGGATCTGTGGATGGCACTGTTATGGGGGGGGGGGATCTGTGGATGGCACTGTTATGGGGGGGGGGGGATCTGTGGATGGCACTGTTATGGGGGGGGGGGGATCTGTGGATGGCACTGTTATGGGGGGGGGGGGGAGATCTGTGGATGGCACTGTTATGGGGGGGGGGATCTGTGGATGGCACTGTTATGGGGGGGGCGATCTGTGGATGGCACTGTTATGGGGGGGGGATCTGTGGATGGCACTGTTATGGGGGGGGGATCTGTGGATGGCACTGTTATGGGGGGGGGGATCTGTGGATGGCACTGTTATGGGGGGGGGGTCTGTGGATGGCACTGTTATGGGGGGGGGGGATCTGTGGATGGCACTGTTATGGGGGGGGATCTGTGGATGGCACTGTTATGGGGGGGGGGATCTGTGGATGGCACTGTTATGGGGGGGGGGGGATCTGTGGATGGCACTGTTATGGGGGGGGGAATCTGTGGATGGCACTGTTATGGGGGGGGAGGGATCTGTGGATGGCACTGTTATGGGGGGGGGGGGGGATCTGAGGATGGCACTGTTATGGGGGGGGGGATCTGTGGATGGCACTGTTATGGGGGGGGGGATCTGTGGATGGCACTGTTATGGGGGGGGGGTCTGTGGATGACACTGTTATGGGGGGGATCTGTGGATGGCACTGTTATGGGGGGGATCTGTGGATGGCACTGTTATGGGGGGGGATCTGTGGATGGCACTGTTATGGGGGGTGATCTGTGGATGGCACTGTTATGGGGGGGGATCTGTGGATGGCACTGTTATGGGGGGGGGATCTGTGGATGGCACTGTTATGGGGGGGGATCTGTGGATGGCACTGTTATGGGGGGATCTGTGGTTGGCACTGTTATGGGGGGGGGGGGTGATCTGTGGATGGCACTGTTATGGGGGGGTGATCTGTGGATGGCACTGTTACGGGGGGGTGATCTGTGGATGGCACTGTTATGGGGGGGGGTGATCTGTGGATGGCACTGTTATGGGGGGGTGATCTGTGGATGGCACTGTTATGGGGGGGGTGATCTGTGGATGGCACTGTTATGGGGGGGTGATCTGTGGATGGCACTGTTATGGGGGGGGTGATCTGTGGATGGCACTGTTATGGGGGGGTGATCTGTGGATGGCACTGTTATGGGGGGGGGGGGTGATCTGTGGATGGCACTGTTATGGGGGGGGGGGGGGTGATCTGTGGATGGCACTGTTATGGGGGGGGGGGGGGGTGATCTGTGGATGGCACTGCTATACATGTGTCACCCACAGATCACCCCCCCCATAACAGTGCCATCCACAGATCCCCCACCCCATAATAGTGGCATCCGCAGATGCCCCAATATACCGGAGCTAAACCTGTGGGAGGGGCCAGTGGCATGCAAATGCGGCGGGGCCGTTGCGGTCACTGTACTCCGGCCCTGCCGCTCACTCACTGCTTTATTGCCTAAACCTTTTATAATAATAACTTTAATTGAAGTTCCGATCCCCAGCCCCATCTGTACTACTTACTAAATGTCCTGTAGCAGGCAGAGCGGGCGGCTGGCCATAACTCACTGACGTCACGTGCCTGCGCCGCCTACTTTATGAATGAAGTTGTATATATGTAAATGTGTAAATGCTGCACAGAGCAGGTGTTTGGCAATAAGAAGTATAAATGTATTGCCCATGAGATCTCCATCTTAAGAAAGCATAATACAACACTAAGATCACTTACATTTGGCCCAATATTTATCTATGTCCAGCTTTTTTTTTCTTCTTTTTTTAAGGGGTTGTCCAGGATAAAAAAAGGCTGTGTGCGGTATTGCAGCTGAGCTCCACTGAAGTGAATGGAGCTGAGTTGCAATATAATGCATAACCTGTGGACAGGTGAGATGCTGTTTTAGGAAGAAAGCAGCTACGTTTTCCTTATCCTGGACAACCCCTTTAATGACTTCAACACTCATAAGGAGCCACACCACTCACAGACAAGGCTGCCCCACAATAACCAAATATCGGCAGCAGTTTGGGCATAAAATACATTATACAAGGAGAGCAGTACATGAACTTGTGAAAGCTCCAGGTAAACGCTCATAATTACTAAATTTCAATAACTGGGGTCATTTGACATCAGGGATGTTAAAGGGGTTATCCCCATCTTTACCCCTCCAGCCCACTTAATATGAGCATTGGAGCATGAAATGTATGGCTGTATATATGTAAAATGTATAAATGCTGCACAGAGCAGGTCAAGGGCTTTTTTGTTTACATTTGCACACTACTAGGCGGATGATGTCACCGGCTCTGATGGGTAGGTTTTAGTGCTGCCCTAGCTGTTTTATGATCCAGTGCTAAAGCCTGCCCATTTAGTGCCAGTGACGTCACCGGGCTCACTGCTAGGCAGAAGCCTCCGTCTAGTAGAACCCATGGAGAGCCCGGTACTCCAATGCTCATATCAGGGGAGGGCAGAGGGGTGAAGATGGGGATATGTCCAAATTCAGCTCCGAACCCAGACAACCCCTTTAATTCTGCGATTTATACACTATATCCTTATCACCACTGGAAATAAAACGGATGGACAAGAAAGTTACCAAAATGACACCCCATCTTTGCCATCATTTCCAGCTTTGTAGCTATTGGCTGAAGCTGAAATTCACAGGCGTCCTGTTCAGTCTGCCCCTGCATATAAGGCTACATGCACACGAACGTTGTTTGTTTCCGTGTTTTTTTTTTTTGCAGATAGGATACGGACCCATTCATTTCAATGGGTCCGCAAAAAACGCGGACAGCACACCGTGTGCTGTCCGCATCAGTATGTCCGTTCCGTAGCCCCGCAAAAAAAATAGAACATGTCCTATTCTTGTCCGTTTTAGGCATTGTTACAATGGATCCGCCAAAAAAAAAAACGGATGGCATAAGGATGTCATCTTTTAAAAAAAAAATTTTTGAAGCAGATCTGCAATTTGCGGACCGCAAAAACATACGGTCGTGTGCATGTAGCCATCTTGTCTGACACATATATAGTGCGTCCAACAATCACTGCGTTGCCAATGAACTAAATAGGGTCACATGGTGACTCACAAGTTCCTGCAGCTGCCACCCCAGTCTCAGAAGAAATCAAGGACTGCTGTACTTTTCACAATTCTGGGGTAGCGGTAACTTGTGACCCTATTCAGTTCAGTCGCTGCACTGCTACAGTGATCGCTAGTCACGCAAGAGGTGTTGCAGGCAAGATTGCCGTGGAGCCCCAGCTTTACACTGGTAATAAGGAGAGCTCCATGTTAGCCATCTTAGTAGCAGAATTACCTTGAGTTTCACTTGACGTTTATAAAATGCATGAAACCCTTTCATTTCCCATTATAGATCTCCACTTTACAACATGAAATAAAGAAAAGACTAAGTAACTAATAATGAAAAGAAATAGCGTAAACGGTCGTGTGCACGAGGCCTAAAGCAGATTGCCCAAATTTGTGATGGAGGTTTTTGGCAGTGCAGCACGGACAGGTGAAGAGCGTTTGAACATCAGTTTCAAATATATGTCAGTAAAACGGTGTGCAGCGCAGTCCTCCGTCCCTCGGCACAGATCACTACAAGTCCAAGCAGCTTCAACAGCCTCAATGCTGCTCATCAGACCCTTCTTAATTCCTTCAGCTACCGAATTAAGAAATACGTGGCATTGTTGGGGAACTTACCTGCATTAGCTGCTGCAGTTTAAAGACCCGCTTGTAAATTGCTGAATTTGGGACATTATAGCGCTTTGCATTCTCAAACATCAAATTTAAATCTGCCTCCAGATGATCCAGATTATCATAGTCTTGGTTCTTTAGTTTTGTTCTGGAGAAGAAAAAAAACACACAGGTCAGACATTTGTAATACCTAAAACACATATTAAAAATCAGGTTGCTGTGGCTTCCAGGGCAACCCACCGGTACCCTCTGATCGTGGGCACCAATGGGCCTCTGTAAAACTACTTATGTGCTGCAGTCAGCAATGATGGCATCTGAGGGGGTTAACCAGATAGGATCAGAGCCAACCTAGATGTGGCACATTGGAGTAGGGGGAGAAGCTGCTGCTATTAATCAGTAGCTACCCGGCACTCACACATCTGCAGAGTTCTGCTGGGGCAAAATAATAATACACTTGCATAAATCGAGAGAAGCATTGAGGGGATTTAAAGGGGTTGTCTGACTAAAGCAAATGGCATTTATCATGTAGAGAACGTTAATACAAGGCACTTACTAATGTACTGTGATTGTCCATATTGCCTCCTTTACTTCCATCACATTATACACTGCTCGTTTCCATGGTTACGACCACCCTTTAATCCAGCAGCGGTGGTCATGCTTGCACACTATAGGAAAAAGTGCCGGCCTCTCTGGCAGCTGGGACCCTGGGAGTGCACACAGAAATGCGATTTTTCGTATACTGTGCAAGCATGACCACCACTGATGGATTGCAGGGTGGTCGTAACCCCTGGATATGACCAGTGTATAATGAGATGGAAAAAAGCTTACAGCCAGCAAAGGAGGCAATATGGACAATCACAATACATTAGTAAGTGCCTTGTAGTAACTTTCTCTACATGATAAATGCCATTTGTTGAAGTGAGACAACCCCTTTAAAGTGCATTTCATGACGTATTCAGCGGTCTGCTAAGAAAATGTACATTAATGTATGCCATAAGGAGACACTGGTTTATATAAAAAGGTTGGTGGGGTAGTTCGGTTACCGCAAACTATCCCCTTCCACTGGCCTGCCAGATAGTCAAGTACAGCGCTCAGCTACTATTGGCAGTCCCATAGAGAATGAACAGAGGAGCAATGCAGCTAATAATCATAAAATTAAGGAACGTCTATTTAGTGAGGCAGATATTGTCATCTGGATTTTCATCAATGACCACATGAAGAGGATTTACCTAATCTGCTGTAGAGCTATGGGGTTCTTGATCTGCTGGTAATAATCTGGATACTTCTTCTTTGACGGGAGGTGGAAGAACGGTTCAGCAATCAGTTGACCCTGGTTATTTCGACAAGATCGAACGGTCTCATAAAGCTGATATAATGGGCTGGATATATCCATGAATGAGGTGATGCTTTCTCCTTCTGACTCTCCTTCCTCATAGCGGATGGATGGTGCTGCTACACAGACAAAAGATACCAAGTTGTTACTATCATTAGATTTACAATCAAAAGGGCTTGTCCAGGACCTAGATAACGATTTCTCAAGATAGACCTCCACATCAGTGAATCCTAACTCATCAGCTGTTTGGCAGAGCCATGTTGTGCTTGGATGAGCGCTGTGGTATCTTCATTGTATATTAAATGGGTTGTTCCTTCCCCCCCCCCCAGACGCTACAGCGTGACCTGACCCGCGGTGGTGAGCACACTTTCCTGGTCCCCACAGCTGGATTTTAGCTCTATCACACCACCTTGGAGGATGCAGGTCCCAGGTTTCTCTTCAGCGTCATCCTGTTTGTCGCAGGTCACGTAACCACCACAGCCAATAAATGACCACAGTGGGAACATGTCAACAGTGTGTCATGTGCCGTGTCACTGCTGCGGTGATTCAGCCTGCATCAAACGGGATGATGATGTGGGGAGACCTGCGACCTTCGGTGCCCAAGCGATGAGGCTGGAATCCAGTGGCGGGGACCAGGTAAGTATGCTCACCACCATAGGTCCGTCCATGCAGGCAGGTTTTTAAAACAAAAAAGCACCCAAGGGGTAAACAACCCCTTTATGCACAGTCCTTGTGGGCCAGCTGTTCCTGATATTGCACTTCAGTCCCAGCTGCACAAAGACCATGTGACTGGTGGATGCAACGTCACAGTCACAAGGTCTCATCCAAGCGTTGGAACCCCTTCACACATGCCTTCTACCCTTTTGTTCATAATCGTTTTTATTGCTTACCGTTTAGAGAAGCATCGTCCTCACTCTCTGAGCCGTACTGGAGAGCCATTGTGATGGCAGATAATCGATCCCCTTGTGCCGGCCTCTTGTTCCTAAAAAGTTAGACGTGCAACTTGTTACTAGAAGTAGATTATTAAACTCTGTCTATCAGGACATTTCATTGGAAGCATAGGACGGCTCACCAGGACAAAATGCAGCTCCACTATGGAATGCATTATAATGAAATAATAGCTGCTATGAACTATTCACAACATAACCACTAGATGAGAATGGCAGCACGCAGCCTCATTGTTAGGAGCTGCACTATGAATGGCTCACATCACTAGCACAGGGCTATCCCTGGGGGGCTGCTGATTCATAGCAGTGTCAGTACACACTCAGCAGTGGGTTCAAGACCCAAACATATCACAGCATAAGGCCCCATGCACACAGCCATATTTTTTTGCCTGCATCCATTCATTTCTATGTGGCTGCAAAAGATGCGGACAGCACACTGTCTACTGTCCGCATGTCTATGTCCATCCCGCGACCAAAAAAAAAAAAAAGTACACCATGTCCTATTCTGGTCTGTATTTTGGACAAGAATGGGTATTTCTACAATAGTGTGGGACGTGCGGAATAGTAAAGTGAGGAGCCCACATAGCCAGTGCCCATGTTTTGTGGATACGTGGTATGTGGCCTGCAAAAAAACTGATACGGTCATGTGCATGACACCTAAAAGATATATTAAGGTCTCTGCAAAACGTGGTACTTCCTTTATGTTCCACAGGCAACAGTGGGGACTATGAAAGGGAAACTATGATTTAACCACTCATCCCTTTCATCCATGTCCCCTCTTACAAAGACCACACTTGATGGACCGATATCTTTTTATATAAATAATAAGGCCTCTTTCACACCTACGTGGACCACGGTCCGTGAAAACCCGGCTTGCTGTTCTGCTGAGTGCACGGCGTCACTGGTTGCTATGACGCCGTGTGCTTCGTGCCGCCGCTGTACAGTAATACACTCGTATGATATATATGAGTGTATTACTCTACAGCAGCACAAAGCGCACGGCGTCATAGCAACCAGTGACGCCGTGCACTCAGCAGAACAGAAAGCCGGGTTTTCACGGACCGTGGTCCACGTATGTGTGAATGAGGCCTAACTCTTGGGTTCTTACCTGCTGCGGAGACTTGATTTGGAGTACTCAGTGCAGTCCAGTTCAGACTTTTTAAGTGCAAACAGTTTCTTGATTGTGTTGGCGTCCTAAGAAAAACAACAGCAACATAAACTACAACATATAGGCAAAATTCATGAAAGCGATACGTGTAAAATCATAACTATAGATAATGCATAATGAACATGAGAAGTATAAGGTGTCCTTGTATTAGTGAAAAAAAAATCTAAAAAGCAAAATAAAAGCAGTCATTCACTCACCTTGAACACCTGGGAACCTGGTTCGTTATAGGTCTTGGCATTCTTTGCTAGTAGATCAATATCCTTGGCCATTGCATTTAAGTTTTTGTAATGACCCGACTGTAAATGACAGACAGAACATGTGATTTAAGCCCCAAGATGTATAAAAAGTAAAAGAGCTTGTCAGAGATTTTGATACTGGTAGCCTATCGTCAAGAGAGCATATCCGTATCAGATTGGCAGAAGTCCGACTCCTGGCCGCCCTCCCGATCTGCTGCTTGCAGAGGCAGCAGTACTCCAGTGAGCGCTGCAGCCTCACCCTAGGCCAGTGATGTCACGTTCACCAGTCACATGGCCTAGGGGCAGCTCCGTCCAATTCAAGTGAATGGGGATGAGCTGCAATTCCAAGCACAGCCACTATGCAATGAGCACTGCACAGCTGATCAGCAGGGGTGCTGGCTGTATGATATTGATTAAAATACTCAGAATAGGTTAACATCCAGAAAACCCCTTTCACTGGTATCAAATCTGCAATATAGTCAGCTTACATACCTGAATCCTTTGGGCAATTGATTTCAGATCAATCGGATCTTTTATTATGGCGTAGTAGTCTGGGTAATGCTGTAAAATACAGCAGAACATTAATGTAAATTATGAAGGGTCAATGCAAATTAACATGCAACTCTAAAATGTCAGTAATACCATCAACAACTGCCTTTTAAAATGCTACCTATCACTATTTTAAAGGGGTTTATAGTCCCTGCAAAACTGGTGTGGGCAGCCAAGTGATTAAGGGCTCATGCACACGACCGTATGTATTTTGCAGTCCGCAAAAAATGGATTGAAACGGATGAAAATACGGATGACGTCCGTGTGCATTCCGTATTTTGCGGTATGGGACAGCTGACCCCTAATAGAACAGTCCTATCCTTGTCCGTAATGCAGCCCATAATGGGACATGTTCTATTTTTTTGCAGAACGGACATAGGGAAACGGAATGAGTAACTTCCATTGTTTTTGCAGACCCACTGAAATGAATGGTTCTGCATACAGTCCGCAAAATAAATAAATGGAACGGACAAGGAAAGAAAATGTTTGTTTGCATGAGCCCTAAATGTTCCCCTGCATTTAGAAGTGGATAGTTCAGTCTGCGGCTATATGCTTGGGGGTTCCTATTGCCCACAAGGACAGAGGCAAACCCCTATAAACAATTTTGGTAACTTGCGCAACCATGGATCAGGATCGGTTTTCTTCATTTTTTAAGTGCTTTTAACCTTGCTTATCTGCTATACATGGAAGTGCTGCTGTGTTTTCATACGTCTGGTTTTTTTTCATGTTATATTTTCTCGCTCGTTATCATTGGGGGACACAGGACCGTGGGTATAGCTTGCTGCTGCCACTAGGAGGCGACACTAGGCTAGAACTGTTAACTCCTCCCCAGCAGGCTATACCCCATCCAGCCAGGAGAGAGCATATCAGTATTTAGCTTAGTGTCTGTAGGAGGCAGACCTCCCTGCATTTTCACCTAGCGAATATCGTGTCATACATGACACTGTCGGCAGCACATCTCCTGTTTAGGCCTAGTTCACACGAACGTGTGTGATCCGTGGCCGTATTGCGGGCCGCAATACACGGCCACAGTTCCGTGTGCATTCCGCATCACGGATGCGGACCCATTCACTCCAATGGGTCCACAAATCCGGAATTGCGGAACGGCCACACGGAACGGGACCCCTCGGAAGCACTACGGAGTGCTTCCGTGGGGTTGCGTCCCGTACTTCCGTTCTGCAAAAAGATAGAACATGTCCTATCTTTTTGCGGAATGGGCGGATCGCGGACCCATTAAAGTGAATGGGTCCGCGATCCGATGCGGCTGACCTACGGCCGGTGATCGTGCATTGCGGCTCGCAATTTGCGGGCTGCAGCATGGGCACGGGTCACACACTCGGCCTTAAAGTTTGTTCAATGATCAACCCCTTTGAAGGTGCCGTATATATGCCTCAGGGTACCTGCACAAGGTGCGGATTACACACAGTTTCTCCGTGTGGATTTAGTGCGGGAAAAAACGCAGCGCGGTACAGTACCAGCAAAGGTTATCAGTTTAGACAAATCTCATGTACACTTTGCTTTTTTCTTAGATTAGGAAATTGGCCTGTTGTGTGAATTTTGAAATCGGCAGCATATCAATTGTTTGCAAGAGTCCGCATCTTCTATATAATGGTTTTTCCCAAAAATTTCAATAGGTTGTTAACATAAAAATAAAATCTGCATGAAAATCTGTGCTAAAAAAAAAAAAAACGCACTAAAACTGGGATGAATAGTGAAGGATTTAGGCTACTTTCACACTGGCGTTTCTGGGTCCGCTTGTGAGATCCGTTTCAGGGTTCTCACAATCGGCCCAAAACGGATCAGTTCAGCCCCAATGCATTCTGTAAGGATAAGGATCCGCTCAGAATGCATCAGTTTGCCTCCGTTCAGCCTCCATTCCGCTCTGGAGGCGGACACCAAAACGCTGCTTGCAGCCTGACTATGCGGAGCCAAATGGATCCGTCCTGACTTACAATGTAAGTCAATGGGGACGGATCCGTTTTCACTGACAATATGGTGCAATTGAAAACGGATCCGCCTCCTATTGACTTTCAGTGTAAGTCAAAACGGATCCGTTTGCATTATCATGAACAAAAAAAGAAATAAATAAATTTGTATTTTTTTTTTTCATGGTAATGCAAACGGGTCCGTTCTGAACAGATACAAGCGTTTGCATTATAGGTGCGGATCCGTCTGTGCAGATACAAGACGGATCCGCACCTAACGCAGGTGTGAAAGTAGCCTTATGTGCGTTTTTTTTTGTGCAGATTTCTTGCAGATTTTCAGGTACCCTTATAGTGTACGTCTTACAGCAGCCTGTCTTGACCTCATGAAACAACCGTATTTTTTTTCCTTAAACCGGATATTTATCAAAAGGAAACTAAATTCTAATTTAGCATTTCACATGTCAATTCCACGGATTAAATATTATGAATTAAAGGATGAAATAACCAAAATATCTAGGCGTCCTTTTCTTAAACCCAATCAATGTGGGCAGGGAATATTCTATTTATAGCTAATCACTTACCACTTTAGAAGGGACTTTCTGAAAGAGTTCACTTATCAGTCTGCCATTCGGATCCGCAGCAGTGGTTACAGATTCCAGCAGCTGTTCCAAGATGGGCTTTAAGTATTTCTGTGAAGTCTAAGAAAATTAAAGAAAGAAAAAAAAAAATCGTGTGTAAAATTTTTAAATTAAAAATAACAAAAAAAAAAAAAAAGAAACGAAAATGGAACCTTGAAAGAGTGTGCACCCACATTTACTATCTTGGCTGCGCCTGAATGCTGCGATTTGTGCCAAAATGTAGTGCATTTTATTTTAAAAATACAGTACCCTGAAAAAGTATTCATCCCCTTTGAACTTTTACACCCACAAACTTAAATGTATTTTATTGGTAGTTTATGTAATAGACCAACACACAGTAGCAAGTATGTGTAAAGTCAAAATAAAATGATACATAGTTTTCAAAATTTTTAATAAATAAAAATCTGGAAAGTGGCGTGCATTTGTAATCAGCCCCCTGAGTCAATACTTTGTAGGCTGGTAACGAACGTTAAAATAAAACAAAAACTAACTTTATTGTGGATTATAGGGTCCATTCACATGTCCGTAATTTGGGTCCGCATTCGTTCCGCAATTTGCGGACCCATTCACTTTCAATAGGGCTGGAACGAATGCAAATCCGCATTTTCGGGATCCGCATCCGTTTTTTCAGGATCCAAAATTCCGTTCTTGAAAAAATAGAACATGTCCTATTCTTGTCCGCAATTGCGGACCAGAAAAGGCATTTTCTATTATAGTGTCTGTGATGTGCGGTCCGCAAATTGCGGATCGCACATTGCAGGTGTCCGTGTTTTGCGGATCCGCAAAACACTTAGACGTGTGAATGGACCCTTAATCAGAGGTATGCCTATAAATATTCCCTTCAATCCTACTGCTCCCAATGAAGTGTAAAGATACACTAACAGTGCGTCAGCCAGGTAGTTTTCCAACACTGGTATACACCTCAGCTACGTATCAGCTGCTACAAAGAGCAACAATGGCGACCAGCCGCGGTAGTAAACAGCCCAGTCTATACCAGTGAGGTTTTAGGCAGCAAGTCAGCGCTCTGTATTGTGTTTTACAGCAGCGCTCACTTAGGCTACATGCACACGACCGTATCTGTTTTGCGGTCTGCAATGAAAACGCAGTTATAACTAATGAAAGGCATTTGGGAATATATTTATTGCCAAGTAATATTTAAGTATTTTCATTTTCTTAATTCCCGGACAACCCCGTTAAAGGCCAGATTTGTGGATCACACAGGTGTGACTTTGTGGGGAAAGGTGTTTGGTAATTGGAAAAGGAAAGTAACCATGGCTTAAGTTGCACCATTTCGTGCCCAAATTTTGGCAGAAAAATTCTATTGCAAGTAGGTCATGCAGTAGTTAATATAAACTTACACTAGACAGTCTAAGGCCTCATGCACACGGCCGTTGTTTGGGTCCGCATTCGAGCCGCCGTTTTTGCGGCTCGGATGCGGACCCATTCACTTAAATGGGGCTGCAAAAGATGCGGACAGCACGCGGAGTGCTGTCCGCATCCGTTGATCCGTTCCGTGGCCCCGCAAACAAAATAGAACATGTCCTATTCTTGTCCGTTTGGCGGACAAGAATAGGCATTTCTAACAATGGGCCGCCCGTTCCGCAAATTGCGGAAGGCACACGGACAGCTTCCGCTTTTTGCGGATCCGCGGACCGCGAAAAACGGAAAGGTCGTGTGCATGAGGCCTAAAGATGCATCAGATTAATCATCCAATGTCAAGGTGTGATTACACTGCCCGATGTATGGGCAGCGTGGGTGCTGATGAATGGGAACACATTAGCCACAGTGATAAATCAAGCAGATGTTTAGGATGTGAAATCTTACATTTACACTGTCTATTAGACAGGATTAGTAAATCTTCCCTTTTAAATTTTTTTCTTCTACACAGGCTTGAGATTCTGTCATAAAATTCTAAATCCGTGACAAATACAGAGTTCAAAGATAAAACCCTGGCTTCCTGCAGTTATGACTACTATGAAGCTTTTCACATGCTGTTAAATAAAAAGACTTATCAATAGCAAAATCTCATAGGAAGTGGTAGGAGCACGTAAAACGTAGCAAATCTAGTCCGCAGAGAATAAGGCCACAGAGAATTATAAAAGAATGATCGCAGGGTGAAGATAAAAACTTCAGCAAAGGTCGTCTCATGTGAATTTGCACTTTCTCAAGGTCTCAAAATTTTAAACAACTTGACTTTTATTTTCAAAAGTGTGCAGAGCAGCCAGCTAATGAGCGGAGCCAGACAGCCAACCCCTCCGGAGACCTCGCTAGCACCATGCAGACAATGGGGAGGAAGCTCCAATCTGAATCTATTAGTAAGCTGCTTTATTTTACCTTTTAATGTGTGCTTAGGAATTTTTGGCCATTAGGGTTGCCCCATTACAACAACTTATCCCCTATTGACTGGTTAAGGGATAGGTGTCCGATCACAAGAAGATGGGCCTGTGTTCCCTTGCTGGAATGGAGAGGCGAACATACATGTGCTCTGTCGCTGCACTCTAAGGGAGTTGTTGAGACTGGCGAGTATAGCGCTTGGCTAATTCCGGAACCCCAAAGTGATGAATGCAGCCCCAGTGTGCATGTCTGACCTGCCACTCCATTCATTTTGGGGGGCACGAGGGATACGTGATTCCCGTTCTCTTGACCAGCAGTAGGACCCCCACCAATCTTCTCCCTACTGGAACTCCCCTTTAAATTGAGCTAAAATGCAAAACACCACATGATGGGGTAGAGAAGCAGAGCATCTCATCTTATACAATTACTTTAAATATATGGAACTGAAACCCCTTGACCACTAACCTCTACTTCTGGAGTGTCCTGTGTATCCTCTTCGTCATCCTCATCATCTTCACATTCACCCTTCTGGATAAACTCATTACGTGTGCGTAGGTAAAGGTCCCACAACTTACAAGCTGCTTTGTATTCTGAAGTATCAGACTGGCAGGACAAAAAATAAAAAATAAGGTTTTTGTTCAAATACAGATACTGACATGGAAAATTAAAAATAACCACCAAAAAAATTCATAAAAAATATGTTAAACATAAAAATGCGATTTAAACAATAGGCCATTTTCTGATGACACATTCCCTTTAATTCAAGTCAATCGTCAGATGTGCTCTGTTCTCCTGATTTCAACGCCCCCCCCATCCCAATCGTTGTCCAATCCTTGTTTCCTGTGTTCTTGCGCTAAAGTAATCCGCACATGCGCAGTACAGTCCTGCAGCATGCCAGGGTTGCAAAGTACAGACGAATTTAGCCTTGGCAAGCATCAGGGCTGCAATAACGATCAAAAGCCCATTAACGAATGTGCTGCCTATTCTGGTATACCTGCATGCAGTGACATCTGCAGGGTCGGGCTGTGACACAGACAGTCCTGTACTGTGACAGGGATCAGAAATAACCAGATCAGGGACCAAGATCTGTAGGCGTCTCAGCAGTGACACCCATCCCCCAAATTGATTTGCTATAAGGACAATCTTTAAAAGGGGCTTTCCAAGTTATAGATACTAAAGACTCACTGAGTGTCAAACCCCCATTGATCAGAGCAGCCCCCAGCATCAGAACGAACACAGAGAGGTGTCAAAAGCAGGGGTCTCATTCAAGTGCCATGTGTCAGACCCCCACCAATCAGACACCGAACACCTCTGTTAAGGATAGGTCATCAATATCTCTAACCCGGAAAACCCCTTTAAGTTTCACCACTATTCTTCCATCCAAACAGACATTTTCAAAGCAAGGAAGTAAGAAATCTTAGGACCTCACCTTATAATACGTCTTTGCATTCTGAAAGAGTAACTGGAAGTCTGCAGTCAGCAGGCCGACATCCTCATACTCATCCATCTTCAGCTTCTGCTGGATTTTCATCAAGTCAATGGGTTGGGAAATGATGTTATAATAATCTGGCTGGTTCCTGTTGGTGACATTACATTTCATTTAACCCCTTGGATACTGGAGGTTTTTTTTCATTTGTTTTTCTTCCCTGTTTTCCCACAGCCATAACTTTTTTACTTTTCTGATCACATAGCCGTATGAGGGCTTGTTTTTTGCAGGGATAAATTGTACTTTTTAATGCCACCATTTAATAAAGCATACAATGTAGTGGGAATTGAAAAAGACAACGCAATTTATGCAGAAAAACTGACCCGAGCCCTTAATTCTTGATACGATTACAACCATACCACATACAGTGCTTCCTCAAGATACAATGGCCCCAGGATACAATATTTTCAGGATACAATGGTCTTTTCTGACCCATCGTAAGTTGAAACCAGACTCAACATACAATGTCTCAGAGTCAGACCCAACCAGTCAAGGTCACTTCTCTGGTAAAATAGCTGGATTAGTTTCTAGTTATCAGCTATTCCTGACTGTTACATGTAAGGACTTGTTTTATCTGCCTTCGTCATCTGCTTATTTTTCTTAAATCTTCATTTTCTCTTATCTTGGATGACATTTTGGGGCTTTGGAACCAAATACTCAACTTACAATGGTTTCAACATACAATGGTCGTCCTGGAACCAATATTGCAACTTGAGGGACTACTGTACATGTAAGTTTTGTTGTGCTTTAATACTGAAAAAAAGAAAAAACGTTTTACATTGCCATATTCCCCCCCCCCCTCATAACTTTTTTGTAGTTATATCTACAGAACTGTGTGGAAGCTCATTTTTGCAGGATGATCTGTAGTTTTTATTGATACCATTTTGGAGTGTGTGTGACTTTCTGATCACATTTCATAAAATTTTTGGGGGTGAGAATCATTGAAAAAATATTGAATCTGCTAGGATACTTTTTTCTGTAACTTCATTTACCATATAGGATAAATATTTTTTATATTGTACAAGTACGAGCATTTTCAGACGTGGCGATGCCCATGAAGTTTATATATTTTTTTTATTGTTTCTAAGTGAGAAAAAACCCAGCACTGCTGTATTCTAAACTGGTCACTTTATTGGAAGAAAAAACACTCAAGCAATAAAAAAACATAACCTTCTTGCAGCGTTTCAGGCACCCACGCCCTTTGAGTCTCTGCTCACTGTGACACGCCGACAGCCTTGTGGATATTGTGGTTCTCTGATTGGACTGGTAAGGGGGAGATTCCCCGTATCGTGTTTCTTTTTATTGTTTCTGTATTATAGGGATTCTGTCACCGGGATTTTGTGTACAGAGCTGAGGACATGGGCTGCTAGATGGCCGCTAACACATCCGCAATATTCAGTCCCCATAGCTTTATTGCGTCAAAAAAACGATTTTATATATATGTAAATGAGGCAAGTAAGAAGCCCAAGGAGCTGTTACTAACATTTCCGGAGCCCAGCCACACCGACTGTGAAGGAGCCCAGCACCGCCTCGCATACTCCGAATCTCCTCCTTGCTCCCCAACATCACAAAGCTAGAGTGCCGTAATCTCGCGATGTGCGAGCTAGCGCATGTGCAGTGTCAGCATAGTGTTCCTTCCCTGTGCTGGCATCAGCCTCAGGGAACGAACTGCGCATGCGCTAGCTCGGGCATCGCGAGATTACGGCGCTCTAGCTTTGTGATGTTGGGCTCAGAGTCAGAGAACGCTGGACTCATCTCTCAAGCATAGAGGAGACAGGACTCATCTAAGGTTAATTTACATATCTATAAAATAGTTTTTTTTACACAATAAAAGCACACAGAGCTATGGGGACTGGATATTGCGGATGTTCTAGTGGTCATCTATCAGCCCATGTCTTCAGCTCAATACCCAAAATCCAGGTGACCGGTTCGCTTTAATTTCATTTAAGGGGGGGAGGGGGGGGGGGTATATTTAAATTTTTATACTTTTTACTTTAGTTTATTTATTTTTTTACAGCCCCTCTAGGAGGCTACAATATGCAGTACTCAGATTTATTACAGCTTATACTGAATTCCCATAGAACGACAGTACAAGCTGATTTTGCATATATCCTATGTTGGCCTGCCACCTGGTGGCCAACATAGAAATTGTACCTCTAACACGCTGGGTCTCTCCAGATAGACTTGGAGTATTAGAATCAATGATTGTCCTCCCTGATTGCTACTTCTGGGTTTTTCGCTATTTATATGCAGTGGTGACACTTGACCACGTCATCTAAAAGCTTAAATGACTGCAATCGGCATTATTACTGGTCGCAGACATTAGCTGCTGGCCTCCACTGTTTGAAACAGCAGAGATCTGCTGGCTATGGCCCTCGCTGCACGCTTGAGCAGCCACCATGTTTAAAGAACCTCCTATCGCTGTACATGTACGGTGCTAGGAGCCTAAGGGTTAAAGGGGTTGTCTGCTTTTTATTATTGATGACCTATACTCAGGATAGGTCATCAATATCAGATCGGCAGAGGTCCGACTCTCAGCACCCCCGCTGTTCAGCTGTTTGAAGAGAAGGAGAGCACTGCCTTATCTGCTCTGTTTACCTGCTTGCTGCAGAAATTGCAGTGGTGAGCAGGTGTAATTACAAGTATAAAATAAGGGGTTGGGTCAGCACAACCTGCCTGCAGGTGCACATCACTATGGCGAAATACATATACAAACGGAAAATGCAAATGTGATCGCACACTACATCCAGCACTCTGCCCTCCATGCTGGATGAGACATTGGTTTATATTTTGGCCAAAGCATAGTAAGCCACTCACCGCGTCAAGGCTGTCTCATGAGTGGTCCCTAACTCTTGTTCCTACCTGTTCATGGGCCATGACAGCCACATAAAATCCAGGGAATGCAGGTCAGCATGCAAGCCAAGTACACTTTGCTTGTAATCTGTGCTGACCCAACCCCTTATTTTTTTCTTTGTAGTATATATTGGAGGCGTGGCGATCTCTATGCAGTCATGCACACCTGACCAGTTAATCTGTCCTTGAGGCTGGTTTTAAAGTCAGTATAAAACTGAGTCTGCTTGTATAGAACCTACCATTAGCCATCTGGCTCCAGGAGAAGTATATGGTGGGTTCAGCATGCATGTTGGTACTTGCATCCCTGGATCCGATGAAAGCTGTAATGGCACCGGACGGGGTTACAAGCAAAGTGTACTTGGCTTGCATGCTGACCTGCATTCCCTGGATTTTATGTGGCTGTCATGGCCCATGAACAGGTAGGAACAAGAGTTAGGGACCACTCATGAGACAGCCTTGACGTGGTGAGTGGCTTACTATGCTTTGGCCAAAATATAAACCAATGTCTCATCCAGCATGGAGGGCAGAGTGCTGGATGTAGTGTGCGATCACATTTGCATTTTCCGTTTGTAATTACAAGTATGGCGTCCCAATTCACTTGTATTGGACGGCTCCGTCTGTTCAAGTGAATACTACACAGCCATCTCATAGAAGTGAAAGGGCACGCCATACTTGTAATTACACCTGCTTACCGCTGCAATTACTGGGGAGAGCAGGTAAACACAGCAGAGAAGGCAGCGCTTGTATCAACGCTGTGGTCTCTTCAAACAGCTGATTGGCGGGGTTGTCGGGAGTCAGACCTCTGCTGATCTGATATCATTGACCTATAGCGAGAATAGGTCATCAATAGCAAAAAAGCCGACAACCGCTTTAACCCGTATGATACCAGCGCCGTACATGTACCGCGCAGAAAAGCGGGACACAAATCCCAGCGCCGTACATGTAGGAGATCAGCGGCAGGGGTCCGGCAGTCACTGATAGCCGGACCCCTGCTGTATGCGCCGGCATCAGTGAAAACACAGATTCCGGCGCATTACCCTTGCACGGCCATGGTCAGCGCTGACCGCGGCACGTGCGGTATCCTGCCGGATACGCGTGTCCATCGGGTCCCTGCGCTGTTGTGACGGGGACCCGATGGCAGGGAAGGCAGCCTGATGCCTTCCTTAGGCATCGTGGCTGCCTTCCGTGACAGCCTGTGAGATCCAGCCCCCTGGATCTCACAGGCAGGAAGCTGTAAGTGTATACACTGTATACACTTACAGCCAGTGCATGACAATACAGAAGTATTGTAATGCATTGTAAAGGGGATCAGACCCCCAAAAGTTAAAATCCCAGAGTGGGACAAAAAATAAAGTGAAAAAAGAAGAAAATAAAGTTTTTATAAAAGGGAAAAAAAAGAAAAGTAGACATATTAGGTATCACCGCGTCCGTATCGACCAGCTCTATAAAAATATCACATGACCCCTCAGATGAACACCGTCAAAAAAATTAAATAAAAACTGTGCTAAAAAAACTATTTTTTGTCACCTTACATCACTAAACGTGCAACACCAAGCGATCAAAAAGGCGTATGCCCCCAAAATAGTATCAACCTAACAGTCACCTCATCCAGCAAAAAACTAGCCCCTAAGACAATCGGCCAAAAAAAAACTAAACTAAAAAAAAAAAAAATTAAAATAATAAAAACTATGGCTCTCAGAATATGGAGACATTAAAACATGATTTATTTATTTTTATTTTAAAAATATTATAAATAAAAGTATACATAATAGGTATTGCCGCGTCCGTAACAACCTGCTCTATAAAAATATCACATGATCTAACTCAAGTGAACATAAAAACAAAATGGTGTAAAAAAAAAACATTTTTTTGTCACCGTACATCACAAAAAGTGTAATATCAAGCGATCAAAAAGTCATACACACCCCAAAATAGTACAAATCAATCATCTCATCCTGCAAAAAATGAGTCCCTACACCTAGGACAATCGCCAAAAAAATAAAAAAAACTATGGCTTTTAGAATATAGAGACACAAACATGATTTTTTTTTGTTTCAAAAATGCTGTTATTGTGTAAAACCAAAGTATACATATTAGGTATAGCCGCGTCCGTAAGAACCTGTATAACAATATCACATGACCTAAGCCCTCAGGTGAACACCGTAAAAAAAATAAAAGTGTGTCAAAAAAGCCACCTTACATCACAAAAAGTGTAATACCAAGCGATAAAAAAGTCATATGCACCCTAAAATATTACCAATCAAACCGTCATCTTATACCGAAGAAAATGAGCCCCTACATAAGACAATCGCCCAAAGCCCAAAAAATAAACTGGCTTTCAGAATATGGAGACACTAAAATAATCATATTTTTCAAAAATGCTTTATTATGTAAAAGTAAAACAACAAAAAAAGTTGTCATATTTGGTATTGTCGCATCCATAACAATCTGCTCTATAAAAATACCCCATAATCTAACCTGTCAGATGAACATTGTAAATAACAAAAAAATAAAAAACGGTGCCAAAACAGCTATTTTTTGTTACCTTGCCTCAAAAAAAGTGTAATATAGAGCAACCAAAAATCATATGTACCCTAAGATAGTACCCACAAAACTGCCAACTTAACCCGTAGTTTCCAAAATGGGGTCATTTTTTGGAGTTTCTACTCTAGGGGTTCATCAGGGGGTCTTCAAATGTGACATGGCAGCTTAACATTATCCCAGTGAAATCTGCCTTCCAAAAACCATATGGCGTTCCTTTCCTTCTGCGCCCTGCCGTGAGCCCGTACAGCAGTTTACGAGCACATATGGGGTGTTTTTGTAAACTACAGGGTAATAAATATTGAGTTTTGTTTGGCTGTTAACCCTTGCTTTGTTACTGGAAAAAATGGATTAAAATAGAAAATCTGCCAAAAAAGTGAAATTCTGAAATTTCATCTACATTTTCCATTAATTCTTGTGAAACACCTAAATGGTTAACAAAATTTGTAAAATCAGTTTTGAATACCTTGAGGGGTGTATTTTCTAAAATGGGGCCATTTATGGGTGGTTTCTGTTAAGTAAGCCTCACAAAGTGACTTCATAACTGAACTGGTCCTTAAAAAGTGGGTTTTGGAAATTTTCAGAAAAATTTCAAGATTTGCTTCTAAACTTCTAAGCCTTCTAATGCCCCAAAAAAAGAAAATGTCATTTACAAAATGATCCAAACATGAAGTAGACATATGGGAAATGTAAAGTAATAATTTTAGGAGGTATTACTATCCGTTTTTAAAAGCAGAGAAACTGAAATTTTGAAAATTGCGAATTTTTCCAAATTTTTGGTAAATTTGGTATTTTGTTTTATAAATAAAAATGAAATATTTTGACTCAAATTTACCACTGTCATAAAGTACAATGTGTCACGAGAAAACCATCTCAGAATAGCTTGGATAAGTAAAAGCGTTCCAAAGTTATTACCACATAAAGCGAGACATGTCGGATTTGCAAACAATGGCCTGGTCCTGAAAAGTGGCCCGGTGCTGAAGGGGTTAAGGACTAGGTAAGAAAAATCTTCAGTAAATAATATGATGCACACACGATATCGTCAGAAGTGCTGAAAACAACGTATGGCGATGAAACCAGAAGACTGAGCAGTCACATGGAGGCAGTCTGAAAAGATAGGGCTTCTTCGGAAATATAAAACCATAGTTTTTTTCTCCGCAATCTCCAAGTATGTCGTATTAAGCATTTCTGTTCTAGAACAAAATTACAAACATCGACTTTCCCTCGACAAGTTTACTTTTTTCTCTCTAGACACACAACGATCACTGCACCTGTTCACAGCTTTCGCCTTTTTCTGACCATATGGATTGGGCCAAGACCAGCTGCACAACTGACAAGTGGGCTGCAACTGCCAAAAAGCTGCGCACAGCGCCGGCACCCTACGGCTCGCTAGGTGTCGAGAAACTAGAGGACTTAGCTTTTAGACTTGTCTAGCAATGCTGCTTACCTGCGTTTCGGTGCTCTAATAAAAAGCTCACAAAGAATGCGACCTTGCTCGTCTTTATAGTCCCTGACCGTGTTGTACAGTTCATGGCACACGGCGATCTAAAGACACAAAGACATAAGGAACGGTAAGCCGTAAAACAGCCGCACCCCTCATCCTCATCCCACCGCATTAACTCACTGGGTCCACATTTGGCACGGTAGCGAGTCTCCTGCGTTTCCTGCCAGAGCTTGGGGTACTTGTGGTGTGCGGGGAATCGTCAAAGTCCCCCCCGCTGACACTGCTGGATGGGGACGTGGCCCTGCGCCTCTTGGAGCTCATTGGTTCAATATTGTCCTGCAATAATAAAAGATCGGGGTAACATGTCAAACAAAATAATGACAGACATTATAAGCAACCCAAAAATTCACCACCATGGGAAGTTGTTCAAATGGTTGTATAAGCGGCATGGTAAGTTTTTAGTCTGCAGGGCAGTACAAATGCCAGGTTTTGGCATGGCATGCAAAGTTTTTTTTTGCCCGGTAGACATTTGCGCCGGATCTCCAAAACGGAGATGTGAATGATGCCTTTCTGGTCCATGGCAGCAGTTTAGTTCTTTAGAGGTTTTGAGCATTTGGGTTTAAAGAGGACCTTTCACCGATTCTTACCCTATGAACTAACTATACAGATAGGTAGAGCGGCACCCGGGGACCTCACTGCACTTACTATTATCCCCGGGCGCCGCTCCGTTCTGCCGCTATGCCCTCCGGTATCTCCGCTCACTAAGTTATAGTAGGCGGAGATACCAGTCCCTAAGTTATGGTAGGCGGAGTCTGCCCTAGCGCTGGCCAATCGCAGCGCAGAGCTCACAGCCTGGGAGGTTATTTTCTCCCAGGCTGTGAGCTCTGCAGTGCGATTGGCCAGCGCTAGGGCAGACTCCGCCTACTATAACTTAGGGAACGGAGATACCGGAGGGCATAGCAGGAGAACGGAGCGGCGCCCGGGGATAATAGTAAGTGCAGTGAGGTCCCCGGGTGCCGCTCTACCTATCTGTATAGTTAGTTCATAGGGTAAGAATCGGTGAAAGGTCCTCTTTAAGCAGTGATTCCATTCACTGACAGCTATCAGAAGTTGTGGTTTAGCAGTATTGTAACAAGAAGCACAAGAGAAAGTTGAAGTAAATGTCGCTATGTAATGACTGCTTTTTATTCACACAAATCTGGAAAGGCTTCCTTAGACCCCTTTCAGACGAGCGAGTAGCACACTCTGGACTTGCAATGCGAGTATGCAGCAGTACCCGTCCTGACCTCCCAGCATAGCTTTAAATTGATTTATGATGCTATGTTAGGCCTCATGCACACGACCGTTGTTTTATTCCGTGTCCGTTGTTCCATTTTTCGTGAATTTCTGAGGACCCATTGACTTTCAATGGGTCAGTTGAAAACTCGGCTAATGCACCGTTTGTCATCCACGTCCGTGATCTGTGGTTCCAGTCCGTCAAAAAAATATAACCTGTCCTATTTTTTTCACGGAAAACGGTTTGCGGACCCATTCAAGTCAATGGGACCGTGAAAAAACGCGGAGGCACACAAGATTGTCGTCCGCGGACGTTTTTTTCCTATCATTTGCATGGCAAACTTGACTTAGACTTTTGTCTGGTGATCCTCCAAAAATAAAGGAAGACACGGAAACGGAACCCCATTTTGCGGAACGGAACACAACGGTCGTGTGCATGAGGCCTAACCCTTAGGCCCCTTTCACACGGGCGAGAATTCCACGCAAGACCTGCTCACGTGGTGAGCGTGATTACGTCATCAAAGGTCCTTTTGCAGGTCCTCAAAGAAGAAGAAAGAAGACCATGCCGGCTGCGCGAACAAGAGGATGAAGGGAGTTAATTGTTTTTTATTTTTTAACCCCTCAAGCAACATTTTTCTAAGCATTCTGTATTCAGAATACTATTATTTTCCCTTATAACCATGTTATAAGGGAAAATAATAACATCTCCACAACACCGAACCCGAACTTCAGTGAAGAAGTCTGGGTTCGGGTCTGGGTACCACATTCAGTTTATTATCACGCGTGTGATAAAAACTGAACAACGCAATCGCAGTCAAAACTGAGTGAAATTGTGTGCGCACTCGCGCAAGTTTCCCGCAATGCACCCGATGCAAATCCGGGATGCCCATCTGAAAGAGGCCTTAGGCCTCTTTCACACGAGCGTGACAGATTGGCTCCGGATGCGTTCAGTGAAACTCACACCATTTTGCCAGAAAGTGCAGTCAGTTCCGCGCGGGTGCAATGCGTTTTGATGAGTTTTTCACGCGCGTGATAAAAAACTGAAGGTTTACAAACAACATTTCTTAGCAACCATCCGTGAAAAACGCATCGCACCTGCACTTGCTTGCGGATACAATGCGTTTTTTACTGAAGCCCCATTCACTTCTATGGGGCCAAGGCTGCGTGAAAAACTTTGAATATAGAACATGCTGCGTTTTTCACGCAACACAGAACTAATGTACACAGACACATTGAAATGAATGGGTCAGGATTCAGTGCGGGTGCTATGCGTTCACGTCACGCATTGCACCCGCGCTCGAAAACTTGTCCGTGTGAAAGGGGACTAACAGTTCTGGAATGCATTGGATAACACTGACATAATTTGGTCAGGATCGGTCAGGGTCTGAAGAGGCCACGGTGCTCGGGCGAGGGCTATGGCCTCCTCACAGGGCTGTACATTGTATGGCAGCTGTGCTTGGCAATGTAGCTCAGGCCCATTCACTTGAAGGGAGCTCACGTGACTGATGAACATAACATCCGTGGCCTAGGAAATTTTACCTGTGGTGCGGATTTTGAGATCTGCAGCATGTCAATTCTTTGTATGGATTTTTAATGCAGATCCCACCCCTTGCGACAGAGAGGGTAAAATCTGCGACATACCTGCAAATTAGGCCGCGTTAATGTTCCGGCTTCCTGATCTGGCGCAAATGCTGGCTGTCAGCCAGACAAAAAACGTTGCACGCAACAGGTTTTGTCCGCCCGAAAACCGACATTTAGGCTGGAAATCAGCTGGATCACCACCGGACCTCCTGCAAGATCCAACAGGCTGCCGGATCTCCTAACAGAAACGTGAATGAGTGCGGACACGCGGCAAAATCCAAATGAAAACCATGTGGAAAACGCGCATAGATTACGCCGCTGTGTGCATAGAACCTAATAGTCGACTGGTGGGGGTTTCGGGAGTCGGACCCCCACTGATCAGATATTGATGACCTCTACGGGAAGGATAGGTCATCAATAATGCCCAGAAAACCCACCCTGACGACAGCGTCCACCGCAGACATACACATAAGTGCTGAGCGTCTCACGACACCGTCCACCGCAGACATACACATATGTGCTGAGCGTCTCACGACACCGTCCACCGCAGACATACACATATGTGCTGAGCGTCTCACGACAGCGTCCACCGCAGACATACACATATGTGCTGAGCGTCTCACGACAGCGTCCACCGCAGACATACACATATGTGCTGAGCGTCTCACGACACCGTCCACCGCAGACATACACATATGTGCTGAGCGTCTCACGACACCGTCCACCGCAGACATACACATATGTGCTGAGCGTCTCACGACAGCGTCCACCGCAGACATACACATATGTGCTGAGCCGTCTCACGACACCGTCCACCGCAGACATACACATATGTGCTGAGCCGTCTCACGACACCGTCCACCGCAGACATACACATATGTGCTGAGCGTCTCACGACACCGTCCACCACAGACATACACATGTGCTGAGCGTCTCACGACACCGTCCACCACAGACATACACATATGTGCTGAGCCGTCTCACGACACCGTCCACCGCAGACATACACATATGTGCTGAGCCGTCTCACGACACCGTCCACCGCAGACATACACATATGTGCTGAGCGTCTCACGACACCGTCCACCACAGACATACACATATGTGCTGAGCGTCTCACGACACCGTCCACCGCAGACATACACATATGTGCTGAGCGTCTCACGACACCGTCCACCACAGACATACACATGTGCTGAGCGTCTCACGACACCGTCCACCGCAGACATACACATATGTGCTGAGCGTCTCACGACACCGTCCACCGCAGACATACACATATGTGCTGAGCGTCTCACGACACCGTCCACCGCAGACATACACATAAGTGCTGAGCGTCTCACGACACCGTCCACCGCAGACATACACATATGTGCTGAGCGTCTCACGACAGCGTCCACCGCAGACATACACATATGTGCTGAGCGTCTCACGACACCGTCCACCACAGACATACACATAAGTGCTGAGCGTCTCACGACACCGTCCACCACAGACATACACATAAGTGCTGAGCGTCTCACGACAGCGTCCACCGCAGACATACACATGTGCTGAGCGTCTCACGACAGCGTCCACCGCAGACATACACATATGTGCTGAGCGTCTCACGACAGCGTCCACCGCAGACATACACATAAGTGCTGAGCGTCTCACGACACCGTCCACCGCAGACATACACATATGTGCTGAGCGTCTCACGACAGCGTCCACCGCAGACATACACATATGTGCTGAGCGTCTCACGACACCGTCCACCGCAGACATACACATAAGTGCTGAGCGTCTCACGACACCGTCCACGTCAGACATACACATATGTGCTGAGCCGTCTCACGACACCGTCCACCGCAGACATACACATAAGTGCTGAGCGTCTCACGACACCGTCCACCGCAGACATACACATATGTGCTGAGCCGTCTCACGACAGCGTCCACCGCAGACATACACATATGTGCTGAGCGTCTCACGACAGCGTCCACCGCAGACATACACGTATGTGCTGAGCGTCTCACGACAGCGTCCACCGCAGACATACACATATGTGCTGAGCGTCTCACGACACCGTCCACCGCAGACATACACATATGTGCTGAGCGTCTCACGACAGCGTCCACCGCAGACATACACATATGTGCTGAGCGTCTCACGACACCGTCCACCGCAGACATACACATATGTGCTGAGCCATCTCTGCCTCGATATACAGCAGCTTCATCAGAGGTCTGCAACTAGTAGTACTACAACTCCCAGCATGCCTCACCAGCTGACCACTGGGGTTGTAATCTCAACCCTGGAGTCTGCATCCCCCGCTCTCCACAGAGCCATGTATATAGATGGATTACATATCACATACATGATGAATGGGGCAGCAGTACAGAGAAGGGAGAACAGTGCATACTGGGGGTAGTAGTAGTAGTCTGTGTTTTGGAAGGACCCACATATGGGGGCACCAGGTAGAGGGGGTTAAACAGGGGGCACCACCAACACCCTAAGCAGGAACACCAGATAACAACTAACCAGGGTGATATGAATGAAATTACCATAGTAACAGAGCCCAACCAGCCACACAAAGGAAGACGGTGACCCCCTCCATAGAAGCCCACCCTGCCCGTGCCCCCCCAGCACTCACCGAACGCCGCCGCCATCCGGACAGGCGCTGCCGCTGCCACCCAGGAGTCGCCAGGTCTGCACAAAGCTCCGGCCTGTATCTACACACAAAACCGAGTTCAATGAGCTGTGTGCGAAACAAACAGGCCGCGAACCCCACACCGGCCTGCCAGCAGAGGGCAGCATCCGCAGCACACCGGGGGGAGGAGCTACAGACTATCAACAGGTGGGCGGGACTACCAGCGAGACGGCCGCTCCAGGGGCGGGGCCACGGCGGTGGGTGATTTTTCTCGGTAGGTTCTTGGGAGGATTATTATTTTATTTTTTTTATACTCAGGACGTTACACTGGAGACTTGTACTGCGTTATGGCCTATGTCAGCCGCATATGGTAACGCGGGGAGGCTGTATGTCCGGCTCCGCCCAGAACTGTGCTCTCGCGTGAGCCTGACATCCCGGCGCGGCCCTGGGGATGGACCGGATGTGACGTTGGTGGTCGGGAGCGAGCTCGGTCTTTCCACACGTGGTGTTGCTGAGACGAGTCGGGAGCCATGAGGCGCCCCAGTAAGTGAGCGGCCCGTGTATATAAGGGGAGGGCAAGGCGCCCAGTGTGAGGGGAATAGTGCAGGGGCATCATCTCGGTGGGATACAGAAGGCTGCGCCCCCTACATGCTGTCTCTATTGATTGCACTACTGCGCCGTTTGATCTCTATGGGAATGATGGAAATGGCGCTCAGCCGTAGCACGCATGTGTGACCAGGGCTCCACTCACGGGGCTGTCCTACCTGTGATCTGCGGGGGGCGCAGTGGTTCCACCGCTTCATCATATGGGGAGGGGATAACTGGCTTGTGGGCAACACGATTTGTAGTTACATTCTATCCACAGGATAGGGGATACCTGATTGCTGGGGGTCTGACCACTGAGACCCCCTCTGATCCAGAGGACGGGGCCCCGGGGTAGGTTGGCTCTGCGGTGCACATGTAGAGAATGGACATATGTCCGACCTGCCATGTCATCACATCAGTGGAACGGGGCCCAATCCTGGGATCAGTGGGGGCCCAGTGGTTGGACGCCCACCAACCGGTTATTTGTTAACCTGTGGATAGAGGATAAGTTAAAAACTTGGCCCAACCCCTTTAAAAAATGTTTGTTTTATAAAAACTCAGACGACCCCCGTGAACTGCCTGACATAACAAATGAATATACCTCGCAGTTTTCTCCTCTGCTACTTGCTGAGCCTCTGATCGTCACTGCCGGCTGTGCACAGAATGTCACCGCTGCAGCCAGGAAGTTGAAGCGCTTGAAAAACGGGGAAAATGGGTGATAATCCATTTATTTGATGATTTAGGCTAATTTCACTCTTCCGTCTGACAGTGCCGGGAATCGTGCAGACTCCATTATATTTAATGGGGCCGACGGGCATTCCATCGTCATCCGACAATGCCGGATCCAGTGAAACTAACCTTAGGCCATTCACAGGGTTTGCCCAAGTTATACTGTATTTTTCACCCTAAAAGACGCACTTTTTCTCACCAAAGTGTGTGTGTGTGTGTGTGTGGGGGGAGAAATGCCAGTGCGAATAGTAATGAGCGCTCCCATTATGTTCTCATTAGTACAGGAGGACCGGAAAGCGGTAAATGCAGCGCTTCCCGGGCTCTGTACTCCCCGCTTCCTGGTCCTCAGCTTACACTGGGCGGCGCCGGGGTCTTATTACCATTGAGGGTCTGAGTGGGGCTCTGAGCTGAGGTCTGATGACAATTTCCTCCTTTTAAACCTAGGTGTGTCTTATAGGGCGAAAGATATATGGTATAACCCGGGGAGCCCCTTTAACAATAATCTGACATGATCACGCCTCTTAGCCATTAATATCTGATCGATGGGCTTCTGACACCGCCACCTGTTTCAGAGTAGCTCCAGTAGTTGACAGAGCTTAAAACTGCAGCATCGCTCCCAATCCCTTCAGTGGTGCAGTAATCGGCTCCGTCCACTGTACAATGGATGGCGCTGTGTAACTCTGGCAGTGGCGGAACTACTGCTTAAACAGCTGATTGGTGTAGGTGCCTGGTTTCAGACCCCCACTGATCTGAGATTGATGGTCTAACCTAAGGGTCTGGCCACACAGTCAGGTTTCCTCGCGCAGTTGCGGCGGCCAAAACCAGGAGTGAATTCCAAAAAGTCGTATCTGTCCATAATTTATCTCTCGTTCATCCACTCTTGATTTTGGCTTCCAAAACTGCTTGAGAAATCGTGAAATGAGGCTGTGCCCTCAGATAGGTCATCAATAATAGTAAAGGAACAGACAAACCCTTTAATCTGACAGCGATCTCGCCATTTTGCCGGTTGGTATTCGGACATGTGCCTGTGGTCAAGTGCCTCATCCTCTAGATCTGTGACACTGTCCTGTAAACATCTTCAAAGATTCAGAATTGTTTCTTTTTATTATTTTGGTTGCTGTGTATAAGTCAGGAATAAACTTTTCAATTTTTTTGTTCTGTTTTAGAGTTAAAGAGCGCGAGTAAGCGCATGTCATGCAGCAAACGGTTCAAAATCCAAAAAAAGGTAAGCGTATGTAAGTGTATAAAGGCTGAAATTTCATAGTGTTTTCTGATCTGGTGTTGTCTGGGAATATACCTTATGGCATTCCATGATAGTAAAATACAGAAAAACAAAACTGTGCCCTAAAAAAATAATAGCTACTGTTTGGCTGCCCCTATTTATAGCGGAAGCATCTGAATGGAGATGGGGCTGCAGTTTGATTCATTGTGCTTCTTTCGGGAGCTGTCATCACTGTATAGAGAAGTGTTCCTCATCAGATGTGTTGTATGTGAAATATAATATCTGCGTTTGTGTGTGTATGTATGAATATATATATATACACTGCTCCAAAAAATAAAGGGAACACTTAAACAACACAATGTAACTCCAAGTCAATCACACTTCTGTGAAATCAAACTGTCCACTTAGGAAGCAACACTGAGTGACAATCAATTTCACATGATGTTGTGCAAATGGGATAGACAACAGGTGGAAATTATAGGCAATTAGCAAGACACCCCCAATAAAGAAGTGGTTCTGCAGGTGGTGACCACAGATCACTTCTCAGTTCCTATGCTTCCTGGCTGATGTTTTGGTCACTTTTGAATGCTGGCGGTGCTTTCACTCTAGTGGTAGCATGAGACTGAGTCTACAACCCACACAAGTGGCTCAGGTAGTGCAGCTTATCCAGGATGGCACATCAATGCGAGCTGTGGCAGAAAGGTTTGCTGTGTCTGTCAGCGTAGTGTCCAGAGCATGGAGGCGCTACCAGGAGACAGGCCAGTACATCAGGAGACGTGGAGGAGGCCGTAGGAGGGCAACAACCCAGCAGCAGGACTGCTACCTCCGCCTTTGTGCAAGGAGGAACAGGAGGAGCACTGCCAGAACCCTGCAAAATGACCTCCAGCAGGCCACAAATGTGCATGTGTCTGCTCAAACGGTCAGAAACAGACTCTATGAGGGTCCGACGTCCACAGGTGGGGATTGTGCTTACAACACCGTGCAGGACGTTTGGCATTTGCCAGAGAACACCAAGATTGGCAAATTCGCCACTGGCGCCCTGTGCTCTTCACAGATGAAAGCAGGTCACACTGAGCACATGTGACAGACGTGACAGAGTCTGGAGACGCCGTGGAGAACGTTCTGCTGCCTGCAACATCCTCCAGCATGACCGGTTTGGCATTGGGTCAGTAATGGTGTGGGGTGGCATTTCTTTGGAGGACCGCACAGCCCTCCATGTGCTCGCCAGAGGTAGCCTGACTGCCATTAGGTACCGAGATGAGATCCTCAGACCCCTTGTGAGACCATATGTTGGTGCGGTTGGCCCTGGGTTCCTCCTAATGCAAGACAATGCTAGACCTCATGTGGCTGGAGTGTGTCAGCAGTTCCTGCAAGACGAAGGCATTGATGCTATGGACTGGCCCGCCCGTTCCCCAGACCTAAATCCAATTGAGCACATCTGGGACATCATGTCTCGCTCTATCCACCAATGTCACGTTGCACCACAGACTGTCCAGGAGTTGGCAGATGCTTTAGTCCAGGTCTGGGAGGAGATACGCACTGTTATGGGGGGGAGGGGATCTGTGGATACGCACTGTTATCGGGGGGAGGGGATCTGTGGATACGCACTGTTATCGGGGGGAGGGGATCTGTGGATACGCACTGTTATCGGGGGGGAGGCGATCTGTGGATGGCACATATATAGCATCTTATGCTATATATGTGTCATCCACAGATCCCTCCCCTCAATAAGTGTCCCTGTGTAAATAGTGAATGACCCCCAATACAGGGCCTGGGGGCCGGCAACTGATATTGGAATGGCAGCGGGGCCCGGTGCAGTCACTGTATTCTATTACACCGGACCCCGCTCACTGTAGTAATCATATCGAACGTGTAGGCATGGGCGCTTTGTTCAACTATAGCAATTCTTTGCAGCAGTAGAGAAATCCACTGTAGTACTCACTTGAAACTCCCGTAGCAGGCCGGCCGGGCGGCAGCGTAACGTCACTCACTATGTCACGCGCCTGCTACTCCCACTTTATGAATGGAGCAGGCGCGTGACGTTACGCTGCCGCCCGGCCGGCCTGCTACGGGAGTTTCAAGTGAGTACTACAGTGGATTTCTCTACTGCTGCAAAGAATTGCTATAGTTGAACAAAGCGCCCATGCCTACACGTTCGATATGATTACTACAGTGAGCGGGGTCCGGTGTAATAGAATACAGTGACTGCACCGGGCCCCGCTGCCATTCCAATATCAGTTGCCGGCCTAACAGTGACCTCCACAGCGGCTGCCCTTTTATTAGTGACCTCCACAGTACCATGTCTTAACAGTGATTTCCACAATAACCCGCCCTCTTAACAGTGACCTCCTACAGAGCTCTGTTCCCTTAAAATGTGACCTCTACAGCACCCCACCCCTTAACACTGACCTCCATAGCGGACCGTCCCCTTAACTGTGACCTCCACAATTCCCTGTCCCCTTAACAGAGACCTCCACAGCATCCCGCCCCCTTAAAAGTGACCTCCACAGCAGCCCGCCCCTTTTATTAGTGATTTCCACAGTATCCCATCTCCTTAACCACTTAAGGACCACAGGTTTATACCCCCCTAAAGACCAGGCCCTTTTTTACAAATCGGCACTACACTACTTTCACCGTTTATTGCTTGGTCATGCAACTTACCACCCAAATGAATTTTACCTCCTTTTCTTCTCACTAATAGAGCTTTCATTTGGTGGTATTTCATTGCTGCTGACATTTTTACTTTTTTTGTTATTAATCGAAATTTAACGATTTTTTTGCAAAAAAATGACATTTTTCACTTTCAGTTGTAAAATTTTGCAAAAAAAACGAGATCCATATAGAAATTTTGCTCTAAATTTATAGTTCTACATGTCTTTGATAAAAAAAAAATGTTTGGGTAAAAAAAAAATGGTTTGGGTAAAAGTTATAGCGTTTACAAACTATGGTACAAAAATGTGAATTTCCGCTTTTTGAAGCAGCTCTGACTTTCTGAGCACCTGTCATGTTTCCTGAGGTTCTACAATGGCCAGACAGTACAAACACCCCACAAATGACCCCATTTCGGAAAGTACACACCCTAAGGTATTCGCTGATGGGCATAGTGAGTTCATAGAACTTTTTATTTTTTGTCACAAGTTAGCGGAAAATGATGATTTTTTTTTTATTTTATTTTTTTTCCTACAAAGTCTCATATTCCACTAACTTGTGACAAAAAATAAAAACTTCTATGAACTCACTATGCCCATCACGAAATACCTTGGGGTCTCTTCTTTCCAAAATGGGGTCACTTGTGGGGTAGTTATACTGCCCTGGCATTCTAGGGGCCCAAATGTGTGGTAAGGAGTTTGAAATCAAATTCTGTAAAAAATGACCAGTGAAATCCGAAAGGTGCTCTTTGGAATATGGGCCCCTTTGCCCACCTAGGCTGCAAAAAAGTGTCACACATCTGGTATCTACGTACTCAGGAGAAGTTGAGGAATGTGTTTTGGGGTGTCATTTTACATATACCCATGCTGGGTGAGATAAATATCTTGGTCAAATGCCAACTTTGTATAAAAAAAATGGGAAAAGTTGTCTTTTGCCAAGATATTTCTCTCACCCAGCATGGGTATATGTAAAATGACACCCCAAAACACATTCCCCACCTTCTCCTGAGTACGGCAATACCAGATGTGTGACACTTTTTTGCAGCCTAGGTGGGCAAAGGGGCCCATATTCCAAAGAGCACCTTTCGGATTTCACAGGTCATTTTTTACAGAATTTGATTTCAAACTCCTTACCACACATTCGGGCCCCTAGAATGCCAGGGCAGTATAACTACCCCACAAGTGACCCCATTTTGGAAAGAAGAGACCCCAAGGTATTCCGTGAGGGGCATGGCAAGTTCCTAGAATTTTTTATTTTTTGTCACAAGTTAGTGGAAAATGAGACTTTGTATGAAAAAAAAAAAAAAAAAATCAGCATTTTCCACTAACTTGTGACAAAAAATAAAAACTTCCATGAACTCACTATGCCCATCAGCGAATACCTTGGGGTGTCTTCTTTCCAAAATGGGGTCACTTGTGGGGTAGTTATACTGCCCTGGCATTTTCCAGGGGCCCTAATGTGTGGTAAGTAGGTAAATGACCAGTAAAATCCTAAAGGTGCTCTTTGGAATATGGGCCCCTTTGCCCACCTAGGCTGCAAAAAAGTGTCACACATGTGGTATCTCTGTATTCAGGAGAAGTTGGGGAATGTGTTTTGGGGTGTCATTTTACATATACCCATGCTGGGTGAGAGAAATATCTTGGCAAAAGACAACTTTTACCATTTTTTTATACAAAGTTGGCATTTGACCAAGATATTTCTCTCACCCAGCATGGGTATATGTAAAATGACACCCCAAAACACATTCCCCAACTTCTCCTGAGTACGGCGATACCAGATGTGTGACACTTTATTGCAGCCTAGATGCGCAAAGGTGCCCAAATTCCTTTTAGGAGGGCATTTTTAGACATTTGGATACCAGACTTCTTCTCATGCTTTGGGGCCCCTAGAATGCCAGGGCAGTATAAATACCCCACATGTGACCCCATTTTGGAAAGAAGACACCCCAAGGTATTCAATGAGGGGCATGGCGAGTTCATAGAATTTTTTTTTTTTTGGCACAAGTTAGCGGAAATTGATATTTTTAATTTTTTTTCTCACAAAGTCTCCCGTTCCGCTAACTTGGGACAAAAATTTAAATCTTTCATGGACTCAATATGCCCCTCACGGAATACCTGGGGGTGTCTTCTTTCCGAAATGGGGTCACATGTGGGGTATTTATACTGCCCTGGCATTCTAGGGGCCCTAAAGCGTGAGAAGAAGTCTGGAATATAAATGTCTAAAAAATTTTACGCATTTGGTTTCCGTGAGGGGTATGGTGAGTTCATGTGAGATTTTATTTTTTGACACAAGTTAGTGGAATATGAGACTTTGTAAGAAAAAAATAATAATAATTCCGCTAACTTGGGCCAAAAAAATGTCTGGAGCCTTACAGAGGGGTGATCAATGACAGGGGGGGGGGTGATCAATGACAGGGGGGTGATCAGGGAGTCTATATGGGGTGATAACCACAGTCATTGATCACGCCCGTGTAAGGCTTCATTCAGACGTCCGTATGCGTTTTGCGGATCCGATCCATCTATCAGTGCATCCGTAAAAATCATGCGGACATCTGAATGGAGCTTTACAGGGGGGTAATCAATGACAGGGGGGTGATCAGGGAGTCTATATGGGGTGATAACCACAGTCATTGATCACGCCCGTGTAAGGCTTCATTCAGACGTCCGTATGCGTTTTGCGGATCCGATCCATCTATCAGTGCATCCGTAAAAATCATGCGGACATCTGAATGGAGCTTTACAGGGGGGTAATCAATGACAGGGGGGTGATCAGGGAGTCTATATGGGGTGATCACCACAGTCATTGATCATGCCCCTGTAAGGCTTCATTCAGACGTCCGGATGCGTTTTGCGGATCCGATCCATCTATCAGTGGATCCGTAAAAATCATGCGGACGTCTGAATGGAGCTTTACAGGGGGGTAATCAATGACAGGGGGGGTAATCAATGACAGGGGGGTGATCAGGGAGTCTATATGGGGTGATCACCACAGTCATTGATCACGCCCCTGTAAGGCTTCATTCAGACGTCCGGATGCGTTTTGCGGATCCCATCCATCTATCAGTGGATCCGTAAAAATCATGCGGACATCTGAATGGAGCTTTACAGGGGGGTGATCAATGACAGGGGTGTAATCAATGACAGGGGGGTGATCAGGGAGTCTATATGGGGTGATAACCACAGTCATTGATCACGCCCCTGTAAGGCTTCATTCAGACGTCCGGATGCGTTTTGCGGATCCGATCCATCTATCAGTGCATCCGTAAAAATCATGCGGACATCTGAATGGAGCTTTACAGGGGGGTGATCAGGGAGTCTATATGGGGTGATCACCACAGTCATTGATCATGCCCCTGTAAGGCTTCATTCAGACGTCCGGATGCGTTTTGCGGATCCGATCCATCTATCAGTGGATCCGTAAAAATCATGCGGACGTCTGAATGGAGCTTTACAGGGGGGTAATCAATGACAGGGGGGTAATCAATGACAGGGGGGTGATCAGGGAGTCTATATGGGGTGATCACCACAGTCATTGATCACGCCCCTGTAAGGCTTCATTCAGACGTCCGGATGCGTTTTGCGGATCCGATCCATCTATCAGTGGATCCGTAAAAATCATGCGGACGTCTGAATGGAGCTTTACAGGGGGGTGATCAATGACAGGGGGGTGATCAATGACAGGGGGGTGATCAGGGAGTCTATATGGGGTGATCAGGGGTGATCAGGGGCTAATAAGGGGTTAATAAGTGACCGGGGGGGGGGGGGGGGGGGGGGTGTAGTGTAGTGTAGTGGTGCTTGGTGCTACTTTACTGAGCTACCTGTGTCCTCTGGTGGTCGATCCAAACAAAGGGGACCACCAGAGGACCAGGTAGCAGGTATATTAGACGCTGTTATCAAAACAGCGTCTAATATACCTGTTAGGGGTTAAAAAAAACACATCTCCAGCCTGCCAGCGAACGATCGCCGCTGGCAGGCTGGAGATCAACTCTCTTACCTTCCGTTCCTGTGAGCGCGCGCGCCTGTGTGCGCGCGTTCACAGGAAATCTCGGCTCACGCGAGATGACGCCTATTGGCGTTAGCGTAGCCTGGGGGAGCCGCCGCAATGACGCCTTTCGGCGTTACAGTTGCGGGAAGTGGTTAACAGTGATTTCCACAACAACCCGTCCCCTTAACAGTGGCCTCTACAGCAATCTGCCCCTTAACACTGACCTCCATAGTGTACCGCCCCCTTAACTGTGACCTCCATAACAGCCTGCCCCTAGGATGGCCAGAGGTCCGGTTTTAGGCTGGACAGTCCGGCTTTCAGACTCCCTGTCCTCCGTCCGGTGCAGGGCCTGGGCGGACACGAGTGTTCTTTTGAACAGCTCACTCTCAGACAACAGCACTGCTGTCTGAGCATGAGCTTCAGGAAGAAAGTCGCCCTCCCTCCCGCTCTTGCAGCTGACAGAAGTTGATTTTTTCAATCCCCGTCGGCTGCGGAGTGGGAGGGTGTGTGGCTTAACCATATCAGGTGCGTGGCTTAGCGTGACCTAGGGGCGGGGTTTTAAGTCCGTCTTTTGGGGGTGGCCTGAATGCCCACCCTACCTGCCCCTGAACTGTGACCTCCACAGCACTCTGCTCCCTTAACAGTGTCATCCACAGCGTCCTGCCCCTTTAAAGCTGACCTACAGCAGCGAAGAAAAATGGATGGGTTGTTATGGAAACCTGGTGTAAAACTGTGTGTATGTGGAGCCTAAGGGCCTGCGAGCGTCTATTGGCTGATGAGGGACATGTGACCGTATGCATGGCAGTTGGGATATGAAGTGAAAGACCTGCAGGCTTCTGTTGGCTAATGTAGGTCATGTGATGTGCCACATTTGCATTTTTTGGGAATATCTCAGGAATGATATGTCCTAGAGAGCTGAGACCTGGTCTACAACCTTCCCGTACACCTGATGTGATACGTGTGTGCTAAATGTTGTGATTGTAAATGCGACGGTGCGGATTCCTTTAACGGACATACACATACACTCAGCTTTATATATATATATATATATATATATATATATATATATATATATATACAGTACAGGCCAAAAGTTTGGACACACTTTCTCATTCAAAGAGTTTTCTTTATTTTCATGACTATGAAGGCATCAAAACTATGAATTAACACATGTGGAATTATATACATAACAAACAAGTGTAAAACAACTGAAAATATGTCATATTCTAGGTTCTTCAAAGTAGCCACCTTTTGCTTTGATTACTGCTTTGCACACTCTTGGCATTCTCTTGATGAGCTTCAAGAGGTAGTCCCCTGAAATGGTCTTCCAACAGTCTTGAAGGAGTTCCCAGAGATGCTTAGCACTTGTTGGCCCTTTTGCCTTCACTCTGCGGTCCAGCTCACCCCAAACCATCTTGATTGGGTTCAGGTCCGGTGACTGTGTAGGCCAGGTCATCTGGCGCAGCACCCAATCACTCTCCTTCATGGTCAAATAGCCCTTACTTTCAAAGTTTTCCCAATTTTTCGGCTGACTTCATTTCTTAAATTAATGATGGCCACTCGTCTTTTCTTTACTTAACTGCTTTTTTCTTGCCATAATACAAATTCTAACAGTCTATTCAGTAGGACTATAAGCTGTGTATCCACCTGACTTCTCCTCAACGCAACTGATGGTCCCAACCCCATTTATAAGGCAAGAAATCCCACTTATTAAACCTGACAGGGCACACCTGTGAAGTGAAAACCATTTCAGGGGACTACCTCTTGAAGCTCATCAAGAGAATGCCAAGAGTGTGCAAAGCAGTAATCAAAGCAAAAGGTGGCTACTTTGAAGAATATGACATATTTTCAGTTGTTTCACACTTGTTTGTTATGTATATAATTCCACATGTGTTAATTCATAGTTTTGATGCCTTCAGTGTGAATCTACAATTTTCATAGTCATGAAAATAAAGAAAACTCTTTGAGGTGTGTCCAAACTTTTGGTCTGTACTGTATATATCTCTATTAGTGTATACCATGTATGTAAAATAGTGTATATCATGTATGTGAAATGTAGTGTGTGTAATAACGTATGTGTGTGTTATGTTCCATGAAAACTCAAAAACGCAACCATCCATTTGAACAAAACTTGGTATACACATCCCTTGCTGCCTGGAAAGAAATCTTGTGGGGGTCTCGGCTCTCTAGGACGTACCGTTCCTTAGATATTCCCAAAAAATGACCTGCATTAGCGAATACAAGCCTACCAACCTTAAACTGCCATACACACGGTCACATGTCCCTTATCAGCCAATAGAAGCTTGCAGGTCCTACTCCAGGTTTCCATAACAACTGATCACAAGTTTTAGCAGTTTGCAGGTTCTGAAATATTCAGTCATATGACGTATGACAGCATAACTATACTGCTACATGCATGGGGGGGCAGGGGCCACTATTAAACAGACGGGCGCTGTGGGGTTCACTGTTAAAGGGGCTGGCACCGTGGGGTTCACTGTTAAAGGGGCGGCCATTGTGAATGTCGCTGTAAAAGGAGCGGTCACCGTTAAAGGGGCGGCCATTGTGAAAGTCACTGTTATTTAATATAAAATTGCAATAAATAAATACCCGGGCAATGCCGGGCCATCAGCTAGTATAGTGTATATTGTGTGTGAGAAATATATAGGGAGTATATAGGAATTTTATACATGCTTACTGTATAGCGACCAATAATGTAAATCAGATTTTTCACAGCAGTAACACTGAAAAGGGTGCTCCAGGATTTATATACTGATAATTAATCCTCAGGATAGGTGATCAATATATCGGCGGGGGTCCGACTCCCGGCACCTCCACCTCCAGCTGTTTGAGGCTGAAGCTCTCCTGTTAGTGACGCGGCCTCCTCACAGCTTGCCAAGCGCAAAGTTGTATATCACAGAATAGGGGATAACTATTAGATCGGTGGGGGTCCCAGTGGTAGGACCCCCACAATCTAATAATTATCCTCTATCCTGTGGATAACCAGAATACCCAAATGCTCGAGTATCTGCGTCAGTCTCATAGAGATGAATGGAGCTGCCACGCACATGTACAACTGGCCGCTCTGCTCATTTCAGAGAAGCTGCCAGGGATACAGGGCCTCCATTCTCGTGATCATCCGGGGTCCAATCAGTCTAATAGTTGGCCCCATCCTGTAGATAGGGGATAATTTGAAATAACCGGAATACCCCTTTAAGCTGAGGCCGTGTGACTGATGAGTGCACACCTCACTCTATTCAAACCATAGGACTGCCAGATATAGCTGAGTGCTGCACTTGCCTATCTCTGGCAATCTCATAGACTTTAAATGGAATGGGGGTGCAGATGCTTGGTCATTGCTCCTGTCAAATAGGGGACTCTTTACCCCTGTTTTTGTGAACGGGTGGAATCCAAGCGACCAAACTACCATCAGTATAATAGTTGTCTCCTCTCCGGTGGAACACCTTTACAAAAAGTGAAGTACGGTAGTTGTCCATAGCAACAATCAGATTACACCCATGACGGTGTCTGTACATATTATATGAATGTCGGACGAACACATGAAGTTTTGCAGGACTGGCCAACCATCACAAGTTTCTGCTGGACTGGTGTTCTTGTGTAAGGATTGTTTTGGGGGTTACTGGTGACAGACACTTTCATGGACATTCCATATGTTAACTATGAGAACTTTCTTTTATAAGGTGAGAGAACATAAACGGAAAGTCAAAAAGGAGTCGAAGAAAGGTGTTGGAACTAGAAAGCCAAAGAGAGATCTCCGCATTCCGAATGATGCCCCATTCAAGGAGGATATCTTGCGGGAGGCAGAGCAAAGAAAACAATTGGTTAGTTTTTTTATTCTTCTTGGTCTGGTGAAAGAAGGTTTGTTGCAAAAATGTCTTCGACTGAAAATCTGTTTGGTTCATCTGAGCGGGGTTGCTTCCGCAGCAGGCACCGGATTTCTGATGGATGGTACAGTCATAGAAGATCTGCCGCTCGTTAACTGTACCTCATTGTGACAGTTTTGACTTTACGTCCCGTGCATCACCAAATAACCTGCACCCCTTTTGTTTAAGAGAGAAGAGTTGAGGAAACAACAGAAACTTGAAAGACAGAAGGAAGTTGCAAAAAGAAGAGATTTGAATAAAACACTGGAAGACAAGAAAGAGAAACCTGTCAAGAAAAAAGCTGAGGTAACTGGGTGCAATCTGCTTTTAGCACAGTTGTTTTTTTTATTTACCCGGGTCTTACTGTATTTTTAAGATGAAAAAGAATGTCCGGATTCCGATACTGATGACCGATCCTCAGGATAAGTTATCAATATTAGATTGACGGAGGGGTTCGTCTCACCCCTGCCGATCAGCTGTTTGAAGGGATTGTAGCACTCCTGTGAGGCTGAATGGAAACAGGTGTGATTACAGCTCCTCTTCCAATTTACTTGAAAGGGAAGGAGCGCAGTTGTTACACTCCCGTCCAATTCAAGTGAATGTGACGGGAGAATGAATTACACCTGCTTACTGTCGGCATTGCCGATGGCAGACTAGTAGACAGGGAAGAGACCGGAACACTGCGCTCTCTTCAAACAGCTGATCGGCGGGGGTGCCGGAAGTCGGACCTTTACCGTTCTGATATTGATGACCTATCCTGAGAATAGATGACCAATATCAGAAGCCTGACAACCCCTTTTAACATGATTTATTTTTCTCCAAGGAGAAGAAGAAGAAGGTGGTTGTGGCAAAACCAAAGAAACCATCCATTAAGAACTTGACCAAATCTCTCTGCAGAGAAGTGAACAAGGTATGAATAATGAGTTACAATTGAAATAACCTATCTTTGGGTGTAAAATGAGCCAGCTGCTTACCTTACCCACTCAATTGTCAAGGGGCAAATCACATAGGATCCATAAAGGATCGTGATTTTGGCTGCCATGTCCCTTGCTGTAAAGAGGCTCCCCTTGTACCCTGGAAGCATTGTATCTAGCAGAAAATACAGTCGCTTCCCGAAGCACTATATGGCAGCACACACAGGATGCATGCCGGGACATAATCTCCGAGCAGACCTTGCTGACTCAATGGATTACAGTGGCATAAAAGCGGATGAGATTTTTAACACGTCTCATGCGCATATAGCAGACAAAAATCAGTTTGGTGGCGGACATGCAGTACGGTATTTAAATTCACAGCATGTTAATTCCTTCTGTGGATTTTCACCCCTTTCAGTGTAGCAGGGAGAATCCACAGTAAAATATGCTACAAAATTAGCATTTTTTTTTAAGTGGTTTAGCTGGTTGTTTTGGATGCTGTAAGACCCCGCAAGACCATGATACAGGTTGTAAGTCATGATCAGTACAATATGCACTTTGTGCAAAAGAAAAAATGATGGCATCTGACCCCAATCCAAAGAATGTGGGTGGCATCTCACTCTGCTTCCTTATCTTCTCTTGACTTTAATAGGCAGTTACTGTGCATAGTCATTCTGTGGCTAGATCAGCTACCACAGGTTTGACCTCCATGAGTAGTCTGTCTTGTGTAGCATATATCGGTTATACACCATAAGACTAGGTTCACACGCTTATAGTGGAGGTTCCGACAGGTACCTCCATCAAAAAGTGGAGACATGCAGTATCTTTTACTGCAGAATGCTGGTATACATGCTGGAGACCCAACAAACCCCATTATAGTGAATGAGATCAGTCAGGTGTATGCCGGCATTCTATTCCTATACTGGAATTTGAACCCTTATCTGAACCTAGCATTTTGCTTGGAAACCAGTGACTCTCATGAATTCAGCCAGACAAGGTAAATGGTGTACACACATAGCATTAACCTATATTTTCTGTAGGTGATCGAGGCAGCTGATGTCATCTTAGAAGTGTTGGATGCAAGAGATCCTCTGGGCAGCCGATGTGTGCAAGCAGAGCAAGCCGTGCTCCAGTCTCCGAACAAAAAACTCCTGCTTGTGCTCAACAAAATTGGTAAATTTTATACATTAGATGTTTGTGACCTCATGTGGTAGACCAGTGCTATTGGAGAAATGAGGACAATTCTTGAAGTCCTATCTCATGGTGAGGACTTTCAGATCCAACTCTGATCTCATCTGTCTGGCCAGCACAGAACAGCCACACACACACACTGATAGCAGAGTTGCTACCTGCCATTCGTTCAATGCCATTTTAATTAAAATATTGGTCTTGTTCTAGATCTAGTGCCCAGAGAAATTGTTGAAAAGTGGCTGCAATTTTTAAGCAATCAACTTCCAACTATTGCCTTCAAGTGTTCAACACAAGTGCAAGAAAAAAGTCTGGTAAGTATGTCCTGGAGCTGACTTGTACACATATGTTTATGTATAGGCCATCCAATAAGTATTGGAGATTTACTGGTAGCACCAACAAGCTTCATGGGTTCATAAGGTCTGAAAAATCACAAACGCTAACAAATCATCTGTTTCGGTACCTTAAAGGGGTTCTCAGCTTTGTGAAATCCCTACTTGTTAGAAGGGTCCCTAGAAAACAAGCTGATCAAAAAGTCCCCCAGCAATCAGCTGTAATTTTTGAGGAAACCTTGCAGTAAGTGTTAATTTGATGATCTGTCCTCCTGGATACATCATCAGCATCTGATTGGTGGGGGTCTGACACCCGGGGACCCCGCCGATCAGCTGTTTGAGGTGCCGCGGCCTTCTCGCTGTTTATCGCTGGTCCAGTGACGTCACGACCATTATCAACTGGCCTGGGCGGGACTAAGCTCCATTCAAGTGAACAGAGCCGTGTGTCGGACCCCCGCCAATCAGATGCTGATGATCTTTCCAGAGGATAATCCGTTTAAACAAACTGCAGAACCCCTTTAAACATACACAGTGTCCAGTGGGTTGCTTGAGTAATGCCAGACAGGGCAGGTCCTCCAGAGGGAGTAACTGTTGGTAGCTGGCCAAGAGATGGGGACCCCTCTCAACACATAATCATGTATAAAATGAGTGTAAAAAAAACTAGAATTTTTCAGGAGTCAGTCTACTAATGGAACTATTCAAAAATATGAACGGGTAGATATTTTTAAAGGGGTTATCCCATCACCCGACAATAGCATGCGTTAGGTCATACGCAGAGTATGTGCTGTGTGATGAGCTGTTGTTCTGACTCTTTGATGAGCACAAGATCCAACTCTGAAATTAGCACTTTTTTTTTTCCATATAACCTGAAATAGTTTTTAAACTTTTAAAGATTTGATATCTATTTCCTTATTTATTTATTTTTTGCATGCCTGGAAAGAAAGAGAATCCTGAATGTATTCAGGGGACTACAGGAACGGTGTGCCACAGAGCAGTTTCCCTACTGAAGGTCCTTCACAGTTTGTGTCCCCCTCAAAGTGAGCCTATTAAAGTTGGCTTAATCGGTAAGAATGCATGGTGTCCTGTCCTTGGAACTGAATCTTGTACTGGGGAAGTGTGAAAGGCTGGTGGGGTTACATCGAGCTGCAATGTTAGATTTACATTTATTCATCTCATTTACTTACATATTCAGCAGTGCTTTACAGACGTGGTCATCACTTGCTGTCTTTAGGCTCCATTCACATGTCTGTTATTTCTTTCCTGATCTGTTCCGTTTTTTGCGGAACAGATCTGGACCCATTCATTTTCAATGGGTCCTGAAAAAAAATCAGACATTGAGCTGTCCGTTTTTGTTTCAGGACCCATTGAAAATGAATGGGTCCAGATCTGTTCCGCAAAAAACGGAACAGATCAGGAAAGAAACAACGGACGTGTGAATGGACCCTTATAACGAGGAAGGAAACCGAATTCCAGGTGGAAACCCACACAAACACGGCAGCACATACAAACTCCATACAGATACTGACCCAGCACTGCAAGGCACTAGCGCTGACCACTGAGCCACCATGCTGGTGGCAGGACTTCAGCATATACCACGTGGCCTCTGTAGACTTCAATATGCAATTTGAACATGCGGTGACTCTATACACTGAGCAATTTATATGTTCCGCAAAATGACCTGCAGCCAGCCTGTGCACAAGTAATTGTATATGCATTACCAGTATTCCTGATGTTACATATGTTTATATGCATAATTTAAAAAGAAATGGCTTGCATTAGAAAAACGAACAAAACCGTATACACGCCCTCTAATCGCCGCAGCAGTGAGGTGCCGCTCTTACACACGTGGCTGCAGCAGTCTCATCACCAGGACGATCTCTCTCCTGGTCCAGTGGGGACTGTTTGGAGCAGTGTCGCTGGAATGGAGGGGCATTTAGCAAATTTTTTTTTTTTGGCCAGTTGTTTGTAAATTGTGGCACATTGACACCTGAATAGGTGGAGATATGAGGACAAATCCTAACAGTCTGATGTTTCTGATGACCGTCAGATCCAACTCTGATCTCTATCTTATTAATGTAGATTTGACATGGATTTATGTCATTTATCCAAATCGGCATTCAGTTTTTTTTTTATTTTTTATTTAGGGTTTGCAAATGCAGGGAAGAGCAGTCTAATCAACACATTGAAGCAATATAAAGCCTGCAATGTGGGGACATCAAAAGGAACAACGAGGTAAGATTAGTCTAGGGGAGAGTTCTCCAACCAGTAGCTCAGCAGCTGCTGTGAAACCAGAGCTTCTGGCATGCTGGGGGTTGTAGTTTCACAGTAACTTTGAGCCACAGGTTGGAGACCACTGGGTTATGGTAGATGCATTCATACATGATGTGTAACTGGAGCTGACATTCCCATGGAGCGTCCGATCAATCCAACTCTGAATCTTTTATTTATTTTATTTATTTTCCTGCGTTTTCTTACTTGAACGCTGATGTTACACACTGGTTCATTCCTCCCTCAGGATAATGCAAGAGGTGAAAATTGACAACCGAATCAGGATAATTGACAGTCCCAGCCTCGTCGTGTCTCCTGAGAACTCGCCTGTGATTCTCTGCGTGAGAAGCGCTTTTCAGAATGACGACGTTGATCACGTGGGCAACCTCACTAAGATTTTAAAACATTGTGATAAAAAGCAGGTATGCAGTCAGCCTGGGCTGGTAAAGGTTTATCCAGTACAGGAATTATATATGAATTTTGGTGAATATAATCCTGGTACTGTTACATCTGAGTGTTTTACCAGATATAGATGGAGATATGAGGAGAACTCCTAACAGTCTGATGTTTCTGATGACTGTCAGATCCAACTCTGATCTCCTCCTTCCTGTAGGATGTGCTTAGAATTATCTGGTATTAGGGATGAGCGAATCAACTTTGCGAGAAGTTGATTCGCATAAAACTTTGTTCCAGTATTAAAATGTATTGGCTCAGCTGAGCTGAAGTCATTGCTTTGCGAAGTCTCGCGAGACTTCAGGTAATAACTTCATAAATTAATTTGTACTGTAAAAAAAAAAAAAACATTTCCCGAACTCCGGTTCGGTTCCAAGTGGTACCTGGTATGTTGGCTTAACCTGCTGATTTCAGTGGGACCAGCCAACCATCTATTGTGTATGGGGTGTCCCAACTCTCCCCCACAAGGTGTTTTAGGTAAAAGGGTCAGGTATATTGGATTTCAAAATGCCCGATATTTTATTCTCAAGGGAGAGACTGCCCGATGTCTGACAGTGGCCTATTCCCCTCAGCCTGTTGACAACATATACTCACTCAGTAAAGCGTGCATATGTATGGGGGAGAGGTAGCTCTCTTTACGCTGGCAGCTGACTAAAGTATTTGGCCAACCTAGAGTTTTCCCAAAGTTCACCTGAATCTCGGACAGCATTAAGTCTAGGGCGACATTGGTCGCAGCCAGGATTACTGAGTAGCAGTGATCCCATAACAATGAAAGGGATTGCCGCAGCGGTTGCAAGAAATCCAACACGGCTGGATTTCTCGCGACTGCCGCGGTGATCCCATTCATTTCTATGGGATTACCCTACTCTGCAATCCTGACTGCAAAAGGTGTCGAACGACCAGTGTAGCCCTAGCCTTAAGGTGCAGCCATGCATGTCAGATATGCTGCCGATTTTCCACAGCTGGGAAGGAGAGGAGTGGAGGTGATGGCAAGTGTACTGTGTTCCTGTATATTTCCTGTCAGTAGTGATGAGCGGCATAGGCAATATTCGAATTCGCGAATATTCGAAAATCGGCAATGTAGCATATTCGCGATTAGAATTTTCAACACTATTTGCGAATACGAATATATAGCACTATATTCTACATATTCGCGAATTCTCGAAGTGGTAATATTCGCGATTCAAATATTCGCGCTCAACACTAGCTGTCAGTGCTGATCGCTGGCAGCAGCAGTCCTCTTATCTTTCCAGCACTTAACTAAGGACCCTAGGAAGTAAGGGGAGTGCTGCTGCCAGTGATCAGTGCTGGCAACAGGGAAAATATGCAGGGAAACTTGTAAAATCTGGTTTTTTTTACCACCATTCTAAAGGTACATTACAAATGTAGGGAGGCAGGCTGAGATGCCTGTCTCTGCACCTTACTGTTTTAGATTCAGAAGTTGGAATTTCCTTAGTAACGCTCAGAGGATTTCTAAGGGAACACTTTACATGCAGTATTCTATTAAAAGTTTAAAGGGATTTTCCAGGAGTTTAATGTTCATGTACTAGCCTCAGGATAGGTGGGGTTCTGACACCTGGCTCCCCTGCCGACCAGCTGTTTGAAGAGGCTGCTGCCTCCTGGCAATTTTCTAAGCACTGCGCCATACATTGTATAGCAGCTGTGTTTTTGTATTGCATCCCAGGCCTATTCACTTAAATGGGACTAAGCTGCAAATAGGCCAAGTGACGGATGAACATGAGGAAGAGGCCACGTAACTCAATGGAGTGCTGTGGCCTCCTCAAACAGCTGATCAGCAAATTCACATTTACACAATCAGTATCTCACTGCAGCAAGACAAGGTTATTATGGTACATCCAATGTGAACATATTACATTTAAGAAGACTATTCTGATATAATATTGCACACGTTTAACTTTTTTGCCCATCACCAATAACTGAGTCATATTTGATTTCATGATTATTCGTTTCCCTATATATTGAGACATTGCAGAATTTTTTACATGTAATATTTTTCTCTTGCGCTTTTGCAGGTTATGTTGCGGTACAATATTGCAGACTACAGAAGCCCCCTAGAATTCTTAGATTTATTTGCTCATAAAAGAGGACTTTTGAAAAAAAAAGGTTTGGCCGACCTGGAGGCAGCTGCGAAAATCTTCTTGGGGGATTGGATCGGGTAAGCCCAAAATACATTCTTAGGGCTCATGCACATGAACGTATTTTCTTTCCGTGTCCGTTACGTTTTTTTGCGAACCGTATGTTGAACCATTCATTTCAATGGGTCCGCAAAAAAAATTGAAGGTACTCCGTGTGCATTCTGTTTCCATATGTCCATATTTTCATTTCGCAAAAAAGATAGAACATGATTTATTATTGTCCGCATTACAGACAAGGATAGTACTGTTCTATCAGGGGCCAGCTGTTCCGTAAAATACCGTGGATCGCAAAATACATATGGTCGTGTGCGTGAGCCCTTACTCATCAAGAGCGAATACTTCACAATTGTTCATTGTATGTTTTGCTAAAACACTTGTGTATTCCTAGATCCAAACTTCCTTACTACACTCGGCCGCCTACATCATTTAAATCTCACATCGATTGCAAGCAGACATCTGCCATGATGGAAGCTGTTAACCGTAAACTTCTCAATGGTGAAAATAAAAGAAATATTAGAGGTATATATTTTGTTAATCCAAATGTTGTAAAACAAAACCAAGTTACACATGATGGAAGGATGGTTCTGACCCAATGCCCAGTTGCCGAGCGTACTGATGAGCCGTTTTTTCTGTTTTGCATAGGTGTTAAAAACCCAGGGCTTTCCAGCAGTATCGGTTTTCATTTTTCCGAAATGTCCAATGGTATAGTTGACGAAAATGAAGTCAAAGAGCAGGACCAAGAACCCACTGACGTGGAGAGTGAAGAGGATGAAATGGAAGAGGATGAGGCCATTGGTGAAGAGGATGAGGCTATCGGTGAAGTTGATGAGGCAAGTTTAAGGGGGGGGAGATATAGATGTATGTTAGAAAATTTGCATGGATTGCTCTATATGTACATCCATGTACTATTTTTGTATTTCACAAAATGTTCGTCCGCCAATTTTGGTTTTGTTGCGGATAGTGGTAGGGCCTAGGGAGCACTATAAGAATTTGAGGTCACCTTATGAAAGCTGGAGGGAGAAAGGGTCATTATAATCTGGAGGGGATCTATGGGGTAACAAACAGCATCCAGTTTTAAGGTTTTTTATTGTTGCATACAGTGAATTTGCAGATGGTGTTAAACTTGAATAAAAAACACACATTCCATATGAAATTTTAATACATATCTTATTGTGATTTACAGAACGAGACCCCAGAGGCAGTAGAAGAGCCCGGTATGTACTCCTTCTCTTCAGATATGGCACTGTTTTTCCTGACTTTATAATCCTGTAAATTGTTGTTTTTGTGATTTATGCCAAGTTGCATGGTGACTGCCCACTGGCAGGCAGTGCAGGTGACAAGTGAACAGTATAAAAGCAGACAAAAAAAACTATGCCACTTGTTTTTTCATTATATATAGAAGAAAAAAACATGGATGTTTATGAAATCACTGCTAGGAGGAAGCCTCCACCTAGTATACTGAGAAAAAGCTGGTTACGGCACTGGCAGTAAACAAACAGTCCTTGTCCTGCACTATGCAAGGTGGACCACCAGAGCTAGAAATGGTCCACTCATACATGGTAGATGAGGGGAGGGGAGCTTATGTCACATAGACAACCCCTTTAACTGGTGAACGAACAGAACACTTACCCGGTGCCCTCCTTTTCAGCTGCAGATCCATTAATTCCTGGACTCCTATCATCCAAGATGGCTGCACTGCTTCTCAAACTGCCTACTGTGCTTTTACTAGTCCAAGACACTGCTGCTCCCACTTCAAAGATCAGGGCTGGACAAAGCAGGAAGCGTCTTGGACTATTAGTGTACATCAGGTAGTCTGAGAAGTGGTGCAGCCATCTTGGATGACAGAAAAGGAGCCAGAGAGGCATCAGGTATGTGTTCTGTTCATTCTCCAGCTACTGTGACCCTTTTTCTTTTTTTCCTCTCTCGAATCGGAGTGTTGCTTTAATTTTTACGCTTGAATTGTTAAAACGGATTGAGGTCTCCTGTCTGAGGGTAATGTAGGGTAGAAGGAAACATGGTGTTCTTGGACATGTAGCTCCATTTGTGATTCAGTATTTTCATGTAATAGAGAGCTGAAAGGGATTGTCTGGTTTCAGAAGGAAACTGGACAATACAGGGGATCCATCTGCTATAAAGAAGTGATCTATACTTACATGGCAGATCCCACTTTGGTTCTTCCGGCCAGGACTGCTGCAGCCAATCACTGTCTGCTTTGGTGGCTGTAGTGGTCGTGTGTGGTCGGTGTGACATCACTGCTGCAGCTGGGTGAGCGGATCCCAGCTGGGAAACTGGAACGGTAACTAGGTAACGATCACTTCTTGATTGGCAGATCCCCTGTGTTTTTTGATTTCCTCCTGAAACTGGACTGTGAAGCAGCACAATGCAGACGCACCCCCCCCCCCCCCCCCCCCCCACACCTCCTACCTAGCACAGTCGGCAGTTTTGAATCGTCTCTTTAAAATAAGATTTCCTCTGCCGACAAACTTACAGCTTTCCAGTAGACAGTGTGCAGTCATACAGGAACAGTGGACACGGCGCTGCCACGTGTAAGCCTTCACAGCACTGGTGTGAGAAGAAGTTGAGTTGATTCTCTAGTCTGATGTTTTTTGGCTATGAGAAGAATACGGCTTGTGTTGTCTGTTCCCTTCTATATCGTGTGTAGTGGCACCAAGAATCTCTTATTTAGACTTTTTTTTTTTACTTTTCAGCACCAAGAAAGAAATCCATAAAGGCGGTCAGCTTTGATAAACCCGCTGCAGTAGAGGATGATTATGACTTCAACGCCGATTTTAACTGAAACAGCAAAAGGATTCTGGTCGTGTGCGAGTGGTTATAAAGCGGAAACTCCTATTAGACGTTTGAGTCTGTTGGAAGACAACAGTGGTCACTGTATATAGAATGACATTCTGTAATGTGGATTCTGTGAATCTCTGCTCATTGATGTGTATGCAAAGCCTGCGATTACTCCATGTAATAAATATTCAGTGTATCCAAGATGTGTGTTTAATTTATTAAAATGATTCTATTGGGGGGGGGGGCGGAGCCTAGCGGCGCATGGAGTAAGGCGCACATCGCATCAGCTCCGGCAAGCATCCTGTATTTTTCACCTTCCGCGGTGGCGATTCGTGCTGTAACTACTCAGAGGCAGGGGACATACTCTACAAGCGATCCGGCTCAGAGATCATGCCGGTGAAAAGAGGCAAAACACTGAGCCGACAGGAGAAGGAGAGCCGCTCCCAAGATGGCGCCGATGAAGAGGACTGGCCGGACTTGCGGTCGGCGGTGAGTCAGGGAGCTGCAGCGCGGCTGGAGCGCTTTGCTCACAAAACACAACATTCCCCTAGGCATGACTGGGGTGCAAGAGATGGCACCCTGACTCCATCAGATGAGGGCATAGGGGAGCAGGAAGGCCCCTGTGCTGATGAACAGCAGCCCCTCGGCCAGAAAGAGGGGGAGGCGGGCAATAGCCTATACAGCACTGAAGAAGGCCTGCCAGAGATCACTACTCCTGAGCCCAACTTAAAGGATGTGATGGCAGCTATTGCTAACTGTAACGTTACCCTCAAATCCATGAATATAAATATTGGAAGCCTAAAGGCTGATATCTCCATTATTCGCCATGATCTACATAAGGTGGCTGAACGCACCTCGGAGGTAGAGAGGAGGGTCTCGGACCTGGAAGATGGGACTGCTACCCTACAGAAAGAGAGCCGTACCGTGTCTAAAGACATAGTGGCACTTTATGCCAAAACCGATGATCTTGAAAACCGCTCTCGCCGCAATAATATTCGGCTGGTGGGAATACCAGAGAAGTCAGAAGGCCCAGATCCTACTGAATTCATTGAAAAGTGGTTTGCGGATAAATTCCGTGAGAGGACTTTCTGCACTCTATGCGGTTGAACGGGCACATTGGGTCCCCACCAGACCCCTACCACCAGGGCGTCCACCACGCCCAATACTCGCTAAAATCCTGCACTATCGCGACAGAGACACTATACTGAGGGCCGCAAGGTCCCACCCTGATTTGAAAATCAATGGGGTACAGGTGTCACTGTTCCCGGACTATTCGTCAGATGTACAGAAGAAAAGGGCTCGATTTGTAGATATTAAAAGGAGGCTGAGGGACTTGCAAGTCCAGTATTCCATGATGTTCCCGGCCAGGCTCAGAGTGGTGGCGTTTGGATCCGCTGTGTTCTTTGAAGATTCAGATGCTGCGGTCAAGTGGCTAGATCAAAATGAGCGTCTCCTTAGGATCCCATCGACTGACACCTGAGACAGCTGGATATGTTTGATCTTGGATGGAGTTTTTGGTGTCCCCTGGACTATCCATTCACCGCTGTTGACATTTCTCTTCTGTCTTTAGCCGGTTGCTGGAGACAATTCGTGGGCAGAGCGTACGCCCTTGGACGCTCCCCACTTTCTCACTGTGCCTGAGAGCGGTATTGTGTTGGATGATGTGCTGCTCCAGGCGCTGTTGGGCCAGGTTCTCACTATTGGTCCCAGGTTCACTAACAAATCTGGTTATGCTACTCATGTTTCTTGTGTGGGGAAGGGTTTATTGAAGGTTATTACTGCCAAATGTACTAATGATAGTAATTATAAGATGTTGAGACGTACAGTCCTTGTTCACCTAGAAGGGGGAAATGAGGAAGAGATGGGAGACTATGCTATGTTCATTAACATTACTTTTTCTTGCAGCTTGTGGGATTTGGAGATGTATGTGACCTTAACCTACTTTTATTTTTGTACACGCTCTTATGGGATCTGTTACAAGAATACTTAGCTGGAATGTGAGGGGAATGGCGGATGCTACAAAGAGACACGGCTTATTTCGTTACTTAGCTAGATATCAGCCAGCAATAATATGCTTGCAAGAAACGCATATGACCAAACAATCTATACATGTTCTGCAAAAGCCGTGGTCCGGTTATTCGGTGCATTCCGTCTTCTCCTCACATTCCAGGGGGGTTAGTATCCTGGTCCATAAAAACATTCAATTTGAATGCCTTAGGGAGTGTGTGGATGAGGGAAGGTTTATAGGGGTGCATTGTGTGGTCCAAGGGTTGAGAATGGTTTTGGCGACAATCTATATACCCCCACCATTTTCCTCGGTACCTTTGAGAAAGCTTCTGGGTTTTATGGCAGAGTTTTCTGAGCTTCCAATGCTAATAGTGGGAGACTTTAATAACTTGCGTGATAGATGCCAGGTCACACCTAGTGATGGTAATTCTGGTGAAACTCCATTTGCGAGACTACTGAGGGAAGTAGGTCTGACGGACGTATGGAGGGAGACCCACCCCCTGGACAGGAAGTACTCGTGTTGCTCCTCGACCTATGGCTCCCTGTCGCGTATAGATATGGGTTTGGTGAATGCTCCCATGTTTCCACTTGTACGGAACTCAGAGTATCTTGCCAGGACCTTATCGGACCACTCCATATTTAGTGTCACCCTTCAGATTTCTGAGACAGCCAGACCGGGGGCAAAATACTGGAGTTTGAACACTTTCTGGTTAACACTGATGGGTGATATGTCTGATACGCTTCAATCCCTTAGGGAATACTTCCGCCTAAATGAGGGAACTGCATCTCCGATAGTTGTTTGGGAGGCGATGAAGGCCTTCCCTAATTAAATCAGTCAGTCGGATTAAATCTAAATCTAGAGAGCTTGATGTACAAAAACATGTGAATATGAAGCTTGCGGAGGAAACCTTTGTGCTGACCCCATCTATCCTAACAAGTAATGCTTTGAAGGCTAGGCAGGAGGAGCTGAGGTGTCACCTCTTGGAGGTAGCGGAGAGGAAACGGCTCTTTTACAAGCAAAATTTTTTTACAGAAGGGGAGAGTGTCGTCATATGCTCTCGATTATAGCGAAAGCTCAGCAAGGTGTGCAATGTATTACTGGCCTGATAGATTCCAATGGCATCTTGAGGCGTGATACTGAGAACATCTTAAATATACTAAACCATTTTTATTCCTCTCTGTATACTTCCAAGGTGTCATGTTCAGATGAGGAGATTGACGCCTTTTTGAATACATTGGATCTGCCTACGTTGTCAAGGGAGAATAGCATGCGATTAGAGGAGCCGATTGAGTTGGAGGAAATGAGGGCGGCACTGAGTGCTATGGCTAACGACAAAGCGCCAGGTTTAGATGGGATTCCAGCGGAAGTTTATAAAACCTTTGCGGAAGTACTGCTCCCGGAGCTTTTGAAGGTACTTAATTACTCCAAGGAAAGGGGGGTGTTACCAGGGCTGGCTCCAGGTTCATGTGGGCCCTTGGGCGATAAATCCCAGTGGGCCCCCATGAGGCATTTTTTTACATTGACATGTCCCCCTGTGGCTCCTACACGGTATAATGACCCCCAGTGGCCCCTATACAGTATAATGACTACTAGTGGCCCTTCACACAGTATAATGAACCCCCAATTCCCCCCCCCCCACTGTATAATGACCACCTGTGGCCCTGCATTCAGAATAATAACCCCCAGTCCCCCCCCATTTAGAATAATGACCCCCAGTAGCCCCCACACTGGGGGAATACTGTATGGTGGGGGCTCTGGGGGTCATTATACTGAATGGAGGGTCATTGGTGATCATTATACTAAATGGGGGACACTGAGGGTCATTATACTATGTAAAGGGCCCTCACAGTATAATGACCCCACAGTGACCCTCCATTCAGAATAATGACCCCCAGTCGCCCCCACACTGGGGGTTATACTGTATGGAGGGGGCACAAGGGGTTATTATATTTAATAGGGGCTCTGGTGGTCATTATGCTAAATGGAGGGTCAATGGGGATCATTATACTAAATGGGGGGCACTGGGAGTCATTATACTGTGTAAGGGGCCCTCACAGTGTGATGAATGACCCCCCAGTGGCCCCCTCACATACCTATCATTGCAGGGGAGCTGGTGGTCCTGTCATTCACTAACCGCAGCTCCCTGCGCTCCTTCTCTACGGCGGCCCGCTGCAGCAGTGAGCCAGGCCTGGAGGAGAGAAGATGTGCAGTGATGTAGCTAGAACTGACTGGGCCCCACAGCGAAATTTAGTACGCCCCCCTCCCCCCCCAATGTGTGTTCACATTACGTTTTTCCTATCGGTTTGATGTATACAAATGTGCAGCACTCCACGTTTTTGTATCCTGCAGAGTCAAGTAAAAAATGCAGACGTTAAGGTATATGTTTTTTTTACCATGGAACTGTACGGTGAACGGACACCACTGTACGGCATCAGTCTGAGGCATCTGTTAATGCATACATTTTTGGTATTCATTAAATGGATGGAAAAAATAGGATGTGAACCCAGCCCCAGTGTCAGAATAAGGCTACTTTCACACTTGCGGCAGAGAGATCCGGCAAGCAGTTCCGTCGCCGTAACTGCCTGCCGGATCAGGCAAAACGTATGCTAACTGATGGTATTAGTAAGACTGATCAGGATCCTGATCAGTCTTAAAAATGCCTGATCAGTCGAAAAAATGCATTGAAATGCCGGATCCGTCTTTCCGGTGTCATCCGGCAAAAACGGATCCGGCATTTATTTTTTCACCTTTTTTTCAGTCTGCGCATGCGCATACCGGAAGGACGGATCCGGCACTAATACATTCCTATGGGAAAATGTATTCAGGCAAGTCTTCAGTTTTTTTAGCCGGAAATAAAACCGTAGCATGCTGCGGTTTTCTCTTTTGCCTGATCAGTCAAAACGACTGAACTGAAGACATCCTGATGCAAACTGAACGGATTACTCTCCATTCAGAATGCATGAGGATAAAGCTGATCAGGTCTTTTCCGGTATAGAGCCCCTGTGACGGAACTCAGGGAGGCCGCCATGTACTGACAGAGCGCTACCTGGTCCTGGTGGTCAGGGGTGAGGACTGTGCTTCCCAAGGATCATTTTCTACTGGGAAATACAGGGCGCAGTATAATACACTAGAATCTTTATACTATAAAGATATTAGCCCTACCCCCGAATAATAATACAATTAGGTGGTCATTTATTATATAGAAATACCTCTGTTAGGCGTATTTCTGACACAGATTGTGGCGCAAAGGTCCTTAGCACCGCAATCTATCTTTTCCCGCTCATGCCAGGTCTAAAAAAAGTGGTGTGGGCAGGAAAAGGGATACAGTTATAGCCATTCAGTTATTGGATACCACCGCCATATAGTGATAACACCGCCATATAGTGACCGGATAAAAGGGTATAAGAGGGCATAGTACAGGGAATGACTATGGGCACTGCACAGGGTGTGGTAGGAGGGCACAATGCAGTGTATAAGGGGGCACCGTACGGGGTGAGGGGCACAGTACTGGGTGGGGGGCACTGTACAGGGTGGGGGGCACAGTCACTTGACCCTGTGACGTTAGAAGGTCCTTATGGTGAATGCGGTTCAGATGCCACCATAATGAGAGGCAGAGGAGTGAGACAAGGGCCCTGGATGGACAGGAGGGGTGGACACAGCAAGTAGGTGGAAGGGGCTCTGAGGGGGATTCATACAAGAAGTAGTGGCAGGAGGTCTGTGCAGGGCAGAAATAGGAAGGTGGGACAGGAGCTCTGGATACATGAGGGAGGAAAGGAGACAGCAGGGGCTCCATGAGGATGAGATAGGACAGGATGGGGGGGGGGGGGGCAGGTGTCATGGAGACAAACAGCTTAATGAAACAGTAAAACCACTAAATAGAATGAAGCAGCAGTGTCCCCCTTCCTTTCCTTCTATCCCACAGAGAAGAGACAGTCACAGTGCAGACTCACAGACTGTCTCCACACTTCTCTGCTCCAGCTCCAGCCTTGCGGTCTCTCTCCAGTCTCCTCAGGCAGCACGTGTCCTGTGTAGAGGGGGCGTGTCCTGAGTCTCTGCAGCTCAGGGGGCCCACCAAAGGGGTACTGCGTAGGTGAAATGACAGCAGTGAGAGCTCCCATCTGTATTGATGGAAGTGCTCATAGCAGCTCAGTGGGCCCCCCCAGGAGCATTGGGCCCCGGCACTTGCCCGGGGATGCCGGGTTATGACGCCGGCCCTGGGTGTTACCTCCGTCTATGCAGGAGGCACTTATAGTCGTCATTCCTAAGCCGGACAAGGATCACTCTCTCCCTGACTCATATAGACCGATCTCCTTGCTCTCCACAGATGTTAAGGTGCTTGCGAAGGTATTGGCCACGCGTCTATCTAAAGTTATTTTGTCTATCATACACTCTGATCAGACTGGCTTCATGCCTCAGAAATCCACGTCAATTAATATAAGAAGAGTGTTTGCCAGTATTCAACTCCCAGCTGAAAACGTTGGAGATAGAGCAATCCTTTCTTTAGACGCGGCCAAGGCCTTTGACAGCATTGAATGGCGATTCCTGTGGAGAGTTTTGGTGTGTATGGGATTTGGAGAAGAGTACATATCCTGGGTCAGGGTGCTATATTCTAGTCCAAAAGCATGTATTAGGGCGAATGGTGGGGTGTCCCCCAAGTTCTGTTTGGGCCGGGGCACTAGACAGGGGTGCCCGTTGTCACTCCTGCTATTTGCAGTTGTGATTGAGCCTCTAGCTGCAGCGATTCGCAGGTGCTTAGACATTCGGGGGTTCCAATATGGGGCAGTTAACAATAAAGTGGCGATGTATGCAGATGACACCTTGCTCTTTTTAGGGGGCACTGGCTCATCCCTGGCAACGGCTATGACAATTATTGACCGCTTCGGTGCCCTGTCGGGTCTGACTATAAATTGGAGTAAGTCGGCAATTATGCTGCTTGACGGGCAAGCGCAGTCGCAGATTGTGCATGAAAGAAATATTCAGTGCGTGGTATCCTTTAAGTACCTGGGTATACATGTATCTCCCAGACTTCGGGACTTTGAACGCCTTAACTTTGATCCGCTAGTTATTAAGTTTAGGAGTAAAGTTAGGGCGTGGTGTAAACTATATTTATCGGTGGCGGGAAGAGCAAATCTTATTAAAATGGTGTTGATGCCCCAGTTACTTTATATTTTGCATAATTCCCAGGTCTGGCTGTCAAAGTCTAAATTTGATCAGATTAATACTATTTTCAGGGAGCTCATCTGGCGCAAGGGGCAACCGAGAATTAAAACTGAAACACTGCAATATCCTAAAACAGAAGGGGGTCTTGCAATACCGAACCCTTGGGTATATTTCCTAGCTGCACAATGCCAGCACTTCAAAAAGGGTGGATGGACCCGGAGCCGAGTGAGGTGACATGTCAGTTGTTTACTCATTGCTTGTCAACTAGGGACCTAATGTTGCTCCTGGAGACTAAAGGTGCCCGGAAAGGTGGTCCGATGGGGGATCTGGGGTATTTGATGCAGTCTACATGGAACAGGGTTAAGCAGCTAAGGGGAATTGTTGGCAATACAGAATACACTCCACTGTGGGGCAATCCTGTGCTGCCGGAGTTCCTTTCTCTGTCAGATTTTGGAGCATGGAAAAGGAAAGGAATCCTGAGATTAGGCCACTTGCTGGAAGATAAAAATTTCATGTCCTTCTCCAGGCTGCAAGAGATGTATGAGCTACCTAGGACTCACTTCTATAAGTACCTTCAAGTGAGGCACGCATACAATTCCACATTTAAGGGTCCGACTGTGATGGCTGGGAGAGATATCGCACTACATCAAATTCTCTCCAAAGGGGAGAAAAGAGGGATGATCTCCAGTGTATACAAGTTGCTATCTAGACAAGTTTTTGCTATTACACCCGCTGGTGGCTAGGGGCAAGTGGGAAAAGGATGTGGGCGAAATAACGGATGAGCAATGGTCTGACATACTAGAGGCAATACCTCTCTCTTCCTTAAGCGAGGGTCGTAAACTCTCGCAGCTGTTTATAGTCCATAGGGTCTACAAGACACCGTTTTTTTTGTTCTGCATAAGTTATAGACCTACGGATGACTGTCCAAGGTGCTCTGTGGAAGCTGCGGACTTGATGCATATGCTATGGAAGTGTGAGAGGCTAGGGAGATACTGGAAAATGGTAACTCAGACTATACATGACGTATACGAGGTACGGATATCGCTTGATCCTAGAGTGTGTGCGCTGGGCTATGTTTCTGAACTGGCCACTAGTCAGGTACATAAAATAGCGATAGGCAGAGTGCTATATGTAGCTAGGAAATTAATTGCCCTGCATTGGATACAGACAGCGCCACCCACCCTAGGTGAATTCTTAGGGGCAGTAGACACGATGTTAAGTTATGAACGGGTGGTATACCAGAAGAGTGGATGCCCATCAAAATCTGAACAACGTCTAATATTGTATTTTTGTGCTATAGTGGGGCGGGAGGGGAAGGGTGGGGGGGAACGGTGAAAATTAGTGTAATGCTGATTGTTTGGTAGCCTGATTGTTGTCAGCATTATATAAGTTATGTCTGTATATCAATTTTTATGTAAGATCTGTACAACAATGTATTTACACTGTAAACACGCAAAGATCAGATTTAAAAAAAAAAAAAATGATTCTATTGGGTGGGTGGGTGGGGGGAGATTAGATGCTTAAAGGGGTTGTCTGGGTTCTAGACATGGATGACCTCCTCGGGCTAGGTAATCAACATCAGATTGGTGGTAGACCCTGCACCCTTCACCTGTCCTGAGCAGCTGCCGACTGAGGAAAAACAGGCTTAGTTGCCCCTAGCAACCAATCAGATTCCAGCTTTCATTCTATAGTGCTCCTTTGGAAAATTAAAGGTGGAATATGATTGGTTGCTCTGGGCAAGTAAGCCTGTTTTCTCTTACACCAGTGTCAACAGCCTTAATAGTGATCACCTCTCCTGAGGAGAAGTTCTTAGCCTTCACACTCATTTTACCTTATGGAGATGACTTTTAGTGAACAGCATCTAATGACAATGCAGACATGAGCAAACTTAGGTTTTATTTCTTTGCATAAAATTGTGTGTGCAAATACATTGCTTGGTACAAGTGGTTTAAAGTACAATTCAGTGATCAGGATACTGGCATACACCTGTAAATCACATCTGACAATTGCTCATAGTCAGCTAGCACAGTAAATGGCAATACACATCATTCATCAGGCCCAAAACATTTCTATACAGTGGGGTCCTATTACTGGGATTTTCATCACTTTTATATAAGGGCTCATGCACATGGCCATTGCGTGCATTGAGGACCGCAATTTGCAGTTCCCCCAATGCACAGGCAACATCCGTGCGTATTCCCCAGACGGATCCAGACCCATTCAAACTCAAATGGGTCCGTGATCCGTCCGCACTGCAAAAAAGTAGTGCACACACGACTTTTTTGCGATGCGGAAGCATGGTGAGATACTCCTCCATTCTGCCCCTTCCGGAATGAGGACCCATTTATGTGAATGGGTTCACATCCATGATGCGGTGCAAAAACAACCAGGGCCCACATATTGTGGACCCGCTGTTTGCAGGCGGCAATATGGGCCCAGCCTAGCAACGGCCGTGTGCATGAGCCCAAATGCAGTTTTGCTGGCCTTAAGAGTTTGTCAGCTCCATTTTACCTATTAGCCCACCTGCACACGTTGCAGAAAAACTGCAGTGTAATACAGTACCAGCAAAGTGTATGAAATTACACATCTCATGTACACTTAGAATTTTTTCTGTGCGGAAACTGACCTGCAGTGTGAACTTCCAAATCCACAGCATGTCAATTGTGTTTGTGGTTTTAGCTGGGGATTTCACCCTTTTCCAATGAAGGCTGAGATCCACACCAAAAACTGCTGTTAGAAATTGAGGATATTGTGCAGTAACGCATGTAAATTTGTGTGTTCACCCGCACTCGTGTGCTGGTGGCCTTAGTGTATCTGTACATGGATGCAGGTCAACGTACTGATTTGTGCGTTTATGCACCAAAAACTGCAATATATAATGGATTTCTCCTGAATGGCATGGGGGGACATATGCCCAGCTGACACTAGAAAGAAAAAAGTGTTGGCTCCGCCCCTCTGCACGTGCAGAAGCTAGACCGTTGTTTTTCTAGTGTCTATAGGAGGCAGACATGACCTGCTAATTTTTTTCTTTTATTTTTTTCTTCTCTCTTCTGCAGGTTTCGGCCTGCTGCAGGATGGGACACCACTTTAGTAGCACCCCTTGCGGGCGCGTACTTCGGTACCTACGCCGGTCACCCAGATCTGCATCGGCTTGGTTGCCTTTCAAGAAGTCTGGCAGGCAAGTGTGGACAACACATGGGTTCGGGAGGTGGTTTCTTCCGGATGCAAAATAGAATTTTCTGCCCTCCCATCGGGGCGGCCAATTATTTTCAGGCCATTCATTCTCTCGGAGTCATCGTTCCAGTCCCAAACTCGGAAAGTTTTCAAGGGTTTTACTCGAACCTATTCACGGTTCCCAAGATCTAAAGGTCCTCAACCAGTTCGTCCGAGTCCGCCACTTTCTAATGGAGTCCCTCAGGTCGGTGATTGCTTACCTGAAAGAGGGCGAGTTTGTCGTCCATCGACATACAGGACGCATATCTCCATGTACCCATAGCCCTGTCCCATCAAAGATTCCTTTGCTTCGCGGTGGGTTCTCTACATTTTTAGTTTGTGGCCCTACCCTTTGGTCTGGCATCTGACCCGAGGGTCTTCACAAAGGTATTGGCACTCTCATCGCTTTTCTCCGTGCCAGGGGAGTTTCAGTAATACCCTACCTAGACTATCTTCTACTGAAGGCCCCTTCCCGGGACGGCAATCTGTCCAGTCTCCGCATCACCCTTTCTGTTCTGTCCCAGTTCGGGTGGCTGGTGAACCTCCCCAAATCCTCTCTTGTCCCCTGCCAGAGGATGAATTTCCTGGGCATGGTCTTCGACACTCGCCTCAGGCGGGTGTTTCTTCCCCAGGACAAGGTAGCGTCTTTCCAGTTGTTGGTGACTCCCCTCTGCCCATCGGGACGTGCATGCATGTTCTGGGCCGGATGGTTGCCTCCTTCAAGGCAATTCCCTATGCCCAATTGTACACCAGTCTTCTTCAACTGTCAATCCTCTCCAGGTGGGACAAGTCCCGTCAGGCCTTGATTGCCTGATCCGTCTTCCTCTCAAGGTCCACCTGGACTTGCATTGGTGGCTGCTCCTTTGCACGGTCTCCCCCGGCAGGTCCTTCCTTCTTCCAAGTTGGCAGGTGATTACCACCGATGGCATCCTGACGGGTTGGGGGCTGTCTTTGGGTCCCTCACTGACCAGGGCCAGTGGTCAGCGGAGAAGTCCTCCCTGTCAATGTCTTGGAGCTCAGGGCCATCTTCCTAGCTCTCTCCCGCTGGACTCCCTCAGCGGTCTCCCAATCCGGATCTAGTCTGACAATTCCACTGCCGTGGCTTACTTGAACCACCAAGGGGGCACCAGAAGCGGGACAGTCCTCAAGGAAACATCACACATCCTGCAGTGGGCAGAGGAACACATCCCCGGGGTCGATAATTGGGCAGTAGATTTTCTCAGCCACCAACATCTCAACCTGGGCGAGTGGTCCCTCCAATCCAGAGGTGTTTCTACAACTCTGCCACCGGTGGGGAACCCCAGACGTGGATCTGTTCGCCTCCCGTCTGAAAAAACACAAGCTTCCAGTTTACGTCGCCGGGATGCTCTGGCGGTAGATGCTCTGGTCCTTTCATGATCCCAGTTCAGCCTCCCTTGCCTCTTCCCTCCAATTCAGCTTCTTCCCCAGGTACTCTGCTCACTGATGCTCCATGGCAGCTTCCTCTGCGTCCCGACCTCCTTTCCAAAGGTCCGCTGTTCCACCAGAGTTTACCTCGGCTTCATTTAACGTTGAGGCTGCCGTCCTGAGGTTCTGTGGTCTCTCAAGAGTCATCCAGACTCTGCTTCACACGCGCAAACCCCAATCGGCCAGGATTTACCACTGTACCTGGAGGGCGTACTTTTCCTGGTGTGAATCTGGCCAGATTCAACCTCTCTGTTTTTCCTGTTCCCTGGATCCTGTCTTTTCTCCAGGCTGGGTTTGACAAGGGTCTTCGGCTGGCCTCTCTTAAGGGTCAGATATCGGCCCTGGCTTCTCGTCCTCACTTGAAGACCTTTCTCCAGGGAGGTCGCTCACCATGCTCCCCCGTGGAACTTGAATCTTGTCCTTGACGCTCTTCAGTCCCCCCCTTTTGAGCCCTTGAAGGATATCTCTCTTTCCTTCACATCGTTGAAGGTTGCCTTCCTTGTGGCAATTACTTCAATCCGCAGAGTCTCTGAGCTTGCAGCGCTTTCTTGCAGGTCCCCCTACCTGGTGTTTTCCTACGTCCGGTTCCCTCTTTTCTCCCCAAGGTGGTGTCCTTATTTCATATTAATGAGGAGATTGTCCTTCTGTCCTAATCCCTCTTATCCCAAAGAGTGATCCCTCCACCGTCTGGATGTTGTTCGGGCGCTCCGCCTGTACCTTCGGTTATCGGAGTCTTTCCGACGTTCTGACTCCCTCTTTGTGGTTCCTGAGGGCCCTCCTAAGGGTCTGCAAGCTTCCAAGGCCACCATCTCCCGTTGGATTTGGTCGGCTGTCAAGGAGGCCTATGTTGCAAAGGGTCGTGTTCCCCCTTTTCGGTTGACCGCTCACTCCACTAGGGCAGTCGCGGCCTCTTGGGCGGTCCGGCATCAGGCCTCGGCTTCCCAGGTCTGCAAGGCCGCCAGCTGGGCTTCTGTTCATACCTTCTTAAAGTTCCATTACATCCATTCCTTGGCCTTTACTGATGCCAGTCTGGGTCGCAAGGTTCTGCAAGAAGCTGTGTGTTAGTTGCCTCGCATGGCTGTTTCTTCCCTCCCTCGTGGACTGCTTTAGGACGTCCCATGGTGCTGTGTCCCCCAATGCCATTCACAAGAAAAATTGATTTTTGTACTCACTGTAAAATCCTTTTCTCGTAGGATGCATTGGGAGACACAGATCCCGCCCGCTCTGGTTCGTTTTCAGTTCAAGCCTTCAGGTTATTTTTTTTCTCCAGGGTTTTTTGTAATCGACTCTCTCCGATTCGGGACATGTTGGCTTTTCCTTTTTTTCAGTTTGGTGCTCTCACTGCTTTTCTACCTACTGGCTAGCTTCTGCATGTGCAGAGGGTATAGCCCAGAGAGGTGGAGCTAACACTTTTCTTTCTAGTGTCAGCCGGGCATATACCCATGGTGCTGTGTTCCCCAATGCATCCCACGAGAAAAGGATTTTACGGTGAGTACAAAAGTCAATTTTTTTCCGCAGATCTCGCCCTTCATTTGGAAAGGGTGAAATCTAACTAAAATCGCAAGCGTAATTATGCTGTGAATTTTGAAATCTTGATGGCAGGCCAATTTCCACAATGAAAAAAATCTGCAAAGTATACAAGAGATTTGTTCTTAAAGTTTGCTGATACTGCATGGGAATCCACACACAAAATAGTATTCTGCAATGTAAGTAGAATTGACTAGTACCCACTCTTCTCCGGCGGGACGCCGCTGTAACCAGGTGTGGGACATTTGGTCTTGGTCTCGATAATAAGTGGAATATATTTTATCGATACTCAGTGACATTTCTTAGGCTGCTCATAACCATTGGACCGATTATTTCTTGGCGTTATATCGAATATTTTGCTTCTTACAATATCGAATATCTAGTCCGTTTTTTTTCAGCTACTACCACTATATGGAATATTGCAATTGATTGTCTATTGTTGTGGACTGAACACCCAATTGCATATTGTTAATAGAAAACATAAGGTGGACTGGTGCCTAATTTAGTTTTATGATAACAGTACAATAAATTGTTAATTTATCTGTTTTAACATTAAATAAAAGCTCAGATTTGTTCAAACCACATGGTCGCGGTTTCTTTTGAGTGCCCTGTTCTTATATATTATAAGTAGAATTGGCAACTTTGGTCACAACAATCATTGCATGACCAAAGATCAGGGTCACAGTTTGATTTGCAAGTTGCTGAGAATGTGACCCAAGCAAAAAAAATCCAGCACTTGCACTGACTTCTATTACGCTGTGTGGCACAAGTCACCGTGTAGCGAGCCCCAGCCCAAATTGTGTAAGCACGGTGAAAAACTCAGGATTGTGCATGCGCAGTACATTCCCTTCTGTCAGTATCTGCATTATCCTTTGCACTGCATGTGTGCAGCACAGTGAATGTTGCAGACACCCACAGGAGGGCATGTATTGCGAGTGCGCAATCCAGGGTGTTCTTCTGCCTCTCGCTGGGGGGTACTTTTATTGGGATAATGTAGCCAACAGACTCTTTTTAAAGTCCAGTAAGAGCGCCCTACCCTTGGTGAAGTAGTGTTTTTTTTAAAACCCACACTGAATGAATGAAATTATTTTTACCTTCTCACTACAAAGTAGCATCACGTAGTAGCCAAATCAGTACATAGCAATAAATGATACAAAAGGCAGCTATTTTTCAGGAGTCCCATACACATTCCATGTTGCCAGTGGTTTCAACACTAATCCTATGTCTCTGGTGTAGGATTGTAGCATGCACCACGTCGTGTACTATGGGCTTTGTATAGAAGGTTGTCATACAGTAACATGAAGGTGGATGCAGCTCTGGGTCACTATAATCATCTACCTCCTACAACTTACAAAGCGAGGATTCCCCGTCCACCCGTCGAGTATATTGCGCTGTACATGCCGTCTTATTAGCAAAGAGATCTGAACAATGGAACAAATATTAGCGTCCTATCAACAATGCAAGGTTTATGATCCATGAATTGATCGCTTGACCAATAAATTCACAATATACTGGTCATGACACTTATAAAGTGAACAACCAGAGAATATTCCTTATACACATATAAGCAGCTTAGGTGGGGTGCTGGGTCTCCTTCAAGAGACCAGCTGTGTATAGAGACTTACTGGAAGTCCTCCATGGTAAAATACTATGAAAGAGGCATCTCCAAAAGGAAAGAGAACCATCTCACTATCGCCACCTTGCAGAACTGGCTCCCTAGGAGTAAAAATCCGACTTTTTAACTAAGCCTTGATAGGACAAGGTAATACTGCCAAGCCAAATATCCATCTATAGATCGCTGTTTCGGGATGCTTACTCCTCGTCAGTACGGAGTGAGAATCCTACTCTTTCCTTGGGGAGATACCTCTTTACATACACATATAAGCAGAAAATTGTATCATATAAAACCAAAACTTTCTCCAAACAAAAAGAGCTGTGCCCAAGATCAATGCCAGATGCTGTATTTTTCAGACTATAAGGCCTGTTTCAGACTGGTGTTAATGGTTCCGGAAGGAGAACAGCCTGCCAGCTCCGGAACTACCATGCTCTGCCGGGAGTCCGTCTGGCTTCATTCACTATAATGGGGACCAGCGGAGATCCGGCCACAGCACGGCAAATATGCCGAGAGGCGGCCGGACAAATACTGCTGCACGCAGATAGTGACTGCTGACAGGTTTCGTATGAACAATTCACTAGGCTCTGCAATGCATGTCCAGATGGAACAGAAATGAGTATTTGTGCATCATGAAGAATCAGATCATAACATACTGCATTACGACAACGACTCGTGCCAAATGACAAACTCAGATCTCCTACATCTGCACTGTGCAAAAAGTAGTCCCCATAGTAGGAATCCGCACAGCTTTTTGGAGCTTTCTTTCTGAGCACCCCACTACAATGGACAGGTTCCTGCTAGGAGGACAGCAATATGTTGTGCATAAGTTCAGGACTACGGGAGAGAAGCGTAGCGGTGCCACCAGCCAGCTCTCTTATACAATATACCGACAAGAAGATTTGGACTGAATCATGTAGGAAAGAGCAGCTGAAACACCATAGGATAATACATAAAGAATACAAGAAAACACACTAAAAACCTAATATACTAGAAGGACCAGGATCCACTGTAGTGTCTTGGAGTTGTAATGGCGGAAAAAAAAAAAAAAAATAGCTGCAGATTCCTGAGAAAATACTGCTTGACCATGCTCCGTAACATACCGCAGTTCATGAGATTTCCTGATCAGTGTAATTCCATCATTTGGCTCTATCAGCTTCTGCGTTTCTTCTAATGATGGAAAATTTACCAGTGGGGTCCGGAATATACCATTTTTCCCAAATTTCAGAATATGAGGCGGCCCGTCCCCATGGTTTAAAGTGTCCGTTCCAGTGAAGAAGCCTGGCAGCATTCACAAACTGAAAGGAATAACGCTTCCCGGTACTTGAGCCTGAAATAAAGAAATTGTCATTACGTGTAGCCTAGCTTTTAGCACTATTTCACCATTTAAAAGGGGTTGTCCACTATTCTAATTTTTTTTTAAATATACATATGGATCATAAGCGATCACCTACGCCTTTCTGCCACTGTTCTAGTCCCCACTGCTCTCAGTTTCTTGGTTCCGGCTTGACCTACTGGAAACAACAGGCGGATCACCATTACAGCCAGCGACTTGTTTAGCATTCCTGGTGTTTCCGGCTGGTCGAGCTGGGACCAGGAAGTGGAAAAGCAGTGGCGGGGCAAGGGATTGGTGAGGGAATGTAGGACTTATTTTTTTTAATATTTTTAACCACCTGTGAGCCATATTTCTAAATGAATACCGCTGAACAACCCCTTTAAACCTACACAAAAGTAAAGCAAAATCTTGTCAAAGTCATAAACCATTCCATATAGATGTGGAATGCTCTAAAACAGGGGTAGGCAACCTCCGGCACTCCAGGTGTTGTAAAACTACAACTCCCAGCATGCATACTTGCTCTGCTCTTCTCAGAACTCTCATAGAAATGAATGGAGCATGCTGGGAATTGTAGTTTCACAACAGCTGGAGTGCTAGAGGTTGCTGATCCCTGCTCTAAAACAAGAACCAAAATAGAATTTCCCTTTAATGGGGCCGCTAAACCACCAACATGCTGTTATGTAGCGGAGTTTCTAAGAATGCTTTTGTAAAACCCAGCCATTATGGGATTACCTAGAAAAAGTTACTGGAGACTCTGAGACTCATGTCCCTGGGCTCTATAAACTTGAGAACAGCACACTTTGCTTCACTGCACATGCAAATAATTAGAGGTGCCCCAAAATTTGCTCAAAGTGGCCTAAATTATATTTCCTTAAACCACGCTGACTTTGTTTGCATTACCAAATTCGGTAAGTATGGACAAAAACAAAACGTTACCAATAAATAGTCAGACATCATCTTTTGGGTCTTTTTTTCGCCGTTTGCAAAAAAAAAAACTACTTTGGATATGTAAGCCATCATGCCCAGCCCATAATTCACATCAGTGGTCTCCAAGCTATGGCTCTCCAGTAGTCTAGAACTTTTGTAGTGATTTTGTAGGAAGAGAGAAGCACACTGCTCGGAAGGTTGTGAACCATTGGTTATCCTTTATACAAGGAGTAACTCTCTCCATGTTACAATGAGACATGAAATGTCATTTATACTTACCCAGGTGCCTGACGTGCCACATGGGGTCAATACTGGAGTGCATCTTGTAGAAGACAATCAGCAGTGGCGGTGCGGTGATGCTGCCAGCGAGGGTCTTGCTATACAGTTCTTCCCTGTAACCAGACAGTGCCCTACATTAGCATCTGACAACCAGGTGGAACAATTTTAATAACTGATAAAAAGTCAAAATCCACTGGGTGCAGACAACTCTTTTCCATATGCCCCACTAGTGTATAAGAACATCACAGAGGGGGTCCCCACTAGGGATTCCCTATCTATGAGCCACTCTCACGTTGGCAGGTCCAGCACATCCATACATTTGAATAGACAGCATGCAATAACACATTTCACTGCAGAGGAAACGTATGGCTGCAGCTGATCAAGTCTTAAAGTCTAACTGTTTTGTTTTTTTAATTACTGTATTTTTCGCCCCATAAGACACCGTTTTTTCCCCCTAAGTGGGGGGGAAATGTCCTTGCGTCTTATGATCTTATGAGGCGAATTATGGAAGCGCTCATTAGCACCGGAGGACCGTGAGGGCGCTCAGTTCACAGCACAGCCGACAGGAGGAGGATGAAGAGCGCGGGCGGTGAGGAGCGGCGGCGTCCAGGAGTAGGAAGGGTAAGTGGTTTCTTTACTTTATATGTTCTGAGGCTGCTGGGGTCTGAACTGAGAGGCATGGGAAATGATGGCCAGGGTAGAGAAAGGCGCTCATAGGGTGAGTATGTTCAATAAGTGGAAAATCCACTTTGGCAGTGGGCTTCCATCCATTATCCCTTATTGGTCTGAAGAATTTTTATGAGAATTTTTTATGAGAACATTGTAATATTGCCTGTCATTAATGTTTCTACATTCTATCGTTAATTTCTAACGATAATTTGTTTTCCCTTAGTCCTAACAGCAGACAGATGGGGGTTAACTGCCCCCCATGGACTGGTAGGACCGGCAGAATTTTTTATGAGCCCAAAGAATAACCAATGAAAGAACTCCAGCTCCCCTAAAGGGAGGGGTTCGCCCCCCAGCCCACCGTGTCTATAGCAAGAAAGTACTTAGGGCGAGAAAATTTGTGTGCTGCTGTTAGGACTAAGGGAAAACAAACGATTAAGAAATTAACGATTCCCTTACGTCCTACCAGCAGCACAGATGGGGAGATAGCAAGAAGAATCCCCTAGGGAGGGTCCTCATGCCTGGCAGAAGTAAGAACTGTCTGCCCAAAGGCCGAAAACTCTGCTACCTTAGCATCTATTCTATAATGAGAGATGAAGGTTGATTCAGAGCTCCAGGAAGCCGCCTTACAGATCAACTCTAGGGGGAGAAGACTTCTCTCCGCGACAGAGGTAGCTACGGCCCTAGTAGAATGGGCCCTCACAAACTCCGGAGGATCTAAGGATTGGGAGGTGAAAGCTTCCCTAATGGCTTCCTTGACCCAGCGACTAATAATAGTTTTAGACGCCTTACGGCCTTTAGACTTACCGGCAAACAGGATGAAGAGGTTTTCATCTATCCTGAATTCTCTGGATCTATCCACATAGATCTGGAGGCATCTCTATATGTCCAGTGGATGTCTAACTGGAACATCAGAGGAGGAGGCAGAGAATAATACAGGTAGAGAAATTACCTAGTTAATATTTTGAAAAGTTAGAACCTTAGGTCTAAAATAAGGTAGAAATTTTAGAAGGACTCTGTCCTGTAAAAAGATGATGTATGGGTGTAAAGCAGAGAAAGCTTGCAGCTCAGAAATTCTTTTGGCTGAGGTTATAGCCAGAAGAAAAACCACTTTGGCGGGTCCCGAGAATATGGTCTGTTGAGACAGGCCGAGATGGCAAAAACTTGAACCTTCAGGGTAGATGGGGAGAGACCACTGTCTAACCAATCCTGGAGGAACTGTAAGATCGCAGAGAGTGGCGGATCTGCAGACACCACCTGGTTGGAACTACACCATGATGTGAAGATCCTCATGATCCGGGAGGCCTTCTTGGTAGACTCTGCTCTGAAATGCGACAGGGTTCTCAGGACCGACTCAAAGAGCCCATCCACTCTGGGAAGGGACTGATCAACCTCCAGGCTGTCAGGTTGAATCTGTGCAGATCTGGGCAGAGATGAGTGTCCCACGACACCAGGGTCTGCTCCGGGGGGAGTCTCCAATATTGTCCCCGACTCATCTGAATGAGCTGGGTAAACCAGGATCTCCTGGGCCAAAATGGTATGATGGCTATTACAGAGGCCTGATCCTGACGGATTTTCATCAATACCCTCGGAATCATGTAAAAGGGAGGGAAGATGTAGGCCAGCCTGAACCTCCACGGTATCGTCAGAGCGTCTATCGCCAGGGGGTTGTCCTCCCTGTATAGGGAACAGAACCTCTGCACCTTGGCGTTGAACCTGGTTGCCATGAGATCCACCTCTGGCATGCCCCATCTGAGGACTAGCTGCCTGAAGATCTCCGGATGTAGTGACCACTCCATGGTCGGTAAGCCGCGACTTAGGCGATCCGCAATGATGTTGAGGGAGCCTCGGATGTGAGTGGCAGATAGATGGGATAGGTTCAGCTCTGCCCACCGCAAGATAACCCCGATCTCTGAAAGACGGGGCAAGGATCTTGTGCCTCCCTGCTTGTTTATGTAAAGCACTGCAGTCATGTTGTCTGACTGGACTTTCACTGCTTTGCCCCAGATTTGAGGGGCGAAGTGGAGGAGGGCTACCCGGATAGCACGCATCTCGCGGAGATTTGAAGAAAGATGCCACTCCTGAGAAGACCAAGATCCCCGGACCGGGGATCCGTCTAAATGGGCGCCCCAGCCTACAAGGGACGAGTCTGTTGTCAATATGAGCCAACCTGGTTGGGTCAGACTTCCCTGCTGGTAGATGGAACCACCATCTGAGGGAATTCCGGGTTTGGTTGGATAGGGAGCACAGGGATACTAGCCCCGCAGGGCTGCCGTTCCATTTGTCTAGAACCTCCGATTGAAGAGGACGGAGGTGCCATAAAGCCCAAGGGACTGCATCCGCAGCCGCTGACATGAGCCCCAACATCTTCATGAGAGTCCGGATGGAGACTCGTCGTGGGACGGAGAGGAACCTTGCCAGGTCCCGAATCCGTGCTCCTCTTTCTGGAGTCAACTGGAGGGACATCTCCAGAGAGGTGACCACGAATCCTTAATAATGGATTGAAGTCGAAGGGCTCACGTTCGACTTCTGCCAGTTGATGATCCAGCCGAGGCAGAGCAGAAATGAAATTGCGACATGAAGATGATGAGTAAGTATAGGGACCGAAGAGGCTAGAATAAGCCAATCGTCCAGGTAGGGAACAATGGTCAGTCCCTGGAGTCTCAGAGCTGCCACCACCGACACTACCACCTTGGTGAAGATAAGAGGGGCAGAAGATATTCCGAAGGGGAGAGCGGCAAATTGAAAATCCCTGCGCACCCCTGAAATCTGGACCGCGATCCTGAGAAATTTCCGAGAGGAAGGATGGATCGGGATGTGGAGGTAAGCATCCTTGAGGTCCAGAGTAGCCATCACGTCCCCAGGACTGAGGATGTGGCTGACTGACCTTATGGTTTCCATCCGGAACCTGGTTCTCCTTACAAATCGATTGAGGAGTCTCAAATCTATGATCATCCGGAGATCTCCTGTTTTCTTGGGTACCAGGAATACTGGAGAATATATCCCTAGACCCTTCTCCCCTGCCGGTACCTCCTCCAGGGCTCCCTTGGAAATGTAGTCCTGAATATAAGATTCTAGGATCTTCTGTCTGTCCGGCAGGAAACTTCGAGTGGCAACGAATCTTTCTGGGGGGAGAGAAACGAGGTCTATTAGATAGCCAATAGCCACTATGCTTTGCCCTCAGGGATTTAAGATTTCCTGGGCCCATACGTGCTGGAAATGGAAAAGACGACCCCCTACAGGGAGCTGAGGGAGGGGTACGGGAAAATCCAGAGGCGTAACGACAGGGGTAGCAGGGTTTAACCAAGAGCCTCTGAGAGGCCCATAGTCAGGAGGGTTTTGCCTCCTTGGTGGGTTTACGGGAGTGTCTGGAAAATCTTCCAGACTGCCCCCCACCAATCTCTACGCCTGGCCTGCTGTCTGGATCTGCCTCCGCGATCTTGCCTGCCCCGGGCCCGAAAGGGTTGTTGGGGGGAGACTCTTTCCCTTTTTATCGGAGAGTCCCTCCATGATGGTGTCCAGTTCCGAACCGAATAAGCGGTCCGGTTCGAAGGGGAGCCCACAGAGATTATATTTGGATGCGTTATCCGCATTTCAGGGCTTTAGCCATAGAGGTCTCCTAGCAGCTGACACCAGAGCCATTGTCTTGGCTGCCAACTTTAGCTGTAGCTGGGATGTGTCACAAGGGAAATCCATGGCCACCTGTCCAAAGGACAGAAAAAAACACGGTGTGCTGGGGGGCGAACCCCTCCCTTTAGGGGAGCTGGAGTTCTTTCATTGGTTATTCTTTGGGCTCATTAAAAATTCCGCCGGTCCTACCAGTCCACGGGGGGCAGTTAACCCCCATATGTGCTGCTGGTAGGACGTAAGGGAACGATTATTTCTCCATTTTACAATGTAATATATTAATGGATATAGTACTGGTGTCTGCAGTGGATATAGGAAGAATCGCAACGGAACCGCATCAATACCGCATGGGTTCTGATGCGATTTTGAGTGGTATAGAATTAGTGGACACTTATAAATAGATGTATAGGAGGATTTGTATTTAGAGAGTTGCGTTCATTTTATTTTTGATATATATACTTTGAATATATATTTTTATGAGGTGTAATTTTTATGAGGTGTACTTCCTATGTGATTCTATTTTCATATAGTACAAGACTACTGGTTGCCTACTCTTGACATGTGTATACTGGATTATGGCATTAAAATATAACTTTTATTGATCACTTATTAAATCTTAAATATATCTATCTAACCTACTATTAAAACTATCTAATAGAACCTCTAGTGTGCTATATTGCTTACTAGCTTTGCTATTATTATAGTAGCCTGGTAGCGGCGCGCTTGCTCCAGTCACTACTTGTTTGTTTTTAACGGCGTCTAGATTTGTCACATGCAGAGGTCTATACAGTCTAAAACCTTATACACTGCCCCCCGACCTAGACTGCCCGTGCCCCTGAAGACGCCATGTACATGGCGAAACATGGCGGGGGGCAGTGTATAAGGTTTTAGACTGTATAGACCTCTGCATGTGACAAATCTAGACGCCGTTAAAAACAAACAAGTAGTGACTGGAGCAAGCGCGCCGCTACCAGGCTACTATAATAATAGCACAGCTAGTAAGCAATATAGCACACTAGAGGTTCTATTAGATAGTTTTAATAGTAGGTTAGATAGATATTTTTAAGATTTGATAAGTGATCAATAAAAGTTATATTTTAATGCCATAATCCAGTATACACATGTCAAGAGTAGGCAACCAGTAGTCTTGTACTATATGAAAATAGAGTTATAAGTGCCTCTACATGTGTAGGGTATACATCTGGAACAATTCTTCCTATGTGATATTTTAGTATGGGGTGACTATTTTAAATAAGGTTTATGAGCATTATGAGCAATATCTAAGATTGTGAAGCCCGGAGAAATAAGTGGAAGGACAGGCTATTTGCCCAAAATCCATTTTGGGTTTTGGGGTAGCTTACATACTATAAAAGAAAGGATTCTTTGAGGGGTCTGTCAGCTACTGAGGAAGGAGTGACTGGATACCCCGAAAACACATCTAGCTAGGACCCCCAAGTTTTGTGACCACCCGATATATATAGATATATACACACACACACACAGTTGCAAGAAAAAGTATGTGAACCCCTTGGAATGATATGGATTTATGGACAAATTGGTCATAAAATGTGATCTGATCTTCATCTAAGTCACAACAATAGACAATCACATTCTGCTTAAACTAATAACACACAAAGAATTAAATGTTACCATGTTTTTATTGAACACACCATGTAAACATTCACAGTGCAGATGGAAAAAGTATGTGAACCCTTGGATTTAATAACTGGTTGAACCTCCTTTGGCAGCAATAACTTCAACCAAACGTTTCCTGTAGTTGCAGATCAGACGTGCACAACGGTCAGGAGTAATTCTTGACCATTCCTCTTTACAGAACTGTTTCAGTTCAGCAATATTCTTGGGATGTCTGGTGTGAATCGCTTTCTTGAGGTCATGGCACAGCATCTCAAATCGGGTTGAGGTCAGGACTCTGACTGGGCCACTCCAGAAGGCGTATTTTCTTCTGTTTAAGCCATTCTGTTGTTGATTTATTTCTATGCTTTGGGTCGTTGTCCTGTTGCAACACCCATCTTCTGTTGAGCTTAAGCTGGTGGACAGATGGCCTTAAGTTCTCCTGCAAAATGTCTTGATAAACTTGGGAATTCATTTTTCCTTCGATGATAGCAATCCGTCCAGGCCCTGACGCAGCAAAGCAGCCCAAAACCATGATGCCCCCACCACCATACTTCACAGTTGGGATGCTGTGCCTCTTTTTCTCCACACACAGTGTTGTGTGTTTCTTCCGAACAACTAAACTTTGGTTTCATCTGTCCACAGAATATTTTGCCAGTACTGCTGTGGAACATCCAGGTGCTCTTGTGCAAACTGTAAACGTGCAGCAATGTTTATTTTGGACAGCAGTGGGTTCATCTCATGAAATCCATTCTTGTTTAGTGTTTTACGTATCGTAGATTCGCTAACAGAGATGTTAGCATATGCCAGAGACTTTTGTAAGTCTTTAGCTGACACTCTAGGATTCTTCTTCACCTCATTGAGCAGTCTGCGCTGTGCTCTTGCAGTCATCTTTACAGGACGGCCACTCCTAGGGAGAGTAGCAGCAGTGCTGAACTTTCTCCATTTATAGACAATTTGTCTTACCGTGGACTGATGAACAGCAAGGCTTTTGGAGATACTTTTATAACCCTTTCCAGCTTTATGCAAGTCAACAATTCTTAATCGTAGGTCTTCTGAGAGCTCTTTTGTGCGAGGCATCATTCACATCAGGCAATGCTTCTTGTGAAAAGCAAACCCAGAACTGGTGTGTGTTTTTTAAAGGGCAGGGCAGCTGTAACCAACACCTCCAATCTCATCTCATTGATTGGACTCCAGTTGGCTGACACCTCACTCTAATTAGCTCTTGGAGATGTCATTAGTCTAGGGGTTCACATACTTTTTCCACCTGCACTGTGAATGTTTACATGGTGTGTTCAATAAAAACATGGTAACATTTAATTCTTTGTGTTTTATTAGTTTAAGCAGACTGTGATTGTCTATTGTTGTGACTTAGATGAAGATCAGATCACATTTTATGAGCAATTTGTGCAGAAATCCATATCATTCCAAAGGGTTCACATACTTTTTCTTGCAACTGTGTATAATATATATATATATATATATATATATATATATATAAATAGCCTGCTGGATTTATACAAAGATATCGTCCGCTGCGCAAATGGGAGTTTGAATTATACAGCGTAAGACCGGCAACACAAGAGAGAGTCTAGCTGCCTGTGTTAAACAACTGGCAGCGAGGGAGAGTGAGGACGAACAATGCTCGTGAGCATTGGTCTCTACAGGTACAGGACCATCCAGTTGAGCGATTTTGGGACAAAAAGTGATACGGTAAGACCGTTCCAATCTTCTCCGGCAGGCTTTCATAACGATTACAGTTGAAGTATTCCAGTTGGACGCCGCTGGTAATTGCATAGAGCGGGACGCCGCTACCTCTGTCTGCATATATGGTTTCTACTGTGGCATACAGGACCTCCTTTTGTGGTATCATACCAGGATAACTCATTGGCCTTATCCCAAGACATTTTTTCTGCTATTATTTATACTTGGGATTATTCACTATTGGAGCCCATACGTCATTTATCTCATTATTATATCTACTGGACTTTGATATTGCTTTTATATTTTATACATTCTTATACATTATCAATTTTTGCTGATTAGTTTTGTTTTATATTAGGATGTCAATGTATAACATAGGTTGCGCATATTGATACTTTTTATTTATTTATTTTATGTGTTAATAAATTCTTTATGGTCCGGATACCTTGGGAGGGCCCAGTTCCACATTTTTTCCACGTAAAACAGTTACAATTTAACGATAACTCTCTGCAGTGTGAACAGGCCTTAAAAGTAACATAAATAAGATGCCTACACTGAAGCACCTACAATACTTACGCCATGTCTAACTCCATCCATTTTTCAAGCTGCCTGGTAATATTCTGTTGCTTCCATTCAGTTAGATTGGCTACAAAAACACCTGGATTAAAGGAGCAGGTACTAGCTTTCATGCCCAGCTTCTTGATGGCTTCCTTCTTGTAGTCAAAATATCCTATGTAGTTATACTGTAAAATATAAAGATAAGCAGGCGTCAGCGTCTCTTCTCTAACACAAGACAGACTTTACTGACAAATCATTTCTCCTAAAGTTCTTTCAAAGGGGTTAGTGGATGACGCCACTGTCAGAGCCCTCTGGCATCAGCAGATCTCCTGTGGGAACATAGGATCGGGCAGGTTGAAATCCCACATGCCTGATCCTTCTTTACCCAGAAATGTTGGAGAATGTTCTGAGGCTTGGAACATTATAACTTTATATGCTCATGTTCTCATGTCAATCATTTTGCAATAACAAGACCTTTTCATAGGGATGTCCTGCACTATACTGCATCGTAGGCTGGAAGGGGGTCGATTCTGCATTAGAGAAGGGGGTAAGAGAGCACAAGTGCTGTCAGACACTCCCTTACACATGCTGTGTGGACACCGCACTTCTTAGGCTTATATCACAGAAGCGCGGTTTGCATCCATTATGTTTTTGCAATGCACAGCATCCAGACTGACCCACTCATTTCAATGGGTATGTTCACATGCGCTTTGTTTTTCACTGACCGCCTGTCTGTTAAAAAAAAAAAAATTAAAAAAATCAGGGCCTGTTCTATGGTCATCCATTTTTCTTCCAAAACGGGTCCATTCATGGATGTCATCAATGTGCAGTCTGAAGTCAGTTTTTCAAGGATGGTTTCTAGGAGATGCTGTGTGTTAGGGCTTGTTCACACAACCGGGCCGTGTTTTGCGGTCCGCAAAACATGGATGCCGCCCGTGTGCCTTCCGCAATTTGCGGAACGGAACAGGAGGCCCATTGTAGAAATGCCCATTCTTGTCCGCAAAACAGACAAGAATAGGAAATGATTAAATGCCCAAAAAGAAAGGGGAGAAGGCGCTTATAGGTGGTGGTGGACAAGATATGTTATTACTTACTCCTAACCAGGGTGAGTGATTGCTACTCACCTTGGTTTAGTTGCACTGTTCCGGTAGAGTTAAAATCGTAGGGGTGATCTGGGTTGGTGCAGCCGAATATCGTCCAAGTTGACCATGGGCGGGAGCAAAGCCGCCGCTTTGGTGCGTATTGGGATATATGAAAGGGAGCTCGTCTGCACTTGGTTCGTGCGGTGAGCGGATGGACACAAGGCGCAATTCACAACCCAATTGAGGATACAAAGCATTTTTTATTTAGTAAAGACAACGCGTTTCGGGGTACGCAGGACCCCTTTATCAAGTCTGTATCCTTGTCACCGTAGGCTTAATGGGGAGCACTCCTGTTGGAAATCCCTTTTAAAGGGTATGGCGGTCCGCACAGCTTGAAGATGCGGCCAGTGGGTGTCCTCATATGGTAGCGCTTCTGCACGTGCAGCCTACGGTGACAAGGATACAGACTTGATAAAGGGGTCCTGCGTACCCCGAAACGCGTCGTCATTACTAAACAAAAAATAAAAAATACTTTGTATCCTCAATTGGGTTGTGAATTGCGCCTTGTGTCCATCCGCTCACCGCACGAACCAAGTGCAGACGAGCTCCCTTTCATATATCAAGAATAGGAAATGACTCATCATTTTTACGGGGCTACGGAACAGAGCAACAGATGCGGACAGCACACTGAGTGCTGTCTGCATCTTTTGCGGCCCCATTGAAGTGAATGGGTCCGCACCCGAGCCGCAAAAAAAAATGCGGCTCGGATGCGGAACAAAACCCTGGTCGTGTGAATGAGCCCTTAGAGTCAGTTCGCACAGAGTTCTTGGGTGCGTTTCTGACTCAAAACACCCTCCCATTCATTAGAAGGGGAAGCAGAGCTTTTTTTTTTCTAAGTGGAAGAAGAAGAAAAAGCAGCAACCCTATCTTGGGGCGGAATCTACGTTCAATCGCCCATTGAAATGAATGGAAAGCTTAAATTACAAAAAAATAAAATAAAAATAAATGCTTTATGTGTCCGTGCATTCTTTGTGCTGTTTTTTGCGAAAATCTGAAGCAGAAGACATGAGCTGAAGAAAATGCAGTTTTGAACTGAAGAAAAAAATAATAAATAAAACACGCTGAAAAAAGTTAATGTTGAATTTTGCAGTATGTTCGTGTGAACATACCCTACTCTTCAGTTTTCCTTCACATCCATTTAAAAAAATATTAAATAAATAAATAAATAAATAAAAAGAAACTGTTACAACCTGGGTGAAAAAAAAATGGAAAGATGGAATGCAATCGCGGGCAAAACTGATTCAATTTTTATGCAAAATCATCCATTTTTCACTGAGCAGACTGACAGGTTCCATATCACTTGTGTGAAAGAGGCCTTAGACACGCAAGTGTGTCAGCAATAGAGTAGATATTAGAAAGCTGCACGTTGGTTTTATGCTAGATCAAGCAGCACCTGAATATAACGTACAACTTCTTTAAAGGGGTTCTCCAGGAATGAAGAAAATGAAAATACTTAAATAATACTTTATTATAAATATATTCCCAAATACCTTTCATCCACAATGACTTGTTTTGTCAGGGGAGCAATCATTAGGAGAAATAAAATGGCCGCGTCCTATTAGTACACACAAAACCTGTTCTAATCACCCAGCAGGACAAGTTACTTCTCAACACTGAGCTAAAGAGCTGCCTCGTCCTCCTCTCTGCTCTACATGTCAGGGATTATGGTCCTGAATACAGATAAGATCCTCAGCTGAATCTCTGTAGGAATGGAGTTCATGAGGAGACATGAAGTACAGAGAGGTGGGGATGTGGCTGATGAACAGCAGCACTAGTATGCAGTCTCCATTTCCACAGCCCCACGTTACCACAATCTGTCTGTCCTCTCTGGCCCTGTCAATCAAAGTGGAGAAGGAGCGGAGCCTCTAGGTGTAAAGGTAACGCCCCCGTTGCTCCTAGAGGCTCATTTGCATATATTAAAACATCACTTTTCTCAGTAATGCGGGCACATCTGAACATGGGACCAACACGGATGCCTTCAGCTGCCAAGTGCACATGTAACAGGTCAGCCAGTGTCATAGGTACAAATCTACTGACCGGTGCCCTTTAAGGGGCTGTCTCCAGCCGCATGGCTGGTCTATTATACTGAATGGCTCATCATGCAGCAGTGATCGGTGCATGGTTACAAAGTTTCATCATACCTGACTGCCGGCTCCTCTGACCAAGTATTTCGTGGTGACTGAATCACAATCCTCAGAGAATGCAGCTGCATGTCCCACTTTTAGAGGGGTCTTGTAGAGTTCCACAATGTCACCTACGGGAAACAATTTTAAAACACATTAACCGTATATAATTGCAACCTGCAGCTTGTGTGTAAGAAAATATTTCTTCCAAGATATTTTCTAGACTTTTATCGGCATGCTACTGCTGGAGGGCAGCGCTGTGCCTTGCACTAATACGGTCAATATACATTTTCTGGTGGCTAGAAAAACTCAGTATATAACACCTCCTCATATGAGCTGTAACTAGAGGAAAGCATTGTCCTTTACATATATCAAATTGTAAAAAAAGATATAAAAAAAATACCTTGAACAATTACGTCATCATCCAGATATATGATTTTCTCTACCCCAGGGACCAAAGCAGGAAGGTAAAATCTTGCAAATGTTAACTAAAGAGACAAGAATACAAGTGGTGATCTCAGACAAGGTTTTCATACACACTATAAAATAATCCACATTTACGTACAGGTTTGGCGCGCTCTTCCGCTCGGATTTTCCCCTCAAGGACCCGAGGATCGAAGTCCAGAATTTTATACTTGACATTTTTAAGCTTAGGGTCACTAAGCCAGGTCCTGGAGGAAGAATAAGATAACTAGTTACCAAGCTGCTCAAACTTCTGATTCACTAGTATGTGACCTTTTAGTCTTAGGTGGGGTTTTGAAGCGGACCCGTTACCTCTCCTAACATGTCTGTTGTAGTTTCTAATTGCAATCCCCATGTAATAACAATTTTAAAAGCATCTATTCTTAGGACACTAGAATGTGACATCCCTTTATTATTCCTGCTAGAAATTATGAATGAATTGCTAGCAGTTTGGAATGAAAGTTCAGCTGTGTGTTACCACTTGGGGGGGGTGACACTGTGCAATCAATGCTGCCAGTGTCAAACTCCACAGATGCTCCAAAATAGTTTTTTTTCCCCATTTTCCTAGACATTTCTTGAAGAAAGAAAAGCCCAGAGAAAGATGAAGAGCAGATTCCACAGGAAGGATTGATCTACTGATCTTTCAGCTCCTCCAGTCTTCTGATGGCAGACTTTACCGTGGTGCTATAGGTCCAGGCTTCTCTTGCTAAGACTTCCATGCAAGAACCACAATGCCAGATTCCAACAGCCTACTTCTTCATCTTGGTCTTGCCACAGGAGGAACATGTAGGCTAGTTTTAATTTTATTGACCACCTTCCTTAGGGAAGCACCATAAACGGGTCCCATATTTACCCACAACGCCGACCTTCTTGGTGCGTTTGGCCTCTTTCTTCCAGGATCAGAGCGGAAAGGTGTTCCAGAATGGTTAACCCATGAAGAATACAAGTAATTGTGACAGGTCCTCTTTAAGCTTTGTCAGGGAGAAGGCCACCATTTCTCATACATATAAAATGGGGATCAGCAACCTCCGGCACTCCAGCTTCCTGTGAAACTACAACTCCCAGCAAGCAACAATATTTGGCTGTTCTTCTAAACCCCATAGAAGTAAATGAAGCATTCTAGGAGTTGTAGTTTCTGAAAAGATGGAGTGCCAGAGGTTGCTGATCCCTGATATAAAACATTTAATCAATGGCTCACACAGCCTGGCCCGATCTACCCAGTGGTGATAGGTGTACCTGAGATGTTCCTTGGTATCATTCATGGTCACAATGTAGAAAGTGACAGTGGACTGTGTATTACTGGAAATACTGTTGATTGCAGCAATGACCCCTCCGAGTCTACTTTCTACGGCAGTGATAACTACAGGGACCTCTGCTATTTTTTTCTCGTCTGGAGCTTCTGGGAGGAAATCAATCCTCTGAAATCCTACAAGGCCGAAATCTAGAAAAGTAATAAAGACCACACGTAGTAAAATGAACCCACAGCAAAGAGCATACAGACTGGCACACACGATTAGACAAATCCAGAGAAGTATGGAACAGAGAGTCAATAATCCCAGGAAAAAAAACATGAATTCAGTGATGTTTCTAAAAAATTCCTCTTACCTGAACTTTGCCTTTTCAGTATATCGCTCAGACCCAGCAGATTATGATGGAGAATGAGGAGGAAGATCACGGCCGCCAACACTATAATCACTATATTCACTGAAAGGCATGAAGTTACAGGTGTAAGTATTTTATTCAGCAATGGCATGACATTTAAAAAAAAAAAAATTCTAATGTACTCACAATTTCAACATGCTGTGGATTTGATGCTTTCTGAATCGGTTACGTGACCTGTCTTACCGGAAAAATCTTCCCTTCTACCAACGTCCCATCCATTTTCTTACCTTGTCCCTGGAATGGATAGGAATGTCATTGGCGGGACCAGGACAGGGGTGGTGCGGTGGATGGGGCGTAATCCTGTGGATGGAATCCCCCCCGCCTCTATCGGCTCCGGCATTAACGCAGTCAGTCTGTGGTGCACATGTGTCCACAGATGAGGGAGGATTCTGTCCACAAAATTGTAGCCTCATCCACCGCACCGTCCTGTGACGGTCCCAGAAATGACGTTCCCGTCCATTCCAGAAAGGAATGTAATGTCAGCGGAAGTGAAGATTTTCCAGAGGGGCAGGTAATGGGACCAGCAAAAAGGTCAGAGGATCCACATCACTTTGAAACAGCGAGTACATCAGACACGTTCACACAGATGAGCGGGGATATGAAGTGTCAGAAAACCCCTTTAAGCTTAGTAAATCTGAGCAAAAACAAGATTTTTGTATAACTTACCAGTAAAATCTCTTTCTCGCTCTTCCTTGGGGGACACAGGAGACCTTGGTATAGCTCAGCTCTCTAGGAGGCGTGACACTAAGTGAAAACTGTTAAGACCCTCCTCCAGCAGCTATACCCCCAGCCTGGAGAGAGAGACTACCAGTTGCGTGCCCAAGTAGTGAAATAAAGGCAATGGCCAACCATGTAAAACCAAAGTCAACTACCCGACAGGAGCAACCAAACCGTAACGGCAAACCAAAACAATGGGTGGGTGCTGTGTCCCCCAAGGAAGAGCGAGAAAGAGATTTTACTGGTAAGTTATACAAAAATCTTGTTTTCTCGCCCAATTCCTTGGGGGACACAGGAAACCTTGGGACGTTCAAAAGCAGTCCAAGAGGGGAGGGACCACAGCCCAAGATGAAAACCACCGGAAAAATCAAGAAACCGCCGCCTGCAAGACCAGGCGGCCCAAAGCAGCATCCGCCGATGCATAGGTGTTCACCCTGTAGAACTTGGTGAAAGTGTGCAAGCAAGACCAGGTGGCCGCCTTACACAGTTGTTCAGCCGAAGCCTGATGCCTCTGAGCCCAAGAGGCACCAACCGCTCTGGTAGAATAAGCGGTAATACCAAAGGGCGTCTCCTTGCCCTTGGTGCGGTAAGCTTCAGCAATAGCCATCTTGATGAAGCGGGCAAGAAGCACCCTGGACGCCGCCAACCCCTTGCGCGGACCTTCCGGAACCACAAAGAGAGAGTCCGTGCGCCGAAAGGGACCAGTGACTTCCAGGTAAATCCTCAAGGCCCTAACAACATCCAGGCGGTAAAGCTCCCGTTCTCGAGGATGAGAAGGGAACGGACAAAGGGAAGGGAGGACGATGTCCTCATTGAGGTGAAAAGCGGATACCACCTTCGGAAGGAAGTCAGGTACCAGACGGAGAACCACCTTATCCTGGTGGAAGACCAAAAGGGGTTCCGTGCAAGAAAGTGCCGCCAATTCAGACACCCGCCGAGGGACCCGAAGGGACGTGATGGCCACAAGGAAAATGACCTGGCAGGACAAAAGACGAAGAGAAACCTTCCGCAAGGGCTCAAAGGGGGCAGACTGGAGAGCCGCAAGCACCACATTAATGTCCCAGGGTGGAATGGGAGTGCGATACGGGGGGACAGAGTGAGCGACTCCCTGGAGAAAGGTCTTGACAGGACCGAGAGGAGCCAGAGGACGCTGGAAGAGGATGGAAAGCACCGAGATCTGACCCTTTAACGAACTGAGACCCAGGTCCAGACCAGACTGCAAGAAGGACAAGACCGTGGGAAGGGAAAAACTAAGAGGATGAACATCCAGGGTTTCGCAAAAAAAACAGGTAGGCCCGCCAGGTTCGGTAATAAATCCTGGACGAGGCCGGCTTTCGTGCGCGGATCATGGTACGAACCACATCCGCAGAAAACCCCCGTTGCGTTAAAACTGCGGTCTCAATAGCCATGCCGTTAAACATAGTGACCCTAAATGCTGGTGGAAGATCGGCCCTTGAGAGAGGAGGTCTTCTCTTAGAGGCAGCGGCCAAGGCGCGTCTCCCAGGAGCAGCATTAGGTCGGCGTACCAAAGCCGTCGAGGCCAATCCGGGGCTATCAGAACTGTAGGCATGCCCTCTGCCGCAATCTTCCGGAGAACCCGTGGTAGAAGAGGGAGGGGCGGAAAAATGTAGAGGAGGGAGAATTCCGTACGCCCTTGGGTCCTTGGACCTGGACAGGAAGGTGGGGAGCTTGTGGTTGAGTCTGGAGGCCATGAGATCCAAGTCCGGACAGCCCCAACGGCGGCAAATGGACTCGAACACGTCGGGGTGCAGAGACCACTCGCCCGGGTCGATCGTCGTCCGGCTAAGGAAGTCCGCCGCCCAGTTGTCCACCCCCGGAATGTAAATGGCTGACAGGGCCGGAACATGACTCTCCGCCCAGTGGAGGATGCGAGACACCTCTCGCATAGCCGCTGCGCTGCGAATGCCCCCTTGATGATTTATATACGCCACAGCCGTGGCATTGTCCGACTGGACACGAACGGGATGACCCCGAAGCAGGGGAGTCCAATGCCGGAGCGATAGGAGAATCGCCCTCAGTTCCAGAATGTTTATCGGCAGTTTGGACTCCGATGGAGACCAAGTGCCCTGAACGGACTGGGGAGGAAACACCCCCCCCCCCCCCCAACCCTGCAGACTGGCATCGGTGGTAACCACCAACCAGGTCATTGGCAGAAAGGATTTTCCCTGGAGGGGAGTCCGTAACCACCAGAGAAGGGAGGACCGATCCAGACTCTCCTAGGACTTGTCCCAGGCAGATAGAATTGCCATCTGGAAGATGCGGGAGTGATACTGCGCGAAGGGAATCGCTTCGAAACAGGACACCATGTGTCCTAATACCCGCATGCTGAGCCGGAAGGACGGACAGCAATGGAGAAGCAGGGTCCGAACCGACTGGTGAAGGAGCAGGCGCTTCTCCGGTGGGAGCCGAACCTCCGCCGCTTCTGTATCCAGAAGCATCCCCAGAAAGATGAGTTGCCTGGACGGGATAAGCGAGGACTTGGGAAGGTTGATTATCCACCCGAACCGCTCCAAGGTTTGCAGCGTGAGGTTCACGCTGGTGGACGTCAGCGAAAAGGAGGGCGCCTTGATGAGCAAATCGTCCAAGTAGGGAAGCAGAAAAACGCCCCTGGAGCGGAGCAAGGCCAGGACAGGGGCAAGGACCTTGGTGAACACCCGAGGAGCCGTCGCCAGGCCGAAGGGGAGGGCGACAAATTGGTAATGGTCATTCCCCACCGTAAAGCGAAGGAAACACTGGTAACACCGAGCGATCGGGACGTGTAGGTAAGCATCCTGGATGTCGATAGACGACAGAAACTCCCCTTTTTTCAGAGAGGCCACCACTGATCTGAGGGACTCCATCCGGAACCGCCGAAGACGGAGGAAACAGTTCAACAGCTTGAGGTCCAAAATGGGTCTTACCGAACCTTCCTTTTTGGGGACCACAAAAAGGTTCGAATAGAACCCCCTGAATCGGTCCTCTAGAGGAACAGGAGTGATCACTCCTTTTTCCAGAAGAATGCGAATGGCTTCGGAGAAGTCGGCCGCACTTTGGGGATCCCTCGGGACACGGGAGCGAAAGAAGCGAACTGGGGGGAGGGACACAAATTCGAGTTTGTACCCGGAAGATACAACTTCGAGGGCCCAGGCGTCGGAGACGTGCGCCTGCCAGATGTCCCTGAACAGGAGGAGTCGTCCCCCCACCCGGGTGCGTGGGGGCGCACCTTCAGGCGGGGTTCTGCTTGGCCGAGGGAGGGCGAGTAGGCTGGGACTTACGCCAGGAGGGCCGAGTCCGAAAAAAAGGCTTCTTACGCCTATCCCGGGAAGAATTAGATGACGGACCAGACGCGGATCGAGAAGTGGAAGCCCTGCGGGAGGACCTAAAGCGAGAAAAACCAGGACGGCCTCGAATGGCGCTCTTGGTCCTAGGCTGGGGAAGATGGGTGCTCTTCCCGCCCGTGGCTTCGGAAATGATTTCATCCAGGCGGGTCCCGAATAAGCGAGAACCCGCGAAGGGAAGGCCAGCAAGAGACCGTTTGGAAGTGGCATCCGCCGTCCAAACCTTTAGCCAAAGTTCCCTTCTAGCCGAAACGGCCAGGGCAGATGAACGTGCCATGAGGGCACCTGCATCAAGGGAGGCCTCACAAATAAATTTCCCTGCCTGAACAACGAGTTGGGCCAAAGCACGGAGGTCCTGAATGGAGACGTCTGAATCAAGTTCCTGATCCAGCTGTGAGGCCCATTCTGAAACAGCTTTTCCGGCCCAGGCGGAAGCAAAAACCGGCCTGAGGGCTGAACCGGAGGCGGCAAATATGCCCTTAGTAATTGATTCCATGCGCCGGTCCTCAGCGGACTGAAAAGAGGAGCCGTCCACCACAGGAATGGCCGTGCTTTTAGACAAGCGGGGGTCAACAGGAGGGTCAACCTGAGGCGGAGTGGAGATGCAATCCGCCGGGAAGGGATAACAGATATCCAACTTCTTAGGGGGGGTAAAGCGGGCATCAGGGCGAGACCAAGCCTTAGAGACTACCGACGAGAAGTCGGCATAGAGAGGGAATACTGTGGACGCCTGCTTGAGGCGGAAAAACGACACACCGGCCTTGTCAGAGCTGGGAGGATCATTGTAAATTTTAAAAGTATCACGAATGCTGGTAATGAGATGGCCCACAGCAGAGGCCAGCTTGGACGGTAAGGCCGAGTCCATATCCCAATCCTCTGAGGGCATGTCCTGTGAGGAGGAGGGGCCCGACTGAGACCGTACCCTTGGAGGTGACAGGGAAGCATCCGAGGATGACACGCATTCCGCCCTGGACCACTTCTGGGGGTGCCGGGCCCTGGAGGCGTCGCTGGGAGCGAGGGACTCACACGGGTCGGCCGAAGTAGCGGAGCCGGAGGGTACAGCAGGGGGCGTATCCGGCTGCGTGGTAGGCTGTGCATTCGCAAGGCGGCCCACGACATTAGTGAGGCTTTCCGCGGCCAGGGAGAGGGATTTAGCCCATTCAGGAGGATCTAAGAGGACAGGGGGCGGCACAACAAGTGGCGGACCCTGTATTGGGACCTGGCATGCAGCGCAATGTGGGTCTGATTGCCCCTGTGGAAAGGGTGCATTACAGGCGGTACAGGCCTGGTACCAGGGTCTAGAGGCCCCTGAGGGATCAGACATGTTGGCTAGAAAGTATGGTATGGCCTTCCAGACTAGGGGCTGCTGGCACTAGAAAGGGGTTAACAGTCCTACCAGACCAACAGCATACCGCAGGCAGCAGGCACCGGAGCAGAACAGGAGCACAAGCGCGATCCCTCCTCAGGTTAGGAGCGGCAGCAGAGATTGCTGGGCACTTGGGATGATCGGGAGGCGGGATAAGAGAAGAGCTGGAAGCAAAGCTCCGCCCCCCTCAGTATCTTTCGCGCGATTTAAATATATACATAAGGCCGGAATTGACGGCCTGTGGCACCGTAATGGCGCCGATTTCAACCCTTCTGCCCCCTGTATCCCACGAAACTGGAGCGGTAAGCGGCGCAAGGTACCGACCGCACCGGCACAAGTGCGCCGCCGCGATCCCTGAGCATCCGTCGCGCTGCCGACCGGCATATAAGGGGTGCTCGGTCCTAGCGCCGAGGCAGGCAAGCCTACCGGCGCATTCTGGGGCCGCCGCAGCAGTCCCTGCGACGAATTAAGCACGGTCAAGGAGCACTATCCCCTTGTACCATTGTAGAATTCTGCCCAACGCCACCGGTTCGTCCCCTCGTCCCCCCTGCATATCGCCCCCCCCCCCCGAAGGAGTGCAAGCAGCCTGTAGTCCCAGAACAATTTGCATCCTGATAGTAAGGGGTGCAGGCCTCGGTGCAGGAGGGGGAGTGGGGAGAGAGAGAGAGGGAAGGTGGTGGGGAGCAGGAGCAGGGCTGGAACAGCCACTCTCACCATCCAGATGTCGTCACCCTCTGTCCACTCCAGCAAGGTCTTCCCTTCAGCCACTGGCACCGAAGTGGCAGGAAGCTGGAGAGGGGCTTGGCGTGTGGGCGACCCTTGCGCTGGCGGGATGCAGGGGAGCTGGGCTGCCCTGGTCCTCCTTTTCTTCAGTGGGGGAGGCAGCAGTGCGGATAGCCGCCACTGGCGCAGCTCGACCCCGGGAGAAACAGAGAGGTCCAGGCGTCTCTGTTGTCCCTGTGAAAAGCAGAAAAAATAACATAAAATAAATAAAATTGAAAAAATGAAAGAGAAAAGACAGCTCTGCAGAGCAGGGAGTGTCTTGCCTCCTTGGACACCAAGCAAAAAAATGGCAGTCTCTCTCTCCAGGCTGAGGGTATAGCTGTGGAGGAGGGGCTTAACAGCCTTCACTTAGTGTCACGCCTCCTATGGAGATGAGCTATACCCAAGGTCTTCTGTGTCCCCCAAGGAATTGGGCGAGAAACACTTTTTATAAAATAAGCGCCTAATGATGGCCTGTTCTGAGGTTATTGCAGCTCCGGCATCATCCTCTAGTCTTGTGAGGTTACAAACCATACACCACAGTGGGGGTCATTTAGGTATGCCAATTCGGTGTAAAAAATGCAAGCGACTTTTTGACACCCGCACAACAATATTTAGGCCGTCCTGACCACTGGGGAGTAGCGGGGGTGTATCCAGGCCGGGTTCCACAACCCTGGCAAATTCACTAACATTTATGATTATGTAAAATGTGGGTGAAAACGACTCCCCTCAGGCGGTGAAGTACTTTTTACTCCAGGTGCAAGGACTGCCGGCGGATGCGCCTGGTTTATGACGAGGCTTGCTCCTTGTAATAAATTAGCCGCATCATCCAGCAGAGCAGGGGGGAATCAAAGTCCCGTATAAGACACCGGCCTTTGTAAATGGCCCCCAGCGTGATTCCACCTTTATCAAGAATTCTGTTTAAATCTGAACACGTTTTGTGCCTTTGCAGCTGAACCTAGGCCATAGATTGAGTCATTGCTGGTACCTTCCACTGGTGACACATATTCACCAATAACCGAATTATTATTTGGGGAAACAAGGATCACGCATTGGTTATGAATATGCAAGAAGAGCCAATAGTTTCCTTTGGCTGGGACCAGCTCCATCCACTACACATGTACTGGTACCAGAACTACTCAGTCACCACAGGCCTGGGGTCTCACCTTTGCGGCAGGTCATTTTGGATTGTCTCTCTTGGCTCCTCTATGGCAAGTTTTCCAATCTGTAAGAAGAGAAAACGGGTCAGTCGGGATTAGCTTTCCAATATGTGACAGCCACAGGGCTAGAGAAGCTTATGTAAAAGAGAAAGGATCTGATTCTTAGTAAATACTTTCATTCCCTACACAAATACAATACTGAAGCATTTTCTTTCTAGGACTCTGCATTGTCATCCCCTTCTTATTCCTCCTGGAAATGTATATAAGCACTTCTCTTATCAATGGGATGTGTCCGTACACAGCCTGACACTGTCTAACCCTGACCGTGTCGACCTGGATAGGGAAAAACTCAACTAAAACACTTCCCCTTTCAATACTTTTATAGGAGGGATAACAGAGGGACCACACACAATCAATTGTTCTATTCAAAAGTGACAATGGGAAGGTGGAAAAGCATAATCCTAAATTATCGATTAATTTCAGCATCTTTACAGCTGAGATACTGGTCAATCACTAAGTAGGACAGCCAGTCACAGAGCGAGCAAGGACTTCTATCAGAAAATACACGTTAGGCCTCTTTCACACGTCCGTGACAAGATGTGGAGCGGTTCACCCATCAAGGATCCATGTGACCATTTTTTGTGTCATCCAAATTCCGTGGACAATGCTAGGCTGAAAATTAAAGGGCATCTGTCAGCAGATTTGTACCTATGACACTGGCTGACCTGTTACATGTGCGCTTGGCAGCTGAAGGCGTCTGTGTTAGTTCCATGTTCATATGTGCCCGCATTACTGAGAGAAGTGATGTTTTAATACATGAAAATGAGCCTCTAGGAGCAATGGGGGCGTTACTGTTACACCTAGAGGCTCAGCTCTCTCTGGAACAGTCAGGCCCTCTCCACTTTGACTGACAGGAGCAGGCAGTGAAAACGTCATCACACCTGCTCCTGTCAAAGTGTAGAGGGAGCGGCAGTTGCAGAGAGAACAGAGCCTCTAGGTGTAATGGCAACGCCCCCATTGCTCCTAGAGGCTCATTTGCATATAATAAAACATCATTTTTCTCAGTAATGCGGGCACATATGAACATGGGGCCAACACAGATGTCTTCACCTGCCAAGTGCACATGTAACGGGTCAGCCAGTGTCATAGGGACAAAACTGCTGACCGAAGCCCTTTAATTTCCAAAGCATATTCAAGCAACAATCTGTGAAATCCACGGATCGCATCCACGTTGTCAGTGGTTTTCACGGACCCATAGACTATAATGTGCATAAAGGGATCTGTAATCACGGACAAAACAGGTTGTGCTGCCATGGTGGACCCATAGTAAACGACTGATGTGTGAATACACACGTTAAAGTCAATGGATACGTGAGCGATCGGCGGAGACCTTACAGCACACGTCCTCCATTCACTGACATGTGAAAGAGGCCTTATATTGGATCTTCTCCCAAGAAACTCTAAATCGATAAATTCATATCCTCCTGCTCTCCAACACGCCGCCTGCAAGGAACAGCATCATGTTGTACCTGACAGGTCAGCACAGGACAGAAAAGGTTCTGCCTGATGGAATACAGGCACAGCAGAGCCGAGTTTGTCCCTGAATAACCTTGTATCTACATTGGGCAATCTCCAGTACACATGTGGGGAGATTGATCGAATCTGGTGTGAAGTAGAACTGGCTTAGTTGCCCATAGCAACCAATCAGAATCCACCGTTAATTTTTCAGAGCTACTTTGCAAAATGAAAGGTGGAATCTGAATGGTTGCTTTGGGCAACTTAATCAATTTTCCTTTATACCAGTTTTGAAAAATCTCCCCATAATCTCCAAGCACAGACGACACACCATATGTCACATGTGGAACAACCGGCTCTCTACATGGGAGATTAGTCAACGCTTTATTAATGACGACCAATCATCGTGTCAATCATTATTGTGCAGATTAAGTCAGAGTGATCGCTGCTAGGAATATAATAATAAACTTTATACATATAATCTGATGGTTGTTTGTTACCCTCCATCCCTGCTAAACCACAGAAAACACCACATCGGGATACCACAAGGCCAACAGACTCCGCTACATCTAACAGCTCCGCCACGTCTAACGGCTACAGCGCCGCCACGTCTAACGGCTCCAGCTCCGCCACGTCTAACGGCTCCAGCGCTGCCACGGCTACAGCGCCGCCACGTCTAACGGCTACAGCTCCACCACGTCTAACGGCTACAGCTTTGCTACGTCTAACTGCTCCGGCTCCGCCACGTCTAACGGCCCCAACACTGCTACATCTGTAGTTATACATTGAACGGAACCAAACTACTCATCAACACAGAAGGACCAATTATCATTGCAACCCACGGTTCGATGAATTACTGGCATGTGAATGGTCATTCAGTTAATGAGAGCCCTGGTTAGTCAAATTAGTAGATAACGGGAAAGGAAGAAACAAACACTAATTGGAAAAGGAGACATGACGCAGACACGTATGAACGTGCATGCACACACATGACATAGTACATGCATACATACAGTGCAGCGGCCGCAGCACTCAGGACCCGCCTCCCAATACTAAACTACACGCAGCCGAATTGCCAACTCAACATCAACAATATACCAGCAGCACTTCCACGCCCCTCTGCCCCGTCACGTGACTAGAACGCGGCACCACATGACCGCTTTGGAACGCTCTGAGCCGCCGGTCGCCATCTTGGTTGTGGGCTCTCTCTTTTTCTAATAAGAGCGTTAAACTATTTCACATTCTTCTGACCAAAAAAAATAAGGTTTAAAATAGAATGCGGTGCAGACTCCTAATTCATTCTTCGGCGCGGGCCAGTGAACAAATAGTCCTTTTAAGAAGATTTGCCCTAAAAAAACATGGCGCTGCCGAAGGACCCTTCGGCCAGGTTGAGAGAGCCTGTATGATATCGGAGCCTGGATTATAGCACCATTTACTTGTGTTTATATTAATGGCAGCCTTCCGCTGGTAAACTACTGTGCGCCAAATTGTTGAGCGCCAAGCCGCGTCCTTCCTGTCAGGCGGTGCCAGGGTCACCTAAGGGTCCTTGCTTGGGGTGACGCTGCTCGGTGGTCTTGTGTTTCCGGATTGGAGTCCTGTGTGTGGAAGGGAACCGTTCAGCTGTCATCATGTTGGATATATTCTCCTCTATCCCTACGCAGATGGTGAGCGGCTCCTGACGGATGCCCGGGGGGCTGGAGGGAGGACCCTGCACTGTGCACTCCTTATAGATGGGATATAGAGTATACACGGCGCAGGGCTAGCTCCTGAAGTGATGGTGGCCAGAATACCAGCCCCTATGTACACAATGTATATAGCACTAACCCATAGGAAACACACAATGATGCCCCCATTACATGACCAAACATCTGCTAAGGCCTCATGCACATCTCCGTATGTTGCATCCGTGTACTTTTTCTTTCTTTTTTTTTGCGGATTTACACTGACCCCTTCATTTCTATGGGACTTTGCTCGCAATTTGGTTTTTGGCGGTTCTGGTCCACGAGGAATGCACACAGATAGTAACCGTATTTTGTGGATTTGTTAAATATTCTTTGCAGACAGAGATACGGACACGGCTGTGTGACTGAGGCCTAACAAATAAAACCATATGTACAAAAACAGGCTTGGAGGGCCCCGTAAAAAGATTTAGGCTACATTCACGTGACCGTGATGTAGTTGTGCCTGTGTTGGGGACAGCAAAACGCAGACACTGGCAGCGTGAACTCCGCATTGCGCTGCGGACCCTTTGACTTGAATGGGTCCACGATCCGCAAGATACGGCCAAAGATAGGACATGTCCTATCTTTTGCGGTGCAGGGGCACGGACCACGAAACCCATGGAAACACGCGGATGCACTTCTGTGGGCTTCCTGCTCCATGGCTCGCAAAAGATAAGACATGTCTCATTCATAATTTTCTACCCATGGTTTAGGGTCCATTCACACGTCCATAGTGCATTGTGGATCCGAAAATACACCCGGCCGGCACCCCCCCCCATAGAAATGCCTATTCTTGTCCGCCATTGCGGACAAGAATAGGACATGTTCTATTTTTGTCCAGACCCGCTCTGTCCGCATCCATTCCGTCCCCATAGAGAATGAATGGGTCCGCACCCGTTCCGCAAATTGCGGACCCATTATTACGGATGTGTGAATGGAGCCTTAGGCCTAGAAAATGGTCTAAATGTAAGGCGGCAAGAAAGCTGCCGCTGTATGCGCCGAAGTTAAGTAGAGGCCGGTGCCTCATCATAACTCCGGCAGAACCACCGCCAGGTATAGGGCTTATTAAGACCGGCAACTAAAACGCCGGTCTTAATAAATGTGCCCCAGTGTTTTTTTGTATTTTTTTCTAGGGTATGGAATAGAGTAGTCTGCCGTCTATACCAGAGGCATCCTGCAGAACTATACTTTATTAACAGGAAAACCCATGGGAACATATACCGCGGTATGCCTAGAAAATGCTATGGCTCGCAGGCATCCATCAGGAAGTCCTGCAACATCCCCTGTGCGCAGTGTGAATAGCCCCTAATACCCAACAGAGTGTGTACTTTGTGACATGTTTTACATAATATTTTCCTAAATTCTTTCCCTTCACAGGACTATAAAGGTCAAAAACTTGCTGAACAGATATTTCAAGGAATAATCCTATTTTCTGCCGTAAGTATTACAAGACAACACTATTTTAAGGAAACCTCCAGCAAGCGCATAGAAATGGTCCCCAAGCCCCTGATCTAGCGCATGTTGTAACCATGACATTTCTGACGCGGTCAGAGACGGCTGACATTCACGGGGAGGGGAGTGAGGAGGAAGAACAAGCCAAGATAGATGAGAGGAGACATGGATGATGGGCAGTGTAGTCTTTTAGCACAGTGACATGTCTTCTCTACTTAAAGGCTATGTACACCTTTTAGAGACAATTTTTTTTCATGATTGCATTTTACTCATTTGGGACTAAAAATAATTTGTTCAATTGGTCTTTATTAAAAATATTCAGCCGTTCTGTCACAAAGGGTAAACTGTTTAGATGTGTGACTGGTACTTTCACTTTGTGCCGGTCATCTAATAACCTTTATTACTAAAAGGTCATATTAACGCTTATTTAAGCCACATTCTTATCAGTAAGATAAGAATTGAGCTATAATGAGTGTTTAGGAGGTGAGGAGCCATCAGCTGAGCTGCCTGATGGTACACAGTAAAAATACAGAGCATGCTACTAGAGAATCTCAAGGCTGTACCGAGAAAGGGGCTCAACATTTTTAATAAAGACCAATAAAAAAAAAAAATTATAACTACTTTCACAAAGCACGATTATCGTGCAGGGGAGGCCTACCTAAAATTGCCTTTTTCCATAAAACACACACTTTTAAGTAGTTTAGTAATTAGGCTTATAGTTATAACGAAAAACCTTTAAAGCTTCATGCACACAACAGTATTTTTTCATTTGTGTGCGATCCACATTTTTGTGCATAGCATGTTGACCTGATCATTTCTATGGGGACGTGCACACATCACTGTTTTTGGTAGATCCTGCTTTCTGTTCCGCAGATAAGGCATGTCATATTGCGATTGAGATTAGCCCTCTCTAATGATGGGAGTGAGAAAAATACAGAATGCACATGGAAAGATCAGTTTCTTTCATACTGAGATACGGACACAGTCGTGTTCACAAGATCTAAGGAACGTGAAGTGAGCTGCAGTGGTTTGCAGAGTCTGCATGGCTGGCTGAGCCTTTTTCACAGCTAGAGCCCAGAGCTGCAATTTTACAGGCTTCAGAGCTGAAATCTCCCCCCTCTGCCGTTTCAGGGTCTGCACAGAGTGGGTTCAAGTGATGTGTTCTGGAAAGTGCAGTCACTCATTTTTCCACCATTATTATAGAATCTTAGTTAAAGAGATTCTGTCACCTCGTTTTAGGTTATAGAGATGCGGACATGCACGTCTAGATCGCCGCTAGCATGTCCGCAATATATCCCGGTCCTATAGGGCTGTGTGCTTTTATTTAGTTTAAAAAATGATTTTAGAGATATGTAAATGACCCTGGTAAGGAGCCCAAGGGGCTGTACGAACCTTCTTGGAGCCCAGCCACGCCCCCCTGTGAAGGACCCCAGCACCGCCTATGTCCTCCGAATCTCCTCCTTTCTTCACAGCTAGATTGCCGGGAGCTCGCGCATGCGCAGTTCTTTCCCTGAGGCTGATGCCAGCATAGGGAAGGAACACTATACCGGCACTGCGCATGCACGAACTCGCGCATCGCAAGATTACGGCAATCTAGCTGTGAAGAAAGGAAGAGATTCGGAGGACATAGGCGGTGCTGGGCTCCTTCACAGGCGGGCATGGCTGGGCACCAGGAAGGTTAGTACAGCCCCTTGGGCACCTTACAAGGCTCATTTACATATCTCTAAAATCATTTTTTTACCTAAACAAAAGCACACAGCCCTATAGGACAGGTATATTGCGGACATGCTAGCGGCGATCTAGCCGTGCATGTCCGCATCTCTATAGCCTAAAACAAGGTGACAGAATCCCTTTAAGCTAACTTGACTGTTTCCATCGACTAGTGGAATTCTGAATACAGCCCTGGGGTATGATACAGGGTGTAACTTGGGATCAGTACAAAATAAATGAATATAGCTTATTTTATGTATTTTAATATTATTAAAGTTGCTCAACTACACTAATTATCTTCACTGAAAAAGGAATTAAGGTAATGGTAAAAATGGCGAAAACAGGCTGCAACAGTGGTATGTAACCAAAATTTTGACTGCCCTTTTGTGTCTTCCAGGTGATCGGCTTCCTTTACGGCTATGTGATTGAGCAGTTTGGCTGGACAGTGTACATAGTAATTGCAGGCTTTGCTGTGTCTTGCTTGGTAGGTTACCTTGATTTTATAATTGTTGTATAAATGGATTACCGTATTTCCGGCACTATAAGTTGCACCTGGACTATAAGACGCACCTAGATTTTAAAGGAGGAAAAAATAAATATATTTCTTCAGATCACACTCCCAATCTAAAGCAGACCTCACATCATACAAAATGCGCCACTCGAGAGATCCAGCACGCTTTTCCTGCAGCGCTGAGATCTGACGGTGCACAGCATCATGTCATTGTGCAGTCTGCGCACAACTTCCTGGCGCTGTCAGGACACAGCACAATGCGGTGCCCGGAGAAGACCAGGAGCGCTGTATTCACTGCTCCCTGGTCCTACTGTACTATTGAGCGCTTCCATAATAGAAGCGCGCTTTAGTATTCGCTTCATAAGACGCACTGCCATTTTCTCTCCACTTTCGAAGGATATAAAGTGTCATGGTGCAGGAAATACAGTATGTATTTTCCATCTTACACATCAGGCCTCCTCCGTCTCTAATTCCTTGTGCACTTAAAGAGAATTTGGAATAGAGGCAGATGACTGTCTATAAGGATGGGACCTTAACTGATGATATATCTAGATCTCGGTGTGCATAGATTACATCTTGCATGTGGAGCAGCATGGATGTTCATGGATTGAAAATCAGCGAAATATTGTCCTCATTGACCACAATCCTTCTTTCTTGTCTCTATCCCAGTTAACTCTGCCTCCATGGCCAATGTATCGCCGCCATCCATTAAAGTGGCTGCCCGTCCAGGACTCTGCTACAGATGACAAGAAACAGCAGGATAAGAAATCCAAGAAGCACAAATAACTGCCCCCCTAAGGCCATCACCACCAATTCAGAGGACCACCTATGGAGAATGAACTTGAACTGATATGTTTTCTGCTAAGCAGAACATTGTGCTTATAGGGTTTGTGTTCCGGGTATTGTCTACATGTCCAATAAAGAAGCTGAGCTGTCATTTGTTTTACATTTACACTTTGTTGTTCTTTTGGCCTGTTACATTTAATTTGTTCTTTGAGCTAGGGTCTGTCTTAGGGTCCGACTCCATTCACACATCCGTAGTGTATTGCAGATCCTCAATACACCTGGCCGGCACCCCCATACTACTGCCTATCCTTGTCCGCAATTGCGGAAAACAGAACAGAACATGTTCTATTTTTTTCGGGGGCCGCGCTCCGGCCCCATAGAGAATGAGTAGGTCCGGATTCGTTCCGCAACGCTGCGGAACGAAATCCGGACTCATTCTACGGACATGTGTATGGACCCTAAAGCTGAGGTGCCATTCTGGGCTGAGCTGGTGATCTTTTCCTTGGCAAGTATATCAGTCATAATTCGGACACTTACCACTTTTGAATTGATGGTACGTGTGGCGAGAAAGGGAGAGGCGCTCATGGAGTAGTAGATTAAAAAGAAGAAAACAAAAAAGGGGTGGTTGCTAATTGTTGTGCATCTAAAGGGCACAATACTCGTGTTGGCGGTAGGTCGGTGCTGCCGGTACTTCTCAATCCTCATGAGTGGAGTAACCGGTACTCCAGGGGAGTGATGTGAGATTCAGTAGGGGGATATGTACTAGAAACAGTACAGATGGGGTACCTTCTTGGCGCAAACACGACTTCAATGGATGTTGGTAAAACTTTTTTATTTATTTTGATATTGGATAAGCGGCAACGCGTTTCGGAGTAATTATACCCCTTTCTCAAGTCTGTGGGGTCCATGCTGATGCAGAGAAGGTAGTTTCTCACATATGGATGATCCAAACTGCTGCATCAGCACGGACCCCACAGACTTGAGAAAGGGGTATAATTACTCCGAAACGCGTTGTCGCTTATTATCTAATATCAAAATAAAAGAAGAGTTTTACCAACATCCATTGAAGTTGTGTTTGCGCCAAGAAGGTATCCCATCTGTACTGTTTCTAGTGCATATCCCCCTACTGAATGGAGTACGTTGCATAGATTTAATTTTTTTTCTATCATATTTTTTTTCTTTTTTTTTTCCTATCATACTGAGATGTTAATTGCATCTCTATGCAGTTCTCTTGAATACCAAAAGACAAAATGAATACGATTCTGCAAAGAAAGTGATAGTTCCTTGCAAATATGTCACAAAAATGTACCTATGCTACACCAAAGGCAACTCATCAAATGCACAGTTGGACTTTAACCCCTTCCCGCTCAGTGCTAAACTATTACTATATAACCAGCCTTCACACAGCTATGTTGTCGGAAAATTTAAAACTTACGGCTTTTGAAAAGTGGAGATGAAGTAACAAAAAATAGGGTGTTAAATAATAAGCTAAAGTCTCATTCACCATCTTGTCTAATCAGTGTGGCCTAGAAAGAAAGTCCAGTTCTTTGGGGAAATTTATTACAGCTGGTATTTCTTATGTCAGTCTAAATAAAAAAACATGGCGTGGCCTCTTAAAAATGTTGTTACTTTTTCAGCAGGTCCATTCACCAGAGAATGAAATCTATGCCGGCAAGGAGCTGGCGTAGATTTCTGGTGCACATATTGGTAAATGTGACAAGCCGCTGAGGTCCCTGCCCCGTTTTACACGAGTCGCACATTTTGACAGACAGTGGAAATTGCTACAAAAATTATGCATTTTCTATGTGTAGAAGTTTATATTTATCAGGGCCCAGAGCAGCCAATCAGAGCTCAGCTTTAATTCTTTTTAAAAATTTTTTAGAGCCCTTAGGGAAATGAAATCTGCGCTCTGATTGATTGCTATAGGCAACTAAGACAGCTTTACGGCCATAGTGCATTGCGAATCCGCAAAACATGGATACCGGCCATGTGCATTTCTCAATTTGCGGACCGCACATAGCGGCAACCATAATAGAAAATGCTCCATCTTTTCCACGGTGATTGGTGGGTGTACCTGTAAGTCTATTTAAAGGGAACCTGCCACATTGAACATGCAGCCCAGTCTGCAGGAAACCTGCTATAGAGCAGGAGGAGCTGAGCAGAAGGATATCTAGGTTTGTCGGAAAATATTCAGTATAACTTGTAATTTTTTTCATTTTAAACTCTGTTCATTCTGGGCTTAGGAGTCCAGTGGTCGGTCCTTCTCAGGGACTGACTGCTTCCTCTATGCACAGTCACAGAGGGGGTCAATAAGTAGGACAGCCCGCTGGACTTCTAAGTTCAGAATGAAAAGAGGAATTTTAATTAAATGACAAGTTCTACTGAACAATTTCCCACAAAACTATATATCAATCTGCTCAGCTCCTCCTGCTCTATAACATGCCGCACATAAGTTGCACAGCAATTCCAGGTTGACAGGTTCCCTTTAAGTAGAAGTTGTACAGTTTACCATTAAAACACATTTACTCCTTACCTCTTTAGCAACTTCTCCTTTAAAGGGAACCTGTCACCGGGATTTTGTGTATAGAGCTGAGGACATGGGTTGCTAGATCGCCGCTAGCAGATCCGCAATACCCAGTCCCCATAGCTCTGTGTGCTTTTATTGCGTAAAAAAATTTGATCTGATTTGATCCATATGCAAATTAACCCGAGATGAGTCCTGTAAGTGAGATGGGTCCAGCGTGAAGGATCCCAGCACCGCCCCGCATCCTCAGAATCTCCTCCTTGCTCCCCGACGTCAGAAAGCTAGAGCGCCGTAATCTCGCAATGCGCGAGCTAGCGCATGCGCAGTGTCGGCATAGTGTTGCTTCCCTGTGCTGGCATCAGCTTAAGGGAACAAACTGCACATGCGTTAGCTCGCGCATCGCGAGATTATGGCGCTCTAGCTTTCTGATGTCGGGGAGCAAGGAGGAGATTCTGAGGATGCGGGGCGGTACTGGGCTCCTTCACGCTGGACTCATCTCAGGTTAATTTGCATCTGTATCAAATCGTTTTTTTACACAATAAAAGCACACAGAGCTATGGGGACTGGGTATTGCGGATGTACTAGCGGCGATCTAGAAACCCATGTCCTCAGTTCTATACACAAAATCCCGGTGACAGGTTCCCTTTAACCCAGACAATCCCTTTAAGGCCTCATGCACACGACAGTATTTTTTGACGGTCCGCAAAACGGGGTTCCGTTGTTCCGTGATCCGTGTCCGTTTTTTTTTCTGTGTGTCTTCCTTGATTTTTGGAGGATCACCAGACATGAAAAGTGAAAAAAGTCAAGTTTGCCTTGAAAATGATAGGAAAAAAACGGACACAGATCACGGACGCGGATGACAATCTTGTGTGCCTCTGTGTTTTTTCACGGACCCAATGACTTGAATGGGTCCGCGAACCGTTGTCCGTCAAAAAAATAGGACAGGTCATATTTTTTTGACGGACTGGAAACACGGATCACGGACGCGGATGACAAACGGTGCATTTTCAGAGTTTTCAACGGACCTATTGAAAGTCAATGGGTCCGCAGAAAATCACGGAAAACGGAACAACGGACACACACAACGGTCGTGTGCATGAGGCCTAAATCAGTGATTACCTCTGTGCTGGAGAAAGCAGTGATGGCAGATTCACAGCATGTGTTAGAGGGTTTGTCACATTTGACAGAAAAATAGCATTGCGTACAGCGCTATTTTTACAGGATGTGAACAGACTATTAAGCCTAATGCACGTGACCATATTTAGGATCCACATCTGATCCTTATTTTTGGCGGTTTGGACGGTCATCTGCAGAAAAAAAAAATCAGACAGCACACTGATGTCATGCTAGCGCTATCTGCATCCGTTTTGCGGACAAAAACAGCCATTTCTGGTGATGGGAGTGTGACAATTGCAGAATGTCCTCAGATGGTATCCGCATTTTGCAGATGCGTGGTCTGCAGACTGCAATACAGACACAGTCATGTGCATGAGGCCTAAGTGATCCATCTGAGCAGTGGACTAACCAATGGGCAATGCATATCGGTATAGCTGGGTAAACCATGAAAGTGTTATATACTCACAGGCTGTTATTACAGATGGCACAATTCACTTATTAGACATCCAGGACGACTTTGTACATTAGTAATCATTTACTGCCATATAGTACATCACAGATGATCAATGTTACAGAAAATGCAGATGTAACCGGTAGTAAATACAGGTACATAGTGGGTTACATTGATTTTAATATAAAAAAAACACAGACATTGATAGGTTGAGTCAAATAAGCGTGCAATCGCAGCATGCACTTCACAGTCCATTACAAATCTTCATAAAAAAGCTCTGCGGCCATCCAACAAATTCTGTATAAATCTGACAATATTAAAATATATTGCCATTTATATATTCCCTCAACACAGGGAGGAAATGACCTCTTGAAAAAAAAAAAAAGTGTCAAAACGTATGGTCATTTAAAATTTTGAATTCTCTTCAAAAAACTTAAGTTGCCGAACTTTCAGGTTGTAGTTGCTGTACTTCTCTCCCAGGAGTTTCTGTAACTGCAACTGGAAGGGAAAAAAAGACAAGCATTTAGAAGTGGATAGAGGAGCAGAAACGGAGGATCACAAAGCAGATCAAGTCGCCTTTAAAGAAGGGCAGAACCAAACTTTTTTAGGCCTCAGTATGTGAAATAAAATTCCTTGCAATCATGTGAAACTGGCTGCTCCAACCTGTTTCACAGCTCTCCTGGCATGTCTGATTTAGGCCTCATGCACACGTGCGTGTGCCCCCCGCATCACAGATGCGGACCCAATCCGGAGCTGCGGTGCGGAACGGAGGCACGGAAGCACTCCGTGGTGCTTCCGTGGTGTTTCTCTCCGTGCCTCCGCACCGCAAAAAAATAGAACATGTTCTATTTTTTTGCGGCGCAGACGGATCACGGACCCATTCAAGTTGAAATCGGTCTCAATCCGTCCCGGCCGTTGCACGGCCGTTACCCGTGCATTGGGGACCGCAAATTGCGGCCCCCAAGGCACGGAACGGCCGCACAACGGCCGTGTGCATGAGGCCTGAGAAAGTACAAATAATGTTTCATCTTTCCGTAGAACACTTTGCAGTGCTGCTCCTCTGTTATTCCTCTTTAAAATGCAAGAATACATTCATGGCTGGACATGTCCTAACACACTGACATAGTCCAATCATTACCTTACTACGTACATAACTGCCTGCTGTCTATTTAGAAACTTCCAGGAGGAATAGCAGAGGGACGATACAATGCAGGGTCCTAAGATTAGAATAGGCATGTCAGCAGAGCCGACAAGTCCTCTTTCATTTTCGTGCACTCAGTTCACTATAGTATAGCTGCTTCAGCCTTGTATAATATGCTCCAGATGACGTCAGATAGCAGCTTGAGTTCCCAGTGCTGTGGCCTCTCCCTAGGCCAGTGATGTCACCTTCATTAGGCCTCTTTCACACGACCGTATGGCTATTTCAGTGTTTTGCGGTCTGTTTTTCACGGATCCGTTGTTCAGTTTTTTTTTGTTTCCGTTTCGTTTTTCCGTATGGCATATACAGTATACAGTAAGTACATAGAAAAAATTGGGCTGGGCATAACATTTTCAATAGATGGTTCCGCAAAAACGGAACGGATACGGAAGACATACGGATGCATTTCCGTATGTGTTCCGTTTTTTTTGCGGACCCATTGACTTGAATGGAGCCACGGAACGTGATTTGAGGGCAATAATAGGACATGTTCTATCTTTCAACGGAACGGAAATACGGAAAGCATACGGAGTACATTCCGGGTTTTTTCGCGGAACCATTAAAATGAATGGTTCCGTATACGGACCGTATACGGAACGCAAAAAACGTCCCGCAAAACGAAAAAAAACAAAAAACGGTAGTGTGAAAGAGGCCTTAGTCGCATGACCTAGGCGCAGCTCAGTCCTATTTAAGCGAATGCGGCTGAACTGCAATACCAAGCACACCCACTATCCAATGGATGGCGCCATCCGAGTGTCGAGCCCCCACAGTATCTGATCAGTGGGAGTCCAATTCCCAACACCCCTGCAGATAAGCGTTGGAAGGGCCCATGTCGCTCGACCAAGCACCTCTTACATCATATCCATAGGTCTCATGGCCTTTTTGCAGCTCAGTCAAATTCAAGTAAACGGGACTGAGTACGGCGCTGTGCCTGGCATACAATGAAGAGGCTGCAGAAACCTGATGGACCCCCTTATCATTAATGGGGTCCAACGCGGTGTTTGGCATATGCCAGATCCAACGCTTCCTTTTTTTTTTTTTTTTTTCGTTTCTATACTGCAACAGAAAAACTGAAAATGCGCCACATATGTGAACCTAGCCTTATGGAGTTCAGTGTATAACAGTATGCAGTAAGCTTGTCAGCTCCATCTTTTTATAACTATTTTTTATCTATGCCTGTGCAGGGGTTTTGGAGCTTTGTTTCAGATAAGGGTACTTTAACACTAGCGTTTTTTTTTCCGGTGTTGAGTTCCGTCACAGGGGCTCAATACCGGAAAAAAACTGATCAGTTTTATGCTAATGCATTCTGAATGGAGAGCAATCCGCTCAGGATGCATCAGTTCAGTCCCTCTTACGTTTTTTTGGACGGAGAAAATACCGCAGCATGCTGCAGTTTTATCTCCGGCCAAAAATGCTGATCACTTTCTGGAATGCCGGATCCGGCATTAATTTACATTGAAGTGTGTTAGTGCCGCATCCGGCATTAAGTGTTCCGGCAAAACGGATCCGGCTTTCCAGTCTGCGCATGCGCAGATCTTTCAAAATGCAAACATTTTTTATTTCAATGCATTTGTCAGACGGATCCGCATCCAGATCCGTCTGACAAATGCCATCCGTTTGCGTCCAGATTGCCGGATCCTGCCGGAATTCTCTGCCGCAAGTGTGAAAGCACCCTAAGCCTACTGTAAAAAGATATAGCGGCATGTTAAGAAACTAATCAGCACTTCATTTTGGATCTACATAATTTTGATACTTCAGGTTGGACATTCACCGGTTTCTAAGTTGGGGTGTTACCATGTGATATTATAAGGACACCAAGCTATCATGTCCCATTACCGAGGGCAAATCCTGTGACACGGATAAGGATGCAGCTTATGTTGCTACGCAGAAATCCGATCACTTACCTCTTTTAGATAATCATCGTCCTCATCCATGACGTTGTACACTGCCTCCAGAACTTTAATTCCCAGTCCCTGCACAACATCAGTCCTCAAAGCTTCTATCATTCTGCGGAATTTTTCTGGGACTGTTAAATTATCTGAGCAAAAGAGCAAAACAATGGGGGTCATTTATCAAACTGGTACAAAGGAGAACTGGCTTAGGTGCCATTATTAAATGAGGCTCATTCAGACGGCCGTATGCTGTTCGCAAAAATGCAGATCCGTTTTTTTGCGGATTAGATGCTGTCCCATTCAGTTCTATGGGGCCCTTTTCTTCCATTGCACGGCTCAGCAAAAAAATGAAACATGTCCTATACTTGTCAGTGAAAAATCAGGACATGGCCCTATTATAGTCTACGGATTGCAATCCGTTTTTTTTTGCGGACATGCTGAACTGTCCGCAAAAAAACTGATCTGCTTTTTTGCGGACAGAATACGGACGTCTGAATGAGCCCTTGAAATATGAAACGCTGCTTTAAACCTGCTTAATCTGTCCCACAGCTTTGGACACTGGAGTCTGATTTACTATATCTGTAGGCACATGTAACCTCCTTTGCATGCGGTGCACCCAATGTACAGCCGTAGTGCCATGGTCCCCAACCTGTGGCTCTTCAGTTATTGCAAAACTACAACTCCCAGCTCACTCGGATATCCGCAGGCTGTCAAGAAATGCTGGGAGATGTAATTTTGCTGGAGACTGGTTCAGTCATGGGTGTCTCACTGCGGCTTCTCCTAAATCTTGAGCTGATCCATGTAGGTTTGGTTTCTGCTGGTAAGCTATCCAACCATGCCTAACCATGCGTCCCCAGTGCATGGGCAACATCCATGCGTATTCCACAGATGGATCCAGACCATTCAACTTGAATATGTCCGTGATCTGTCCACACCGCCAAAAAATAGAACATGTTCTATTTTTTTTGCGGTGGGGAGGCACAGAGAGAAACCGCACATTGAATGGGTCCGCATCTGTGATGCGGGGTGCACGCGGCCGGTGCCCGGGTATTGCGGACCCGCTGTTTGCGGACCCAGGCAACGGTCGTGTGCATGAGTCCTTTGGAAGACTTTTCAGAAGTTTTAGTCCACAGCCAAAGGCCCCATTCACACGTCCGTATTTTTGCTCCACATCCGATACGCAATTTTTGGGGATTGGATGCGGACCGGTTCATTTCAATGGGGACAGCACACCATGTATGTCTGTTCTGCAGTCCTACAAAAATAAAAGATAGAACAAGTCCGATTCTTTTCTATTTTCTAGACAAGAATAGGCATTGTTACAAAAAAAAAAATGGATGCAACATGGATGTCATCTGTATTTTTTGCGGATCTGCATTTCGAGGACTGCAAAATACTAACGATCATGTGAATGCACCCTAAAAGCGTCTTCATGTCTCTTTCCTGTCGTACCCTATTGTGTTTAGTGGTTGACAGTGTTACGTCGTATATGTCGTACACCATATGAATAATTTAGCCAATCATTAGGAATATGCCCACCTAACGCCAAGTCTTGAAAGCAGATATCTTCTTGCTCCTCAGATGTTCTTTTATGTAACATTAATGTATCTCGGTATCTTTTGTTGAGTCGGAATTCTTTACAAGCAGCTTGTGGCATTTGACCGTCGTCTTTCTCCATGTGCAACGTCTGTGTCATCAGATTTACAAGATCGTTCATTTCTCCAGAGTCTGAGTATTTTCTGAGAAAAAAAATGTTTTACAGTTAAAACAAGACCTGTTCTTTTGCAACTATTTCAAGTCAATGCTTGAATATGTTGGACAGGGCAAGTAAACCCCTTAAACACTTAAGGACCACAGGTTTATACTCCCCTAGTGACCAGGCCCTTTTTTACAAATCGGCACTCCACAACTTTAGCGGTTTATTGCTCGGTCATGCAACTTACCACCCAAATGAATTTTACCTCCTTTTCTTCTCACTAATAGAGCTTTCATTTGGTGGTATTTCATTGCTGCTGACATTTTTACATTTTTTGTTATTAATCAAAATTTACCGATTTTTTTTGCAAAAAAATGAAATTTTTCACTTTCAGTTGTAAAATTTTGCAAAAAAAACGACATCCATATATAAATTTTTCTCTAAATTTATTGTTCTACATGTCTTTGATAAAAAAAAAATGTTTGGGTAAAAAAAAAAAATGGTTTGGGTAAAAGTTATAGCGTTTACAAACTATGGTACAAAAATGTGAATTTCCGCTTTTTGAAGCAGCTCTGACTTTCTGAGCACCTGTCATGTTTCCTGAGGTTCTACAATGGCCAGACAGTACAAACACCCCACAAATGACCCCATTTCGGAAAGTAGACACCCTAAGGTATTCGCTGATGGGCATAGTGAGTTCATAGAACTTTTTATTTTTTGTCACAAGTTAGCGGAAAATGATGATTTTTATAATTTTTTTCTTACAAAGTCTCATATTCCACTAACTTGTGACAGAAATAAAAACTTCCATGAACTCACTATGCCCATCACGAAATACCTTAGGGTGTCTTCTTTCCAAAATGGGGTCACTTGTGGGGTAGTTATACGTACAAATGCGTGCGAAGTAGTTTGAAATCAAAATCTGTAAAAAATGGCCGGTGAAATCCGAAAGGTGCTCTTTGGAATGTGGGCCCCTTTGCCCACCTAGGCTGCAAAAACGTGTCACACATGTGGTATTGCCGTACTCAGGAGAAGTTGGGCAATGTGTTTTGGGGTGTCTTTTTACATATACTCATGCTGGGTGAGAGAAATATCTTGGCAAAAGACAACTTTTCCAATTTTTTTATACAAAGTTGGCATTTGACCAAGATATTTATCTCACCCAGCATAGGTATATGTAAAATTATATCCCAAAACACATTCCCCAACTTCTCCTGAGTACGGCATTACCACATGTGTGACACTTTTTTGCAGCCTAGGTGGGCAAAGGGGCCCACATTCCAAAGAGCACCTTTAGGATTTCACAGGTTATTTTTTACACATTTTGATTTCAAACTACTTACCACACATTAGGGCCCCTAGAATGCCAGGGCAGTATAACTACCCCACAAGTGACCCCATTTTGGAAATAAGACACCCCAAGGTATTCCGTGAGGGGCATGGCGAGTTCCTAGAATTTTTTATTTTTTGTCACAAGTTAGCGGAAAATGATGATTTCTTTTTATTTTTTATTTTTTCTTACAAAGTCTCATATTCCACTAACTTGTGACAAAAAATAAAAACTTCCATGAACTCACTATGCCCATCACGAAATACCTAGGGGTGTCTTCTTTCCAAAATGGGGTCACTTGTGGGGTAGTTATACTGCCCTGGCATTTTAGGGGCCCAAATGCGTGCAAAGTAGTTTGAAATCAAAATCTGTAAAAAATGGCCGGTGAAATCCGAAAGGTGCTCTTTGGAATGTGGGCCCCTTTGCCCACCTAGGCTGCAAAAAAGTGTCACACATGTGGTATTGCCGTACTCAGGAGAAGTTGGGCAATGTGTTTTGGGGTGTCTTTTTACATATACTCATGCTGGGTGAGAGAAATATCTTGGCAAAAGACAACTTTTCCAATTTTTTTATACAAAGTTGGCATTTGACCAAGATATTTATCTCACCCAGCATAGGTATATGTAAAATTATATCCCAAAACACATTCCCCAACTTCTCCTGAGTACGGCAATACCAGATGTGTGACACTTTTTTGCAGCCTAGATGCGCAAAGGGGCCCACATTCCTTTTAGGAGGGCATTTTTAGACATTTGGATCCCAGACTTCTTCTCACGCTTTAGGGCCCCTAAAATGCCAGGGCAGTATAAATACCCCACATGTGACCCCATTTTGGAAAGAAGACACCCCAAGGTATTCAATGAGGGGCATGGCGAGTTCATAGAAATTTTATTTTTTTGCCACAAGTTAGCGGAAATTTTTTATTTTATTTTTTTTCTCACAAAGTCTCCCTTTCCGCTAACTTGGGACAAAAATTGCAATCTTTCATGGACTCAATATGCCCCTCAGCGAATACCTTGGGGTGTCTACTTTCCGAAATGGGGTCACATGTGGGGTATTTATACTGCCCTGGCATTTTAGGGGCCCTAAAGCGTGAGAAGTCTGGAATATAAATGTCTAAAAAATTTTACGCATTTGGATTCCGTGAGGGGTATGGTGAGTTCATGTGAGATTTTATTTTTTGACACAAGTTAGTGGAATATGAGACTTTGTAAGAAAAAAATAAAATAAAAAATTCCGCTAACTTGGGCCAAAAAAATGTCTGAATGGAGCCTTACAGGGGGGTGATCAATGACAGGGGGGTGATCAGGGAGTCTATATGGGGTGATCACCCCTCCTGTCATTGATCACCCCCCTGTAAGGCTACATTCAGACGTCCGTATGTTTTTTACGGATCCACGGATACATGGATCGGATCCGCAAAACACATACGGACATCTGAATGGAGCCTTACAGGGGGGTGATCAATGACAGGGGGGTGATCAATGACAGGGGGGTGATCAGCCCCCTGTCATTGATCACCCCCCTGTAAGGCTCCATTCAGATGTCCGTATGTGTTTTGCGGATCCGATCCATGTATCCGTGGATCCGTAAAAAACATACGGACGTCTGAATGGAACCTTACAGGGGGGTGATCAATGACTGGGGGTGATCAATGACAGGGGGGTGATCAGGGAGTCTATATGGGGTGATCACCCCCCTGTCATTGATCACCCCCCTGTAAGGCTCCATTCAGATGTCCGTATGTGTTTTGCGGATCCGATCCATGTATCAGTGGATCCGTAAAAATCATAAGGACGTCTGAATGGAGCCTTACAGGGGGGTGATCAATGACTGGGGGTGATCAATGACAGGGGGGTGATCAGGGAGTCTATATGGGGTGATCACCCCCGTCATTGATCACCCCCCTGTAAGGCTCCATTCAGACGTCCGTATGTGTTTTGCGGATCCGATCCATGTATCAGTGGATCCGTAAAAATCATACGGACGTCTGAATGGAGCCTTACAAGGGGGTGATCAATGACAGGGGGGTGATCAATGACAGGGGGGTGATCAGGGAGTCTATATGGGGTGATCAGGGGTTAATAAGTGACAGGGGGGGGGGTGTAGTGTAGTGGTGTTTGGTGCTACTTATTACTGAGCTGCCTGTGTCCTCTGGTGGTCGATCCAAGCAAAAGGGACCACCAGAGGACCAGGTAGCAGGTATATTAGACGCGGTTATCAAAACAGCGTCTAATATACCTGTTAGGGGTTAAAAAAAAATCGCATCTACAGCGACTCCACTCGCTTACCTTCCGATCCTGTGAACGCACGCGCCTGTGTGCGCGCGTTCACATGAAAATCTCGGCTCACGCGAGATGACGCCAATCAGCGTTAGTGTAGCCTGGGAGCGCTGCAGCAATGACGCCTTTCGGCGTTAGCGTAGCGGGAAGTGGTTAAATAGAACCTGCGACCAGGTTCATAGCGCCCAAATTCCAGTTTTTTTTCCAAAAGTACTGCAGCATTTTAGAGAAATCATTGTAACATAGTGATCGTGTCACGGACGTTCCTGAGACAGGTGCCAGGAGATCAGCGAGACTGGCAACACGTGGTTTGATCTGACAGGTTCCTTATGGATCAATTCGTGTCTGTGTTGTTTCTGGTGATGGCTACAACCCATGCCTCAGGTGTTGCTTATGTGGTCATTTATACTTCCCTATGTATTGTGGCTTCTCCCACCATGCTGTGCGGTTTATAGCTTCAGTCTGGTTTTGGATTGCTGGTGTTTGGATCTCGGCGGAGTTCCTGTGCTTCCATTGCTATTTGAAAATAAGTGTCTTCTTCCTCTTTTGTTGATTGTTTGGGTTATCTTGTTTTACTCTTTTCCCTGTCATATGTGTTTAGGCCTGAGGGAGACTCCTGTTCGTCCTACCGTTTGGAAGAACAAGTTGTCTCTTGTCCTGACATTAGTTCCAGGGTCCTACAGGGTGAATTAGGACTTTAGGTTCCTGTGTATGAACTCACCTACCTCTAGGGTTAGTTCATATTTGCAGTCAGTCTGGACTTTGACTAGGGTTTCTCTAGGAAGTGACCAGCTCCTTTCCCTAGTTTCCAGGCCTTTTCCCCTCACCCCTTTCCCTCCTACGTTCGGGATGGTTTTCCCTCCCTTACTGAAACGTGACAGATCGTGGCCATACAGATACAAACCCACTGATTTCAGCGGAACAGGACAACTTTCGTGTATGGAGGTGTGCCAACCCTCCACCACAGATGATGTCAGTTAACAAAAGGATCAGGCATGTTGAATTTCAATATGACAGACGCTTTGTTTTCATAGGAAGTTAAGCTGCAATTAATTGAGAACACGTGCATGCTTGGCTGAACTGAGCATACCTGTGTATGATGGGGGATTGAGAGGAATAGCTGTTGGCCAAGCATTCAGCCGACAGCTATTAAAGGTGTATGTAACAATTTGTACGGCTGAAAAAAAAAAAAAAATCCAGTACAGCATAGTATAGTATACTTGGATGTTGATCCAGGGGAACACAAAAAACCCCATTAGGTAAAAGCAAATTTTCCTCATCTAAGGCCTCTTGCACATGGTCCGTAAAAAACAGATCCGCAAAAAAAACAATGACATCTGTGTGCATTCTGTATTTTGCGAGAACGGAACAGCTGGCCCTTCATAGAACAGTACTATCCTTGTCCGTAATGCGGACAATAATAGGACATGTTCTATTTTTTTGCAGAACGGAAATACGGAAACGGAATGCACACAGAGTCACTTCCATTTTTTTTTTTGCGGACCCATTGAAGTGAATGGTTCCGCATACGGTCCGCAAACAAAAAACGTAACAGACACGGAAAGAAAATATGTTCGTGTGCAAGAGGCCTAAGGGGATGAAAAATCACGACTCCACATATATCACTACACGTCATGATAAAATAAGCTAGACTTCAGAATATCTGGTGCATGATATTACACAACAGAAACATTTGAAGAAACTGGCCAATAAAGTATATGAAAATAAAATGTATAGCAAAATGTGGGTAAAAAGCTCTGCTACGAAGTCACAGATCATAGATAAATATTAATGGTACATTAATGACATTGGATAAAAAAAAATGGCGAATATCAGTCAACTATGCCCTAAAATATGCCCTGGAGGCAAAAGGTATAATTACGTTCAAAGGAAGTACAAGGATATACGACATTATCTGCTTAAAGGGGTTGTCTCACTTCAGCAAATGGCATTTATTATGCAGAGGAAGCCAATACAAGGCACCTACTAATGTATTGTTGTTTTCCATATTGTCTCCTTTGCTGGCTGGATTCATTTTTCCATCACATTATACACTGCTCATTTCTATGGTTACGACCACCCTGCAATCCATCAGTGGCAGTCGTGCGTGCACACTATAGGAAAACCGCCGGCCTCTCTGGTGGCCAGGACTGCGGGTGCGCACAGAGGCTAGTGCTTTTTCCTATAGTGTGCAAGCACGGCCACCGTTGCTGGATTGCAGGGTGGTCGTACCCCTGGATACGAGCAGTGTATAATGAGATGGAAAAATGAATCCAGCCAGCAAAGGAAGCAATATGGACAATCACAATACATTAGTAACCAATCATGTTATATGTTATTTCCTTTTTGCCTCACAACTAATGTCTGTCTTTTTGTTTCCTTTTTCATTAGTGACTTTTGTGACCAAGGTCTGGATTTGATCGAAACATCAAGATTTACAGTCACATAAAAATAGCAGGCATTCTTCTCTCACTTGCCTATATACCATACGGAGGATATGCCATAATAAAAGATTTTTTTTATTTGCATGTAAACCTTGAGTGTGCAGTGGTATTTCTCTTAATATTGTATTAACTTTCTCTGTATGATAAATGCCACTTGCCGAAGTGAGACAACCCCTTTGAAAAAAAAAAAGCATCCATTTTTTTTTTTTTTTTACTGTAAGATCACAAAAACTGTAGTTCTCTGAACATTATTCTTCACGACCATGTACGGATGTAACAAACATGGACTTGGTCAGGAGCTCCCAAAGTAAGAGGATCTGGAGAACACTGTCTTTAAATATTTATTCCAATGTGGAATAAATATTTAAAGACACGGGCAAATTTATCATTTGCGGTGGTTTTGGTGTTAGTTTTAAGTCTGTCTTTGCTTTGTGAGGTTGCACGACATTTATGAAATGGTGCACAGTAATAATATATTTGGCGCATCTGCAATGTTGTGTACGCCTATGTCTGTAAAAGTACACTAGGGGGTTGTCTGGTGTGGAGATACGACCATAAAAAAAAATACCGGTAATCGCACATAATAAGTGAGACTAATCTGAAATCCTGACCTACTTTTCACTCCACTTCCTAAAGTGGCGAGATCGCCAAATGCCGCACGCATCACTTGTGACATTTTTAGGCCACAAAACTGGTGTAGAAGACTTGATAAATGTGTCTCCAGATCCTCAGCAATGCCTGGCAAAGTCCTTTTTTTGTTCTATACGTACATTTTCTTCATCACTGGATACCAAGTGTTGTCTGTTGGACGCAAGGCTTCAGTCATTACTACTACTCTATTAAAGGGGTAGTCGCAGCTGGAACATCAAAGGACATCTGTCAGCAGATTTGTCCCTATGACACTGGCTGACCTGTTACATGTGCACTTGGCAGCTAAAGGCATCTGTGTTGGTCCCATCTTCATATGTGCCCGCATTGCTGAAAATTAAGTTTTAATAGATGCAAATTAGCCCCAGTTGCCATTACACCTAGAGGCTCAGCTCTCTCTGCAGCGTCCTCTCCACTTTCATTGACAGGGCCAGGTGATGATCTTTTCACTGCCAGGCCCTGTCAAAGTGGAGAGGGCGCAGCAGTTGCAGAGAGAGCAGAGCATCTAGGAGTAATGGCAACGCCCCTGTTGCTCCTATAGGCTCAAATGATGTTTTAATATATGCAAATATCTCATTAATGAGGGCACATATGAACATGGGACCAACACAGATGCCTTCAGCTGCCAAGTGCACATGTAACAGGTCAGCCAGTGTCAGAGGGACAAATCTGCTGACAGATGCCCTTTAATGACATGTCCACAGGATAGGCCATAAATGTCCAGAGTGCTCGGCTATTTTCGGAAGTGCTACTAAAGTAAATAGAGTGAGCCACACATGCATTCCCTCTTCTCTATTTCTGGCTGAGAGTGACTGGCCCAGTTCTTGAAAAAGAAGTGGTCCCAAAGGTGGGACCTGCACCTATCGGATATTTAAGGCATATCCTGTGAATTTGCCATAAATGTGCCAAGTGAGACTACCCCTTTAAGGACGTCGTGCTCCCAGCACAATGTAGCAAGGTGAGCATAGCCATTTGTGCATTCCTTATTTTGTTTATTTGGGTAATGCCCTATGTGTGCCTTTGTGCATTTTCATCTACATAGAAGCATTATTTTTCAAAGGTTTTCAAGTACCCTGGAGATCATTCTTCCAAAAGATTTCTAAGTAAATCATTAGAATCCTCCCCAAAGTTTTGTAATTTTATATGTTTATTGTTAAATTTAGCGATGACAGCACTTTGTTGTTGCAGCAGCCATATTTGTTGTCACTTTTGAACTATAGAGGGGTTGTCTAACCCTTTACTAAGTGATGGCCTAACCTCAGGACATACCTTTTCTTGCTGACCTCTGGGTCCGACATCCCACACCAATCAGCTGTAGCACTGTCGCTGAAAATCGGCACAAGAACTACACAGGGTAGTAGAGGTCGCATATTAGCATTATGTTCAATAAACAAGAGAGTGCCAATTTTACCTTTGGTTTCCATGAAACTAAGGGGCACATTTATTAAGACCGGCGTTTTAGACACCAGTCCTAATAAACCCCTAAGCTGGCGGTGGATCCGCCGGAGTCATGAAGAGGCGCAGGCCTCTTCATAACTTCGGCAGATCCACCGCTGCTTCTAAAAAAAGTAAGACCGCTTCCTAGCTGTCTTACATTTAGACCTTTTTCTATGCCTAAAACAGGCATAGAAAATGGTAAATGAGACGGATCTGCTGGCCTATCCCCGCCATGTCCACTTTTCAGACCTGGCGTGAGCAGGACAAAGTCGCAGGTTCCATTGCGCCGCAATCTGCGCCTGAAATATGCCTAATGTAGGCATATTTCAGATTCATAAATGACCCCCTAAATTCAAAAGTTACATTCAATATGGCTGTATAACGTATGCAAACCTAAGTATCAAACTTTGTCTACTGCGGTAACTTCTGATTTATTGCTAATAAATATGACAAGAAAAAGTTTTCATTTTAGGTACAAGACCTCTCTTAACATCATGAGCTCATTGTGTGTGATCACAGATCCTACACTGTTCGGTAATTACCTCTCTTTACATTCTCCTTCAGACTTGGTGGAATTGGTGGAAGAGCTTAGATCATCCTCAGCAGAAAAGCCATGTGCAGAATGATGCCTTTCCTTTATGATAAGAACATGCTTTGGTTAGTATACCAAAAAAGAGGTGTACAAGAAATAACATGACGTTCATCTAAAATTTGCTTGTTTAAAAAACAAAAATGTGCATCATTTAACTTTTTATCTACTTATCATAACAAAATTACACCTGTGGTGTAAAAAATGATGGTGCAGGCCATGTTTGAGACTTAACTGAAGTGGTGATAAAAAAGGGTGTGGCTTAGAGGGAGGGCGGGACTTGGAGCAGCCCACTGGATTTACTATAACTTGTGCCAGAAACTGGCATCTGCCTCTTAATAAATCAGGCGCATCTTAGTCCAGGGGGATCAAGACTTGCCTATGGGAATGCCAGTCTTGATATATATCCCCCATAGAATCTCCTCCGAATTAAAAAATAAATAAAAAAACATCTGGAGTTATTTTAACTATATCAATGCAAAACACACTACTCTCCAGTGTAATTTTCACTCTTTTTAGCTTCTTTACTCACCTCTCTGCAGTTTTGGTCTCTGCAGTGTCTGCAGTCAGGCAGCAGTTTGTCCAATGTGACCATTAAGCAGCTGCCTCTCCCAGAAGTGCATTGCACTCAGCTCCTGCTAACTCCTCCTGTTTTCCTCTACCACATAAAAAATGGTCCCAGCGATTCCTCTAGATGCTGAATGATAAATCTGCTGCCTTTTGAGACCGTCTAGTATAACTTTACACCACCTTTAAGTTGGCTTAGGCCTAGGCCACGCCCTTTCCCATAAAGCTACACCCTTTTCTGCTAAGCCAGTTCCCTTGTCAGACAAGTAAGGGAACAATGTCTAAAGCGGCTAATAAATGTGATGCAAGTCACGCGCGCCACTAGTATGGCACAAAATGTTCCAAAATTCTGGTGCATCTTCAACAGTAAATGTGCCCCGCTGTTTCTAGTGCACCAGTTTTTATTGACAGGCCTGTATAGTATCCCCTGAAGACGCCGAATCTATTGGCAAAACATGTAGGGATACAGGATTCTAGCTTTTAGGTCAGGAATGGAAGGCAGAGATCCCGCAATGGGATATGCAATGTAGTGAGTGAAATATACACACAGATCTGGAGAATTTGGAGACTCAGGGGGTGGTTAACCCTCTATGTTCGGACAAGTCCGATATGAGAACATACATATAACTAGAAGTGTCATTGATTTCCCTGATTCCACAATTCCTGAGAGTTTTAAATATTAAGTTCCCAAGAAGTATTATGTTTTTTAATATCGTGATTAATAAAGATTTATTTTACTATTTATTAGTCAGAGAGGCTGCAAAGTCACGCTAAGGTCCAAGTGACCATTTAACCCTATTTTGCAAACTTTATATAGCGTGGCAACCTCCTGAGGGATCCTTCTGTTTGTCATTATAATTAATCACGTTCATCAGTCACACGGCCAAGTGACTAGGCACGAGCTGAAATACCAAGCACAACCCCTAAACAATGTACGGTGCTGTGCTTGGCACTCTGTGAGGAGACGGCAGCACTGACTAGAGCGCCACAGCCACCCCATCGGCGGGGGTGCCAGGTGTCAAATTCCCACCAGATACTGATGACCTACCCTAAGCAAAGGTCATCAATATTAAAGGGATTGGCCCATCTTATACATTAGGGGCATATGGCTAGAATGTGCCCCTAATGTCTGATAGGTGCAGGTCCCACCTCTAGGACCCGCACCTGTCTATAGAACAGAGCCTGCAAAGCGAAGAAGAGTGGACTGCGCATGTGAGGCCACCCTCCATTCATTCCTATGGGACTGCCGCTCGGTTATTTTAGGAAGTCCCATAGAAATGAATGGGAAGCGCACCGCGCAAGCTCAGCCACCATTGCAATTGCTTCTATTGGGGTTAAAAGAAATAGCCAAGCCAGGGCTCCCATAGAAATGAATGGAGGGCGCCCCCGTATATTTGCGGCCCACTCTCCTTCACTATGCGGGCTCCGTTCTAGAGGTAGGTACAGGTCCCAGAGGTGGGACCCGCACATATCAGACATTGGGGGGTATGTCCTAGATATATGCCTCCATTATATAAGATGGACCAACCCCTTTAAAATCACTGAAAATCCCTTTAAGAAAACAGACAATAATACTTATGTAGCAAATCGCAAACATTTGAAGATTTACAGTAACTTTGGCAAATCTAAAACTCATAACGTCTCCTATTCGCCATGTTGTAATATTCATTCTAAATCAATTGTAGGAAGGCATAACTCACCTCATGTAAACTTGGCAATGACTGACAGGCAGGATGTATTGCTTGCCCTCTGTTAACAGCTTGCACAGAGCCCATACTGACGGATGGTGCTTGAGAAAGAAGCAAAGAATTCATTTGTCTTTGACGGTTTTGTTTTGATCCTATTTAAAGGGGTTGTCTCTCTTTATCTACATAATAAATGCTATTTGATGAAGTTAATACAAGGCACTTACTAATGTATTGCGATTGTCCATATTGCTTCCTTTGCTGGCTGGATTCATTTTTCCATCACATTATACACTGCTCGTATCCATGGTTACGACCACCCTGTAGTCCATCAGCGGTGGTCGTGCTTGCACGCTATAAAAAAGGCACCAGCCCATGTGCATTCCCATGGTCCCGGCCACCAGAGAGGCTGATGCTTTTTCCTATAGTGTACAAGCACGACCACCACTGCTGGATTGCAGGGTGGTTATAACCATGGATACGAGCAGTGCATAATGTGATGGAAAAATGAATCCAGCCAGTAGAGCAGGCAATATGGACAATCACAATAATTTAGTAAGTGCCTTGTATTAACTTTCTCTACATGATAAATGCCACTTGCTAAAGTAAAACAACCCCTTTAATTTAGGCTTCTAATAGTAAAAAAAAATATCAAGTAGTGTAACAGTGAAAGTTTTGCTTTGAATTATATTTGGCGTTTATAGAGTAGCTTTCGACTATAGGCCCATTTTACTACTCAACCTGAACATAATGCTATTTACCAAATCTATAGTCCATAGACTGCCACCGCTTATACCTGGCTGTATACACAGAGTGCAGGTGGGCTTTGTTCCAGGTCGAGAAGCTTGCGACAACAACCTAAAATCCAATGGCCTAATTGCTTTGGCCTGTCACACAAGAACAGCACTGTCGACGCAGAAAAAGCCTTTGATCAGGTTCAATGGGGATTTCTCGGACTAGGTACGTGCATGAGGGAATAGATTTTAGCTCTTTACCCTTACTCGGCAGCACAGGTTAGGAGGAACCATTTCCCAATCGCAACAGGACAAAATAGCCGTGCCCTCATGTGTAACCCCTCAACACAGGGAATTTTGGTTGGGGAAATGGAACATAAACTTTCCTTATTTGCGGACAATCATCTCATTCATCTCTTGGCGCCTAGAATAGGCCTTCCTACGGTTCTCCCCCAGTTTGAAAAATTTGGTAAGATAAGTAACTTTAAGGTTAATGTCCAGAAATCTAAAATACTAAATGTCACCTTACCCAAACGAGAGGTTGATAGTCTGAGAGGGGCTTTCCTATTCAGACGGGCTACCAAATACATTAAATGGGCATTACAAACCTTTGCTACATTCCATTGAGGTTGATCTTCAAAAACGGGACAACCTTCAATTGTGATTTAGTAGAATTAAAGGGAACCTGTCACCTGGATTTTGTGTATAAAGATGAGTACATGGGTTGCTAGATGGCCGCTAGCACATCCGGAATACCCAGTTCCCATAGCTCTGTGTGCTTTTATTGTGTAAAAAAACGATTTGATACATATGCAAATTAACCTGAGATGAGTCCTGTCCCTGACTCATCTCACGTACAGGACTCATCTCAGGTTAATTTGCATCTGTATCAAATCGTTTTTTTTACACAATAAAAGCACACAGAGCTATGGGGACTGGGTATTGCGGATGTGCTAGCGGCCATCTAGCAACCCGTGTCCTCAGCTCTATACACAAAATCCCGGTGACAGGTTCCCTTTAATGTCCTTATATTTGTTCCAGACTATTCCTTGGGAGGTACCCCAAGCATATTTCCTACACCTCAAGAGATTAGCCACTTCATATGAAAACAGACCTGCCCAAGATTGGGTTATAAGTTGCTGGCTTGCTTCAAACTTTCAGGGGGAACGGTACTTCCTAACGTAATTCTTTACTATGGAGCGGTGATATGTAACTGCATGTTAGACCTTCTACAGGATCGTTCTTCAAAACTATGGGTTGAGATTGAGCATAAACTTGCCCCAGCCCTAATCACAGGGGTCTTCTGGCTTCCTATCTCCACCAATAGGTCCAACTTGGAGGTCTCCCCTTTCCTGGCATGCTTACTGAAGGCCTGGAACAGTTTTGCTCCTAAGACGCGGTTGATAAAGTCCCCTGGTCCCCTCACCCCATTGTCAGGAAATCCTCACCTCCAGGTCTCTAGGATCTACCTCTCCGGAATCCCATCAGAGGCTCTATATACAAGATAAAGGATGTGTTGAACCCTTGCGGTTTACACCCTCTTTCAGACATCAGAGAGCTATTTTCCCAATCCCTGGAAACATGGTTCCATTATTTCTAATTACTCAGCTTCATTTCATCACTGACACCCGAGACACAACTGCACAGCAAGTTAACCCCTTTTGACAAATATGTATGGCTTCCTCTGCTCAACATGCTATATCTGTGGTGTACGGATTTATTCTCACCAAGGAGAAAAGGGACAAAGAAAATGACTCCAGAACCAACGCCCCTGGTTTTCCATCTCCCTGGGTAAGAGAACTGGGCCACCAATCCTCTAAAGATCAATGTAAAACATCCCTGTAGTTTACACATAAAGAGTACTGTTGGCTTCAAGAACTTGGCTACAAGATTCAAGGTGGTATAGAAGATACAAATCAATACTTACCTGGTCTTCTCTCTGGTGCTGCAGTGTTGAGTGGGGCAGGCAGATACTGGTGGATGATGTTGGCACCCAATGAGTGTCTACTCCATAGAACATATCCTGTGCCTCTGCTTGTGTCATCCATGAAATTTCATGCATTTTAACAGAATATTGCTGTTCGATAAACAGGGGGGTTGTACGCAATACAATGATCTCTGCTGAGCACTTGTGCTTTTTGTTTTTGTGGGAGTCTCAGCACCCTGACCGTCAGCAATCAAAACGTCTGATATGTCAAAAATGTTATAAAATACCAGTTATACATTAACTGCTACGGAAGTCACTGTTTTGTGCAGATCAAAATTTGGCCCTACTAGGGATGAGTGAACTCGTGTTGGAAGTTCGGCATACAAGGTCCGGGTTATCTAAGAATTTCGTTATGGTCAAGTCCCTACTTGAAAACACACGTTGGCTCATTCCTAGTTCCTACATATAAGCCTGTATGGTATACAGATTTCTCACCAGATAGCGATACTTCTTCTTGGGACTGTTTTAGCCGTCGTCTTTCTCTTGCTGATAAAGGTCGATGATCCTTTGTAATAGTAAAAAGAAAGACAGTTTAGCCGTGGACAGACCAAAGTTTATGACCACCAATTTTCATGACCTTGCAGTGATGCCCTGTAGAAAATCTGGGCAGTTTCATTAGGTACCTGAGATAGCACAATGTCAGGTTTTGAACCACCGCCGGATTCTGCTGAAGTGCCCTTCCTATTGGCAGCTCGTTGTTGTATGGCTGGAGGAGAAGGTAGAGGTCTTGGACAAACCACAGGAGACTAGAAACACATTGATATCTGATCATTTATTTATGCACTAACATATTGCACAATGCTGCACACAGTGGGGGAGATTTACCAATCAAAATATGAAAAGCAGTGTGTCCTTTTGGAAAGGCGTGTGGCGCAATATGTGACAATACGTGTCAAAAATGTGCCAAAATTTTGTGTAAAGTAAATAGGTGGTGTGAACTCAGACTAGACAGTCTAATGATGAACCAGATTTTTGGGATACTGTATATCTGGCACAGTTTTAGACTGTCTAGCCTAAGTTTACATGGTCTACAAATTTGACCGTTTTGTAAATCTGCCCCGTTGTATTCACTGAGATTATACCCTTACCCAGTGGCAAGATCTGAATTTCTCTCTCACCAACACAAATATTAAAGTCAATTTCACAGAAAATAACCACTGTCCCCATTAGGCAGTACAGCTACTGTGCGTCACAAACCTTCTCCCAAAGCGTGCGCCAGTTTCTTGACGGTTTCTTAATGATTGGCAGAGGGCTTGCAAAGCTCTCTGTGGGTGTTAAATCATAGCCACATGATCATATCTATCCCCCACCCAGCAATGGTCTGTATGATCAGAGCAGGACAACATAAAAGAAGCTGAACATGTCTTTGTCACACAAAAAAGGAAAAAAAGAGGAGGAAAAAGAAAAAGAAGGAAAATGGCCCCTAAGCAAAATGGACGTTCTGCCGAATATACATCCGCCAAAATTGGTCAGAAATTTACAGAAACTGCTAAAATTGAACAATTCTTGAAGTTCCCAAAGCTTGTAATTATAAGAGCAGGACAAAAAGGGCTACACGACTCAGATGTAGAAAAAAAAAAAAGGATGGAGCTAGAAGGGCAGAAGTACCGGATCATGATATTCAGGAGGTTGGGTGGAGAGAGATGATTTAAAAGCCATGTCTAAAGATGAAATGTCACCACGTAATGAAATTTTAAGTGTGGTCAAAAAAAAATGGAGAGTTAATAAAAGATCTTTCAACTCAACTTGGGGTGATCCGGACCGATGTGCTCCCTATAAGAGATGATGTCTCTAGAATACATAACAGAGTAACTACCATAGAAAAATCTGTAGAGGTCCTGGAGAAGGAAGTTAAAATATTTTAAATGAAAATCCCTACTTTGAGATCAGAGGGTAATAACCTTAAAAAAAAGATGGTGGATCTCGAAGACAGGTCTAGGCAAAGCAATGTGAAAATAAACTGGCCTTCCAGAAGGTATGGAAGGGGATAATCCCTGTGATATGATTCAGAATTTAATCTTGGAGAAGTTTGGAAAGGAGCATTTTTCTCCATTATTTTTTGTGGAAAGGGCCTATCGAGTACCAGGGGGTAAACCAATTCCTGGAAGGCAATTGCGGATGCTTCTTGTGAAGATACTCGTCTCACGAGATAGGGACATGATCCTTAGAAGGGCAAGGGAGTGCCATCCCATTTTTTATAATGGAAATAGACTAGAATAGCTTTTTTTCCAGATTTTTCCAAGGACATTCAAGATAAAAGACGTAGCTACATCGAGGTTAAGAGACGACTTTGTCAAAAGAATATTAAATATTCATTTGTATACCCGGCCAAACTGGGGATAATTTTTAACAATGAGACTCATTTTTTTGATGCTCCTGGCCTTGTGGTGGACTGGCTTGATCAGAATAACATCTGAACTTTTTTTTCTTTTTCTCATTGTGGCGGGTGAGGGGGAAGTGAGGGGAGGTGGTCTTAGTTGAGAGATCTGTCCAAGACGGTGGCGGATCAAGAGTCGGGGGGGGGGGGGGGGGGGTTATAAATTGAGTGGTGGGTTGCGATGCGTCTACCTGGTTGGAGGGGAAGAGGTAGGAATTGTGTCTTGCTCTTGTTTCTCTTGTTAATTGATGTCGGTTAGAATTCTAACCTGGAATGTTCAGGGGCTTGGTAATAAATTAAAAAGACAGGCAGTTAATGACCGGGTTCGGAGATATCTTCCAGCGATTGTTAGTTTAGTAGAGACCCACTTTACCGAGGGGGAGATCCCTCGACTCGGTGGGGGATTGGCTTCTCAGACTTATCACTCCACCTTTACTAGTTATTCAAGAGGAGTAACAGTATTACGGTAATTCATAAAGGGATTGATTTTGTCTGCCGGGCCTCCTCCATCGATAAGCAGGGGAGATTTGTTTTTCTTCATGGTAATTTATATGGAAAAATATGTATTTTGGCTTTTATTTATATTCCTCCCCCTTCTTCTCCTCATGTACTTAAAGGGAGTCTGTCACCAGATTGTGACCTTATAGACCGCTTACATAGCGCTCTAGCATAGCAGTCTATGATTCTAATGGTACCTTTGATGTTTGCTTGTGAAGTCCTCCTTCTCTGCAGTGAGATCCCGCACCTGCGCTATCCATTGCTTGGCCGGGGCATGCGCACTGCGATGCCCATTGTGGGTGTCTCTGGTCCGCCTCCTCGCCACTGTTTCTCGCCGTTGGCCGGCGCATGCGTAGTAGCTACTGCGATGCCGTGCCCACAATGGGCATCGCAGTGCGCATGCCCCGGCCAAGCAATGGATAGTGCAGGTGCGGGATCTCGCTGCAGAGAAGGAGGACGCAAAGGAAGAGCGGGGCGGGCAGAGGAAGAGGCTGGGGCGGGGATATGACGAAAAGAGGCAGAACAGCCTGGGCTCCAACGAGGTGAACGCCACCCTGGGCACTTGCGAGCCCTAATTTACATATGAATAAAAGTCAGTTTTTTCCTTGGGGGAACTTCACAAGCAAACATCAAAGGTACCATTAGAATCATAGACTGCTATGCTAGAGCGCTATGTAAGCGGTCTATAAGGTCACAATCTGGTGACAGACTCCCTTTAACTGTTTATTAACCTTTATGGATCGGTGTCCTGAATGCCCAGTCATTGTGATGGGGGACTTTAATTGTGTTATTGATCCAGAAAAGGATAGGGTTTCTTCAGAGAGATACGTATGTAGCGCGCCAAGGTTCTCCTTTGTTCCGCTTTTGCCAGGAATCTGGCTTTGTGGACATTTGGGGATACTTAGGGAAGGGGAAGCAAGTATATTCTTGTGTTAGTAAATCTGGGAGGTCGATGTCTAGGATAGATCTAGCTTTGATAAATAAAAACTATTTGAAATATATAAAATGTATGAAATACGAAGCTAGGTCTCTATCCGACCATCTACCTCTCGTAATTGAATTATGTTTGGTCCATAACAAAATATAGTGTTAGGCCTATGTTCAGATTAAATCCCCATTGGATCTCTATAATAGACAACCATGAATTGATTAAACAAGAGATAGAATTCTTTTGGGATACCAATTATAATTCAGGAAGGACCCATTTGGTATGGGATGCATTTAAGGCCTATATGAGGGGGGTGTTTCTCAGCAATATCTCCAACTTAAAGGGACACTGACAGGCCCAATAGCATATTTAGGTATATATATGACAGTACAGGTCTTATAAAGTGTATTAAAAGCATCTAAATATCCCCCCTGTCCACCTTATAACTACAGTAAACTGAAGTTTTATAACCTGGTTGAATCGTCTTCATTCTGCCCAAGGGGCGGCGTTTCATCTCCACTTCTGCCCAGCCAGCCGCCCCAACTGCCGTTTTGAAGCGCCGCCCAGCTCATCAATATTCACTTCGCTGGGCGGCTACTACTGTCCCCGACTTCACAAGATCTGGCGCATGCCCAATACAGTCCTATGGGCATCGGCCTCCGTCTCATCTTCAGCACTAGTATTAACCCCTTCTGAGGTGTAAGAGAGCAGCACTAGCGCTGCTCTGAACAGTGCCCGGCGCATGCGCATAACGCAGAGGCTGTAGCGGCCTCTAAGATGCAGACTGAACGCAGGCGCGATGTGATCCCGGCCAGTGAAGGTGACAGGCGCATGCGCTGAAGATGAGCCGGAGGCCGATGCCCATAGGACTGTATTGGGCATGCGCCGGATCTTGCGTCGGGGACAGTAGTAGCCGCCCAGCGAAGTGAATATTGATGAGCTGGGCGGCGCTTCAAAACGGCAGTTGGGGCGGCTGGCTGGGCAGAAGTGGAGATGAAACGCCGCCCCTTGGGCAGAATGAAGACGATTCAACCAGGTTATAAAACTTCAGTTTACTGTATTTATAAGGTGGACAGGGGGTATACTTATATGCTTTTAATACACTTTAGAAGACCTGTACTGTCATATATATACCTAAATATGCTTATTGGGCCTGTCAGTGTCCCTTTAAGAAAGAGTTATGTCAAGAAAGAGAGAGAGCTTCAAGAAGCAGCGGCGGCCGCTATGGAGGACTTTTCCATCAACAATACAGAACAAACCAGTGAAAATATGCAGAGGACAAGTCAGGCTTTTTCTGACACTCTCTTGGATAAGGCTCAGCAAAGGCTTTTTTTTTTTTTTTTTTTTTAAAAAGGGACAGAAATATTTTTCTGAATCAGATCGCCCAGGGAAAATACTGGCTATGGTAATTTCCAGTCAGGATCCCAAAAAAGATAAAGTTAGCATTCGCTCTCCTAAAGGCATAATGATTTGAGATCAGGAATCCATTAGAGAAGCATTTTTTTCTGGAATTATATAAATCAGAAAATAGTGTTCCAGATGAAACGATTGATTCATATTTGGACTCTATATCTCTTCCAGTCCTTACGGATATCCAAAGAGAATCGGAGAGATGCGGACCTCTCCTTGCAAGAGCTAGAAGCCGCCTTGAAGGCTTGTGTGGGAAACTCTTCTCTGGAATCTGATGGACTCCCATATGAATTCTATCGTAAATATAGGGAGGTGGTCTTTCCCCGTCTTTTGAAGGTATTTATTGAGGCAATAGAGGATGGCAGTCTTCCAAAATCAATAAAAAAAAAAAAAAAAAAGGTAAAGTTCCCTTAGATATGGGCTCATATAGGCCGATTTCTCTACTTAACACTGATGTGAAGCTCTCACGGATTCTTACCACTAGACTGACCTTTCTAGTATAAAAGAAAAAATGTTTTTGATATTGCTACTTCCATGTGTTTGCATAATTTGATAGTAAAGGTGGCACAGAGGGTTAAGATTTCTTAATGCTAAAAATATTTACTTAAAGCACGATTTATTAATTCCCAGTTCCCTGGGCAAAAAGCCTGGAGAAGGGACTGTCCAATGATTCAACCGGCTGATTGGGATAATATACTAGGGAATGTAGCATTAGCTTCTTAGAATTTCAATCATACACTGGTTCAATTTAATATTTTACACAGAAATTATATTACACCTTTCTGGCTTAATAAATGGTGTTTAAGTAACACGTCTACTTGCCCACGATGTAATACACCTGAGGCTGATCATTTACATATGTTTTGGACCTGTATAGAATTACAAAAGTACTGGAGGTACAGTACACAATTATACCACTCAAAAATTGAAAGTGGCGATTCAATTTATGGTAGAGTCCTGGATGTTGAATGATCTTTCCAAAGTTGGGTGCCATGAACATAAAAGGATCATTTTGCTAAAGATAATGTTTCTGGCAAGACTTTTGATTGCACAGGCTCGGTTTTCATCTAATGCTCCAAGCATAGATACATGGCTAAACCCTCGTTAACAAGATTAAAAGCAAAGAAACGCTGAGGATAAATGGCTTAAGATATGGGGAGAATGGAAATCTTAATGATTCCTGCCTCACCTTTTCAATTTCTCAATTCCGCCTCGGGGGTGGGGGGATAAGGTATAAGGGAAAAAATTGGAAATGATTAATTTTGAGGTTTCATTTTGTATGGAAATATTATTCCTTAATAAAAAAATAAAATAAACCTCCTTACCACATTTGACCTCTATGAATTTTGGCATTAACCCCTTTTTATGCTCTAGACCACCAAATATATTAAGGGGGGGTTCTCTCACTTAGGCAAATGCCATTTATCATGTAGAGAAAGTTAATACAAGGCTCTTACTAATGCATTGCGATTGTCCATATTGCCTCCTTTGCTGGCTTAATTCATTTTTCTATTGCATTATACACTTCTTGTTACTGCCACCTCTGCATTGCAGATATGAGGTGGCCTGTATGGGAGCTGTTGCCCATGGGTGTCTATGTGCACTGTCACGGTTCTGGCCACCAGAGGCTGGCACTGTTTCCTAAAGTGTACAAGCACGGCCACCGCTGCTGGATTACAGGGTGGTCGTAAACCTTGGAAACGAGCAGTGTATAATGTGATGGAAAAATGAATTAAGCCAACAAAGCAGGCAATATGGACAATCACAATACATTAGCAAGTGCCTTGTATTAACTTTCCTTACATGATAAAAAACATTTGCTGAAGTGAAACTGTCCCTTTAACTCTATCACTACACTAGACTATCAACCCCTCCACCCTTAGTTTTGTCTTATTGAGGGGAGGGGGGTCCATAAATGTTATGGGATGCTCCGATTTTTAAATGTACTTTATACATGTGCTATAGCTCTCTTTGCTAATAATGACGTTACAGATTATGGTTCTCGTTCTATAATATAAAGTGTAGCTTTGAATTTGAACTTGCAAATCGGGTCGAAAATGATGGATGCCGTCATTTAACTACAAATTTTCAGAGATGCAAATTCAGTACTAGCCATCATGGTCTCGTCTAATGATAGGGAGATTATTAATAAATTGTTAACTAAAAGCAATACCCGTAATCTGTACACAATCTTCACCTGCTCATAGTGTGAGGACATATCTTCTCTGATCTTGTGTCTTCGATGTCTGGATAAAGATGGCTCAGATACGGAATTATGGGGCTGTATTTCAATTTTTGCCACTACTCCATCCTGCACCAAAACAAGAAAATGGTTTATAAATTATGTCACCAGAAACTTGTTACAATAAAAGATAATTTTAAAGAGGGTTTCTGGGATTTTTCGTTGATGACCTATTCTAAGGATTGCACCCCAGGGCCGCCAATGATCAACAGAACAAAGGGCGTAGCAGCAGCCACGGCAGGAACCCAGCACAGGAATGTCACGTGAGCGCCATTGCCCATCTGTTTTGCTGATTGGTGGTAGTCCAGAAAACTTTAATACAATACTAAAACTAGTAAGACAGTGTAAACTTATTAGACAGGTTTAAACTGCACCACATTTATCATAGTGGTTGATGCTGGATGATAACTCTGTTACATGATCTGATTGTCTGGTCTAAGATTATGCCACCTATAAGTTTGCTTAGTTTTACTCCAAAAATGTGCCAACACGTTTAGGTCACACACCCCTTTCTTGTTAAGCCACAACCACTTCTTGCAAAGCCATGTCCCTTGTTGGACAAGGTGTAAAAAAAAAAAAAAAGTTAGAAAAGCATCTAAAATAAATCATAAATGCAAAACACGTACACCACTTTTTTGGTGCAAATTGTGCCAAAAAACAATTTTAATCTACATCTCTACATTACAATATTGGTCAAATTTTTTTTTTTATATAAAAACATGTAAGTTATACGTACGGGTTCTGTAACAGGTACAAATGCCTCAAGGAGTTTTTCTGTAGAATCCAAACATTCCTAAAAGGAAATAAGAAAAAAAAGCATTTAACAGGCTATTTAAAAAACGTCCGATTACACATTTAAAGCGTATCCCCTTTTATAAAAATCTCACTGCTCCTGCTGAAAGTTTACATTACCAACGAAAGTGCACTAGAATGGAATTAGAAAGATGCTTTAAATAAATACACTAAAATAAAAATTTAAAATAAAAAAAAATGTGAAATTCCAACATCTATATGTGTCCTCTGAAAAGATGGAGGTTTTACAATTTAGCTACAAATTACATTTTTTTTTTTTTTTTTTTACAAAGGGTGATAATTTGATGGACTGTTAGACAATTTAAGACCAAGTTTTCATTACCCTCATTAAAATATGAAATATTCTATTCTACAATTGTATAAATATACATGACAAAGCATGGAAGTAATTATTATATACCCTACCTGGTTTGTCTGTTGGTCATCTGTGATCACTGGCTGCAAAAGTTTAATGGTGTCTTCTTCATCCTCCATGCTAGCAGGAGATGCTACTGGCAACATTTTATCTTCCATGTTGGAGTTTAACGCTGGATTCGGTTTTTCTTTGATATTCTTCTCTTCTGGACTGCTTGGTGTCATTTTACCTGGCATGCAATCATTCTGGAGCGCGGGTATCAAATGCTCATCACATGCTGCTCTTTTGTCATTGGGCAGGATACTGATATCCACCTTGCTGAGAGTTGAAATAGAAGCTGCTGTATTGTTCATGTGCGGGAGGTCAGGAACCACTGGAGGAATACAGCTTGCTTTCGTCTTTACTGGGCTTTTTCCTTTATTCTGGGTAGGAAATTAACAACGGTGCATTAAAAAGGCCTTATGTTTATACAAGTAGTTTGTATTAAGAAAATAAAAAAAGAAAGAAAAAATAAATAAAATAAAAAGAAACAAAAAAGCTAGTTAAGAGCTCATTTGCATGCCTTTCTTCCCAGAATTCCAGAGGAGCACATATGGCCTATAAGTCTCCTCATGCCAATTAAGGCGCTGGCTCCCCAAGAAGAGATAGTACCCCCCAAATCCTGACCTTTCACCCAGTTAAGCCAGTACTCTCTGCTCTGCACTGATGAGGGGAAATCACCCCAAAACAGCTGTCTGCAGATGAGGTGCTGGCTTATTTAATATCCGAGTCATGTCTCAAGGCCTAGTTAAAGGGTTGAACAGTGACTTATAGGATAGTAGCGACCTTACATCTGGTGGAATCAGAGGCAGAGCTTGTTAAGAGCTCATTTGCATCCCTTTCTTCCCAGAATTCCAGAGGAGCAGGTATGGCCTATAAGTCTCCTCATGACGATTAAGGCGCTCTCTCCTCAAGTAGAGAGAGTACCCCCTAAATATTAAGAAAATAAAATTGAATTATTGCCCTTGACAGAAATATTGCCTGGTTTAGCAAGGCACCTGATAAGGATCTCTTACTTCATACCAGGGCAAGACGCTATTTGGTTACACGTTTTATGTTACCATTTTCCTGGTTTACGCAGTATCTATATACATTCAGAGCCTATATGGTGTCAGGACTACCACCAAACAGGTAAGGTTAGTTCCACGTTAGCTTTAAGATCTTACTGCAGAGGAACAGCCTGCTGGAGCTCATCGTATCCAACATAGCCGGAAAGGGCTGGAGCACCTCCAGGCGCCATTGATTATATTGTAACCTGGTGAGGATCTGGCTTATTTCAGGCATTAGTGCCAGGATTCGGCCAGACAAAAACCAGTGCTTGCAGCAGTTTTGGTCTGGCCAAATCCCGGCACTAATTCCAGTAATAGGCCAGATCCCCGGCAGGTCCCATTATAGTCAATTAATCAAGTATGCGCACTACTGCTTCATTCACAGAGGGGACTCGGAGACCACTTATTCTCGTGATTGATGGGGTCTCAGAGATCACATATACTGAGGATCAGGGGCGTAACTACCATAACGGCAGACCATGCGACTGCTATGGGGCCAAAGGTAATAGGGGGCCCAGTTTTGGTTGGGATTATCTCCTCTTCTACTGTAGGAGAAAACTTGGTCAGGACTCTACTCTCTAAAGGAACAATTTTTAGCAAATGAGGCGGTGGAAAAATGGCCCAAGGGTCATTGAAAAGGGTTTAGGCAGAAACCCTTCTGTCCTGTGTGGGGGGCCTGGTTTGATCCTTGCTATGGGGCCCTTACTTCTTTATGTAGGCCACTGCTGAGGATAGGTGATAAAGGTTGTTAATGGAAAAGAACTCCTTTAAGTTCTAGTCGGTAAGCCACTTGCCCCCTTTATTCATTGACACATTAAAGGGGTAGTCCAAGTTATAAAAAAAAAAAAAAAATAAGGATCTGTCATGGTCTATATCTGGTACTGCGGGCACATCCAATAAAGAGAAGAAGTGTTGTTTCTAGAAAAGAATCACAGCCTTTTTTCTACCCTTGAAATGGAACCCGTCAGTAGGTTTGAGGTCACTAAACCACTAGCACATCATTTAGCTTTCCAAAATGTCTATGTGAAAATCATCTGTGGCATTAGGGTGCGGAAGAACTTAAAAACGGAGTTTGGGACTTTAGCCCAGCAACAACGGGCGCATGAGCATTGCACAGATTAAGCTAAGGACAGTAACTCATTTCACTGCACACTTAATGGCCTCAAACCTACTGACAGGTTCCCTTTACATTATGCTCTGTGATGAAATGGAATCTGTAGGACCACAAGCAAATATGCTGTGTAGTCGTAGCCATAAAGGTGTTATCTCACCTCAGACATTGGGACCTGCACCTATCTCTACAACAGAGAGCGCAAAGTGAACAAGAGCACACCACTCGTGCCTGGCCGCCCTCCATTCATTTCTATGCGAATTCCGAAAATAGTCAAGCGTTGGCTCGACTATTTCACAGTCCCATAAAAGTGAATGGAGTGGTGTCCGCGATTGCGTGGTATGCCCTCCATTTATTACTATGGGAATTTCAGAACTCTCATAGAAATGAATGGAAAGTATGCTGCGCATGTGTGGTGCGCTCTCGTCAGGGGCGGATTGGGAACTTAAAGTGGCCCTGGAAAAAAAAAAAAAAAAAAAAAAGTCGCCCCATGTTGTAGGCGGGTCCAAAAAGACAGAAGACAGGACAAAACAAGTAGGCAGGGCCAAGTGAAGTAGGCAGGGCCGGCAATACTGTAGTGCAGCACAAAATACTGCCACACCAACCACAGTATTCAACCGTCATGAGGACGGTAATACAATTGACTTCATGAGGGCACCTGTGGCCGTTGAGCATCAGATCATTATGTACCTGGCCTGCGGCCATCAAGAGGGCTTGAGTGGCCCCCTGGGCATCGGCCCACTGGGGAATTTCCCTGTAGGGTTTATGGCCAATCCACCCCTGGCTCTCGTTTACTTTGCGGGCCACATTCTACAGATAGGTGAGGGTCCTAGTGGTGGGGCTTACAGCTATCTGGCATTGGTGGCATACCCTAGCGATATGCTACAAAAGTGTGAGGTGACACAACCTCTAACATTGTATGCATTTTCTTTTTAATATAACGAGCAATGGAACAGAATACAAATGAAAAGATAGACAAACTAATAAAGAAGCAGAGATTCATTTTTCTAAAACGACAGAGTTAGGAAAAAAAATTAAAAAAATCTCCTTTATTTTTTAAACCAAATGATGCCGCATGCAAGCGCATACAAATAAATAGCTAATATTTTTACCACTTTATGCTTTTTTCTGCCATCAGGAGATTTTTCTGCTTGGACTTCTGGCTCATCCAGGTCGTCTTTCGAGACACTATTATGGCGGGAATCTTCAACTTTTTTCCGCCGTTTAACTTGTTTTCTTAAAAAAAAACATAAAAAGGGCAAACCTGTTTCATATGACTTATGTGAATGTTCTTCCTGATCTTCCAACTTCATGAACCACAGACTAAGGCTCTGTTCACATACATTCAAGGAATGTACTAGGAAAGGTCCTGTCGCGTAAGCCAAACACATCCATAGGTTCCTACTTACCCAATGGGAGACTGTGGCATCAGCATATATATTTTCTATTTTTATTTTTTTTACTGTTCAGAAAAGCTTTATATAGTGCATTGAAAGTATTCATACCCCTTGAACTTTTCCACGGTACACCCACAAACTTAGGGTACTTTCACACTAGCATTTTTCTTTTCCGGCATAGAGTTCTGTCACAGGGGCTCTATACCGGAAAAGAACTGATCAGGCATATCCCCATGCATTCTGAATGGATCTGTTCAGGATGCATCAGGACGTCTTCAGTTCAGTCGTTTTGACTGATCAGGCAAAAGAGAAAACTGTAGCATGCTAAGGTTTTATCTCCGGCAAAAAAAAACCTGAAGACTTGCCTGAATGCCGGATCCGGCATTTTTCCCCCCTAGGAATGTATTAGTGCCGGATCCGTCCTTCCGGTCTGCGAGTGCACAGACCGGTAAAATGTGAAAAAAGATACAAGACGGATCAGTCTGTCCACATGACAAGCGGAGAGATGGATCCGTTCTTGCAATGCATTTGTGAGACGGATCCGCATCCGGATGCGTCTCACAAATGCTTTTAGTCACATGCGGATCGGCGGATCCGGCAGAAAGTTCCAACGACTGAACTGCTTTCCGGATCACACTGCCGCAAGTGTGAAAGTAGCCTTAAATGTATTTTATGTGATAGACCAAACACAAAGTAGCAAGTATGTGGGAAGTGAAAAGATAATGATGCATGGTTTTAACATTTTTTATAAATAAAAATCTGGAAAGTGTGGCGTGCATTTGTATTCAGCCCCCCTGAGTCAATACTTTGTAGGACCACCTTTCACTGCATTACAGCTGCAGGTCTTTTGGGGTATGTCTCTACACCTAGAGGCTGAAATTTTTTGCCCATTCTTCTTTGCAAAATAGCTCAAGTTCCGTCATATTGTATGGAGAGCGTCTGTGGACAGCAATTTTCAAATCTTGCAATAGATTCTCAATGGGATTCAGGTCTGGACTTTGACTGGGCCATTCTAGTAAATGAATATGCTTTGCTCTAAACCATTCCATTGTAGCTGTATGTTTTGGGGCGTTGTCTTGCTGGAAGGTGAACATCCGCCCCAGTCACTACCAGGTTTTCCTCCAGGATTGTCCTGTATTTAGCTCCATCCAGCTTCCCGTCAATTCTGACCAACTTCCCTGTCCCTGCTGAAGAAAAGCATCCCCACAGCATGATGCAGCCACCACCATGTTTCACGGTGGAGATGGTGTGTTCAAGGTGATGTGCAGTCCTAGTTTTCCGCCACACATAGTATTTTGCATTTAGGCCAAAAAGGTTACCTTTGGTCTCATCTGACCACAGTACCTTCTTCCACACGTTTGCTGTGCCCCCTATATGGCTTGTGGAAAACTGCAAATGGGACTTCTTATGGCTTGCTTCCAAAAATGGCTTTCTTCCTGCCACTCTTCCATAAAAAAACTGATTTGTGGAGTACACGACTAATAGTTGTCCTGTGGACAGATTCTCCTACCTAAGCTGTGGATCTCTGCAGTTGCTCCAGAATAACCAGGGGTCTCTTGGCTGCTTCTCTAATTAGTGCTCTCCTTGCCTGGCCTGTCAGTTTCATTAGACACTACAAGAAAATTTTGACTGGCAAATTCTTATTCATAGTCATAGGTGCATATCCATAAAGCAAACATAGTTGATAAAACTATGTTTGCTTTATGGATATGCACCTATGACTATGAATAAGAATGTGCTAGTCTAAATCTTCTTGTAGTATTTATTGAGGGTAGCACCTTTTTTAGACTGAGCAAACGCTCATCTGCCTGGGGCTTCTGAGCAAAGTATAAATGTAACTGGTTCCTACACTGCCCTAAAAATGTGGACTTGGATAAGTCCAAGAGAGGCGGTATATTAGTGATAGGGACCTGTCTGCGGAAGCCATCTTGACGCTTGGTAGATGGGCCAGACACAAGTTTGATCAAAATGTGCACTAAGAGCTTCCATTGATCCATTTATAGTAGGTATAATACCACTTTAATTTAGAATGATCCCCATTTCTCAGCTTTACTGCTTATATGTGCATGCAGCCATTATTTTTTTTTATCCGTTTCGTTGGACAGGCATGTCTTGGTAGGTTTGTGCCATACTCCTTCCATTTTAGGATTATGGATTGAACAGTGCTCCGTGACATGTTCAGAGTTTGAGATTTTTTTTATTTATTATTTTTTTTATAACCTAACCCTGCTTTACACTTCTCCACAACTTTTTCCTTGACCTGTCTGGTGTGTTCCTTGGTTTTCGTGATGCTGTTTGTTCACTTATGTTCTCTAACAAACATCTGAGGCCTTCACAGAACAGCTGTAGTTATACTGAGAATAAATTACACACAGGTGGACTCTACTTACTAATTAGGTGACTTCTGAAGGCAATTGGTCACACTGGATTTTATTTAGTGGTATCAGAGTACAAGGGGCTAAAGACAAGTGCACGCCACACTTTTCAGATTTTTATTTATTAAACACGTATAATTTTATTTTCACTTCACACATACTTGTTACTTTAAGTTGGTCTATCATATAAAAGCAGATTTATACCTATGGAACTGGCTGACCTTTTACATGTGTGCTTGGTAGCTGAAGGCATCTGTGTTGGTCTCATGTTCGTATATATCCATGTTAAAGGAAATCTAATTTTTTTTTATTTGGGATTTAACCACTTCAGCCCCCAGTGCTTAAACACCTTGAAAGACCAGGCCACTTTTTACACTTCTGACCTACACTACTTTCACCATTTATTGCTCGGTCATGCAACTTACCACCCAAATGAATTTTACCTCCTTTTCTTCTCACTAATAGAGCTTTCATTTGGTGGTATTTCATTGCTGCTGACATTTTTACTTTTTTTGTTATTAATCGAAATTTAACGATTTTTTTGCAAAAAAATGACATTTTTCACTTTCAGTTGTAAAATTTTGCAAAAAAAACACGAGATCCATAGAGAAATTTTGCTCTAAATTTATAGTTCTACATGTCTTTGATAAAAAAAAAATGTTTGGGTAAAAAAAAAATGGTTTGGGTAAAAGTTATAGCGTTTACAAACTATGGTACAAAAATGTGAATTTCCGCTTTTTGAAGCAGCTCTGACTTTCTGAGCACCTGTCATGTTTCCTGAGGTTCTACAATGGCCAGACAGTACAAACACCCCACAAATGACCCCATTTCGGAAAGTACACACCCTAAGGTATTCGCTGATGGGCATAGTGAGTTCATAGAACTTTTTATTTTTTGTCACAAGTTAGCGGAAAATGATGATTTTTTTTTTTTTTTTTTTTTTCTTACAAAGTCTCATATTCCACTAACTTGTGACAAAAAATAAAAACTTCTATGAACTCACTATGCCCATCACGAAATACCTTGGGGTCTCTTCTTTCCAAAATGGGGTCACTTGTGGGATAGTTATACTGCCCTGGCATTCTAGGGGCCCAAATGTGTGGTAAGGAGTTTAAAATCAAATTCTGTAATAAATGACCTGTGAAATCCGAAAGGTGCTCATTGGAATATGGGCCCCTTTGCCCACCTAGGCTGCAAACAAGTGTCACACATCTGGTATCTCCGTACTCAGGAGAAGGTGGGGAATGTGTTTTGGGGTGTCTTTTTACATATACCCATGCTGGGTGAGATAAATATCTTGGTCAAATGCCAACTTTGTATAAAAAAATGGGAAAAGTTGTCTTTTGCCAAGATATTTCTCTCACCCAGCATGGGTATATGTAAAATGACACCCCAAAACACATTCCCCACCTTCTCCTGAGTACGGAGATACCAGATGTGTGACACTTTTTTGCAGCCTAGGTGGGCAAAGGGGCCCATATTCCAAAGAGCACCTTTCGGATTTCACTGGTCATTTTTTACAGAATTTGATTTCAAACTCCTTACCACACATTTGGGCCCCTAGAATGCCAGGGCAGTATAACTACCCCACAAGTGACCCCATTTTGGAAAGAAGAGACCACAAGGTATTCGCTGATGGGCATAGTGAGTTCATGGAAGTTTTTATTTTTTGTCACAAGTTAGTGGAATATGAGACTTTGTATGAAAAAAAAAAAAAAAAAAAAAAAAATCATCATTTTCCACTAACTTGTGACAAAAAAAAAAAAATTCTAGGAACTCGCCATGCCCCTCACGGAATACCTTGGGGTGTCTTCTTTCCAAAATGGGGTCACTTGTGGGGTAGTTATACTGCCCTGGCATTTTCCAGGGGCCCTAATGTGTGGTAAGTAGGTAAATGACCTGTGAAATCCTAAAGGTGCTCTTTGGAATATGGGCCCCTTTGCCCACCTAGGCTGCAAAAAAGTGTCACACATGTGGTATCGCCGTATTCAGGAGAAGTTGGGGAATGTGTTTTGGGGTGTCATTTTACATATACCCTTGCTGGGTGAGAGAAATATCTTGGCAAAAGACAACTTTTCCCATTTTTTTATACAAAGTTGGCATTTGACCAAGATATTTCTCTCACCCAGCATGGGTATATGTAAAATGACACCCCAAAACACATTCCCCAACTTCTCCTGAGTACGGCGATACCAGATGTGTGACACTTTTTTGCAGCCTAGATGCGCAAAGGTGCCCAAATTCCTTTTAGGGGGGCATTTTTAGACATTTGGATACCAGACTTCTTCTCACGCTTTGGGGCCCCTAGAATGCCAGGGCAGTATAAATACCCCACATGTGACCCCATTTTGGAAATAAGACACCCCAAGGTATTCAATGAGGGGCATGGCGAGTTCATAGAAATTTTTTTTTTTTGGCACAAGTTAGCGGAAATTGATATTTTTAATTTTTTTCTCACAAAGTCTCCCGTTCCGCTAACTTGGGACAAAAATTTAAATCTTTCATGGACTCAATATGCCCCTCACGGAATACCTGGGGGTGTCTTCTTTCCGAAATGGGGTCACATGTGGGGTATTTATACTGCCCTGGCATTCTAGGGGCCCTAAAGCGTGAGAAGAAGTCTGGAATATAAATGTCTAAAAAATTTTACGCATTTGGATTCCGTGAGGGGTATGGTGAGTTCATGTGAGATTTTATTTTTTGACACAAGTTAGTGGAATATGAGACTTTGTAAGAAAAAACAAAAAAAATTCCGCTAACTTGGGCCAAAAAAATTTCTGAATGGAGCCTTACAGAGAGTGATCAATGACAGGGGAGTGATCAATGACAGGGGTGGTGATCAATGACAGGGGGGTGATCAATGACAGGGGGGGTGATCAATGACAGGGGGGGTGATCAATGACAGGGGGGGTGATCAATGACAGGGGGGGTGATCAATGACAGGGGGGGTGATCAATGACAGGGGGGGTGATCAATGACAGGGGGGGTGATCAATGACAGGGGGGTGATCAATGACAGGGGGGGTGATCAATGACAGGGGGGGTGATCAATGACAGGGGGGTGATCAGGGAGTCTATATGGGGTGATCACCACAGTCATTGATCATGCCCCTGTAAGGCTTCATTCAGACGTCCGGATGCGTTTTGCGGATCCGATCCATCTATCAGTGCATCCGTAAAAATCATGCGGACATCTGAATGGAGCTTTACAGGGGGGTAATCAATGACAGGGGGGTGATCACCACAGTCATTGATCATGCCCCTGTAAGGCTTCATTCAGACGTCCGGATGCGTTTTGCGGATCGGATCCATCTATCAGTGCATCCGTAAAAATCATGCGGACGTCTGAATGGAGCTTTACAGGGGGGTGATCAGGGAGTCTATATGGGGTGATCACCACAGTCATTGATCATGCCCCTGTAAGGCTTCATTCAGACGTCCGGATGCGTTTTGCGGATCGGATCCATCTATCAGTGCATCCGTAAAAATCATGCGGACATCTGAATGGAGCTTTACAGGGGGGTGATCAGGGAGTCTATATGGGGTGATCACCACAGTCATTGATCATGCCCCTGTAAGGCTTCATTCAGACGTCCGGATGCGTTTTGCGGATCGGATCCATCTATCAGTGCATCCGTAAAAATCATGCGGACATCTGAATGGAGCTTTACAGGGGGGTGATCAGGGAGTCTATATGGGGTGATCACCACAGTCATTGATCATGCCCCTGTAAGGCTTCATTCAGACGTCCGGATGCGTTTTGCGGATCGGATCCATCTATCAGTGCATCCGTAAAAATCATGCGGACATCTGAATGGAGCTTTACAGGGGGGTGATCAGGGAGTCTATATGGGGTGATCACCACAGTCATTGATCATGCCCCTGTAAGGCTTCATTCAGACGTCCGGATGCGTTTTGCGGATCGGATCCATCTATCAGTGCATCTGTAAAAATCATGCGGACATCTGAATGGAGCTTTACAGGGGGGTAATCAATGACAGGGGGGTGATCAGGGAGTCTATATGGGGTGATAACCATAGTCATTGATCATGCCCCTGTAAGGCTTCATTCAGACGTCCGGATGCGTTTTGCGGATCCGATCCATCTATCAGTGGATCCGTAAAAATCATGCGGACGTCTGAATGGAACTTTACAGGGGGTTGATCAATGACAGGGGGGTAATCAATGACAGGGGGGTGATCAGGGAGTCTATATGGGGTGATCAGGGGCTAATAAGGGGTTAATAAGTGACGGGGGGGGGGTGTAGTGTAGTGTAGTGGTGCTTGGTGCTACTTTACTGAGCTACCTGTGTCCTCTGGTGGTCGATCCAAACAAAGGGGACCACCAGAGGACCAGGTAGCAGGTATATTAGACGCTGTTATCAAAACAGCGTCTAATATACCTGTTAGGGGTTAAAAAAAACACATCTCCAGCCTGCCAGCGAACGATCGCCGCTGGCAGGCTGGAGATCAACTCTCTTACCTTCCGTTCCTGTGAGCGCGCGCGCCTGTGTGCGCGCGTTCACAGGAAATCTCGGCCATCGCGAGATGACGCATATATGCGTGACTCTGCGCAGGGCTGCCACCTCCGGAACGCGATCCTGCGTTAGGCGGTCCGGAGGTGGTTAATATTAATAATTAATATTAATGAATAGGCGTAAACCTGCTACTGTTAACTCCGCCTATTTGCTCTTTCTACCCGTTTCTCTGCCTTTTTCCTGAACTGCGTGCGCTGTATAACGGTGACGACAAAAGACTGAAAACTGTATATAACAATAAACTATATTTATTACAACAAGAACAAGTCCGATAGTCAATTATTTCTGCTATATTTATTTTGTAAGGGATCGCTCTTTCATAGGGGGTCGCAATCACAGACTTCTCCTCTGACAACAGGGTTCAAGTCCAAATGGTGCTTTATTTTGGCACTTCAGCACCAGCACAATTATAAACATAATGAAATAAACACCTGCCCGTCTAGGCACTATCTAATACAGAGGTCTTCTCCCTGACTCACCTCTAAAGCACAGTTTATACACAGGGTCTCAGGTTCCAACCCTTAGCAGGTCAGCTCACCAAACACAAGTCCAGGGGAGAGATCCGGCTTCACTAAGCCATACGGTCTACCAACCCACCTGGCTGTGACCACACAAGCCTCTCAGGCGTCCCTCTCTGTAGGGTCACTTCCTCTCCCCCAGACTCATACACAGAGGGTTGACTTATCCCAGCTTGATTAACCCAGCTGGCCTCACCTGGAGCCAGGGAACCTGTAATGGACTAGGGGGTGGACTGGAAGACTCCCACTACCAACCTTTCTCCAAGTCCAAAGAAATCCTGCCCATACAACGTTAAATAAAAAACAGCTCCAGCAACTATGTCTTGCTGAAGCCATATCATTTCTGGATTTCAGTTCTCACCCAGCTAAACTGAAAAACGGGTGAGATACACCACCTTCACCATATCTCTACCATGCACTTTACTGTGCACATCACCACAATAATATTTTATATATATATATATATATATATATATATATATATATACACACACACACATATACACACACACATACATACATACATACATACACACACAGGACCACACCTCCAAAAAAAAAAAAAAAAAAAAAAAAAAAAAAAACAGAAATCCAACTTCCAACCATGAACTCAGTAATGAGTAGCTCCGCCGTTATTGTTTATCACTTCAAAAATTCGTTTCGGCATGCTTGATGCAAGCATTTCCATGAGGTGAGTGGGAACATTTCTCCAAGTGGTGAAGACGGCCACACGAAGGCCATCTACTGTCTGGAACTGCTGTCCATTTTTGTAAACTTCCCTTGCCATCCATCCCCAAAGGTTCTCAATTGGATTTAGATCAGGGGAACACGCAGGATGGGCCAAAAGAGTGTTGTTATTCTCCTGGAAGAAGTCCCTTGTCCTGCGGGCATTGTGTACTGTAGCGTTGTCCTGTTGAAAAACCCAGTCGTTACCACACAGACGAGGGCCCTCAGTCATGAGGAATGCTCTCTGCAACATCTGGACATAGCCAGCGGCCATTTGACGCCCCCTGCACTTCCTGAAGCTCCATTGTTCCACTGAAGGAAAAAGCACCCCAGACCATTATGGCGCCCCCTCCACTGTGGCGCGTAGAAAACATCTCAGGTGGGATCTGCTTGTCATGCCAGTAACGTTGGAAACTATCAGGACCATCAAGGTTAAATTTTTTCTCATCAGAGAATAAAACTTTCTTCCACCTTTGAATGTCCCATGTTTGGTGCTCTCTTGCAAAGTCCAAACGAGCAGTTCTGTGGCGTTCAAGGAGACGAGGTCTTTGAAGACGTTTTTTGTTTTTGAAGCCCTTCAGTCTCAGATGCCGTCAGTCAGCACCAGTAAGGGCCTTAATTTGGGTCGAGGATCGTCCAGTGTCTTGACGGACAGCCAATTGGATTCTCCGGCTCAGCGCTGATGAAATTTTTTTGGGTCTTCTACTTGACTTTTTTGTTCCATAACCCTCAGGAACATTTAAGAAATTTCAAATGACTGTCTTACTGCGTCCCACCTCAGCAGCAATGGCGCGCTGTGAGAGACCCTGCTTATGCAGTTCAACAACCCAACCACGTTAAAAAAGGGAGAGTTTTTTTGCCTTTGCCATCACAACGTGTGACTACCTGACAGAAAATGACAATGAATCCACATCTTTGCACAGATTTGGCCTTTTAAAGGCATGTGGTCCTAAAATTTGGATCAGCTGAAAAACAGCCTGTTTCAGTTTAATCGTTATTTTCAATTAATTGAATGCTCAAAAAATGTTTTGTCTCACTCTCATTTCTTCTTGTTGCATGTTGAAGCTCTACTTGGAACCTTGTTAAGATCCAACAATGTAAAATATGATTTTTTGCCACACACACACATATATACAGGGAGTGCAGAATTATTAGGCAAATTGTATTTTTGAGGATTAATTTTTTTATTGAACAACAACCATGTTCTCAATGAACCCAAAAAACTCATTAATATCAAAGTTGAATATTTTTGGAAGTAGTTTTTAGTTTGTTTTTAGTTTTAGCTATTTTAGGGGGATATCTGTGTGTGCAGGTGACTATTACTGTGCATAATTATTAGGCAACTTAACAAAAAACAAATATATACCCATTTCAATTATTTATTTTTACCAGTGAAACCAATATAACATCTCAACATTCACAAATATACATTTCTGACATTCAAAAACAAAACAAAAACAAATCAGTGACCAATATAGCCACCTTTCTTTGCAAGGACACTCAAAAGCCTGCCATCCATGGATTCTGTCAGTGTTTTGATCTGTTCACCATCAACATTGCGTGCAGCAGCAACCACAGCCTCCCAGACACTGTTCAGAGAGGTGTACTGTTTTCCCTCCTTAAATCTCACATTTGATGATGGACCACAGGTTCTCAATGGGGTTCAGATCAGGTGAACAAGGAGGCCATGTCATTAGATTTTCTTCTTTTATACCCTTTCTTGCCAGCCACGCTGTGGAGTACTTGGACGCGTGTGATGGAGCATTGTCCTGCATGAAAATCATGTTTTTCTTGAAGGATGCAGACTTCTTCCTGTACCACTGCTTGAAGAAGGTGTCTTCCAGAAACTGGCAGTAGGACTGGGAGTTGAGCTTGACTCCATCCTCAACCCGAAAAGGCCCCACAAGCTCATCTTTGATGATACCAGCCCAAACCAGTACTCCACCTCCACCTTGCTGGCGTCTGAGTCGGACTGGAGCTCTCTGCCCTTTACCAATCCAGCCACGGGCCCATCCATCTCGCCCATCAAGACTCACTCTCATTTCATCAGTCCATAAAACCTTAGAAAAATCAGTCTTGAGATATTTCTTGGCCCAGTCTTGACGTTTCAGCTTGTGTGTCTTGTTCAGTGGTTGTCGTCTTTCAGCCTTTCTTACCTTGGCCATGTCTTTTGGGCACTCCAGTGATGTTGCAGCTCTGAAATATGGCCAAACTGGTGGCAAGTGGCATCTTGGCAGCTGCACGCTTGACTTTTCTCAGTTCATGGGCAGTTATTTTGCGCCTTGGTTTTTCCACACGCTTCTTGCGACCCTGTTGACTATTTTGAATGAAACGCTTGATTGTTCGATGATCACGCTTCAGAAGCTTTGCAATTTTAAGAGTGCTGCATCCCTCTGCAAGATATCTCACTATTTTTGACTTTTCTGAGCCTGTCAAGTCCTTCTTTTGACCCATTTTGCCAAAGGAAAGGAAGTTGCCTAATAATTATGCACACCTAATATAGGGTGTTGATGTCATTAGACCACACCCCTTCTCATTACAGAGATGCACATCACCTAATATGCTTAATTGGTAGTAGGCTTTCGAGCCTATACAGCTTGGAGTAAGACAACATGCATAAAGAGGATGATGTGGTCAAAATACTCATTTGCCTAATAATTCTGCACGCAGTGTATAGAAGCACACAGCAATACAATATACACTATAATAAATCTAACTACACAAAACACAATCTCCACTATAATTCCACCCCAAAATTTTGCTAAACATACACATACACTCTATGACTGTTCCCTCCGACCTATCGCTAACTTTCAGGAGTTAAATCAGGGATGGCAGGGAAATGCAGTGGTATGGCAATGTAGGTTGTAAATTCAGGGCACTGTGAGGTTAATGCAGGGTATGGTAAAGGGTTAATTGGTGGCAGTGGGAAGGGGGTCTGGAGCATTGGTGGCAGTGGGATATAGGGTAAGGAAAGGGTTATGAATTACAGTGCCCAAGGTGTGTGGCATTCCAGGCAGAGGATCTCTTTGATCCACTGCCTTTGATGTGCCCGAAACTGGACACATTTGTCCAGTTGTCCGGGCGGCATCTCTCTCCTGCTGGCGTGCATTCTGGTGTGTATATATGTAATATACACATCTCTGGAGATAGAGAGATAGAGATATACAGTACAGACCAAAAGTTTGGACACACCTTCTCATTCAAAGAGTTTTCTTTATTTTCATGACTATGAAGGCATCAAAACTATGAATTAACACATGTGGAATTATATACATAACGAACAAGTGTGAAACAACTGAAAATATGTCATATTCTAGGTTCTTCAAAGTAGCCACCTTTTGCTTTGATTACTGCTTTGCACACTCTTGGCATTCTCTGGATGAGCTTCAAGAGGTAGTCCCCTGAAATGGTCTTCCAACAGTCTTGAAGGAGTTCCCAGAGATGCTTAGCACTTGTTGGCCCTTTTGTCTTCATTCTGCGGTCCAGCTCATCCCAAACCATCTCGATTGGGTTCGGGTGCGGTGACTGTGGAGGCCAGGTCATCTGGCGCAGCACCCCATCACTCTCCTTCATGGTCAAATAGCCCTTACTTTCAAAGTTTTCCCAATTTTTCGGCTGACTGACTGACCTTCATTTCTAAAAGTAATGATGGCCACTCGTTTTTTTTTAATTAGCAGCTTTTTTCTTGCCATAATACAAATTCTAACAGTCTATTCAGTAGGACTATAAGCTGTGTATCCACCTGACTTCTCCTCAACGCAACTGATGGTCCCAACCCCATTTATAAGGCAAGAAATCCCACTTATTAAACCTGACAGGGCACACCTGTGAAGTGAAAACCATATCAGGGGACTACCTCTTGAAGCTCATCAAGAGAATGCCAAGAGTGTGCAAAGCAGTAATCAAAGCAAAAGGTGGCTACTTTGAAGAACCTAGAATATGACTTATTTTCAGTTTTTTCACACTTGTTTGTTATGTATATAATACCACATGTGTTAATTCATAGTTTTGATGCCTTCAGTGTGAACCTACAATTTTCATAGTCATGAAAATAAAGAAATGCGGTGTGTCCAAACTTTTGGTCTGTACTGTATATATATATATTTTTTTGTGTGTGTTAATTCTGGCACTTCCCTCTACAGTCCACATTGCTGAGAAAAATTATGTTTTAATATATGCAAATGAGACTCTAGGAGCAACAAGGGCGTTGCCGTTACACCTAGAGGCTGTGCGGATAACTCAAGGAGTAAAGGTGACACCACTTTTGCGGCTAGAGGCTCATTTGCATATATTAAAACATAATTTATCTCATTAATGCAGGCACATATGAACATGGGACCAACACAGATGCCTTCAGCTGCCAAATGCAAACGCAACAGGTCAGCCAGTGTCATAGGTACAAATCTGCTGACAGATGCCTTTAAAGTTTGTACGTGTAATGTGAAAAAAATTGGAAACGTTGAACGGGTATGAATACTTCTTCAAGGCACTGTATGCCACTGTATGGCTAAACAGTGGAACATGTCAGAACCTTCAGTTGGAAATATATGCGGGAGAGAACGCCTGATGTGTATGTGTCGGAAGAGTCTCAGATGTGATGTCTAAACCGCACTCCGCTGCCAGAAACCATGCAGCTATATGAGGACAAGCGATAGCAGTAGTCATCGCTCGTTCTCATACTTTGGTGGTGATCGCTGCATGTAAATGCAGCTCTTCACTTCCACTAACGAGCAGGCAATTATCAGGAAGGAAAGCTTCTTTCATGACAATCGTCTGCTCATTGGTGGAGTCTAAATGCGCCTTTAGGCTAGGAGACAAGAGGACTGAAAAAAGGTGCAGAGCCGCCACATAATTATCCTATTTCCATTAGGTATTAAAGCAGACTCATCTGTATGACAGCTCACAAGAATAAGCATGCAGCCACTCTGCCAGCTCTCTACTACCCCATGCAGTTTGGGTCTGTCCTCAGTATATTACAAGCCATTAGCACCAGATGTGTGGGACGTTGTGTGACGAATACCGTACCCCGACTGACGTTGGATGTCAACTACCTAGAGCCAGCGAGATACGGCATAGTCACTGGTTACCAAGGCGTGACGTTACGCCGTCCCTGAGGAGCAGGTAAGGTCAGCTTGGTACAGTGTTCACAGACTCTTCCTGTCCACACGGACACAGAGAGGCAACAAGCTGAGGGAGCCTTTTCACTGCCCCAGTGAAACAGCGCTTCCTCACCCCGAGTATACTGACACCAGTTTCTTGTTTGATATAAGCCCGGTCTGCTAACAGGATTATATATGATAAGAAACCAACCCGCAGTAGCGTATAACTAGGCCGAAACACGGACGTGGGGATTCGTGATCGAGATACCAGAACAGCACAAGATTAAATTATATATTTAATTGCCTTAAGCGGTCACTAGACATAACACAATATACACAGAAAATATATACAGTGGTCTGAGTGGTAAATACAGATGGCGTGGTACAAACAGGGCTATGCAAAACAAAAAGGTCAGTTTACCAGGTATATGAGTTCTTTGGGTTGTGATAAGTTCTTAGCTGTATTCACATGGGAAGCAGGGATGTCAGCTGGTTGCACGATGTGACCTCCCTTCAGAGAAAAGACACGCCCGCTTGCTGGAACAAGCCTTTTAACCTGTAGCCGGCCCCTCCCAGCCTCTGGGAGGGGTCCACTCCCCCTCTGCTGGGGCTCGCAGCAAATGAGCCACAAAACCGGTTAAGGCTCATGGCTCCAAACCAGAATGTCGCAGGGAGGTGGTTCTGGGACCAATGGGTCTGCCTGGGTTCCGGCTACCAGTAGAGTCCAAGCATGGTACCGTTACATGGGCCTGTTCATCGTGGCCACAGGGACAAAAATATGTATTCTGGTTTATGTCTGTGATGGGCGGGTGATTCATTAATTCCTTATGAATCGCCGGTTCCATGATGTCTTATAATGTTCATTGAACTGGGGAATGGCCTAGACCCCTGCAGAGAGTTTTTTTCCTGTTCCATTAGCTGGGTTCCTGGCTGGCTGAATGGAGGTGAGAAATTGTAAACAAAGGTGGCCTGCAAGAAGTTCTCTGCCATTTGGCTGGGCTTTGAAGCAGGGCCCCGCTGTGGAGTTTATTACCTCTGCTATCTGACAGCAGATGACTGGTGTGGGAACATGGCTGACATTGAACAATAATCCATATTCCTCACACCTTGTGACATAAATTAAGATTAGTACAATACACATTATTACTTACTGTTTTGATTTCTGTAAGAACAGAGAAATGTGCTGCTTGATGAATTGCTTTCTTAGTATCTGCCTTACTGTTGGTCTCTTTTCCGGCTGTCGACTCAGCATTGTTCCAATCAAATCCCTCAGTTCATTACTGTAATCTTTAGGCATTGGAGGCAGCTGGAAAGTAAGGAGAAAAAGATAACAGTGCTACACGGCTGATATATACACCAGGCGTAACTTGCTGACCGTGGCAAGATACATCCACAATGTGAATCTCCGGCATGGCCGCTCAGGCCGGTTCTTAATGGGGCCAGCGGACATTCTGTCCACATCTGGCAGTGCCATTCCTGGAGAATTCAGTCAGGCTGTTCTCTGCTGGAACAGCCTGCCGGAATTCAAACCAGAGGTCTGAAAGTAGCCTTGGCAGTAAACACTTAAACTCAGTTAATCTAAGTATGCAGATTTATGGGGCTGACATGGGAAAGCCAGCTATGTTTTAAGTAGTAGGCTACTTGTGCCACTGTCAGGCAACTGAGGGGGCCACTGGGACACTAAAGGGGTTTTCTGAGATTTATTAACTGATGACCTATCCTCTGGACACCCGATCAGCAGTTTAAGAAGGCACGCAGCTTTCCTTAGGCCATGTGATGTCACTTTCATCGGTCACATGGCCTAGGCGCAGCTCACTTCAATGGAGCTGAGCTGCGATACCAAGCACAGCCGCTATAAAATGTACTGCATTGTGCTTGGTGAGCTGAGAGAAGGCCGCGGCATCTCAGAAAATCCCTTTAAAATAGCATTTTTGCTCTCAACTTTTTCATCCGTACAAATGGCACAATGTTCATGACTTTGATGTAAGCACTATATGTGCAGCCTATCTATAGGATATATATATATATATATATATATATATATATATATATATATATATACACACACACACACACACACACACACACACACACACACAGTGGATATAAAAAGTGTACATACCCCTGTTAAAATGTCAGGTTTCTGTGATGTAAAAAAATGAGACAAAGATAAATCATTTCAGAATTTTTTCCACCTTTAATGTGACCTATAAACTGTACAACTCAATTGAAAAACCAAACTGAAATATTTTAGGTGGAGGGAAGAAAACAAAAAAACTAAAATAATGTGGTTGCATAAGTGTGCACACCCTCTTATAACTGGGGATGTAGCTGTGTCCAGTATTAAGCAATCACATTCAAAATCATGTTAAATAGGAGTCAGCATACACCGGCCATCATTTAATGTGCCTCTGATTAACCCCAGATAAAGTTAAGCTGCTCTACTTGGTCTTTCCTGAAATTTTCTTAGTCGCATCCCACAGCAAAAGCCATGGTCCACAGAGAGCGTCCAAAGCATCAGAGGGATCTCATTGTTAAAATGTATCAGTCAGGAGAAGGGTACAAAATAATTTCCAAGGCATTAGATCTACCATGGAACACAGTGAAGACCGTCATCATCAAGTGGAGAAAATATGGCACAACAGTGACATTACCAAGAACTGAATCTCCCTCCAAAATTGATGAAAAGACGAGAAGAAAACTGGACTGGGAGGCTACCAAGAGGCCTACAGCAACATTAAAGGAGCTGCAGGAATATCTGGCAAGTACTGGCTGTGTGGTACATGTGACAACAATCTCCCGTATTCTTCATATGTCTGGGCTATGGGGTAGAGTGGCAAGATGAAAGCCTTTTCTTACGAAGAAAAACATCCAAGCCAGGCTACACTTTGCAAAAACACATCTGAAGTCTCCCAAAAGCATGTGGGAAAAGGTGTTATGGTCTGATGAAACCAAGGTTGAACTTTTTGGCCATAATTCCAAAAGATATGTTGGGCGCAAAAACAACACTGCACATCACCAAAAGAACACTATACCCACAGTGAAGCATGGCGGTGGCAGCATCATGCCGAGGGGCTGTTTTTCTTCAGCTGGAACTGGGGCCTTAGTTAAGCTAGAGTGAATTATGAACAGTTCCAAATACCAGTCAATATTGGCACAAAACCTTCAGGCTTCTGCTAGAAAGCTGAACATGAAGAGGAACTTCATCTTTCAGCATGACAACGACCCAAAGCATACATCCAAATCAACAAAGGAATGGCTTCACCAGAAGAAGATTAAAGTTTTGGAATGGCCCAGTCAGAGCCCAGACCTGAATCCGATTGAAAATCTGTGGGGTGATCTGAAGAGGGCTGTGCACAGGAGATGCCCTCGCAATCTGACAGATTTGGAGTGTTTTTGCCAAGAAGAGCGGGCAAATCTTGCCAAGTCAAGATGTAGACTCAAAAAGACTGAGTGCTGTAATAAAATCAAAAGGTGCTTCAACAAAGTATTAGTTTAAGGGTGTGCCCACTTATGCAACTATATTATTTTATTTTTATATTTCAGTTTGTTTTTCTATTGAGTGGTACAGTTTATAGGTCACACTAAAGGTGGAAAAAGTTTTGAAAGGATTTATCTTTGTCCAATTTTTTTTACATCACAGAAATCTGACATTTTAACAGTGGTGTGTAGACTATTTATATCCACTGTATATATGATAAATTAACAAAATAGTGTAAATTTAAGCACAGTACTAGAAGTTACCTTTCCTTCGATGATCCGATACACTAAAGAGTTCATGTCCTTGGCATTGAAGGCGTGCTTTAGAGTCGCCATCTCGTACACACAGCATCCCAGGGCCCACACATCAGACTGCAAGATCATAGAGTTAAGAGGCATTCATTACTACTGTCTAAAGGCTGTCAGAAGCAACAAGAGGTAACCTGGTTCCAGGCACACTATGACCATAGAAACACATCCATAAAAATACTATGTACAAGAAAAATACGGTTTCATTACAGGGGAAAAAAGTAATAGAAATAAAATATAGGCCCTCATTTATCAAACTGATTTTGTCTTTATTTTGGAGTAAACTATGACTATTCTGTTCTTTTCATTTTAGGATACATTTATCAATAGCGTGCGCTGGGCCAACGTTATTTTTTTTCTCCTGCTAATTCAACTTCAAAAATCCAGCCGTTTTTTGGGAATTCATATGGAGCAAGATGGTTTTTGATCTTATTCACCATAAGGAAATTCTCAAAAACTCAACTGCTCTCTACTTCTCCATTTATAAACCTGGCGTATAGACTATTACCTGTACATGCAAAGAGGTAGGAAGAGAACCATCTTGCTAGCACCACCTCTTGGAAGTGGCTACTTAGGAGTCAAAATCCGACTTTCCATCAAGCCTTGAAACATGACAAGGGAATATTCCAAGGCTTGGTGGAAAGTCGGATTTTCACTCACAAGGAGCCGTTTCCTAGAGGTGACGATAGCGAGATGGTTCTCTTTTTTTTGGAGATACCTCTTTGCAAAAGAAGTCACTGGAAATGTAGACCATTGATACATACAATAGTCACGACTATAATTAATAACAGGTAAGGGGGGTGAAGGTCCCCTACGATAAATATCGTCCACAGCCACAAATGTAGAGTCAAAAAAGTGCTTTGACTGATTCATGACCATCCACAAAAACAGGACATAATTATAACCCATAATCTCCAACATAAGATGCAGACTTATAATACCAGCGCCCTCCCTGTATCTTAAAACATCGGATTCATACCAGAGGACCTAAGAACCAATCTCCCCATCTGGAAGTATTTGGAGGATTTATCTTGACCTGGATGCAAGGGACGTACCGATTGCCCTGATCATTTGACCACCCATCCTGGGACTGCTCATCTGTGGAGCATTTCTTTGTCTAGTTTATTTTATCATCAATTCGAACTAGGATTATAACATGCCTGTCATGTTTATTGTGGTCCCCTGAGGAGATCTTCAATGGGGGACACGCACTGGGACACCCCATGGTCTGAATAGTCTGACATTCCCAGTGACTTATTTTTGTTGTTTGGTGTTCTATATTATAAAATCTCAGTGAATTGAGATACCTCTTTGCATATTCTTTTACCATAGAGAAGGCATCCTCAAACTGCGGCCCTCCAGCTGTTGCAAAACTACGACTCCCAGCATGCCCAGACTGCCTACAGGTATCAGCCTACAGCAGGGCATTGTGGGAGTTGTAGTTTTACAACAGCTGGAGGGCCGCAGGTTGAGGATGCCTGCCATAGAGCATTGCCAAGTCTCCTTACCCTGGAGTAGTTCCAGTAAATCTCCATACAGGACTGGTCTCTTTAAGGAGATTCAGCATCCTGCCTATTACCTTTACACAAAAACAGGGAGTGCAGAATTATTAGGCAAGTTGTATTTTTGAGGATTAATTTTATTATTGAACAACAACCATGTTCTCAATGAACCAAAAAAACTCATTAATATCAAAGCTGAATATTTTTGGAAGTAGTTTTTAGTTTGTTTTTAGTTTTAGCTATTTTAGGGGGATATCTGGTGTGCAGGTGACTATTACTGTGCATAATTATTAGGCAACTTAACAAAAAACAAATATATACCCATTTCAATTATTTATTTTTACCAGTGAAACCAATATAACATCTCAACATTCACAAATATACATTTCTGACATTCAAAAACAAAAACAAATCAGTGACCAATATAGCCACCTTTCTTTGCAAGGACACTCAAAAGCCTGCCATCCATGGATTCTGTCAGTGTTTTGATCTGTTCACCATCAACATTGCGTGCAGCAGCAACCACAGCCTCCCAGACACTGTTCAGAGAGGTGTACTGTTTTCCCTCCTTGTAAATCTCACATTTGATGATGGACCACAGGTTCTCAATGGGGTTCAGATCAGGTGAACAAGGAGGCCATGTCATTAGATTTTCTTCTTTTATACCCTTTCTTGCCAGCCACGCTGTGGAGTACTTGGACGCGTGTGATGGAGCATTGTCCTGCATGAAAATCATGTTTTTCTTGAAGGATGCAGACTTCTTCCTGTACCACTGCTTGAAGAAGGTGTCTTCCAGAAACTGGCAGTAGGACTGGGAGTTGAGCTTGACTCCATCCTCAACCCGAAAAGGCCCCACAAGCTCATCTTTGATGATACCAGTACAAACCAGTACTCCACCTCCACCTTGCTGGCGTCTGAGTTGGACTGGAGCTCTCTGCCCTTTACCAATCCAGCCACGGGCCCATCCATCTGGCCCATCAAGACTCACTCTCATTTCATCAGTCCATAAAACCTTAGAAAAATCAGTCTTGAGATATTTCTTGGCCCAGTCTTGACGTTTCAGCTTGTGTGTCTTGTTCAGTGGTGGTCGTCTTTCAGCCTTTCTTACCTTGGCCATGTCTCTGAGTATTGCACACCTTGTGCTTTTGGGCACTCCAGTGATGTTGCAGCTCTGAAATATGGCCAAACTGGTGGCAAGTGGCATCTTGGCAGCTGCACGCTTGACTTTTCTCAGTTCATGGGCAGTTATTTTGCGCCTTGGTTTTTCCACACGCTTCTTGCGACCCTGTTGACTATTTTGAATGAAACGCTTGATTGTTCGATGATCACGCTTCAGAAGCTTTGCAATTTTAAGAGTGCTGCATCCCTCTGCAAGATATCTCTCTATTTTTGACTTTTCTGAGCCTGTCAAGTCCTTCTTTTGACCCATTTTGCCAAAGGAAAGGAAGTTGCCTAATAATTATGCACACCTAATATAGGGTGTTGATGTCATTAGACCACACCCCTTCTCATTACAGAGATGCACATCACCTAATATGCTTAATTGGTAGTAGGCTTTCGAGCCTATACAGCTTGGAGTAAGACAACATGCATAAAGAGGATGATGTGGTCAAAATACTCATTTGCCTAATAATTCTGCACGCAGTGTAGACAAATGTGAAGACAAACTACAAATTGTCCCCTGTTGATACATCAGGGCCATAGTGTCCCAAGTGGGGCCATACCTTATAATTGTACGGTTTATTGGAAAACAGCTCTGGACTCATGTAGTAAGGGGTCCCAATAAGAGTGCTGGCCATATCATACTGGCTTTCCAGGACTCGTGCAATCCCCAGGTCTCCTACTTTGATGATGTTTGATTTGGTCAGGAATATATTCTGCGTTTTCAAGTCACGATGCATAATGTGTAAATCGTGCAAATACTGTAAAAAGATAATTAAATAAAAGTTAAAAAGGTAGACGATAAGGACATTGCATGAAAAAGCTGTATCCACTGGAACCATGCACATCATACATTCAGAGTTGGGGTACATCTACATTGAGATTTTGATTGAGACACCTTTCGTGTGACCAAAAATCGCAGTGTGGCGGGGCTGCCATAGGAATGAAAAGGGGCCGCAGTGTGACTTGTACATTGGCTGAAACTGCAACACCGGACTCATAGAAACATAGAATGTGTCGGCAGATAAGAATCATTTGGCCCATCTAATCTGCCCAATATACTAAATACTATCGATAGCCCCTGGCCCTATCTTATATGAAGGATGGCCTTATGCCTATCCCATGCATGCTTAAACTCCTCCACTGTATTTGCAGCTACCACTTCTGCAGGAAGGCTGTTCCATGCATCCACTACTCTCTCAGTAAAGTAATACTTCCTGATATTACTTTTAAATCTTTGCCCCTCTAATTTAAAACTATGTCCTCTTGTAGCAGTTTTTCTTCTTTTAAATATTCTCTCCTCTTTTACCTTGTTGATTCCCTTTATGTATTTAAAAGTTTCTATCATATCCCCTCTGTCTCGTCTTTCTTCCAAGCTATACATGTTAAGGTCCTTTAATCTTTCCTGGTAAGTTTTATCCTGCAATCCATGTACTAGTTTAGTAGCTCTTCTCTGAACTCTCTCCAAAGTATCAATATCCTTCTGGAGATATGGTCTCCAGTACTGAGCACAATACTCCAAATGAGGTCTCACTAGTGCTCTGTAGAGCGGCATGAGCACCTCCCTCTTTCTACTGGTAATGCCTCTCCCTATACACCCAAGCATTCTGCTAGCATTTCCTGCTGCTCTATGACATTGTCTGCCTACCTTTAAGTCTTCTGAAATAATGACCCCCTAAATCCCTTTCCTCAGATACTGAGGTTAGGACTGTATCACTGATTTTATATTCTGCTCTTGGGTTTTTATGCCCCAGGTGCATTATTTTGCACTTATCCACATTAAATTTTAGTTGCCGGATTTTTGACCATTCCTCTAGTTTTCCTAAATCCTTTTCCATTTGGTGTATCCCTCCAGGAACATCAACCCTGTTACAAATCTTTGTGTCATCAGCAAAAAGACACACCTTACCATCGAGGCCTTCTGCAATTTCGCTGATAAAGATATTAAACAATATGGGTCCCAGAACAGATCCCTGAGGTACCCCACTGGTAACAAAACCTTGGTCTGAATATACTCCATTGACTACAACTCTGTTGCCTGTCCCTCAGCCACTGCCTAATCCATTCAACAATATGGGAGTCCAAGCCCAAAGACTGCAATTTATTGATAAGCCTTCTGTGTGGGACAGTATCGAAAGCCTTACTAAAGTCTAGATAAGCGATGTCTACTGCACCTCCGCCATCTATTATTTTAGTCACCCAATCAAAAAAATCAATAAGATTAGTTTGACATGATCTCCCTGAAGTAAACCCAGGCTGGTTTTCATCTTTCAATCCATGGGATTTTAGATGTTCCACAATCCTCTCCTTAAGTATGGTTTCCATTAATTTCCCCACTATTGATGTCAGGCTTACTGGCCTATAGTTGCCAGATTCCTCCCTCCCGTCATTATGGCTAGGCCGACTCATAAAGCACTGCTGGATTTATTGTGACTCGTGTGTCACAGTCCTGAAAAGGATCCTGCGACATGCTTCCAGACGCATTCCAAATTCTGCATAGCTACAGTACGGCCAGGAATCGTCATTATGGCTAGGCCGAGCATCAGCCACAAGCAAGCCTGGGCAGATTTCAGAGGACAATGGGATAAGGGCGGCGATTATGGAATGAGTAAACATAATCTATGCTGGTAAAGCCAAGGATAGGGGTTCACTCCGTCACCCAATGGACTATGTGCCCTTGGAGTTGGCCCTGACAGAACAGGAGAAAGAATCAATAAAGTACTGTTCAGAAAATACCCAAACTTTTTATTACTGTACCTGCAGTGCCATGGAAATCTGTACAAACCACTCCACTACTTGGCTTTCTGGAAGAAGTTTGCCCTTTTGCTCCTTAAGTTTATGGTACAAGTCTCCACCTTCACAGAAGCCCATGACAATATACAGCAGGCCATCTTCACCCTCCCAGGATTCCTTATATGCCACAATGTTCGGGTGTTTCAGCTGAGAGAGTAGCTGGGCCTCTTGCTCTGCTGCTTTCCGTTCTCTGCGAGGAGCGTTGCGGAGACTCAGTTTCTTAATCACATACTGAATTAGAACAAAACAAATTATACATGTGTAAAAAGAAATCTAAAAAGTGAAAGGGGTTTTATGCAATTATACAGAATACAGAAAAGTACCTACAGTGCATTCAGAAAGTATTCACTTTTTTTCACATTTTATGTTGCGGCCTTGTACTAAAATTAAAAAATAAATAAAAATAAATGTTTTTACCTTATCAATGTGCACTCAATACCCCATAGTGAGAATGTGAAAAAATAATTTTAGAATTTTTTGTTCATTTATGAAAAAGGCAAAAACTAAAATTTCACATGGACATAATTATTCAGACAATTTGCTATGACACTTGAAATTTAGCCCTGGGGGCCTCCAATTTTTTCTTCATAATCTTTGAGATGTTTCTACACCTTAATTGGAGTCCACCTGTGGTAACTTCAGTTGATTGGGCATTATTTGGAAAGACACAGCCCTGTTTATATAAGGTCTCAAAGCTGACAATGCATATCACAGCAAAAACCAATCCATGAATAGGAACTGCCTGTAGAGCTCAGAGACAGGATTTTGTGGATGCACAGATCTGCAGAAAATATTCTGTTGCACTGAAAGTAAGAGTGGCCTCCATACATCTTATGTGGAAGAAGTATGGAAGAACCAGGATTCTTCCTAGAAGTGGCTGCCCCATCAAACTACGCAATCTGGGAAGAAGAGACTTGGTAACAGAGGTGATCAAGAACCCAATGAGCTCCAAAGATCCTGTGTGTAGAATGGAGAATCTTCTAGAACCTCAACAATCACTGCAGCACTCCACCAATCTAGGTTTTATAGTAGAGTGGCGAGACGCGAGAAAGAAGCCTCTCCTCAGTAAAACATATGAGAAATAAGATCAATACCATCCCTACAGTGAAGTAAGTAGGTGGCAGCATCATCCTGTGGGGGTGTTCTACAGCGACTGGGACAGGGAGACTGGTCAGGGTTGAGGGAAAGCTGAATGGAGCAAAACACAGATATTCTTAAAGGGGTTGTCCACTTTTTACTACTGTGACACAGTGAGGGGAATGGTCTGTTAAAACAGGTATTTTCCTCCCAGCGTGTGCTGCTGGGCTAATTTGCAGCCAGGTGAGGTCAAATACCGGACTGGATTTAAATTGCCAGTCCAGGTTTATTTGCAGCACCTGGCTGTCCTTAAATAGGCAGCTGGGCTCAGCAGCAGGATCTCTGTGTTGGGATCTGAGGCTCGGTGCCAGGCTGGAGGGTTGAGACCCATGGGCCGAGGAAACAGGCTTTCTAAAGCCTGCCGTGGACTGCTGGAGGCAGAACTGACACCAAGGTGACTTGTCTTATATGAACTTTACAATTTGTGTGAAGTAAACACCAAGACTGCAAAGTAAAGCATTGTTTTGTGCATTTGCCTCAAGTGTGAATAAACACTGAAGTTTTGCGTTAAGAAGTTGTCTTTTGCCTCTGTACTGCTCCGCTTACCCTATCTACCAGAGCGAAACCCTGCACTATTTATGACCTATCCTCTGGATAGGTCATCAATATCAGATCAGCGGGGGTCCAATGAGAAAGTAGTGCTACCGTCTCTGCTGTTTACTTGCTCGACGCAGCAATTGTAGTGGTGAGTAGGTGTAATTACAAGTATGGTGTCCCCATTCACTTCTATGGGACAGCTCCTTCCTGTTCAATTGAATAGGAAGGAGCTGTCCCATAGAAATGAATGGTTCTGCATACAGGACACACAAAAACAGAACAGACACGGAAAAAAAAATATATGTTCGTGAGCATGAGCCCTTAGCGCGATCCTCCGTTCTGGACACTGCTCGTCTTTCAGGAACGCATGACATTATAATACTTTAAAATGCTGTGTGCCTCTGCATGACCTTATTGCTACAGAATCATACCGACATCTTTATGTCACTATGATTCTGTAGTAATAAGGTCATGCAGAGGCACACAGCACTATAAAGCAGTAGAATGCCATGCGCTCCTGCAAGACGAGCAGTGTACAGACCGGCGGATCACACTCACACAAGGAGTGCGATTCCCGCACTGCACACTCTCATGTGAAACAGCCCTAAGTCCTGAGTAAAGGGTGTGAATACTTACCGTATTTTTTCGCCCCATAAGACGCAGTTTTTTTCGCCCAAAGTGGCAAAATACTAATGAAGCGCTTCCATTTTGGTAAGTAATTTTTTTCTTTATTTTATTTGCGCTGATGAATGACATGGGGGGCTGATCTGAGTAATTGGGGGTCTGATCTGAGGTCTGATTGCTGGTCTGACCCGAGGCGTAATGGGAAATATTGTTTTCTTATTATCCTCTATAACCTAGGTGCGTCTTATAGTGCGAAAAATTCGGTATTTCAATGCAAAATTTTAGTTTTTCCCTTTTCAATAAATTAGCAAAGATTTCTAACATTCTGTCTTCACTCATTATGGGGCACTGCTTGCATAATGATGGTGGAAAATGTAAACTTTTTTTTATTTTAGCACAAGGTCGCAAGATAACAAAATGTGAAAAAAGTGAAAGGGTCTGAAGACTTTCTGAACGCACTCTATGTGTTTTCAAACGCTCCCCAAGATGATGCTACCGTAGCTCAGAAGGTTTTATATTTCATTTTCGTCATCTGCCCCAGATATGTGCTGTGCCTTTATTTTGATGCTGTCTGGGTTTCGCGACTGATCTTCCCTCACAGACATTGCTGGTGTGTACAGCTGTCTTAAAGGGGTATTCTCATCTTTAAGATCATATCTCATATGATCCAACTGATGCCCTCCGTCATTTTTCTAATTTAATGTCATTAAAAAAAACTCACCCATGTTCTAATTATTCTGTTTATGTAGTGCCACAGTTGTATCCTGTATCCAAAGGATACGGCCCGCTCCTCTGTCGCATCTCTGAGCCGGTCTGTTGCTCAGGAGCGCGCACGCCGGCACCCACGCATGCGCATTAGAACATTCATGCCGCATCAGATAGGGAGAGGATCGGAGCTGCCGCTCGGCAAGGGTGGGGCTTGTTGCATGGGCGGGGCTTGTTGCTGGGCCATCTATTACTGTTATTATCACTCCCTGACTGGTTAGTTGTTCCCCTACTCAGTGAAGACTTCAGTATCTGCTGCCCAGCATGTGAAACACAATCTCTCTTTAGACAGAGATGGAGGGGGAGAACAGTAAGCAGTGGAGAAAAGTGGTATGTGATGGGTGAGGTCCTGTACTTCAAGGAGGGGGAGATGGTGCTTGGTGTATGAGACATCATACAAGCAGGGAATAAACTATAGGAGCATGGGCTAATTTCACACAAGCGAGTTTTCTGTCAGGGTGCAATAGTGAACACATACCATTTATTTCAATGGGTCTGTGCACATGAGCGTCGTTTTTCACGCATCATCTCTGCGTTTAGGGAAAAAAAAAAAAAAAACGCAGCATCTTCTATATTGTGCATTTTTCACACAGCCCTGGCTCCACAGAAGTGAATGGGACTCGCGTGAAAAACTGAAGGCACCTGGACGCAACGTAGATTGTTATTCTTCCGTTTTTCTTCATGCAATTGAACTGAAACACTAAATGCAATTGCAGACAAAAATGATTAAACTTAGATGCAAAACCAGCCATTTTTCCCTGAACAGACCCCGACTCATTCCGTGTCGCTTGTGAGAAGTAAACCTTAGGATTTTGCACGTGAGGTATAAATCCCAGCTGGAAAAACTGGAGGAAAAGGGATCATCACTACAGCGCTAATAAAAGGAGTTGGTAGCCAACCTTCCCAGACCACACGTGGTGAATCTGCAGCAGGACGGTGGCCTGGCTTCTATCCCAGCTGTATTGTCTAAAGGCTGAATGACAACCCTCGCAGGATTGGATTGTCACAAGCGTCACCACCATCTGTCACAGAAACAGAAGCACCTAATACAGTGATCCCTCAGGATACAATGGCCTCAGGATACAATGGTCTTTTCTGACCCATCGTAAGTTGAAACCAGACTCAACACACAATGTCTCAGACTCAGCCCAAAGGTAAAACAGATGTATTAGATGTAGCAGCTATTCCTTGCTTTATTTATCAGTTATCTCCCTATTTTCTCTTATCTTGGATGACATTTTGGGGCTTTGGAACCGATTACTCAACATACAATGGTCGTCCTGGAACCAATTAATATTGTAACTTGAGGGACCGCTGTCATCAAGTGCACACATTTTGAACAACTTGACACTCAATGGGGAAGATTTATCAAAAGTGATACAACGGAAAGCTGGCTCATGGAGCGTTCACATCACCGTCTATTCCTCTGATCTGTCAGAAGAACAGAAACAAACAAAAAACGGATCCTGTATTTCAAGCATCCATTCTGCTCAGTTACGCACATTTGGCATCCGTTTTAGCTACTTCCGTCTGAGATCTGTTATTTTAGACTGAATTTCCCGTCTAAAATAACGGATCTCAGATGGTGTGAACTAAGCCTTAGGGTTCATGCACATGAACGTATTTTCTTTCCGTGCCTGTTCCTTTTTTTTTCTTCCTTGCGGACCGTATATGGAACCATTCATTTCAACTTCAAACAGAAGTTACTCCGCGTGCATTCCGTTTCCGTACATCTGTATTTCCTTCCCGCAAAAAAATAGAACATGTCCTATTATTGACAAGGATAGCTCTGTTCTATTAGGGGCCAGCTGTTCCGTTCCGCAAAATATGGAATGCGCACGGACGTCATCCGTATTTTTTGCGGACCGCAAAATACATACGGTAAATCCCCCCCCCCCCCCAATGTTTTTCCCCTATAGTTCATTTTAGAAGATGGGGTGCTTTTTTATGTCATACGCTCACGCCGTGTGGTCGTACCCTTTCTGAATTTGCTATATGACATTTGACAATCCTCGGCATCTGGCGACACACCTTCTCATAATTCACTATTAATAAGACAGAGAGCCATCTGCTGGTAAATGCTTAGGAGCAACTTCAGAATTCTGCCAGAATACATTTAAAGGGATTTTCTGGTAATAATTACTTTTTATCTAATGCTTGCCTCCTGAATCTGAAAATTCATGCTTACCTGCTTCCCGCCGCTCTGCCTCCGCTGTGTCCATGTTCCGGTCCCCGTAGTATTTACATCCGGACCACTATGGACGTGGTCACATGCTCCACTGCAGCCGATAAATGGCTTCAGGGGTGATGTGGCAACAAGCAGCCACACTTGTAAACACTCCAGGGATCGGACATGGACACAGCGGGGCAGTACTGAGGGCTGGAGCGGCGGGGAGCAGTTTACTACGTTTTTGTATCAGGAGGCAGGATGAGGGCATTTGATAAAAAGTAATTATTACTGAAAACCCCTTTAAGGCTATGGCTACTTTCACACCAGAGTTTTTACTGAGTCCATCATGGATCCGCAAAAACGCTTCTGTTACTGATAATACAACCGTCTGCATCCGTTATGAACAGATCCGATTGTATTATCTTTAACATACCCAAGACGGATCCGTCATGAACTCCGGATCAGTTTTCTATTGTGTCAGAGAAAATGGATCCCTCCGCAACACATCGCAGACAGAAAAATGCTGCTTGCTGCGTTATTCCGTCTGCGATGGGGACGCAACCAAATGGAACGGAATACATTCTGGTTCTCTCTGTTTCATTCAGTTTTGTCCCCATAGAATCTTAATAGCGGAAAGGGAAATCGCAGATGGGAAAGTAGCCTAAGGGCTCATGCACAAGACCGTTGGTGTCCCGTGCCCGATCCGCAATATATGGGCACCGTTCTGTTGTCATTCCACATCACGGATGCGGACCCATTCATTTCAATGGGTTTGCAAATCCGGAGATGCGGAACAGAAGCACGGAACGGAAGACTACGGAGTGCTTTCTGGGGTTCTGTTCCGTGCCTCCGCACTGCAAAAAGATAGAGCATGTTCAATCTTTTTGCGGAACGCACGGATCGCGGACCCATTCAAGTAAATAGGTCTGCGATCCCCATGCGCCTGCCCCACGGAAGGTGCCTGTGCACTGCGGACCTCAATTTGCGGTCCACAGCATGGGCACCGGACACCAACGCTCGTGTGAAAGAGGCCTAAGAATGGTTGTGTAGCGGGGCAGCCACTGAACTGAACGGATTTTTGGTGACTCTAGGGTTGGGGCAATCTAGGAGTCATGCTGCAACCCCATTCACTTGATTGGTTGCATTGCTACACAGCGAGCTTTGGCGTTGTGGCCCCTGACTAAATCTCCGAGAAGCTCTCTCTGGGATGTTCACACTTGTGTCACAGAAATCACAGTAGATACCTGATGGTAATAACCAAAAATTAAACTAAAGTAAATGGCTAAGAACAGAAATATTTATCTACTTTTTTTACATCAACCAACAGAGCAGGTTAGAGAGTAACACAAATGTGAACAGCGCCTGACCTGCACCTACACCTTCAATGGGAGACATGCTTATACACCATGGAGCCGCAAGCGCAGCCCCTGCTCAGAGATCAAACTTTAATAAACAGTATACTATGACACTGCAGAGGTCTCCAACCTGTGGATCTCCAGCTGATGAGAACTACATTTCCCAGCATGAACTTTACTGTGGTCCTTCTCACTTGGTAGGTGCAGATCATCAGCAATGTAGCAGTGAGACGATGTTGTAGTATATATATATATACACACACACACACTGTGGGTATACAAATAGTGTAGATTCTATATAGAACAGTAGAATAGGATTGCACAGTGATACAGGCTGCACAGCTGTGTACATTACATGGCAGGACCCGTTACCCCCGTATTACCTGCTTCCCCTCTGCTCGGTGTGAGGCCAGGCTGACCTCCCCATAGCTCCCCTTGCCCACAACTCGTACTATCCTATAAGCGTCCAGACCCGGCCGCAACTTGTCCTCATCCATCTCGTTTACTATTTACGGCATCCCCGTAGAACCGTGGAGCCCCACTCTTCACCACAACTTCCGGCAGCGTCACGGTAACCAAGCAACCGGAAAACGGAGACCGGAAACCAACAGCTAGAACAGCATGAACTTTACCACTGTAGGACTAGAGAACACAGTGACCTCTACAGGACACGCTCGGTAATGCAAGAGGAGCGTGTCAATGGTATGGACCAGGGGCGGCCCAGAGAGCCCTTCCCAGTGACATCTGAGGTGTTTTATTTTATTATTATTATTTACCTCCATTCCTCTGCCAGGGTAACCTGGTCACCTTGGGGGGGGGGGGATCTGCTGCCTATACTCCATAGGAGATAAGAAAGGCACTTACAGTGCTGTTGCAGGTATATCCTGGGAGCACAGTGGGGGCGCCAGAGGGCCAGACACCGGTCTGCAGTATTTATTTATCGTCCAATGCCAGAGTGGTGAACAAAATTAACTCTTAATTGAGTAGTAAGGTAAAAGTGTACCAGAAAGTGAATAAAAAGTCTCTAAGTGACAAATAGACAGTAAAAATTAGTAATTGTAGTATAAAATCATATCTAAAAATCCATAATAGGATACATGGAATGTATTTAAATATACTCCACTTGGTGTAGATCAACAAATCTCAGTGTATCACCTTTATGAGCATAAAATAAGCACTGGTAAAGGACTTTACCGGGGAGGGGAGTATAGGCTAAGCACATAACACCTGTACTTGTACCTCCCCCGCCGGGATGCAGGTACCAACATGCAACATGACTGCATGGAGATCGCCACGCCTCCAATATATACTACAAAGAAAAAATGTGGGGGATTCAGTCAGCACAACCCTATATGCAGGTGCACATCGCTATGGCGAAATACATATACAAACACAAAATACAAATGCAATAGCACTCTGCAGGGCAGAATGCTGGTTGCAGAGTGCTATTGCATTTGTATTTTGCGTTTGTATTTTTAGCAGGGTTGTGCTGACTGAATCCCCCACATTTTTTCTTTGTAGTATATATTGGAGGCGTGGCGATCTCCATGCAGTCATGCACACCTGACCAGTCAATCTGTCCTGGAGGCTGGTTTTAAAGTCAGTATAAAACTGAGTCTGCTTATATAGAACCTACCAGTAGCCATTTGGCTCCAGGAGAAGTATATAGTGGGCTCAGCATGCATGTTGGTACTTGCATCCCTGAATCCGATGAAAGCTGTAATGGCACCGGACGGGGTTAAAAGCAGAGTGTGTTTGGCGTGCATGCTGCACCTGCATTCCCTGGACTTTATGTGGCTGTCATGGCCCATAAACAGGTAGGAACTAGTGTTAGGGACCACTCCATAGAGGCGACCTTGACGTGGTGAGTGGCTTATTACGCTTTGGCCAAAATGTACACCAATGCCTCATCCAGCATGGAGGCAGGGCAGAATGCTGGTTGCAGAGTGCTATTGCATTTGTATTTTGCGTTTGTATATGTATTTCGCCATAGCGATGTGCACCTGCATACAGGGTTGTGCTGACTGAATCCCCCACATTTTTTCTTTGTAGTATAATTACACGCACTTCATACGTTTCAAAGGCTTTTATCGACAATTACATGACATTTATGCAAAGAGTCAGTATTTGCAGTGTTGGCCCTTCTTTTTCAGGACCTCTGCAATTCGACTGGGCATGCTCTCAATCAACTTCTGGGCCAATTCCTGACTGATAGCAACCCATTCTTTCATAATCACTTCTTGGAGTTTGTCAGGATTAGTGGGTTTTTGTTTGTCCGCCCGCCTCTTGAGGATTGTACACAAGTTCTCAATGGGATTAAGATCTGGGGAGTTTCCAGGCCATGGACCCAAAATGTCAACGTTTTGGTCCCCGAGCCACTTAGTTATCACTTTTGCCTTATGGCACGATGCTGAAATGATCTCAGCAGGTCCTTTAATGACAGCAATGAAATGCAGTGGAAAGGTTTTTTTGGGATTAAGTTAATTTTCATGGCAAAGAAGGACAATGCAATTCATCTGATCACTCTTCATAACATTCTGGAGTATATGCAAATTGCTATTATAAAAACTTAAGCAGCAACTTTTCCAATTTCCAATATTTATGTAATTCTCAAAACTTTTGGCCACGACTGTACTATCCCATTCAACCAGTAACAGGATAGACATATATATATATATATATATATATATATATATATATATATACAGTACAGACCAAAAGTTTGGACACACCTTCTCATTCAAAGAGTTTTCTTTATTTTCATGACTATGAAGGCATCAAAACTATGAATTAACACATGTGGAATTATATACATAACAAACAAGTGTGAAACAACTGAAAATATGTCATATTCTAGGTTCTTCAAAGTAGCCACCTTTTGCTTTGATTACTGCTTTGCACACTCTTGGCATTCTCTTGATGAGCTTCAAGAGGTAGTCACCTGAAATGGTCTTCCAACAGTCTTGAAGGAGTTCCCAGAGATGCTTAGCACTTGTTGGCCCTTTTGCCTTCACTCTGCAGTCCAGCTCACCTCAAACCATCTCGATTGGGTTCAGGTCCGGTGACTGTGGAGGCCAGGTCATCTGGCGCAGCACCCCATCACTCTCCTTCATGGTCAAATAGTCCTTACTTTCAAAGTTTTCCCAATTTTTCGGCTGACTGACCTTCATTTCTAAAAGTAATGATGGCCACTCGTTTTTCTTTAATTAGCAGCTTTTTTTCTTGCCATAATACAAATTCTAACAGTCTATTCAGTAGGACTATCAGCTGTGTATCCACCTGACTTCTCCTCAACGCAACTGATGGTCCCAACCCCATTTATAAGGCAAGAAATCCCACTTATTAAACCTGACAGGGCACACCTGTGAAGTGAAAACCATTTCAGGGGACTACCTCTTGAAGCTCATCAAGAGAATGCGAAGAGTGTGCAAAGCAGTAATCAAAGCAAAAGGTGGCTACTTTGAAGAACCTAGAATCTGACATATTTTCAGTTGTTTCACACTTGTTTGTTATGTATATAATTCCACATGTGTTAATTCATAGTTTTGATGCCTTCAGTGTGAAGCTACAATTTTCATAGTCATGAAAATAAAGAAAACTCTTTGAATGAGAAGGTGTGTCCAAACTTTTGGTCTGTACTGTATATATATATATATATATATATATATATAATAATACCCCTCCTGCACCTCTCGAACGCATGCCCTGACTTCCGGTCGGGTGGCCGAGATCGCTGTACGGATTGAGTGCACCGCCGGGCCTCCGGGCATGTGACAGGGGAGCAGGGCCTACATCCCAGAGAGCGATCATAAGTTAACCCAGAGAGTGATCCTAAGTTTAATTTTATCGTTTAATTTCGTCATTTCGCTTTGTTCCAACTAAGAGAGGGTCTCTTTAAGTAATTTGATGTGTACTTTCCAATATATTTTTAGATGCGCAAACGCACTTCCGGTTCCGGTGTCATGTCACCGGAAGTGCATGTCTTATCATGTGATACAAATTTCTCCCATTAATTGATTATAGTACTTATAGAACTCACAGTGTACTGTTGTCTTTATACTCTGCTCCTGATGAAGGGGGTTTGATACCCCGAAACGCGTTGAGCTTACCTTTAATAAAGAACTACCTTGCTATATCTTAAGAGTCCATCGGGTCATCTGTTTGGAGGACACCAAGGAGTTTAAATCTACATGCGATCTCGGCGAGGGAGTTTACTCAAGTGTCTTGAGCTTATCTTGCGCCCCCCTCCCTGGTGAAGCGAGTACCTATTGTAGTGTGTATGGATCCGTTTGAGTCTGCGCACACGGACATACTTTGATTTTATCTGGCATTATTCCTGGAAGTGATTTGATTTTATCTTGTGTATTTAACCTAACCCCTGACAGTACTTGGTTATTTGGCACCTATCACTCTATAGTGGGTGTTTAACAACTGTCTAACAATTTGGGTCTCTATCTCACCACCAGGGAGTCCTCCCTCTGACTGATCTAGTTCCCACAGCATCTATTCCTCTGACTTCTTCCTGGCGCTCCACCACCCTCCTTTATCTTCTTTTCAACGTACTTTGACAGGGCCTAGCAGTGAAAATGTTATCACAACTGGCCATGTCAAAGTACAGGGAGCGCGGCAGTTACAGAAAGAGCAGAGCCTCTAGGAGTAATGATAACGCCCCTGTTTGCATATAATAAAATATCATTTTTCTCAGTAATGCGGGCACATATGAACATAGGACCAACACAGATGCCTTCAGTTGCCAAGTGCACATGTAACACGTCAGCCCTTTAATTGTGCAAGCGTATGAGGGAGTCCTGAGGAATAGCTGAAAGCCTAGGGAGCATCAGCTATGTAAAAAATATGGACTTCAGTGGGGGGAGGAAGCCGGCACTAAAGTGCCTAGGGCAGCATAAAAACGAAATATTGCCCTGGCTCCACAGCAGAAGCACAATGTAGTGTCAGACATCACACTGCTACTGTGAAGGGGGGGACAATATCTGGACATAACTACTGTGAAGTGGGCCCATATCTGGACATAACTACTGTGAAGTGGGCCCATATCTGGACATAACTACTGTGAAGTGGGCCCATATCTGGACATAACTACTGTGAGGGCGCACATATCTGGGCATAACTACTGTGAGGGGGGCACATATTTGGGCATAACTACTGTGAAGGAGCACATATTTGGGCATAACTACTGTGAAGGGGGCACATATCTGGGCATAACTACTGTGAAGAGGGCACAGATCTGGGCATAACTGCTGTGAAGGGGCGCATATCTGGGCATAAGTGCTGTGAAGAGGGCAAATATCTTGGCATAACTACTGCGAGGGGGCACATATCTGGGCATAACTACTGTGAGTGGGAACATCTCTGGGTATAACTACTGTGAGGGGGAACATCTCTGGGTATAACTACTGTGAGGGGGAACATCTCTGGGTATAACTACTGTGAGGGGGAACATCTCTGGGTATAACTACTGTGAGGGGGAACATCTCTGGGTATAACTACTGTGAGGGGGAACATCTCTGGGCTAGGGCTTCAGCTATCGATTATTTTAGTAATCAAGTATTCTACCGATTAATCCAACTATTAAAAGAAAGTTTTCTATAAAAACTCATCAGCCCCCCCTGTCATCAGTCTCCTTACCGTGCCATCAGCTCCCCCCCAGTAGCATCAGTTCCCCCGCCCTTGTGCCATCAGTTCCCCTCCCTTGTGCCATCAGTTCCCCCTCCAATGCCACCAGCTTCCTTATGTCATCAGTTACTTCCCCTCTCAGTGCCATCAGCTCCCCCTCCAATGCCACCAGCTCCCCCCACTGCCATCAGTTCCCCCACTCCCCCTCCTAGCCATCAGTGCCCAGCCGCAGCGCCAGTGAACTAAAATGTCCTGACGATGTGTGTATGTTAGTATCCAGTGCAGCACTGGGCGGGCAGACGAGTGACCACGTAGTGTGAGTAATAGGAAGCTCTTCACTCACACTTCGTGGTCCCATGGCACAAACGGATCATCGAGGATTTTTTATGTTGAGTTAATCGATTAATTTGACTAATAGTTTCAGCCCTAATATGGGCATAGCTTCTGTGAAGGGGGCACATATCTAGGCATAACTACTGTGAAGGGGACATATATCTGGGCATAGCTACTGTGAAATGGGCACAGATCTGGGCATAACTGCTGTGAAGGGGGCGCATATCTGGGCATAACTGCTGTGAAGTGGGAATCTCTGGGCATAACTACTGTAAAGGGGGCACATCTGGACATAGCTACTGTGAAGGGGCACAGTGTGGGCATTACAACTATGTGCAGGTACAAAGTGGGAATAATTACTATGTGGGGGTCCTAAGGGGACTGGGTGTGTATAGTTATGCTTTGGGCAGAGTTAGAGTCATGACCTAGTATGAAAATATATATATATATATATATATATATATATATATATATATATACATATACACACACACACACACACACACACACACATATTGACCCATATTAACAAGATGTTTTTTATTTGCAGGTATATGTTTATATTTGTGTTCTGTCCCCACATGAAGGCGAATGAAGGTGTAACTGATAATGGCTTTGTGACTGTCCTACCTTCGTATCCAAGCAGTGGAGCAGACCGGACCGGCAGATGCTCAGGTTAGATGGATCCAGACGTAGACATGAGGATGCAATCAAACGTGGGTTTATTTGATCCAGAGCAGTGACATACGGTGATGGAATACAGGAATGCAGTAGATGCTGTGATGTGGATGTCTTTCCTGAGGCTAACTGCTGGTCAAAAACTGATGCCTTCACAAGCCAAGGTGTGTGTCTCCAGTCACAAAGGATGCAGCACTGAAAAAGGCTACAGGAAGTGACCAGGCCCAAGGCTGCTAAAACCACGCCCAAAGATAAAACTTTATAGACAACGAACGAGGCGTGCAGCATACAAATTCCGGCCAGCAGATGGCAGCAGAGAACAATAGACTTAAACAACATAGGTAAAGAAGAAATAATAATGCAGTGCAGGAATTCAATATGAAAGGAACAGCACACTCCCCGTCTGAAATTCACTTAGGGGATTTCACTATGACGAATGTCCATAAAATATAAACAACCTGTAAAAGAAAAACATGTTAGAATGCAAACATAGATTAGTCCTGTTTTCCAACTTGGAATGGAGATCTGCGAAGCTAGATACAGTCCTGTTCACCCATCAGGGACGTTCTCGATGGGTCTCATCCAACTGGAGAAACGTTCAAAGCGCTGACAACCGAAGCTGGCGGTTTGCTTTGTTCCAGTGACTAATGCACTAACTTCAGCGCGGATTTCTGGATCATTATCCGGATCCTGGATGCTGAAAACTTCCTGTACACATTCGTCCGCCTCTTCAGGCAGAAACTCTGAACCTGTAAGCCAAGTAGAGTTAATAAAGGAACCTATAGACATAGGCCTAGTGGCGTGATCTGCTGGATTAAGTTCGGATGGTACATAGTGCCATTGCTCAGGTTTGGAGGACCTCCCGATTCTCTCTATGCGGTTACTAACGTACACATAGAATCGCTTGGTCCGATTGTGGATGTAACCTAAAACGACCTTACTGTCGGTGTAATACTGGACTTCAGCTATGTTGACACCCAGTTCTTGTTGTATGAAATCCGCGATCTCCACTGCCAACACAGTCCCACAAAGTTCCAGTCTGGGAATAGTATGATCGGGCTTGGGGGCTAACTTAGCCTTACCAAAGACGAATCCAACGTGATTTTGGTTGTTGGGTCCTGTGACTTTCAGATAGGAAACCGCTGCGATGGCCTCCGTGGAGGCGTCCAAAAACACGTGGAGTTCTTTCTTTATGCTAGAGGAAAGTGAGGTTTTAATATAGCATCTCGGGATATGGATCTCATCCAAGGCACACAAGGATCGCTTCCAGGCTTCCCATTTTTGCTCTTTCTCGGAGGGAAGTGGGGTATCCCAATCCTTGACTGTTTCAGAAAACTGTCTCAGTAGAGATTTACCTTGTATGGTGATGGGCGCTACAAATCCCAGCGGATCAAATAGGCTGTTTACCACTGATAGGACGCCTCGTTTTGTGAATGGCTTGTCTGCACAACTTATCTGAAAACCGAAGGACTCAGCCGAGAGATCCCATCTGAGGCCCAAGCTCCTCTGCACAGGTGGACTGTCCAGTCCCAAGTTAATGTCCTTGAATCCTGGTGCATGATCGCCTGATTCGAAGGCCCTCATAACGGCCAGGCTGTTTGAAGCAATTTTGTGTAGTCTAAGTTTAGCTTGGTACAACATACTTTGAGTCCTTTTGAGCAGATCGATAGCCGCTTCTTCAGTAGGTAGTGATTTGAGTCCATCGTCTACGTAGAAGTCCTTTTCTACAAAGTCTCTGGCGTCTTTACCGTACTCTGATTCTCCCTCTAATGCAGTTCGCCGAAGGCCGTAAGTTGCCACGGCAGGTGAAGGGCTGTTTCCAAATACGTGTACCCTCATTCGATATTCTGCCATCTCTGCGTTGGTGTCGTTATTCTTGTACCACAGAAACCTGAGGAAATTCCGGTGGTCCTCTCTCACTACGAAACAGTGGAACATCTGTTCAATGTCAGCGGTGATGGCAACGAGCTCTTTTCTGAACCTCATCAGCACTCCAACTAGGTTATTCGTCAGATTAGGACCTGTGAGAAGGACATCATTAAGAGATACATCTTGATGTTTGGCACTTGAGTCGAAAACGACCCTAATTTGATTAGGTTTCCGTGGGTGATACACTCCAAATGAAGGCAAGTACCAGCACTCGTCATTCTTCCCTAAGGATGGAGCTGGTTCTGCATGGTTGTTGCGGAATATTTTGTCGATAAAGGCAACGATGTGTTCTCTCATCTCAGGCTTACTGTTCATGGTACGCTGAAGAGAGTTAAATCTAGACAGAGCTTGTTCCCTATTGTTCGGGAGTCTCACCCTGGTAGCTCGGAAGGGTAATGGAAAAACCCAGTGATTGGTTTCGTCTTTAAGGAACTCATTGTCCATTATCTTGATAAATTCTCTGTCCTCTACTGACAAAGCTACTTTATCATCGTCCTTGCTGGTATGAAAGACTAATCTTCCCAAGTTGTCGGCAAAGGGAGGAATGTCGTCAGGTGGTTGTATGAGGTCTGGAGGCTTCTCTTTCACCTCATAGTGATGAGGACAAGGCTTAATGCAAGTTGTGCGTCCATCTCCACGCACGTACGTTTTGAATGAGTGGATTTTTGGCTGATCCAAGCATACATTTCCTATGACTACCCATCCCAAGTCCAGTCTCTGGGCGTATGGTGCATAGTCGGGACCATTACACTGTTGACGCACCTTGTGTACCCTTAGATTGTCTCTGCCAAGCAGGAGTAGAATCTCGGCGTTGTTGTCCATAGGTGGGATAACGTTGGCTAGGTGCCTTAGGTGTGGATGGTGAAATGCAGCTTCCGGGGTAGGAATTTCATCCCTATGGTTGGGTATTTGATCGCATTCGATCAGCGTCGGTAGAGGTATTTCCGTATTTCCACTGACGGAACAAGCGATGAATCCTTGTGCCCTCCTGCCGCTAGTCTCTATGCGACCCGAGCAGGTGTTTAAGATGTAGGGTTCTGACGGTCCCTTTATTCCAAAGGCTTCAAAGAATTTAGGTCCTGCTAGGGAGCGGTTGCTTTGGTCGTCAATGATGGCATACATTTTTACTGCCTTTTCTGGTAGCCCCTTCGGGTAGACCTTTATTAGGCATATGCGGGCACAACATTTCTCACTTTGGCCCTCCCCACATACGTCCAAGCATGAGCAGGAAACAGCAGTGGCTGTGTTAGCGTGGTTCTGGGGCTCCCCGCCATGACTTTGAGCAGGACTGGTGGTGACAGCGGCAGGTGAATCCCTTGTGAGTGGAGTTGGGTGCATAGCTGAGGCATGTCTATCACTATGACACTCCTCACATTTGATAATGGATTTACAGTCCTTAGCCATGTGCTCCAATGAAGCGCAGCACCTGAAACATACCCCAAGCTCGGTGAGGACTTTCTTGCGCTCCTGTATGGTTTTGGATCTAAATCCTCGTTTTTTATGAATGGGACATTCACGATTGAAGGCCTTGTCTCCTGTTGAGGTAGTGTACTGTCTACCAGTGGGTACTGCAGATGATGGTAGGTTAGTCTTTCTAACATTCACGCTGCTCTTAAAGTCTCTGTGTTTATGCACAATACTTTCATACCTTGATGATGGTGTCACTGAAGCTGTAGTATTGAACTCCAGGAAGTCGAGGCTGGGGTCATTCCTCATCTGGGACTGTTCATCGATGAACCTACAGAAATGAATGAATGGAGGAAAAGTGACGTCATGCACTCTTTTGTACCTTGAGACTGATGCCGCCCACTTCTCTTGCAGGCTGTATGGTAACTTCACGACAATTGGGTTCACCCCATGGGCTGTATCCAGGTAGCACAGCCCGGACAGACGAGGGTCTCTTTTGGCGAGCTCCAGTTCCATGAGCAAATCACTTAAATCCTGAAGCTTGTGGACATCCTTGAGACTGATCTTGGGGACGTTCTGCAGTCTCCTGAATAGTGCCTTCTCTATTGCTTCTCCACTGCCAAATGTGTGTTCGAGTCTCTGCCAGGCTGCAGCGAGACCTGCTTCTGCTTGTCCCACATAGACAGTTCTAAGGCTCTTGATGCGATTTGTGGAGCCTGGGCCCAGCCATTTGATCAAGAGGTCGAGCTCCTGCTCTGCGGTTAGGTTGAGGTTGGCGATGGCGGCTTTGAAGGTTGCCTTCCAGGCTCTGTAGCTCTCCGCATGGTCATCAAATTTTGAGAGACTGGTGTTAATTAGCTCTCTGCTCACCATAAACCTGGCAAACTCAGACATATCTGATTTCTCACTGCTTGTTGCCATGACAACTTGTGATGCCCCTGGGGCGTATAGGCTGCGTGGCGTGAAAGGGTGAGATGCTTCCGGGTAGAATGATGTTGCTGCAGGGTTGAGCTGTGGTCTAGCCTCTGTAGATTCTGATGACTGCTGCTTGAGCTGTGGAGGTAGGCCAGGAAACACCTGGTAGCCATCTTGCTGTAATAACTGCCCTTGAGAGGGCGCGTCTGAGTGACTGTTATTGGATTGCTCGGGTGCTGTGGGTATCGCTGGCACTGCAGGTAGAGCTGACTTGGAGGTTTCAGTGTTGTTGGCTTGGACCGTACTGCACACTGGGGGTGGTGCAGATAACCGTTTCAGTACGTAGTCGCTGGTGCGGTCAACTGGATCGTCTATCTCCTCTGGTGGCAAGCAGACTGAATCAAGGCCTTGGCTCAATGCTTGCTCAAGTAGTCTTACTTTTGCTAATGCGATTTCCTCTTCCCTCTCTGATTCAAGGATCTTCATTCGAGCCTCTGCTTCTGCCCTCTTGGCTTCTGCTTCTGCCCTCGCAAGGACTTCTTTTTCGGTGAAGGAACGCCTCACTTTGGATTGCTCTGCATTTATGCGGGCCTCTAGTAATCTGTCGCTCAGGGCGGAGCTTCTAGAGCATGATGATCTGTAGGACCGCGAGGAATGTTTGGATGAATGCGATCTGTGTGATCTGGTTTCTTGCAAATGAGAGATGCGGAGTTCCACTTTATCTTTAGCGTCCAGCACCATGGCGTCTCTTTGTCTGTCTATTGATTCTGCCTTGCAGAATTCTGACGGGGCTTCTTCTATATTAGAGTCTTTTAGAAAGGTTATATACCTTGTGGACAGTCTCTTGTATCTTTCATGGGCTGCGTTCAGCCGCCCGACGGTAACTTGTAAGCTGGTGGCATCGCCTGAGGAGGACTTAAGTCCTGGAAACTCATTCCCATAGCTCTTCCAGGTTGTCACATAGCTCATCTTTCCTGGTGTGATAATTTTCTGTGATCTTTATAGTTGGTTTGAGAGAGCGCCTTGGTCGCGTGACTTGGTCTGCTGGAAGTGTGGGTTCTACCTCCAGCTCTTCATAATGATCAGTATCAGGTTGCATTTGCTTTGTTTCATCACTGGGGAACTGTACGAGGTCCTTTTCGGCCATTTTGATTTAAGGTGCGCTGTCTCTTTAAGAAAATGAACTTTTGAATTGGGGGCTGAAAATTGCAGTGCGGCTCAGATGAGGCACCCTGATGAGTTTCCCAAAGTCCTTTTAGTGGATTGCGGGGTTTTGGTTTAAGGGAGGCCCTGCGTGCGTGAACAATTCTTATATCATGCGAGCAAGGGTTAACGTAGGATGTAGAAAGTGGCTTGGCGAGTGGTGGAGGACTTCCAGGCGAGAGTATATCTACTGCGGACACGCCGTGCTTCCCCTTGGGCTTATGGGACATGCACTGTTGCTGGGCAGATTTGCTGGGATTGGGCCTGTTGCAGGGGAGGTTCCTGAGTGTGGCACTGGGCTCTGAGGGAACCTGTAGCCGGCGTTGGACATTCAGACGGATATTGACTGGGGTATAAGGCTTTAAGGCAGTTTTTGACTGTTCTGTCCCCACATGAAGGCGAGTGAAGGTGTAACTGGTAATGGCTTTGTGACTGTCCTACCTTCGTATCCAAGCAGTGGAGCAGACCGGACCGGCAGATGCTCAGGTTAGATGGATCCAGACGTAGACATGAGGATGCAATCAAACGTGGGTTTATTTGATCCAGAGCAGTGACATACGGTGATGGAATACAGGAATGCAGTAGATGCTGTGATGTGGATGTCTTTCCTGATGCTAACTGCTGAGGCAACTGCTGGTCAAAAACTGATGCCTTCACAAGCCAAGGTGTGTGTCTCCAGTCACAAAGAATGCAGCACTGAAAAAGGCTACAGGAAGTGACCAGGCCCAAGGCTGCTAAAACCACGCCCAGAGATAAACTTTATAGACAACGAACGAGGCGTGCAGCATACAAATTCCGGCCAGCAGATGGCAGCAGAGAACAATAGACTTAAACAACATAGGTAAAACAAGAAATAATACAGTGCAGAAATTCAATATGAAAGGAACAGCACAGTAAGTGGGGGGGGGGCAGGTACATTCCTTGCACAGGGGCCCTCTGCTGTCTGTGTCTGCCCCTGGTATGGATTGTACAATCCCAGGGATATTTGACTCAGAGGGAATATGGACTGAACTAGGGCTGGATTGAGTACCATGTAATAATGCATGCAGAGCAACACCCCACAGATTTACCATACAGTCTACATTGTACAATGACAGGGGGTAATGGTGAAAATGTTGACAATCGCTGCTGGTGACAACAGACAGCCGCTGGCCATTGTTGCCAACCAGAATTTTTCTTTTTTTTTCTGGAAAAGGCCTCATGGACACGAACGTATTTTCTTTCCGCGTCAGTTCCGGTTTTTTTTTTGCGTACTATATGCGGAACCATTCATTTCAATGGGTCCGCAAAAAAAATTAAAGTACTCAGTGTGCATTCCGTTTCCGTATGTTCGTTCCGCAAAAAAATACAAAATGTCCTATTATTATTTTCTGCATTACGGACAAGGATAGTACTGTTCTATTAGGGGCTAGCTGTTCCGTTCCGCAAAATACGGAATGCACACAGATATCATCTGTATTTTTTGGGGACCGCAAAATACATACGGCCGTGTGCATGAGGCCAAACTCTGCAAAACTCACGGACATTTTTTATGAACAAACTAGAAAACCATAATGAATGATAAAGATTTACACCTGACTATCGCTCAATATACTGATAAGAACTGATTACCAGCATGTACTGTGTGCTGTAAAATGATAATTACCATTAAAAGAAACTACGGTACTCAAGTACCACCAGCATCAAAAACATTACGGAAACATCTTTTTTTTTTTTTTTTCACGGACTCTAGAAAAAAAGTTGTTTATATTTACGGATTGTCCAGAAATTTCTGGACGGTTGGCAACCCTGCCGCCTGCCATAGGATGAAAAACAGCGCATAGAAATATCAGTATTATCCGATCAAACGTGTGGTATCCAACCAAAAGAATTCTTATTGGTTGCCATAGGAAACACCACTTTTTATACTTGAAGTAATCTTTAATTTTTCAAATTATTATAATTATATAATAAATGGGACATGATGGGTGAGAAGCCGTGCTACAGATTTTTCATGTATACGCCTCTCCTGCAGCCATATATGTCACGGCTGAGGATGGGGGAAACCCTCAGCCGTGCGATGCCAGGAGATGGTAGGTCGCTACTTGGCCAGGACCACAGAATAAGGGAGCAGGTCACCTCCTATCGCATCCCTAATCTGACCCTGACTCCTAGCTGCATGAGCCGACCTTGATGGTAGGAGGGCTCATGCTCCAGAACCTCGGATCCCTACTAACCCTCCGCAGATCCCTGAGCTAGGAGCTGGGTAGACAGCCCGTTCCTCCTGGACGCGGAGAAACAGGAGTCTAAAGTGGCCAAGCTGCAAGGAGATGGGGTACATAAACAGACCTATGGATATGGCAGGAGAACAACTCTAGTTCAAACCTACCTGCCACAGCCTTGCTGACTGGGTCCCATGCTCACAAGCTGATGTCCAGACCATACATAAATGGACACAGCAAACACACATACACACACAGGAACCCAGATCCATAGCTGCATTAAACATGAAAGGAAACCAACATCAACTTAACATCACATATAAACATTTATGACCACAAGGGTGGCCCTCACTGGCAGATGGTAGAAGACCAGGAGGATGACTCCAGCTTACAAACAAGGCAGGAGTACCCCTCAGACTTCTGATCTTAACTGAGGCTTTATAGCCCATGTAGCCACACCAACACACAGTCACACCCAGTGTTCACACAAAGAAGGAAGTTAACCCTTCCTACACCAGGTAAGGGAAAAAGCTACTTAAAGGGGAAGTGCGCAATAAACAAGCACACTGCAGCTGTTACCGCAGGCAACGACATGCGTGGCAACCATGTCCTGGGAGTCAGCCAGAAGGCCGAGACACTGCCACCACATGTACACAAAACACGTTGCCACGGGCAGCCACACGTGAAGGGAAGTGTCACAGTGCACACCTATATAAACCTCGTGCACACCAGACATACAAAGTGCATACATACAAGGACAGGTTGCCTGTTGCAACCGCATGCACTTTACAGCAAGCTGCCTAGCACCAGCTCAGGCTGCTATACTGCCACATACATTATGTTGCCAGAGGCAACATACTACAGCCTTCACCTGTGATTGACAACAAGACAAGACCGCAGGCAACTGCATGCGGTTCCAGAAGTCACGGCCATGACCATGGTCGTGACAATATATTGCTCCCGCAGAGAAAACACTATTTTACTTTGACCCTAAACTATTAGGAAATCTCAGTATATTTAAAATATTTGCAAAAGAGATAAAGATTGATTGCATTTCATGTACATGAGTGGAACGTGTTTGCTTCACTAGGTCAAAAATATATTACATGGTTTATAGCAACATCACTGTAATGTAGAGCCTGACTCAGCGGCTTTGCGAAACAACCAATTTGACTGCTCTTTTGAGGATAAACTAATTTAGCATGTGGATTTTTGTAATTTTATATGGAAATATCTATGTATATGATTCATTTACCAGTTCAAGACCAGACACATTTTGGTTTTATTTTTAGTACATGTGAAATTGAAAGCAATAGCAGTTTTTCAGTTCAGTTATTCAAACAGTTTTTGCATCTTTGTTACATGGGGCTTTAATTTTAAGGGATTTTTATTTTTGTATTTTTAATACTGTTACACTGGGAAAAGTGTAAAAAAAAGTTTGGAAAGGATTCAGATTTTCACTTTTTAAATTATTTTAATAGCACAAAATGCAACTTAAATACTTTTTTAAATTGTGTTCCCTTTCCATTATGGTTGTTTTTATATATATATATATATATATATATATATATATATATGGGATGCAGTACCCCAGAAAGGTATTCTAATGTCAAGTTAAATGTTCAAGTAAAATGTTCTCATTTACTGTATTTGTGTACACAGCAGCATTGTATGGACAAGTCAGGGTTAACACTTGTCTGGTCCCGTCAATCACAGTGCAGAGGGTGCGGCATTTGCATGGAGAGCTGAGGCTCTAGGTGTAATGCCAACGCCCCCATTGCTCCTAGAAGCTCATTTGCATATATTAAAACATCACTTTTCTCAGCAATGCGGGCACATATGTACAGTATATGGGACCAACACAGACGCCTTCAGCTGCCAAGCGCACATGTAACAGGTCAGCCAGTGTCATAGGTACAAATCTGCTGACAGATGCACCTTTTTTTTTTTTTTTAAATCCTTTTTCAAGTAACATAGTATATATGGCCAAAAAAAGACATTTGTCCATCCAGTTCGGCCTGTTATTCTGCAAGTTGATCCAGAGGAAGGCAAAAGAAAACCCCTGTGAGGTAGAAGCCAATTTTCTCCACTTAAGGGGAAAAAAATTCCTTCCCAACTCCAATCAGGCAATCAGAATAACTCCCTGGATCAACGACCCCTCTCTAGTAGCTATAGCCTGTAATATTATTACACTCCAGAAATACATCCAGGTGTCACGGTGGGGAGTGGGGGAAACTCTCCACCTAAGATATTAGGCAAGCGGGGAAGCAGCTAAGCCAGGACGCCGGGATCAGGTCACCTCCTAAAGCATCCCTAATCCTCGCCCTAACTCCTCACCGTTTGAGCAGACCTGGATGGTAGGACGGCTCATACCCAGGATACCTAGGACCCTGAGTCGCCCTGATAATCCGGTCACATAAGAGCAGGGGAGAGACGACCTGTTCTTCCAAGACATGGAAGAGCAGGAGTCTCTGCAGGCCTAACAGCAAGGAGAGGAAGCCAAGTGGTACGGCAGGTAAGTATCCAGTGGCGGGGATAACCACTGAACCAAGAACCCAGGAAGGCATGGTAACTTACCGTACCTGCCGCAGCTGCTGGATGGCACAACAGAAGACCACACCAAGGTAAACTGGAACCCATATACACGTACTGCAATCCAAACACCAAACGGATGCAGTACGTACTGACACACAGGAACCAGCTCTCCAGCAACAGCTCACAGACTTGACTTTTGGTTCACCCCTCTGGGAAACCATGGAGCCCCCTTCCGGAGGCACAACAAACAGGGTACGACTTGCATACATGCCGGACATAAAACATCAACTGACCAGACATGTAACAACAACAAGACACCACACCCTGGACATAAACCCACACCAAACATAACAACCGGTAAGGTAGGGAAAATGGAAGAGACATAAGGAAGACATCGCTGGAGACATCGATGTTCCACTAGGGGGCCCTCACACTGGAAGATGGAACATCCAGACAAGGAGCATAACTCCAGCACACACCAAGGCTGGAGTACAACTGACTCCTGACCTAAAGCCACAGGTATAAGAAGCACCTAGTGACCCCACCTAGCAAGGTAGTTAACCCCTCCAGCACCAAACAGGGGAGGAACCAGGAGAAGGGGAGAAAGGCACATACAAACCGACATGAATGCATTGCCCCAGGCAACCGGCATGCACGGCAATGTGTAACACACACAACACCGAGGCTGTGACACCAGGCCCCTCTTGAATTCCTTTATTGTACTCACCATCACCACCTCCTCAGGCAGAGAGTTCCATAGTCTCACTGCTCTTACCGTAAAGAATCCTCTTCTATGTTTGTGTACAAACCTTCTTTTCCCCAGACGCAGAGGATGTCCCCTCGTTACAGTCACAGTCCTGGGGATAAATAGATGATGGGAGAGATCTCTGTACTGACCCCTGATATATTTATACATATTAATTAGATCTCCCCTCAGTCGTCTTTTTTCTAAGTGAATAACCCTAATTTTGATAATCTTTCAGGGTACTGTAGTCCACCCATTCCAGTTATTACTTTAGTTGCCCTCCTCTGAACCCTCTCCAGCTCTGCTATGTCTGCCTTGTTCACAGGAGCCCAGAACTGTACACAGTACTCCATGTGTGGTCTGACTAGTGATTTGTAAAGTGGTAGGACTGTGTTCTCATCACGGGCATCTATGCCCCTTCTGATGCAACCCATTATCTTATTGGCCTTGGCAGCAGCTGCCTGACACTGGTTTTTACAGCTTAGTTTGCTGTTTACTAAAATTCTGAGGTCCTTTTCCATGTCAGTGTTACCCAGTGTTTTACCATTTAGTATGTACGGGTGACTTGCATTACTCCTTCCCATGTGCATAACCTTACATTTGTCAGTGTTAAACCTCATCTGCCACTTATCTGCCCAAGCCTCCAATCTATCCAGATCCCTCTGTAGCAGTATATTGTCCTCTTCCGTGTTAATTACTTTGCACAGTTTAGTGTCATCTGCAAAAAAATTTATTTTACTATGCAAGCCTTCTACAAGATCAATAATAAATATATTGAAGAGAATAGGGGGCACGTGTGAGCATTACTACTGTGAAGAGGGCACATATCTGGCATAACTACTGTGAGGGGGCACATATCAGGGTATAACTACTGTGAGCTGTGAGGAGGGTACATATCAGGGCATAACTACTGTGAGGGGGCACGAGTGAGCATTACTACTGTGAAGAGGGCACATATCTGGCATAACTACTGTGAGGGGGCACATATCTGGGCATAACTACTGTAAGGGGGCAGATATCTGGGCATAACTACTGTGAGGAGGTCACATATCAGGGCATAACTACTGTGAGGAGGGCACATATCAGGGCATAACTACTGTGAAGAGGTCACATATATGGGCATAACTACTGTGAGGGGGCACATATCTGGGCATAACTACTGTGAGGGGGCATGTGTGAGCATTACATCTGTAAAATGGGCACATATCTTGGCATTATTACTGTGAGGGGGCATATATCTGGGCATAACTACTGTGAGGGGGCATGTGTGAATGTGTGAGCATTAAGTCTGTGAAGAGGGCACATATCTTGGCATTATTACTGTGAGGAGACATGTGATGTATACATGTGTGTAATGTATGTATTGCAGTATGTGATTATCACACACTGCACTACATACATTACACACATGTATACATCACATACTGCGCTGTCACCTTCTTCTGCAGGTCTACCTTGATGTCTGGTCTTTAGGCTTCAGTCAGATCCTCGACCGCCATGCTTGTGCTGTGTGCCCGACACCACCAGGAGCTGGCCCCTCCTCCTTTCATCTCCCGCCGGCTTCTCCTACAGCAGAGCGCTCTATCGCTCCAGTGCCCGCCCAATCTTAACAATCGGGGGCGTAGCTAGAAATGACTGGGCCCCATAGCAAAAAAAATTATGGGCCCCCCCATCCCGGATCAATGTCACGGATGGTGTACAGGAAACAAGATGATACAAATAACAAATGATGACTCACTGGATCCACAACTAAGGAACATAAAGGGAGACCCCTGCAATCGACCTGCCGCTCTCCCTTAATGCTCAGCCTATGCGACCACTCTAAAGGTGAATGGGCGCATATCCACGTACCTCGGCTATCTTAACCTGAAGGCCCTACAATAGTGAGGGGACACGACCACCGGCTCCCTACACAGACACGGAGGGAGTCAGGGTCACCTGGATCCAGACAACAGAAAATCATAAATACAAAACAGCACTTATCTGAAGACGACTGTGAACTGAGAACTGGTAGCTGGGAGCTGGGAGCTGAAGTCAGCATGCACACTCATTCCAGGAAGTAGTATCAGCCACACCCAACTACCTTATGGGGGAGAATATAAAGGGAGGTAATGAGTCTGACTGCATGACAGCTGAGATAGCCTAACGAGGTGAGGAACAGAAACCAAAACAAAGAAACTCAAGGGGGAGGATCTGAACGGCTCCTGTCAGAGCCTCTCAGCTGTCTGCTTGTGACAGTACCCCTCCCTCTAGGAGTGGACTCCGGACACTCAGGGCCCACCTTCTCAGGATGGGACCTATGGAAAGCCCTGATGAGGCGAGAGGCCTTAATGTCCGTCACTGGGAGCCACATCCTCTCCTCAGGACCATAACCCTCCCAATGAACGAGGTACTGGAGGGAACCGCGGACAAGACGAGAATCCACAATCCTAGAGACCTGAAATTCAAGATTCCCATCAACCATAATCGGAGGAGGAGGCAAAGGAGAAGGTACAATAGGTTGAACATAAGGTTTCAATAAGGACTTATGGAAAACATTATGGATCTTCCAAGTCTGAGGAAGATCAAGACGGTAGGCAACAGGATTGATGACAGACAGGATCTTGTAAGGCCCAATAAACCTAGGACCCAACTTCCAGGAGGGAACCTTCAATTTGATATTCTTGGTAGACAGCCACACCAAATCACCAACATTCAGGTCCGGACCAGGCATACGTCTCTTATCCGCCACACGCTTATATCTCTCACTCATATTCTTTAGATTATCCTGAATATTTTGCCAAATAGATGACAAAGACGAGGAGAATCTGTCCTCATCAGGCAAACCAGAAGAGCCCTCTCCAGAGAAAGTCCCAAACTGCGGATGAAACCCATATGCACCAAAAAATGGTGACTTATCAGAGGACTCCTGACGACGGTTATTTAAAGCAAACTCAGCAAGGGACAAAAACGAACACCAATCCTCCTGATTCTCCGCCACAAAACAGCGCAGATATGTCTCCAGATTCTGATTGACACGCTCTGTCTGGCCATTCGACTGCGGATGGAAAGCAGAAGAGAATGACAAGCGAACCCCCAAGCGAGAACAGAAAGCCTTCCAGAATCTGGAAACAAACTGCGTGCCCCTATCAGAGACTATGTCAGAAGGAATCCCATGCAATTGACAATGTGGTCAACAAATGCCTGCGCCAGCGTCTTAGCATTGGGCAAACCGGGAAAAGGGATAAAGTGCACCATTTTGCTAAAACGGTCCACCACCACCAGAATCACAGACTTCCCCGAGGAACGAGGCAAGTCCGTTATGAAGTCCATGGACAGATGTGTCCAAGGACGGGAAGGAATGGGCAAAGGAAGGAGAGGACCTGATGGCCGTGAGTGAGGGACCTTGGCACGAGCGCAAGTCTCGCAAGCTGCCACAAAACCCTCAACTGACTTACGAAGCGCAGGCCACCAGAATCTCCGAGCAATGAGATCCAGTGTGGCTCTTGTCCCCGGGTGCCCAGCAAGGACCGTATCATGGTGTTCTTTAAAAATCTTGTGTCTCAAAGCGAGAGGCACAAACAACCTCCCAGGAGGACAAAGATCAGGAGCTTCTGACTGGGCTGCCTGCACCTCTGCCTCCAATTCAGGAAAAAGAGCAGAGACCACCACACCTTCAGCTAAAATGGGACCCGGGTCTTCAAAATTCCCACCTCCTGGGAAACAACGTGACAGGGCATCTGCCTTCACATTCTTAACCCCAGGGCGGAACGTAACAACAAAATTAAACCTTGAAAAGAACAAAGACCATCTGGCCTGTCTCGGGTTCAGACGCTTGGCTGACTCCAAGTAGGCCAGATTTTATGGTCAGTAAACACGGTAATAGGGTGTCTGGCTCCCTCTAGCCAATGGCGCCATTCCTCAAAAGCCAACTTGATGGCCAACAATTCCCTATCTCCCACATCATAATTTCTCTCTGCGGAGGAGAGCTTCTTTGAGAAAAAGGCACACGGTTGCCATTTGGCAGGAGAGGAACCCTGAGACAAGACCGCCCCCACCCCCACCTCAGAAGCATCAACCTCAACTATGAAGGGTAAGGAAACATCAGGTTGTACTAGGATGGGAGCGGAAGCAAAACTCTCCTTGATATCAGAAAAGGCCTTACGCGCCTCTACCGACCAGGAAGAAAAATCTACCCCCTTTCTGGTCATATCCGTGAGTGGTTTAACAACAGAGGAATAATTCAAAATAAATTTCCTGTAATAATTAGCAAAGCCCAAAAAACGCATCAGCGCCTTCTGATTCTCAGGAAGCTCCCACTCAAGCACAGCACGGACCTTCTCGGGGTCCATGCGAAAACCAGAAGCGGAGACAAGAAACCCCAGAAATTGGATCTCTGGAACCGCAAACACACATTTTTCCAGTTTCGCGTATAATTTATTCTCCCGCAGGATGAGTAAGACCTGACATAAGTGTTCCTTATGAGTTTTGAAATCAGGAGAAAAAATCAAAATGTCATCCAAATACACTAATACAAATTTTCCCATTAAATGATAAAAAATGCTGTTAACGAAATGCTGAAAAACGGCTGGGGCATTCATCAAACCAAAAGGCATAACTAAATTCTCAAAATGGCCCTCAGGGGTATTGAAAGCCGTCTTCCATTCGTCTCCTTCTCTGACCCTAACCAGGTTGTATGCCCCTCTTAGGTCTAATTTGGAAAAGACTTTAGCCCCAACAACCTGGTTAAACAAATCTGGGATTAAAGGAAGCGGATACGGATCACGAATAGTGATACTGTTCAGCTCCCTGAAATCCAGACAAGGTCTTAAAGAACCATCTTTTTTCTTAACAAAGAAAAAACCAGCGGCAACAGGTGACTTTGAGGGTCGTATGTGTCCTTTTCTCAGACTCTCAGAGATATAAGCACGCATCGCGACCCTCTCAGGTTGGGAAAGATTGTATAAACGAGATTTAGGCAGCTTGGCACCTGGGATGAGATCAATAGGGCAATCATACTCCCTGTGCGGAGGCAAATCCTGAACTCCATTCTCAGAGAAAACATCCAAAAATTCAGAGAGGAAAGGTGGTACAGTTTTAGTAGAAACCTCAGAAATAGATGTTATGAGGCAATTCTCTCTGCAAAAGTCACTCCAACCATTTATTTGCCTCGCTGGCCAATCAATGGTGGGGTTATGTTTAGAGAGCCAGGGTAGCCCCAACACTAGAGGAGTAGGCAAACCGCTAAGGACGAAACATGACACATCCTCAACATGAGTATCATTCACAATTAAACGGATATTGTGAACTATGCCCTTTAATGATTTCTGAGAAAGTGGAGCTGAATCAATAGAAAAAACAGGAATATTTTTTCGCAAAGTGCAAACCTGGAAACCATGAGTTATTGCAAATTGGTTATCAATGAGGTTGACAGCTGCTCCACTATCCACAAAAATCTCACAAAAAATGCTCTTGCTCTCTAGCGCCACCCTAGCAGGCAGGACAAAACGGGAACTACAAGCAAAAGACAATTCTTCAATTTCCGCCTCAACCCTGCCAATAGTAACAGACGGAATATTCTTAAAAGATTTCCTCCTTTTTGTCTCTTTATTACTCCCAGAAAACTGCCTGAATCTCCTAGAGGGACAAACATTTGCCAGATGATTTATACCTCCACAACAAAAGCAAACCCTCCCCTGCGGGCTGAATCCTCTATTGTCAGAGGCAATCAACCCCAGCTGCATGGGCTCCTGCTCAGAAGGGGCTGACAGCGACTGAGACCCCTGTGCACAGAATGACACCGGTGCACTGTCCCGGGACTGAGCATGACAAGAAGGAGAAATCTCTCCTCTTTCTCTAAGACGCCTGTCAATACGAACAGCCTGAGACATAGCAGAATTCAAGGAGGTAGGTCTTTCATGAAAGGCAAATGCATCTTTCAATCCCTCAGAAAGACCATAGCAAAATTGACTTCGGAGTGCAGCATCATTCCAACCCGTATCTGCTGCCCATCTCCGAAATTCTGAGCAGTATATCTCTGCGGATTGTTTACCCTGGCATAACAGACGTAGTCTAGACTCAGCCAGAGCAATACGATCCGGATCATCATATATCTGACCCAGGGCTAAAAAGAATTCATCCACTGAACGGAGGGGTTGTGCCCCCTCCGGCAGGGAAAAGGCCCAGGACTGAGCATTACCCCTGAGCAGCGATATAATGATCCCCACCCTCCGTTCTTCATCACCGGAAGAATGGGGAAGAAGGCGAAAATGGAGTTTGCAAGCCTCTCTAAAACGTACAAAATTCTCACTACCCCCGGAAAACGTATCCGGGAGCGAAATCTTAGGCTCAGCACAAACTCCATGAACGCAAGCTGAACCGGTCACTTGAAACTGAGAAAAAGTCTTACGGAGATCAGCTACCTCCAATGAAAGACCCTGGAAGCGTTCAGCCAAAAGTGAAACCGGATCCATGCTTGAGACGGTTTTGGTGGCTGATAATGTCACGGATGGTGTACAGGAAACAAGATGATACAAATAACAAATGATGACTCACTGGATCCACAACTAAGGAACATAAAGGGAGACCCCTGCAATCGACCTGCCGCTCTCCCTTAATGCTCAGCCTATGCGACCACTCTAAAGGTGAATGGGCGCATATCCACGTACCTCGGCTATCTTAACCTGAAGGCCCTACAATAGTGAGGGGACACGACCACCGGCTCCCTACACAGACACGGAGGGAGTCAGTGTCACCTGGATCCAGACAACAGAAAATCATAAATACAAAACAGCACTTATCTGAAGACGACTGAGAACTGGTAGCTGGGAGCTGAAGTCAGCATGCACACTCATTCCAGGAAGTAGTATCAGCCACACCCAACTACCTTATGGGGGAGAATATAAAGGGAGGTAATGAGTCTGACTGCATGACAGCTGAGATAGCCTAACGAGGTGAGGAACAGAAACCAAAACAAAGAAACTCAAGGGGGAGGATCTGAACGGCTCCTGTCAGAGCCTCTCAGCTGTCTGCTTGTGACAATCTCCCACCCCCACATACCTATCGGACCTCCCACCCCTTCCAGAGCTCCCACCTAAACACCCCTCCAGGACCTCCCACCCCAACATCCCCCTAAGTGTCGTCCACAGATCCCCCCCTTCAGTGTCCTCCACAGATCCCCCCCTTCAGTGTCCTCCACAGATCCCCCCCCTTCAGTGTCCTCCTCAGATCCCCCCTTCAGTGTATTTCACAGATCCCCCCCCTCAGTGTCCTCCACAGATCCCCCCTTCAGTGTCCTCCACAGATCCCCCCTTCAGTGTCCTCCACAGATCCCCCCTTCAGTGTCCTCCACAGATATCCCCCCTTCAGTGTCCTCCACAGATCCCCCCCTCAGTGTCATCCACAGATCCCCCCCCTCAGTGTCATCCACAGATATTCCCCCCCCCCCACCCAGAGCCGCTTCCTAGCTAATTTATTCACTGCACTTGCCTCTGTGAAATTGAAGAGAAGCGCCGTTATCTCGCACAGGCGCACTGGCAGAGGCCAGGAAGACGGTGCATGCGCACTTTGATGCCTCTGCCAGTGCGCCTGTGCGAGATTACGGCGCTTCTCTTCAATTTCACAGAGGCAAGTGCAGTGAATAATTTAGCTAGGAGGTGGTGCTGGGCGGGGAGATTGCAGGCACAGGCAGCATCGCTTTGCTGCCTGTGCCGTTCGCAGCGCGCCCTGCGCTGATAAAGTCCGGTCACTGCGCGGGCCGCATGACACGGCTTCGCGGGCCGCATTTGGCCCGCGGGCTGTAGGTTGGGCATCACTGTTACAAATGATGATGATGATGGTTAGGAACACTGCAGGTGTTAAATGGAAAGGATTATGGCTGCACAGATCTTTTCCACTATTTGTTACCGTGAAACAATATACAGTAATTCTGCATGGGTTGGCCATCTCATCTCTCCTCCTGGTGGATGCGGCCCTTCCTATAATGTGGTGAATACTGGCATTTTCTCGGATGAACCACCACTGCATGCAGTGATATTTCATAATTTATTTTTGCCAGAATCTGCATTCCAGCTAAAACTTTATTTTCCATGTGTTGTGCATTGTGAAAAAGTGACCTAAAAATCTACACACATCACACATAGTGTTCCTTTAAAGCAGAGGTGCCCAACCTTTTTTGGTCTGTGGGCCGCATGGTCACATTGTTCTATTTCAAGGGGCCGCAAAAAGAAAGAAAAAAGTTAATCAGTGTTCATTTGCACCAGCCTATTACACAGTCCGATGCAAAGTGAATGGGGAGAATGATCACTACCACAGTAATTCCTCCCTCATTCAGTTCTCTTGATTATCGGCAGTACATTCCGGATTACACAGGGAGATGTGCTGACGATTTTATGACAAGACACGGAGGCTCCTATTGCATCAACTCTCTTTACTGTTACCATAGCAGCAAAGAATGAACAGTCAATCACAAGAAGAAAAACCATAGTAACCAAACTCCTCCCACCATCCCAGTATATAATGGCTCAGCCCCTGGGATCATCCTCTTTCTTTGCTGCTGCAATGGCAGATGAGTATCCTTGCTATCATATGTTTTTTTTCTTGCATTGTGATTTTGCTTATTTTCCCTCAGGGTTAATTCCCTATTATTATCGTACCGTTATCCCGTTTCTCCCATGGGTTAATTTCGGTCATATTTTGTATTGCATTGTTTTAACCTACTTTCATCCCTATATCGGCCAGCATACCTGGGGGTAGCTCCCCACATCTATTCGCCGCCTTGTTTCTACTCACCGGACGCTCCGGTCCCCCTTAGGCCCTCTATTCGTCTCCCCTTGCTCTCCGTTCTCTGCCGGCCGAACTCCCGCTATCGCGAGACTTCGGCCGCCATCTTGGTACTCCCTCATTCTCTCCCCGCGATCCCGCGGGATTTAGCGCTCTTTGCCGCCGTTTTCACCGAGATCTCGCGACATCTCGGCACCATCTCCTCAGCACTGCACGGCACCCTTCTGGAGTCTCCTGTCGCCGGTTTTCTTTCGGTAAGTTCTCCCCTCATGCGCCTATACTTGCGCTTATTTACATCTTCAGGCCCTCATTGCCTTTCTTTCTTTCTTTCCTAGGTCGTTTTTTCTGCTGCAGCTTCTGGTGGTCTGGGGTAAATTACTCCTGCCACTTTACCCATTATGTCCCGCCGCAGTGCTAGTTCGACCCCTAGACAGGGTGACCCCTCTGTCCCTACAACTCCTCCTGCTGTAGACAACCGCATAGAAACTTCCTCACAGGATAGGCAGAATGCCGTTTTACAACAATCTATTTCTAATGCGATCAGGGCAGCCATGGAATCTATGTCCTCTGCCCTGTCACAGTCTATTTCCCAGGTCTTATGCTCTCAGTCTGCCCAGAATGCAGGGGTTGATACTAACTTGCCCTCAGCCTCCAGAACCTCTATGACTGATGGTGAGCCATCATATGATCACGCGGTTGTCCCGCGTAAAAGAGCCTGCTCGCGACAGGCAGAACGCCATCGCGCTTGGAAGACGGCCAGGACCTTACCTGAGCCATTGTCTGATTCTGATAAAGAATCCATAGAGGAGGCTCAGAACGAGTCCAATTATGACTCTAATGAGGAACTTGAGGATGTGATTCTTGATCCTCTTGACCTTTTGCCTAACCCAGTCCCCACTACGGCAACGGCTGCTATACCAGAAGGGCACCCCACTCGGGACAATCTTTTGATTGATCCCCTGGGCGATCCATTATTTAACCCTGATGAGCTCCATCACCCCCGCTCTGCAGAATGGCTCCCAGCTACTCATGTAGTGCAATATCTGGAATCTAAGATCCGCACCCCGTTAAGTAAAGAGTCACGCAACAAATTGCGAGCAGAGTGCCTACGTCCTCTCATTCCCCACAAGGTGTGTGAGACGCCGACAGTGGATCCTAAAATGGTCCAATTCCTGTCAAAGACGGGGTTTAACCCCAAAAAAGGGTTAGATTCGGCTCTGAGAGCTGTCCAGGATAAACTCCTGGATATTACAGGCCCACTTGCCAGGATATTTGACATGGCGGAGTCCGCCAAAGCAGAAGGTACATCCGTGGACCCCATTGAATTAGGGGGATGGATTCAGAGGGCCATTTGTATTACGGGTAACGTAAACACCTCGTTGGCCATAGAGAGGCGGAAGGCCATTCTGATTAAGGTGGAGCCAAAACTCTCCAACCTTGCCCTGTCTGAGGCGGGTAAAGATGCGCAGGGTCTCCTATTCGGGGATTCATTTATAAAAGAATTGGGCAGATATGTCAGAGCTTTCACGGCTCTTGACAAAGCTCAGTCCTCAATGAAAAGAGTATTTAATAACCGTTTTTTCCAACAGGGCTGGCAGCTCTAGGGGCCGACTGTCCGGCCGCTCTAACTTCCATCCCCGCGGCACGGGGAGAGGCTCCTTTAATTACAGATCCTCCCTTCAAGACCCCAGACACCAACCTTCCTTTTTCCCCTCCCGGGGTACACCAGGACGTTCCAGAGGTTATCGAGGAGCACCCTCCTTTCGCCGTCCAGTCGGTAAGTCTCCATCCCGCTCTCAGGTTGTCTTCTTCAACAGATTGTGTCGGAGGCAGACTCCGTCTCTTTTTCCATGCTTGGTCCGCGATTACCTCAGACCGGTGGGTTCTGAACACCGTCAGAGGTTTCACAATAGACTTGGTAGCCCCCCCAGACCTCTTGCCTTCTCCCCACCCTATTCACCTAACCGGTGCTCTCCAATTACACCTTCACAGGGAACTTATGGAGTTATTCCACAAACAGGCAATAGAACGTGTCACGACTCACACCACTGGTGTGATCAGCAATATGTTTCTAGTACACAAAAAAGGAGGTCAGATGCGCCCAGTCATCAATTTGAAACCCCTCAACGCGTTAGTTCAGTATCGTCACTTCAAGATGGAGGACATCCATCTTTTAAGGGACATGCTCCTGGCCAGCGACTGGATGGTCAAACTAGACCTAAAAGATGCGTATCTCACAGTCCCAGTGGCCCCTGCATCCAGGGATCTACTCCGTTTCCTTTGGAGAGATCAAGTCTGGCGGTTCACCTGCCTACCTTTCGGCCTGTCCTCCGCCCCTTGGTGCTTCACCAAGGTAATGAAACCGGTTGTTGCTTGGCTCCGCAGCAGGGGTGTACGCATGATAATTTATCTAGACGATATTCTTATCATGGCACAAACCCCGTCCCTTCTCCTCAGACATCTTTCCATGTCCATCAACCTTCTCTCAGGGCTGGGTTTTATCATAAACCAGGAGAAATCGTGCCTCACACCAGATAATTCGATAGAATTTCTGGGGTTCAGGATAGACTCCTCTTCCCTGACCCTTCATCTTCCCCTATCCAAAGTCCGGTCGATTCGCAAGGAGCTGCGCCATGCTCTGCTTCGACCGCAATTGTCTCTACGGCACTTGGCACGACTAATAGGACTTCTGGCATCGTCCATACAAGCCATTTTTCTGCCCCCTTGCATTACAGGGCCCTCCAGCGACTCAAGATTGCCCACCTCCAGGCAGGAGCCGCCTATTCCGACATGATCATTCTGGACAAGGAGACGAAGGACGAGATTCAATGGTGGATCCAGAACCTATCGGTCTGGAATGGCAAAGCCCTATTCGGCCCTCTTCCGGATCTGGTGATAGAGTCGGACGCCAGCTTGCACGGCTGGGGAGCGCACTGCAATGGGGTATCCACAGGAGGCCCCTGGTCCCCCGAGGAGGCTCGTCTCCATATCAATGGTCTGGAACTGCTGGCAGGGTCTTTGGCGATTCGCAGTTTCGCCAACGACACGGTCACAACCTGTATCAGGCTGCGGATGGACAATGTCTCCGCGGTCCGTTACGTCAACGGTATGGGAGGCACACGCTCATCAGTCCTGACCTACCTGGCGAAAGACTTTTGGGAGTTCTGTCTCAACAGGGGTATCGTGGTGATTGCAGAACACCTCCCGGGCCTTCACAATGTGTTAGCGGACTGGAATTCACTATACATTTCGGATTCCAGCGATTGGAAGTTAGACGAGAGGATATTCCTAGGTTTGTCATCTCGGTGGGGTTCCCCCTCTGTGGATTTATTCGCGAACCGTTTGAATACCCAGCTTCCCAGATTCTTCAGCTGGCGTCCAGATCCTCTGGCGGAAGCAGTGGACGCGTTCCTGCAACACTGGGGAGGAGCGTTAATGTACGCTTTTCCCCCATTTGCTCTGATCCCTCGAGTTCTCCTACAGGTTCAATACCAAGCAGCGGAACTCATCTTGGTCCTACCCCTATGGAGGTCACAGTCTTGGTTCCCGCTGGTTCTGGAGCTATTGGTGGATTTCCCGCTTCTCCTTCCGGACCAACTCTCCCTCCTGCGGAGTCCGACGGGGGAATCCCATCCCCTTCTACAAGCAGGTCTCCTCCGACTGCTAGCTTGCAGGATCTCGGGTGTCCCAGCTCACTGTCTGGAGTTTCAAACACGACTATTTTCCTACTGGAGAGCGCATGGGCCCCCGGAACCAGACGGGCTTATCGTTCCGCCTGGGACGCTTGGGCTCGTTGGTGCGGAGGACACTCTCTGGATCCCTTTCGTGCCCCTGTAGCTTCTGTCTTGTCCTTTTTGTCTTCCCTTTATGATTCAGGTAAGGCCTATCGCACGATTAACCTTTATAGGTCAGCGATTTTCTCTAGACACGAGGGTGTTGAGGGATACCCGGTGGGCCAACATCCTTTGGTGTGTCGCTTGCTTAAAGGCTCTCGTCTATCTCGTCCTCCCAGACCTCGTTTTTCTACAACTTGGGATGTGGAATTGGTGTTAGATTTCTTATCCTCTTGGTCTCCTAATGCTCAACTGTCCCTACGCCAATTATCGGCGAAATTAGTAACTTTGTTATGTCTCATTTCTTGTAAGAGGGTTTCGGATGTTCGCGCCCTAGACTACGATGCGCGGTCATTTATTCCGGAAGGTGTCCAATTTAACATCTCCAGGCGTACTAAAACAGGCATCCGTTTGGTATCCTACCCTTCCTTCCGGCAGCTCCCGCAACTTTGCCCAGTTGCTTGCTTACAGGAGTACGAGTCCCGTACTTTGGCTCTGCGTTCTCCAGAATTTCCGCATTTATTTATATCTTTTCGGAGACCTTATGCCCCCGTCTCCAGTGTCACCTTGTCACGCTGGGTTAAAGAGATTCTGGGTCTGGCAGGCATTGATACTAATACCTTTACGGCCCATTCGGTTCGTAGTGCTTCCGCTACGTCCATGTCGGTTTCTGGAGCCCGTTTGGAAGATGTAATGCGCTTAGCGGATTGGTCCAGGGTATCCACGTTTCGGGAATTTTATTTCCGTCCCATGTCACATGCATTTACTTCTGTTGTTTCTCAGCTTTAAACTTGCAATAGGAGCCTCTGTGTCTTGTCATAAAATTTCATGATTTTCCTATTCCATGACGTAAAGTCATGATTTTATTAAAGACACGGAGGCGAGTATTGCCCACCCTACCCTCCCTAACTTAGATTGTAGGATGTTCGGATTGTATTATGTATCCTCGTCTCTCTTTCATCTCAGTTATTTAGTGAATTATAGTTTAATTCTGTTTGGTGCATTCCTTTACCTTTTGATTCTATCGCTGCCGTGTGTTTCGATTCCACAGGTTGAGACGACGATTTGTTTCCAGATTTGGTTCCAAGAACAGGTCCCGTGTTACTACGCCGTCAAGGTTCGTTTTCCTTTCTGTTGAAGGTGTTATCCTGTCTGCGTGGTCAAGAGTTTCGGTCCAAGATGGCTAGTTTTGGAAGATTTACAGTTCGGAGCAGCTGTACAAAGAAAGAGGATGATCCCAGGGGCTGAGCCATTATATACTGGGATGGTGGGAGGAGTTTGGTTACTATGGTTTTTCTTCTTGTGATTGACTGTTCATTCTTTGCTGCTATGGTAACAGTAAAGAGAGTTGATGCAATACTCGCCTCCGTGTCTTTAATAAAATCATGACTTTACAACATGGAATAGGAAAATCATGAAATTATCGTACACCTTTCATCCTGATATAACATGTAAATCAGCCGACCAGATATCAGGAATGAGCATATATCTGTACACTTGTTCCCAGTTATTGTCCCGAATATCGTGGAGTGTAATAGGAACTTAGATATTTCCCGGTAAAAAATGATTTTTAACACGTTCCTGCAGCATGGCCCTGAAACAGAAGATTCATACTTTCCTGCTCCCTGCCGCTCTCCCCATCTTCCGATCCCGACCCTGTTTACATCTGGTTGGATATGGGCATAGTCACTTGCTCCGCTCCAGCCAATGACTGGATTCAGCGATTATGTGGCCACAAGAAGCGCTTCACAGCGGAAGTCAGTCATTTGCTGGAGAGGTGCTCCGGACTGGAAGATGGAGATAGTGGGAGCAACGTGGAGCAGGAAACTATGAACCTTAAGTTTCAGGGACCATGTTACAGTAACTTGTCAAAAAATCATTTTTACTGGGAAACCCCTTTAAGTAGCGACATTTCTTTCCTGCCTTCTATTCAAAATTGAGTGCTTTCATTCACCGCAGAGGACGGCGCTCACTGGTTCTTACCGCCTCCTGCCCCCCAATATACTGTAGTTGCCTTGAAATACCCAGTAAGCACTTTCCCTAAGGGCTCATGCACACGACCGTTGTTTTGGTCCGCATCCGAGCCGCTTTTTTTGTGGCTTGGATGCAGACCCATTCGCTTTAATGGGGCCACAAAAGATGCAGACAGCACTCCGTGTGCTATCCACATACTATGCTCCGTTCCGCAAAATGCGCAGCATTGTGTATGAGGCCTTACTAGTGGGGAAAGCACTTATTGGTTAACCCTTTAATGACCGGGCCTGAAAAGGCCTTACTGACCAGTCACTTTTTTGTGATTTAGCGCATATGGTTCAAACATTTGTAACTTTTTTATTTGTTGGACTACCAAAATAACTTTTGCAGCTTTTTATTACATGACACTGTGCTTTTTAATATATTTTTTAGTTTTATTAGGGGGGGGGGGAAACTGTACAAAAAAAAATTTAAGTCATTTTTTTTCAAACTATAGCTCATTCTTTAAATATGCAAATTTTTATAATTAGTTACCTATTTTGTGTTGTATCGTTTTATTATATAACATGTATAGTTTCACATGAATTGGGTGATAGTTGTGATGGTTTTGGTTGGTGTGGGTGTTTTTTTTCTTTTATGTATTTTATTATTTTTTCTTTCTTTTAAAATAGATTTCTGCTAAAAAAAAAAAAAAAGACCTTGGACACAGACTTTTTTATTTTGCACATTTTCCTTTTTTCCTTTTATCTGTATTTTATTTATTTTGTATATATTTTTTTTCTAATAATCACTTTATTACTTATTTTTAAAAGAGAAAAAATAAGACAGTGAACAATTTTATTTTGCACTTTTTCCTTTTTATTTTTTTCTTGTACTTTTGCCACACAATATGTCCCCCAAAAGGTCTTTAACCCTTTCGCTACCGGCGCCGAACATAATGCAGATTGCGGTAATTAAATCCTTTAGATGCCGTGATCAAGTGAGATCATGGCATCTAAAGCGTCAAAAATATATTTACATATTTATTTAATTTAAACCATATTCTTATCAGTTAGGGTACTTTCACACTAGCGTTTTTCTTTTCCGGTGTTGAGTTCCGTCGCAGGAGCTCAATACCGGAAAAAAACGTATCAGTTTTATCCTAATGTATTATGAATGGAGAGCATTCCGTTCAGTATGCATCAGGATGCATCAGTTCAGTCCATCTTGCGTTTTTTGGCCGGAGAAAATACTGCACCATGCTGCAGTTTTCTCTCCAGCCAAAAATCCTGAACACTTATCGGAATGCCGGACCATTGAAATGTATTAGTGCTGGATCGAGCATTAAGTGTTCCGGCAAAATGGATCCGGTTTCCTGGTCTTCGCATGCGCAGACCTTTAGAAATGTAAAAATAAATACCAGATCCGTTTTTCCGGATGACACCGGAGAGACGGATCCGGATCCGTTTGACAAATGCCATCCGTTTGCGTCAGGATTGCCGACTGAACTGCCTGCCGAAATCCTCTGCCGCAAGTGTGAAAGTACCCTAAGATAAGAACTGAGCTATAATGAGTTTTTATAAGGGCAGAGTACAGAAATAAGGAGTCCGTCTGCTCCCCAGATGACGGAAAAGACTAAAAATCCACAGGCTGCTACTACAGCATCTCAGCTATGTACACAAAAAAGGAAGCCATATTTTTAATAAAGACCAATAGAAAAAAATATTTTTAGCTTAAAGGGGTAGTCCCACGAATAATGTAAAAATATTAAAATCAGACATCATATAGTCCATGATAATACCTTTCTAACAAAGCTAGAACCAGCCCTGTACCTCACATGGATCCAGAGATCTCCACATTCATTACTCTGCTCAATTTATATCAAGCTGGCAGTTCAGGGGGAGTGTCTGTCCTGCTGGAGCTAAGGGGGCGTGTCTCAGCTCTCCCTATCACAGCTAAGGGGCGTGTCTCAGCTCTCCCTATCACAGCTCAGGAGGCAGTTGAAGGATGAAAATGAGCATGTGCGGACATCTCAGTGAGCAGGTCAAAGAAATAAATAAAAAAAAGAGCAGGTGGTGCTATACGGATATATTTTATTGAATAACTCAGTGACTATACTAAATTTTTAATTACATGGAATTACTAAATAATTCAGATCCAGGTGCTGGTTTTAAAACTGTAGAATATTTTTCATGGGGCAACCCCTTTAAAATAAGTACAATGCAATAATAAAAAAGTGGCACTTCATGCAAACACTGCAGAGGTACCCAAGTCCAACCCAATGCAACAGTGTCACACACACGACAAACATTATATTGCGAAGCCCACTCTTGAAAAAAAATTGGACTAAATAAAAGAAAGATATGTCCCGTAGAACCCCTTTAACAACCATATTTATTAAGGGAATTTATTTCTTTAAGAACACTTACACTACAGTATTTCATATATCATATAGCCAGTTTTAAAGGGGTTGCCAAACCTTGGATCTGACAACCCATTTGGTGCAGACCTGTGCCCCTAAAGCCAAAAAATATAAAAAAAAGAAGACTCACCTGTCCATGGTCCCACCACCGCTAGTCTGTTCCTGGTTGCTTCCGATCCCTATAGGACCAGGACCAAGCGGTCACAGGCCTCAGAGGTCACAGTGGCTTCAACACTAAGTCACAGTAGTGATGTACCATTCAAGCTTCTAGGGCCACTGAGGCCTGTGATTGGCCACAATGGTCACAGGACACAGCTGCTTTCTGGTCCTGTCAAGACCAGAAGTGGCCCAAAATGGAGCAGCAGCAGGACCGCAGACAGGTGAGTCTTCCTTTTCTTATGTTCAGGGGTTTCAGGTACACAGTTCTGGACCAAAGGGGTTGTTGGCTCCAAAGCTGAACAATCCCTTTAGTCAATTACAGAACTTAACTTCACAACTTGTTTAAGGGATATGTACATTTTATATAGTAATCCTGTGTATAAATATATCAAAGTCTTGGCAGTTGTATGGTGCTGAGAGGCTTTATGTAAGAATTACTTACCAAAAGCTGGAGGCCGATATGAAACTCTTTGCGCTAGGGAAAAATAAAAAAAGCACATTATTATTGACCTACTCATTATGATGAAGCTCCACCGTTGAGGAACAATGGTCCAGTCTGCAAATTTAAATTTAAATTCGGCGCAGGCGCTCTGAGATGAGGAGGCTCGTCTCCTCAGCACTCCCTCAGTGCACCGAAAGAGAAGACGTCATCGGCGCAGGCGCACTGAGGGAGTGCTGAGGAGACGAGCCTCCTCATCTCAGAGCGCCTGCGCCGAATGACCAGAGGCGCGCGATTTTTGAAATACTGACAGGGCCGGCCGGAGGAGGAGATCACGGCTGGCCCTGTCAATCAACAAGAGGAGGGGGCGGATTTCTGCTGCGGCTACCAGCAAGTAGACGCCCTACTTGCTGGTAGAGCCCTGATTTGCATATTATAAAACTTCGTTTTCTAAAGAATCAGCCGCATGAAAGTAAGTAAGACTATTATATTCTCCTATATCGCGCTATAAGGAATATAACTATCCAAAAAAAAAAAAAAGAGTTTTGTGGGGTGACAGAAACCCTTTAATGACAAAGATAGAACCAGCCCTGTACCTCAAATAGATCCAGAGATCTATCTCCCCATTCATTGCTCCAATAGTTCTGCTAGATTTATTTCAAGCTGGCAGCTTAAGGGTTGTGTTCTTTCTTAGGCCCCTTTCACACGGGCGAGTATTCCGCGCGGATGCGATGCGTGAGTTGAACGCATTGCACCCGCACTGAATACCGACCCATTCATTTCTATGGGGCTGTTCACATGAGCGGTGATTTTCACGCATCACTTATGCGTTGCGTGAAAATCGCAGCATGTTCTATATTCTGCGTTTTTCACGCAACGCAGGCCCCATAGAAGTGATTGGGGTTGCGTGAAAATCGCAAGCATCCGCAAGCAAGTGCGGATGCAGTGCGATTTTCACGCACGGTTGCTAGGAGACGATCGGGATGGAGACCCGATCATTATTATTTTCCCTTATAACATGGTTATAAGGGAAAATAATAGCATTCTGAATACAAAATGCATAGTACAATAGCGCTGGAGGGGTTAAAAAAAAAATAAAAAAATTTAACTCACCTTAATCCACTTGCTCGCGCAGCCCGGCATCTCCTTGTGTCTCCTTTGTTGAAGGACCTATGGTGAGCATTAAATACAGTTACAGAACCTTTGATGACATCACTCTGGTCATCACATGGTACGTCACATGATCTTTTACCATGGTGAGTCACCATGGTAAAAGATCATGTGACATACCATGTGATGACCGGCGTGACGTCATCAAAGGTCCTTTACCCAGGTCCTAAAGAAAGGAGACAGAAGCAGATGCCAGCTGCGCTATCAAGTGGACTAAGGTGAGTTAAACATTTTTTTATATTTTTTTAACCCCTCCAGCGCTATTTTCAGCTTATTATTTTCCCTCATAACCATGTTATAAGGGAAAATAATACTATTTACAGAACACCGATCCCAAGCCCGAATTTCTGTGAAGAAGTTCGGGTTTGGGTACCAAACATGCGCGATTTTTCTCACGCGCGTGCAAAACGCATTACAATGTTTTGCACTCGCGCGGAAAAATGTGTTCCCGCAACGCACCCGCACATTTTCCCGCAACGCCCGTGTGAAAGAGGCCTTAGAGGGCATGTCCTGTCTGCTGCAGCTAGTGGCAGTTGGAAGCTGGAACTGGGTAGAGATGAGCGAACCAGGCAAGATTCGGTTCATTTTAAGTATGCTGTTTTGATTTGTCCCAAAAGAGATAGAGATGATATGTGAGTGAGACAAGTATACAAATGTGTGTTTCTCAACTATATACACTCACCTAAAGAATTATTAGGAACACCTCTTCTATTTCTCATTAATGCAATTATCTAGTCAACCAATCACATGGCAGTTGCTTCAATGCATTTAGGGGGGTGGTCCTGGTCAAGACAATCTCCTGAACTCCAAACTGAATGTCAGAATGGGAAAGAAAGGTGATATAAGCAATTTTGAGCGTGGCATGGTTGTTGGTGCCAGACGGGCCGGTCTGAGTATTTCACAATCTGCTCAGTTACTGGGATTTTCACGCACAACCATTTCTAGGGTTTACAAAGAATGGTGTGAAAAGGGAAAAACATCCAGTATGCAGCAGTCCTGTGGGCGAAAATGCCTTGTGGATGCTAGAGGTCAGAGGAGAATGGGCCGACTGATTCAAACTGATAGAAGAGCAACGTTGACTGAAATAACCACTCGTTACCACCGAGGTATGCAGCAAAGCATTTGTTAAGCCACAACATGCACAACCTTGAGGCGGATGGGCTACAACAGCAGAAAACCCCACCGGGTACCACTCATCTCCACTACAAATAGGAAAAAGAGGCTACAATTTGCACGAGCTCACCAAAATTGGACTGTTGAAGACTGGAAAATGTTGCCTGGTCTGATGAGTCTCGATTTCTGTTGAGACATTCAAATGGTAGAGTCCGAATTTGGCGTAAACAGAATGAGAACATGTATGCATCCTCTGATGGCTACTTCCAGCAGGATAATGCACCATGTCACAAAGCTCGATTCATTTCAAATTGGTTTCTTGAACATGACAATGAGTTCACTGTACTAAAATGGCCCCCACAGTCACCAGATCTCAACCCAATATAGCATCTTTGGGATGTGGTGGAACGGGAGCTTCGTGCCCTGGATGTGCATCCCTCAAATCTCCATCAACTGCAAGATGCTATCCTATCAATATGGGCCAACATTTCTAAAGAATGCTATCAGCACCTTGTTGAATCAATGCCACGTAGAATTAAGGCAGTTCTGAAGGCAAAAGGGGGTCCAACGCCGTATTAGTATGGTGTTCCTAATAATTCTTTAGGTGAGTGTATATATATATATACACACAGTGGCGATCAAAATTAGAGAACAACACACAATTTCCGAAATGTCAAGGTCATAGTGTAGTCCTATGTGAATATATCCTAACATGAGTAAAATAGCTGTATTTTAAGATTATTTCATAAATTGTATTTATTCTAAGGCACAGAATTAAAATGTAAATGAGATAATTGAAAAAGAACATTGATCAAAATTAGAGAACACTTTCAGATACCTGCAAGTTATTGGTGTTAATCTGGCAACTGGTGCTAATTTCCTTAATGATCTGACAAACCCTATGTAACTGGCAGTCTAACTTTCCAGTTTTCACTGACTTTGCCAAAATAATGTGCCGTTCCAAAGTGACTGAAACCCTCCGGCAGCAGGTTGTCCAGATGAAGGCCAAAGGGGTGACCCTATCAGCCATAGCAAGAGAAGTTGGTTGTTCCAAGTCTGTGATTTCTAGAATATTGCATCTTTACAACATCACAAACTCATTCAAGTCCACCCAGAAGGCTGGTCGCCCTCGAAAGACAAATGCAAGAGAGGACAGGATAATGCAGAGAATCTCCATGGGTAATCGTTTCAACACTGCAGCTGGAATTGTTCGCCAGTGCAGCACTGAACAGGGCAAGGATCTATCTCGTCATACATTGTCTCGACGTTTAAGAGCATTTTAACTGAAAGCCCACTCTGCAGTGACCAAACCTCTCATTAGCAGAAAAAATCAAAAGGCTAGACTCACCTTTGCCGAGGAGCATGTTGTGTGGACAGAGGAGAAGTGGTCCAGAGTTCATTTTAGTGATAAAAGCAAGTTTAATTTATTTGGGTCTGATGGGAAACATTATGTTCGTCGACAAACTGGGGAAAGACTGAACCCAGAGTGTGTAAAGAAGTCAGTGAAAGGTGGAGGAGGAAGTGTCATGGTTTGGGGAATGTTTTCTGCAGCAGGAGATGGACCTCTCATACAGCTACATGGCATAGTAAATGCAAGTGTGTATCAGAAGGTTTTTCTATATAGAAAACAGTAGGCAGGCACTCAGCATCTGGTCCAACATATATAATTTAAGTACCGTATATGCCGGCGTATAAGACGACTGGGCGTATAAGACGACCCCCAACATTTACACTGAAAATATAGAGTTTGGGATATACTCGCCGTATAAGACTACCCCTTTTTCAACACACACCAAAGAAAAATTTAAAAAGCATTAGATCTGATTTCAATATGGTAATTTTAATTCAAATAAGTATGACATGCTGTTTGTCATCAAACATGTAAAAACCACCTTCCTTGTCCTCCCTCCCTGCCTCCCAGACCCTAAACATGTGCCACCTATACCCTGAACATGTTTTTGTTATGTTATTCTTCATATTCACATTCACATATGCACATCTGCGCCGCACTTAGATACGCCGCACGGAGATCTCGCACATGCGCAGGAGCGAGATGCGAGCGGCCGGGAGGATGGCGGTACAAGGAGCATACAAGGTACAGAGCAGGGGGAGGCATGCAAGGTACAGAGCAGGGGGCGGTATACAAGGTACAGCGCAGGGGGGGCATATGCCGTGGGTTACATCGCAGCTCTCAGCTGCTGGGGATACAAGGCAATAGCCCGGGCTCTCTCTGTTGATAATTTGGGCCAGGGCCGGCCTTAGGTGTTCAGGCGCCCTGTGCGAGCTAACCTTGTGGCGCCCCCCCCCCAAAAAAAATAAAAACACTGCTTGTTGCTGGCATCATGGCATAGGCTGTCTGACTATCCAACCAAGTAGTTACCAGCCCACACACCCCAAAGGCCGGTGTAATGTTATACTTCCCTACTTCGTGAGATTTCCCTACCCTCGTCACTTCCGGTCGCACCGGACATGACGTGAGGAGGTGTGCAGCGCCGCGCAGGCGCACAACGACAGGTTAGGGAAATTTCACAGCAGAGTGCGCATGGGCCAGGAGCCTCGCCGGCGGTTAGGGTAGGGAAAAACTATGGGCCAATGCGCAGGCGCAGTGATCGGATGGATGTTCTCAGCTGAACACCGGGCGACACTGCGCATGCACCGGGAGCCTCACCAGCGGTTAGGGAAGGGAAAAATTACGTACGGGCCAGTGCTTTTTCCCTACCCTAACCGCTGGTGAGGCTCGGCCGGTGTCCAGCTGAGAAAATTTGTTTCCAATGTAGTATTAATAACTAAACAATTAAATAATAAACATATTGCATTGTCTACTTACCACCAGGACAATAAGATGATCTGGACTATGTGTCACGGATGGTGTACAGGAAACAAGACAATGCAATACAATTAATGACTCACTGGATCCCCAACTAAGGAACAAAAGGGAGACCCCTACATGAGACCTGCCACTCTCCCTAATTGCTCAGCCTATGCGAACACCCCAAAGGTGGATGGGCGCATATCCACGTACCTCGGCTATCTAATACCTGAAGACCCTACAATAGTGAGGGGACATGACCACCGGCTCCCTACATAAGACACGGAGGGAGTCAGGGTCACCTGAAAATCCAGCAGACAGAAAATCACAAATAAAGGAACAGCACTTATCTTGCAGAGGACTGAGGAATAGAAACAGCATGCGCACACACTCCAGGAAGTTGTATAAGCTGCAACCTAATGCATCATGGGGAGGAACTTAAAGGGAAGCAATCAGTCCAACTGCATGACAGCTGAGATAGACTAACGAGATGAGGAACTTAACCAAAACAAAGAAACTCAAGGAGGAGGATCTGGAAAGCTCCTGTCAGAGCTTCTCAGCTGTCTAGTTGTGACAGTACCCCTCCCTCTACGAGTGGACTCCGGACACTCAGGGCCCACCTTCTCAGGATGGGACCTATGGAAATCCCTGATGAGACGAGTGGCCTTAATGTCCGTCACTGGGACCCACATCCTCTCCTCAGGACCATAACCCTCCCAATGAATGAGGTACTGGAGGGAACCGCGGACAAGACGAGAATCCACAATCCTAGAGACCTGAAATTCAAGATTTCCATCAACCATAATCGGAGGAGGAGGCAAAGGCGAGGGTACAATAGGTTGAACATAAGGCTTCAATAAGGACTTATGAAAAACATTATGGATCTTCCAAGTCTGAGGAAGATCAAGACGGTAGGCAACAGGATTGATGACAGACAGGATCTTGTAAGGCCCAATAAACCTAGGACCCAACTTCCAGGAGGGAACCTTCAATTTGATATTCTTGGTAGACAACCACACCAGATCACCAACATTCAGGTCCGGACCAGGCACACGTCTCTTATCTGCCACACACTTATATCTCTCACTCATGCTCTTTGGATTATCCTGAATCTTTTGCCAAATAGATGACAAAGACGAGGAGAATCTGTCCTTATCAGGTAAACCAGAAGACCCCTCTCCCGAGAAAGTCCCAAACTGCGGATGAAACCCATATGCACCAAAAAATGGTGACTTATCAGAGGACTCCTGACGACGGTTATTTAAAGCAAACTCAGCAAGGGGCAAAAAAGAACACCAATCCTCCTGATTCTCCGACACAAAACAGCGCAGATATGTCTCCAGATTCTGATTGATGCGCTCTGTCTGGCCATTCGACTGCGGGTGGAAAGCAGAAGAGAATGACAACCGAACCCCCAAGCGAGAACAGAAAGCCTTCCAGAATCTGGAAACAAACTGTGTGCCCCTATCAGAGACTATGTCTGAAGGAATACCATGCAATTTGACAATGTGGTCAATAAATGCCTGCGCCAGCGTCTTAGCATTGGGCAAACCAGGAAAAGGGATGAAATGCACCATTTTGCTAAAACGGTCCACCACCATCAGAATCACAGTCTTCCCCGAGGAACGAGGCAAGTCCGTTATGAAGTCCATGGACAGATGTGTCCAAGGATGGGAAGGAATGGGTAAGGGAAGGAGAGGACCTGATGGCCGTGAAGGAGGGACTTTGGCACGAGCGCAAGTCTCGCAAGCTGCCACAAAACCCTCAACCGACTTACGAAGCGCAGGCCACCAGAATCTCCGAGCGATGAGATCCAGTGTGGCTCTTGCCCCCGGGTGCCCAGCAAGGACCGTATCGTGGTGTTCCTTAAAAATCTTGTGTCTCAAAGCGAAAGGCACAAACAACCTCCCAGGAGGACAAAGATCAGGAGCCTCTGACTGGGCTGCCTGCACCTCTGCCTCCAATTCAGGAAAAAGAGCAGAGACCACCACACCTTCAGCCAAAATGGGACCCGGGTCTTCAAAATTCCCACCTCCCGGAAAACAACGTGACAGGGCATCTGCCTTCACATTCTTAACCCCAGGGCGGAACGTGACAACAAAATTAAACCTTGAAAAGAACAAAGACCATCTGGCCTGTCTCGGGTTCAGACGCTTGGCTGACTCCAAGTAGGCGAGATTTTTATGGTCAGTAAACACGGTAATAGGGTGTCTGGCTCCCTCTAGCCAATGGCGCCATTCCTCAAAAGCCAACTTGATGGCCAACAATTCCCTATCTCCCACATCATAATTTCTCTCTGCGGAGGAGAGTTTCTTCGAGAAAAAGGCACATGGTTGCCATTTGGCAGGAGAGGAACCCTGAGACAAGACCGCACCCACCCCTACCTCAGAAGCATCAACCTCAACTATGAAGGGTAACGAAATATCAGGTTGTACCAGGATGGGAGCGGAAGCAAAACTCTCCTTGATATTAGAAAAGGCCTTACACGCCTCTACCGACCAGGAAGAAAAATCTACCCCCTTTCTGGTCATATCAGTGAGTGGTTCAACAACAGAGGAATAATTCAAAATAAATTTCCTGTAATAATTGGCAAAGCCCAAAAAACGCATCAGCGCCTTCTGATTCTCAGGAAGCTCCCACTCAAGCACAGCGCGGACCTTCTCGGGGTCCATGCGAAAACCAGAAGCGGAGAGAAGAAACCCCAGAAATTGAATTTCTGGAACCGCAAACACACATTTTTCCAGTTTCGCGTATAATTTATTCTCCCGCAGGATGAGCAAGACCTGGCGTAAGTGTTCCTTATGAGTCTTGAAATCAGGAGAAAAAATCTAAATGTCATCCAAATACACTAATACAAATTTTCCCATTAAATGATAAAAAATGCTGTTCACGAAATGCTGAAAAACGGCTGGGGCATTCATCAAACCAAAAGGCATAACCAAATTCTCAAAATGGCCCTCAGGGGTATTGAAAGCCGTCTTCCATTCGTCTCCTTCTCTGACCCTGACCAGGTTGTATGCCCCTCTTAGGTCTAATTTGGAAAAGACTTTAGCCCCAACAACCTGGTTAAACAGGTCCGGGATCAGAGGAAGCGGATAAGGGTCACGAATAGTGATACTGTTCAGCTCCCTGAAATCCAGACAAGGTCTTAAAGAACCATCTTTTTTCTTAACAAAGAAAAAACCAGCGGCAACAGGTGACTTCGAGGGTCGTATGTGTCCTTTTCTCAGACTCTCAGAGATATAAGCACGCATAGCGACCCTCTCAGGTTGGGAAAGATTGTATAAACGAGATTTAGGCAGTTTGGCGCCTGGGATGAGATTAATAGGGCAATCATACTCCCTGTGCGGGGGCAAATCCTGAACTCCACTCTCAGAGAAGACATCCGAAAATTCAGAGAGGAAAGGTGGTACAGTCTTAGTAGAAACCTCAGAAACAGATGTCATGAGGCAATTCTCTCTGCAAAAGTCACTCCAACCATTTTTTGCCTCGCTTGCCAATCAATGGTGGGGTTGTGTTTAGTGAGCCAGGGTAGCCCCAACACTAGAGGAGTAGGCAAACCGCTAAGGACGAAACATGACACATCCTCAACATGAGCATCACTCACAATTAAACGAATATTGTGAACTATGCCCTTTAATGATTTCTGAGAAAGTGGAGCTGAATCAATAGCAAAAACAGGAATATCCTTTCCCAAAGTGCATACCTGGAAACCATGAGTTATTGCAAATTGATTATCAATGAGATTGACAGCTGCTCCACTATCCACAAAAAATGCTCTTGCTCTCTAGCGCCACCCTAGCAGGCAGGACAAAACGGGAACTACAAGCAAACGGAAAACCTTCAATTTCCGCCTCAACCCTGCCAATAGTAACAGACGGAACATTTTTAAAAGATTTTTTCCTTTTTGTTTGTTTATTATTCCCAGAAGACTGCCTGAATCTCCTAGAGGGACAAACATTTGCCAAATGATTTATACCTCCACAACAAAAACAAACCCTCCCATGCGGGCTGAATCTTCTATTGTCAGAGGCAATCAACCCCAGCTGCATGGGCTCCTGCTCAGAAGGGGCTGACAGCGACTGAGACCCCTGCGCACAGAATGAGACCGCTGCACTGTCCCGGGACTGAGTATGACAGGAAGGAGAGATCTCTCCTCTCTCTCTAAGACGCCTGTCAATACGAACGGCCTGAGACATAGCAGAATCCAAGGAGGTAGGTCTCTCATGAAAGGCAAATGCATCTTTCAATCCCTCTGAAAGACCATGGCAAAATTGACTTCGGAGTGCAGCATCATTCCAACCAGTATCAGCTGCCCATCTCCGAAATTCTGAGCAGTATATCTCTGCGGATTGTTTACCCTGGCATAACAGACGTAGTCTAGACTCAGCCAGAGCAATACGATCCGGATCATCATATATCTGACCCAGGGCTAAAAAGAATTCATCCACTGAACGGAGGGGCCGTGCCCCCTCCGGCAGCGAAAAGGCCCAGGATTGAGCGTTACCCCTGAGCAGCGATATAATGATCCCCACTCTCCGTTCTTCATCACCAGAGAAATGGGGAAGAAGGCGAAAATGGAGTTTGCAAGCCTCTCTAAAACGCACAAAATACTCACTACCCCCGGAGAACGAATCCGGGAGCGAGATCTTAGGCTCAGAACAAACTCCATGAACGCAAGCTGAACCGGTCACTTGAAACTGAGAAAAAGTCTTACGGAGATCAGCTACCTCCAATGAAAGACCCTGGAAGCGATCAGCCAAAAGTTAAACCGGATCCATGCTTGAGACGGTTTTGGCAGCTTATAATGTCACGGATGGTGTACAGGAAACAAGACAATGCAATACAATTAATGACTCACTGGATCCACAACTAAGGAACAAAAGGGAGACCCCTACATGAGACCTGCCACTCTCCCTAATTGCTCAGCCTATGCGAACACCCCAAAGGTGGATGGGCGCATATCCACGTACCTCGGCTATCTAATACCTGAAGACCCTACAATAGTGAGGGGACACGACCACCGGCTCCCTACACAAGACACGGAGGGAGTCAGGGTCACCTGAAAATCCAGCAGACAGAAAATCACAAATAAAGGAACAGCACTTATCTTGCAGAGGACTGAGGAATAGAAACAGCATGCGCACACACTCCAGGAAGTTGTATAAGCTGCAACCTAATGCATCATGGGGAGGAACTTAAAGGGAAGCAATCAGTCCAACTGCATGACAGCTGAGATAGACTAACGAGATTAGGAACTTAACCAAAACAAAGAAACTCAAGGAGGAGGATCTGGAAAGCTCCTGTCAGAGCTTCTCAGCTGTCTAGTTGTGACACTCTGGCTGCAGTCTGGCTCTGGGGACTCCATTGTCACTCTCTTCCCCCCCTCCCTCCCTTGTCACTCTCTTTCCCCCCTTCCCTTGTCACTCTCATTATTCCCCCCCCTCTCCCTTGTCACTCTCATTATTCCCCCCCCCCTCCCTTGTCACTCTCATTATTCCACCCCCCTCCCTTGTCACTCTCATTATTCCCCCCTCTCCCTTGTCACTCTCATTATTCCACCCCCCCTCCCTTGTCACTCTCATTATTCCCCCCCTCTCCCTTGTCACTCTCATTATTCCCCCCCTCTCCCTTGTCACTCTCATTATTCCACCCCCCCTCCCTTGTCACTCTCATTATTCCACCCCCCCCCTTGTCACTCTCATTATTTCCCCTCCCTCCCCCCTTGTCACTCTCATTATTTCCCCCCCCCTCCCCCCTTGTCACTCTCATTATTTCCTCCCCCCTCCCCCCTTGTCACTCTCATTATTTCCTCCCCCCTCCCCCCTTTTCACTCTCATTATTTCCTCCCCCCTCCCCCCTTTTCACTCTCATTATTTCCTCCCCCCTTGTCACTCTCATTCTACTCCCACCTCCACCTCTAGTGTAGCGTGGCCGAGCTCTGTTCGATCCGCGGTACAGGAGCATTTGTTTCCTGTACCCGGCTGGACTGACAGGAAGTGCTCACTAAGTGAGCACTTCCTGTCAGTCCGGACGGGTACAGGAAACAAAAGCTCCTGTACCGCGGATCGAACAGAGCTCGGCCACGCTACATTAACAGCACACAGCAGGCGCAGGCAGGATTCTTTAGAGCGGCAAGCGCTCAGCCTCAGCCGCTCAGGCGGCGCAGCATGAGGGGCGCCGCCGGCCGCCCGAACTTATATACGGTAAGCAACTTTTTTTTTTTAAACCGCAACGGGCGCCGGGCGCCCCCTGCTAAATACAGGGGAGGGGGAGATGGAGGGGGCGGGGGTCCCGCCCCGAGGGAGAACACAAGTACCGCCTCGCCTGCCGCATATTACATTGCGAGCTGTCGGCCGCACAGCCCGCACACCCCAAAGGCCGGCCCTGATTCGGGCATCCCGGGACTGCAGCGCCCGCCATACCCGGCGTATAAGACGACCCCCCACTCTAGAAAATATTTTCTAGGGCTCAAAAGTCGTCTTATACGCCGGTATATACGGTAATTAATAAAATCCATTTATTCTGATATATAGGTTAAAAAAATCTGCTGAAAACGCAAAGCGGAAATAATTTAAAGAAATGTATATATACAATAAATAGAATCAAAATATAAATAAAATGAAAAAATGAAGAAAATCCCAAATGGAGCTTCCTGTGATAAAGTTTGAGAAGAATATGTTCAATTCCGAAAGTTGTTGCTGTAGCTAATATTAATATTTAAACAAGCATATGATAGTAGTATAGTGGGACATGTCTCGTCAAACTCAAAGTGACAGGTGCCCCGCCCCCTTTTCACACCATAACCCCTCCCAGAAATGCCCTAACCCCACCCAGATCCGCCCATTTCTCTCCCCTCGCCACCCCAAACCACGCCTAAATGACTCCCACTTTGATATGATTTTCATATCATTTTATATGGTTTTTATATAAATTTTATATCAAATGATAAGCTTTTTATGTCACTTTATAAGTCCTTATCAAATGATAATCTTTTATTAACACATTTTATCCCATTTATAACATTTTGATACAGTTTTATACCACTTTTATGTCATTTTGTGATTTGATATCACTTTGATTTCATTTTGATATGCCTTTTATATATTGGCATGCCTGGACATGTCCAAAAGACGTATACTACACGGCAGGGCGTCTTTTAATTATAATAGCAACGATAAAAAAATCAAGGATGACAAAATTTCAATCATTTTAAAAAGTTTTATTAATTTTATTATAATGCTATACTATGTAAATTAAAAGCGCTCTTATAACTGCAGCCTATAATTTTAAAATGTTTTATTAATTTAATTATAATGCTATACCATGTAAATTAAAAGCGCTCTTATAACTGCAGCCTTTCATATACAGCTTACAGTGTATGTATATCTATGAAAAGTAAGTTCAATTTAACTCCATTGTGAGTGCCTGAGTGTAATTTAACTCCCTGTGAGTGCCTGAGTGTAATTTAACTCCCACGACACTGGACAGCTGAGTCAACACACTGAATTTGAAATAAAAACCTGAAATGACTTACCTGAAAATCACGGTCCAAATGAAACTTTTCATTTCCTACAAGACCACACACATGAGTTTCAGGTCGCAGCTGTGACAACCTGAGATGTGTTAATTTTCTCGGGATCTGTCTATAGCACCTGAAACTCACGGTCCATACATCCTAACATCAAACTTTTCATTTCCTACAAGACCCCACACATGAGTTTCAGGTCGCAGCTGTGACAACCTGAGAGGTGTTAATTTTCTCGGGATCTGTTTATAGGAGAGTTAACACAAAAACTATTGGCATCGCCGCAACAGCTGCGGCAAACACTAAGCTGTATCTATCCATATTTTTATAGCATCTCTTTTCACGAAACAAAATGATCGTGATTGGCTGTATCACCGCCACCACCTAGGATCAGGCAGGATCTGTATATATACATGTGGACAGAGCACAACAGGGCGTAATCATTTGACATTGAGGCTCTGCAAGAAAACTTATTTCAAGGTAAGAGTATCGCCATATGACCCTTCTTTTTTACTATTTTTAACATGCCTGTTTTAAATTCTTTATTGATGCAATATAACACGCAACATTTGACAAATTTCTCAGCGATTATTACGTTGGGTCGTGTCATGCATTTATCTATGTATCTATCTAGCCTATCTATAGAACTTTCCATCTACTGTATCTATCTATCTATCTATCTATCTATCTATCTATCTATCTATCTATCTATCCACTTTATCTATCTAACACAGTCTGAAAAATGGTTGTAATATGTAATAGCTATATGGGCGTATTAACTGCTTATAACGCCCGACTATTTTTATATACATGTATAATTTTGTTTATTTCACAACGATTATTGCACCGCTATATACCACACATTTATTTGGACCGTATATTATTTTTGTTATTTATACAATCATTTACAATATTCAAATTGTTTTTAGATGTCAGCTTACCAAGATACTTTATGGGGCGATGATATCATCCCCAATGCTCAAATGCTTATAGTGGAGGAAGACTTTTATGAATCGTTCATCAGCGACGGCTGTCCGCGAATGATTTCAGATGACGACGCATGCGGTCCGGCGTTAGCGCAGCAACATATTTCAATCGACGACGACGACGACTACATGACTACGTTGCTGCAACAGGCCGGTAAGCGTAACCGTTATAATCTTTTATTATATATATACATAGTTTATAGCGGTGCTTGTTATATTTCATATATGTTTATTATAGACGAGCACATTGATAACATTCTAAGAACCTTGAATGGCGTTACCGGTGGAGAAAATACAAAGTATTCAAGCGCGGCAGGTAGTACCACCAACAATTCTGACAAGCTAAAAGAGAATGAACCGCCAGCTATTATCGATCTATGTACACCAACGCCGGGTGCCATAAAACAGCGGTGCAAGCGCCCCAATCAGAGAAAGTAGCGGTCCACATTGTTGATGTACTCTATTTTTAAACACTGTCTATATTTCTAATACTCTTTTTAAAATCGCAGCGCTGAAAAGAAAAATGTATACTTTTCATGATCTAACGGATCTCACGGACGATGATTTACAACAAACAGAGTAAGGCGTAACCCGTATTGTCGATGTATTCAAATTTTAAGCATTATCTATAATCCTAATACGCTTTTCTAAAATGGCAGCGTTGAAAAGAAAAATGGACGCTACCGGTGTTTCCAGAGCGCGGTCAAAGAAATCGAACACGATCGGTAAGGTTCTCTGACTACCTCTGAAATAACAACGTCTATAGCTTTAAACGTGTATAAACATTAATGTTTATTCGAATCTTGTCATTTAAGTTCTTCAGACTCCCTGTAGTGATGCAAATGTCATTAGAAATACTTGGGCCACAGAAGCGCCAGAACCATGCACCAGCGCCCGCGACAGTTGGCGGAATGAAGATCCGGCGATACCGATTATCCAATGCCCTAATGCGCGTGAGTTAAGATATCACGGCGCACTAATATAACTTAATTACTATGTTTGAAATTCTTAATAGTTAGAGCTTAATGTTATATCTTTTAAATTTTAGCCAAAAGAAAAGAAAGCGCAAAATTTTGTTCTGTTAAAGAGAAATGACAAACAAGCGCAAAGCAGCCGGAACTGTTAACGCCGATTTCGGAAATTCTAACAACCCCACAGCCGGTTCCGCAGAGTGGTAAATGATGTTACAGATTTTTGCGACATATCGCCGGCATTCGACACACAAGGTGCAACGTTTTTTAAAAGGCGCATCACATTTGACATGCCAGATTCGCCCTATGACGTACAACAGACTGAACTAGGACAGACGCACGACGACCAACAGGCACACACACCTCATGCTTGTTCTTGCATTTGTTGGGACGAGAATACGTACGACGAGTTCTCCCTCAATATGCAACGACAAATGTTATGCGTAGCGAGGTATTTCGAATGTTGCGTTAAAGACTCTTTCTCTTTAGCGTTTAACAGACCCAACAAAATTACTGCGCTGAAAATACACGCTACGCACGGCAAATACGGTAGACTGATTACTCAACTTGACGCTATTGAAAAAGAGATGTTAGGCAGGTACTGACTAGACATGGTTGGCGAGGGATGGCCTTTTAAAAGCGCAAAAACATCTGTAAGCGTTAGAGCTAGAAAGTTCAAACGGGCTATAAAAATGTACTTTGCGGTTAAACGCTCTAAAATAGTTAGGTTAAAAAGACGACGCCTGCGTAACAAGGTATCGCAAGCAGCGCACATTCAGCCAAAAGCACACAAACGAACAGGCGTTCAAATGACCAAACAAATCGTTCTCGAGGCAGCGACTCGCAATCTGACAAAATGCCCGGTAACACAGTCGTCACAGACGAACCCCCTGATCCCCACAATGTTAGAACCGTTTATCTAGAACGTGTATTCCATCAACAGCGCGACTTAGTGAATTTTAACAGTACCATGTACACAGAATATTTTAGATTCGCTAACCTCGAAGCCATTCGTTCATTTGTCGATGCTCTTGATGCTATACACGCAGCTATACAATCTTTGCTAGATAGAGTTTTACAGGCCGCCGAGCTGGGTGATTATATCCAACTGCGCTAAGACGGTGGCGAGACGTTTGTAACGGCATACAAGGGAATACTCCAAACTCCCGAACGGAACCTCACGAATAGCTGCTAGCAGACGAATAGGAACCGCACCCAAGCGGCTTAGGGCTCTTTCACACTTGCGTTGTTCTTTTCCGGCATAGAGTTCCGTCGTCGGGGCTCTATGCCGGAAGAATCCTGATCACGATTATCCCAATGCATTCTGAATGGAGAGAAATCCGTTCAGGATGCATCAGGATGTCTTCAGTTCCGGAACGGAAAGTTTTTTTGGCCGGAGAAAATACCGCAGCATGCTGCGCTTTTTGCTCCGGTCAAAAATCCTGAACACTTGCTGCAAGGCCGGATCCGGAATTAATGCCCATTCAAAAGCATTAATCCGGATCCGGCCTTAAGCTTTTTCTGAATGGTTACCATGGCTGCCAGGACGCTAAAGTCCTGTTTGCCATAGTAAAGTGTAGTGGGGAGCGGGGGAGCAGTATACTTACCGTCCGTGTGGCTCCCAGGGCGCTTCAAAGTGACGTCAGGGCGCCCCACGCGCATGGATGACGTGATCGCATGGATCACGGCATCCATGCGCATGGGGCGCTCTGACGTCATTCTGGAGCGCCCCGGGAGCCGCACGGACTGTAAGTATACTGCTCTCCTGCTCCCCACTACTACTATGGCAGCCAGGACTTTAATAGCGTCCTGGGTGCCATAGTAACACTGAACGCATTTTGAAATGCTTTCAGTTCACTTGCGTTGTTACGGATCCGGCGGGCACCTCCGGCAAATGGAGTGCACGACGGATCCGGACAACGCAAGTGTGAAAGAGGCCTTACACTCCTAGCAATCAGCCTCTAACAGCATACAGTGAATCCCCCCAAGAACGAGACGAGGCTCCGTGTTGAGGGTCAAGCAGTGGTCAGCCAGAGCTGTGTGTTTATTGTTCTTATATAACATTGTTACACACTAGTACCACCCACAGGGTTTTGTAAAAACAACCAATAAACACGTACAATACAGTAAAACACTCCCACACAAAATCCTCCCCTCTGCCTGTGATACAATTAACTTACACAATGGGTTGATGTAATTATCACAAGCAGGAGGATACATCGTTTTTAAACAAAACTTCTTCTGTCCTGGAGACAACCGAGGAGTAATTCAATTATCTCTCAGGACAAAGGGAAATCGCCAATACACACGTGGGGACAATAGGGCAGACATCACTTTTTAAATATACAATGTCACAACATTACAGTAAACACAGACATTTAACATATCCCAAAATGGCACGAATTAGACCAGGGGTTCAAAAGTTTGTAAAAGTCCTTTGTGAACAAAGGAAGCATGGCTTTTCTTCCCAAAACCAGTTTTTACAGAGTTAGGCCTCTTTCACACTACAGTATGTCGATTTCAGTGTTTTGCGTTCCGTTTTTCACGGATCCGTTGTTCTGTTTTTTTGTTTCCGTTGTTTTTCCGTTTCGGTTCCGTTTTTCCGTTCTGCTTTTCCGTATGGCATATACAGTATACAGTAATTACATAGAGAAAATTGGGCTGGGCATAACATTTTCAATAGATGGTTCCGCAAAAAACGGAACGGATACGGAAGACATACGGATGCATTTCCGTATGTGTTCCGTTTTTTTTGCGGACCCATTGACTTTAATGGAGCCACGGAATGTGATTTGCAGCCAAATATAGGACATGTTCTATCTTTCAACGGAACGGAAATATGGAAACGGAATGCATACAGAGTACATTCAGGTTTTTTTGCGGAACCATTGAAATGAATGGTTCCGTATACGGACCGTATACGGAACGCAAAAAACGGCCCGCAAAACGGAAAAAAAAAAACGTAGTGTGAAAGAGGCCTTAGGCTGTGTGAGATAATTAGCTTAACTGGGTGTGATAAGCCAACTAGGTACAGAAAATACCTCTATTCACAACAGCAAAACTACACAAAAATACATAACTCCTATCAAACTGAACAGAACCCCCACATTCAACTTATCCCCAGATGGCTTGGATCTGAGCGCTCAATATCCGAACAGCGCTCAGATGCCACAAACACAGTCAAATCGCCATGGGGTTTAAGTTTAGCATGGGCTGATGAGAGGGCCCATAATCCTGGGGCAAGAGGCTGGTAACCAGGCTTCTTCAGCACCCAGTGGCGAGGTTGGTTTCGCCACAACGTTGGACTCCGTTTTTTCAAATAGATATTCTAGAGATAAATTTAGCGCCGAAACATTTTTGAACAATATTGCTAACGCTTTACAGAGCAACGTGGAGTGCATAGCCGGTAATTCACTTAAACGTGTCGTCATCATTGTCAGGGACTGTCGCAGTGGTGCCCGAAGGCGTTTGGGGGGCATAGCGTATAGCCGTATTATTGAACGCAAAAAGTAACATTTATATGACTTTAACAATTCTGATAATAACGTTTGTCTGGCCGCTAGTGTTTACGCTATTTTGGAGGGGGCCGCTTTGAGCGACGCCGTGTTGTTAGCGAAAGCCCAACAACTGCATCGCGATTTACAAATACCTGAAGGGCGTTTGGTATCTTTTAGCGAAATTATTGAGTTTGAAAAATATTTAAACATAACAATTAAAGTTTTGTATCACAATAGGGGCCAGTGGCGTTATTATCATACAGGCAACACCGCTAAAGAAAAGACGGTTTATATACTGCATCATGAAAATCATTATTACGGCATTAAAAATCTAAAAGCTTTTATCGGAGCCAAATATTTATGCGTCCGTGCTGCTCTGTATACAACAATAAACACCAACACAGCTGTATACAGTTTTGCAAAGCATGTCAGCGGACGGATTGCGTTGATCCGACGACATGGTGCTTTGTCGTTCAGGGACGTGCTTTGAAACGCATAGAAACCTATCACTTAGTGATAATGCGTTTTGTAAGAAAAAACTTTTTTCGGTTTTTGTTACAGATATATAGACTGGGGCGCTGAGCACAAGTGTAGCGGTCTAAAATGCAGCGCCTGCAGCGGACTGGTTGGCAAATTTGACGACCACGTCTGTTACATGCAGCCTTACAACCCCAAGCAAGCGACTGACAAGTGCATCTTTTACGACTTTGAGTACATGCAAGAAACAGGCATACATATACCCAATTACATTTTCGCGACTACATTATACAGCCCTAATTCCTGGCAATTTAGCGGTAAATCCTGTACGTGCGATTTTGTACGCTTTATTATCGACAGAGATTTTTCCGGCTACACGTTCATAGCGCATAATGCCGGTCGTTACGACGCTTATTTTGTTATACAGGAGCTGATCAACGAAAAACTTAAAAATGACATTATAAACCAAGGCGGCCGGTTAATGTGCGTTACCCTGACTGATTTAAAATTTAGATTCGTTGAATTTCATACCGATGAAGCTCACTAAGATGCCCGAAGCTATGGGCTTTTCAGGCATCAAGGGTCACTTCCCGCATTTTTTCAATACAAAATTACATAGGCGTCGTCCCGGATGCGCGGTTTTACGGCTGTGATTATATGATGCCTGGCGAGAAAAAAGAATTCATGGTGTGGTACGAAGAACATAAAAATGACACCTTTAATTTTCAGAAGAGCTAAGAGCTTACTGTAAGCAGGATGTTGAGGTCTTGAGAAGGGCTTGTGAATGTTACAGGGACAAGATTATGGCCATGACTGAAAAAAAAGTGACGCAATACTTTAAACGTGAAAAGAAATACAGAACAGTCACTAAATTTATCGACCCATTTCAATTTATCACGTTGGCGTCAGTGTGTATGGTTATGTATCGGTTTAAATTTCTTCCCGAAAATACCATAGCGATAGTCCCTGCAGATATTTACCACAAGACCCAGAAACGATTCTCAACACCCGTTATACAGTGGCTCATGTACATTGAACACACTGAGGGTATTTCCATACAACACGCCTTAAAGAGTGGTGAAAAAAAAGTTGGTAAATACTTTTTGGACGGTTATGCGATTGCGAATGGTAAACAAACCGTTTTTGAATTCCAGGGATGTTTTTATCACGGTTGCCCCGGGTGCTATAACGAACACGATCGCAATGATCGCAATCTTTCCTAGTCAGAAAAAGCCAACTACAGAGGCAGGGATTTACGGTTCCCGTTCTGTGGGAACACGAGTGGAACGAAATGATCACGAGTGATGAGGGGGTCAAAAACTTTATGATTAAAATGAAATTCCCAATACCTTTGGACCCTCGTGACTCGCTTTACGGAGGCCGCACTAACGCCATTAAACTTTATCACAAGGTACAGCCCTGTATCTTTTTGTTAATAAAACTAGGACATACCCCGTAGGACACCCAGAAATAATTTATGAACATTTTGGGTATGTCAAAAAATACTTTGGTATTGCCAAAGTTAAAGTATACCCGCCCAGAGATAAATTTTTTCCGGTCCTGCCCGTAAAACTAAATAAAAAACTAATGTTTCCGCTATGCTACACATGCGCCCTGAATTGCCAGAAAGACATTTGCGAACATACAGACAAAGAACGTTCCCTGACCGGTACATGGTGCACAGTAGAACTAATTTTAGCCATTGAAAAAGGTTACAGGATCGCAGAGATCTACAAGATCTGGCATTTCCCGAACACAACAGACGAGCTGTTTGCGCCGTACATCAAGCTACACCTCAGAGATAAACAGGAGGCTTCCGGCTATCCCAGCTGGTGTAAAACTGATTCAGAAAAAACAGCGTACATAGAGGCATTTTAAAAAAAAAAGGTGTTCGCTTGCCCCCTGATAAAATAGCTGTAAATCCTGCAAAAAGACAAATTTCAAAACTCTTCCTAAACTCTTTGTGGGGGAAGTTTGGGCAGCGTTCTAATTTGCCGCGTACCAGTATAGTCACGGACGAGCTTTTAAAATTAGCTTTTGTACCGTATTACGACCTCTCTGAGGTTAATTTAATCAATGAAGAGACGGCCGTGGTCAATTGGCGCTATGTAAAAGAACGTTACACCCTCAACAAAAACACAAACATTTTTATTGCCTGTTTTACAACCGCCTATGCCAGACTCGAATTATACAATCTTCTAGACAGACTGCAAGAATGTTGTCTTTACCACGACACAGACTTCGTCATATTCATAAGTAGAGTCGGTGATTGGACGCCTCCCCTGGGTGATTTTCTCGGCGATCTAACTAGCGAAATACCTGACGACACGTACATTACCGAGTTTGTATCCGCAGGTCCAAAGATGTACGGTTACAAATTCAACAACGGTAAAACTGTATAAAAGGTTAAGGGTATAACACTCAACGTCGCTAATACCCGACTTGTTAATTTTGACAGTTTAAAAGACCTAGTACTGGACTACTCACGTAACTCCGATCCCGAGACGCAGAAAACAGGTATCGAGCAAAACTAAATTTTCAGAAACAGAAAATGTTTGACCGTAGAGACAAGACCGTTACGTAAAACGCAAAAGTGCGTCTACACAAAGAGACGTCTGACTGACAACTTTACAACGCTACCTTTCGGCTATTAAGCATGGCAGCTCAATTTCAACACCCTTTTTCATCTATTTTAGCAGGCCCCTCAAATTCCGGAAAGAGTTTTTTTTGTTAAACGTTTGTTAATACAAGCGGATACGTTAATGTCGCACAAACCTGATAACGTCATTTGGTTTTACGCTTGTTGGCAGAAATTGTACAATGAACTAACCCGTTTGTTTACAAATATCAGGCTTATCGAGGGAATACTGCTAAATTTTTACAGACGCTGATCTATTCCCGCCGGACAAGGTAAATTTGGCAATCTTGAAATGCAAAACGCATTCACCAAATACGTACACCACAAAAACTTGAGCATTATGTATCTCGTTCAAAACGTTTTTTGTCAGGGTAAGAAAAGCCGAAACAATAAATTTAAACACTAAATACATGGTCCTTTTTAAGAACCCTCGTGATAAATTACAGATTATTACGTTGGCGCGGCAAATGTACCCCGGTAAAACACGTTTCTTTTTAGAAGCTTTTGAAGATGCTACACACAAGCCTTTGGCTATTTACTCATAGATTTAAGATCTGACACGCTTGAGGAACTACGACTTAGAACTGGTTTGTTCCCGCCAGATCTTCCATGGCTTATGTGTGCAAAAAGAAGCTCTAAAATGCACTGTTTCACACCTCTACGGTTATTCACGGTAGTGTCGCTGCACCTGCAAAGATGTCGAACAGAATCCAACGTAATTGGGAGCTTTTAAAAGTGCTAGTCAAAACAAATCTGAAGACCCGAAAATCAGTATTATGTAACGCCAGTAATGATTTAATAGCTGCTAATAATGAGATCGCTCTCAATATCCTTAAAGGAAAGATACCTCTTAAAGAGCTGCAAAAAAATATACTGAAAAGATGGTGTGCGGCTATAATGAAATTAAGCGATAAAAAGTACCCCATTAAAGGAAAGAAGCACGTTGTGAACCAGAGCGGCGGTTTTATAGGAGCGCTGCTCGGTTTTGCAATACCTTTAATCACTAGCTTGATAGCCAACACAGCTGGTGGTTCATAATGCAGTATGCTGAGAAAATGTTCCTGGTTTCCAAAAGCGTATTGGACCGGCTTAAAAAAACGTTGTAGAAACAAATGACATACGTCAAACCGCCATACGGCGTTTAGACAATGAAATTGGCAAAATACTACACAGAAATGACCTTTCAGATGATGAAAAAATGAAGAGCTACACTACCGTGTTACAGAGATACTTGATGCTCAACAAACAGTCCGGTAAAGAAATGTCAACCTTAACTCTGATTACACAGCCGCAGCCCGATCAACAGCGATTGACAAATGATGCCTCAATCAACCCCGATACTAAAGAGATACTCGACAATGATAATATACGTTATAGAAAAAATTCTGAACTTTTGTTGAACAAACTCTGGCGCTCAGGTGACAAGTGGTACTGAAACTCTAGGGGCGAATTCATTTACAAAGATCAAGCTATACCCGGTTCCAACATTATCAACCTGATTCGCACAGCTACGCAGAGCCAAATCGTGTCTAAAGCGCCTCACGGTTGAAATAGTTTTATGGAAACTATCGCAGAGCTGAACATTCCGTCAACCGTTATCGGTAATACAGAACGAGAGAACTTTTCGATAATTTGAAAAAGAGGTTCGTCGGGCAGAACCCTTTGATGCACCTCGTACTCCTTTTAGGCAGCCGTTGTTTGTAACATCGCCAATAACGTGGGGGAATTTTTTACCTAAAAAGAGCGTCTCCGTTGTCACAGACGCCGTGGTTAACGTACATTTTTTTACTTTGAATGTATATAAAATGTATTTGTATGTAACGCATTATAATGTTTTTATTTGTTTTGCATACATTTTTTTACTTTGAATGTATAAAAAATGTGTTTGTACGCAACGTCTTGTAATGTTTTTATTCGTTTTACATAAACTATTTTTAAATAAAATGTAGTCTGCTTTTTTCTTTTTACAATAAATCCACTATCTTGATTAGTTAAAATCGCATAAACAGTTGGGTCGCATTGATTGATAGACGCTGCTTAAAAACGTTGCTAAAATGACGGGTATTGCCGCGATATTGAGAAAACAGTACTGTCGGCTCTTATGGCGGCGTATAGCCCTTATTCAGAGAAAATTTGGAATAAGAGAAGAAGCTGTAAAAAATTGGTTGCGCAACGAGGATACTTACACGCTGTACAGACCTGTTAAAAAAATAATTTAGAAGAAACAGAGTTATGGTTTCTGATATAGATGATCAATGGCAGGCCAATCTTGTGTCAATGATAGATTTTTCTAAAGAAAATAACGGTGTAAAATACTTGTTGACAGTCGTCGATATTCTTTCGAAATCACGCTTGGGTATCCGGACTTACCAATAAATCCGGGGTGACAGTGTCGGCGGCTTTTGAGCAGATATTTAAGTTAAGCGGCCAGACCCCTAGGAAACTACAGACTGATCGGGGTCGTGAGTATATAAACAAGCCTATGAGACGGCTTTGTGACGCCTATAAAATACATCATTTATTTACTTCAAACGCAGTTAAGGCGTTGTTAGTTGAGCGTTTTAATAGAACTCTGAAAACCAGAATGTGGCGTTATCTTAGAGAACAAAACACGTACAGATACATCGACAAGTTACAAGACCTGGTATATAGTTATAATCGCGCGTATCACAGAACCATAAGGTGTCGACCCGTTGATGTGACGAAAGAAAACTCTTTAACCATTTGGAGAAATATCTACGGACATTACGCCGCTATTAAAAAAGATAAACCGTTGTTAAAAATAGGTGATCACATCAGAATTGTTCGCTATAAGGGAACGTTCGCGAAGGGGTATGATCAAACCTATACGGACGAGATATTTACCATTTACGCTGTAAACACTAGGGGACTCAGACCCTTTATAAGTTGAAAGATCTGGCTGACGAGCTCATTGAAGGCTCGTTCTACCCTGAAGAGGTCCAAAAAGTACCCCTCGATAAGAGACGCGTTTATCGGATAGAAAAAATCGTGAAAAAGAAGAAGGTTAGGGGAGAAACGTTGTATTTGGTAAAGTGGGTCAGATACCACGAAAAGTTTAACTCTTGGGTGTCTGAAAAACAGTTGACGAGCGTGTAAACTATGGAAGACGGATAGTTTTTTATCACGCTGCCCTGCAACGCCTCGACCAAACTTTACCCCGAAAATACCATTGCCGATTACACCACTAAATTAGAAAAAAGCCGTTCATCTTCAAGGCCCTTATGAAGTGGCTTTAGTGGAGATTCAGTACCCCCATACATGGGAAACCTTCGGTCCCGGAGATGGCGTATTCTACATCGCGTGTCGCGACGAACCGCTCAGAGAGTATTTTGTTAAATTGGGTTATTACCCTAATATGCACGAACTGATCAAAGCAATTAATAACAAACTTGAATCTATAAAAATGCCGCCTGATCAATTGCGGTTAAGATACGACGATATTGACAGAACCGTTTATGTAACGAAATCGCGCTTATACACGTTCATGCCTTGTGAAAGATTGGGCAATATATTGGGCCTTCAGGGTTATTTGCGCGATCGCTTGATCAAGAATGTAGACTCTGAGCACATCGTTTTGTGCTACAATGACTCTGGTTTACCTGTTTTAGAGCGCTTCGTGGACGCTGATTTAGCTCCAACAAAAGATAATGATTCTTTACCTATAAAGAGAAAAATTCATCCCGATATTAAAGCCGGATTTTATACAATGTTTGTTTGTACCGACATCATTCAACATCAACTTATCGGCAATAGTTACATTCAGCTTTTAAGAACTGTGGAATTAGGCGGTAAAAATACCGAAATAGTCACGCAAAAGTATAACAGACCGGACTATATACCTCTCTGCAAGAGATACTTTGATACAGTTACAATTTCGATACTCACGGATCAAGCTAAACCCGTTAAATTCAAATACGGTAAAACTATCGTACGATTACACTTTAGACCTCGCGCTGCGACGACGTATTAAAATGTTGTCTCAGAGAGTGTATGGCGACCCGGAGGCATATACGCATTATTACATAACGCAAGCCGGTTATGGTTTGGAAGGGTTTCACGGCGACTAATTTATGTAGGTTTATTTCGTGGTTTGTTCCGACGAGTCGTTCCCCTATTCAGAAAAGGCGTAGAACTTGAAAAAAACGCGCGTAAAAATGGCCGCTAGGAATATAGCTAAAGATGTTGTCGCTACGGCATCGACTGCCTTTATGGATCAAATAAATAGGCCTGCTCAAACGCAGGAAGGCTCCGGCGTTGTGCAAATTCGCAAAAAAACACAGAAAAGAAAGCACGTCCGCGACGCCATAGTCCTGCCACATTTTAAGAATAAAGTATCACCACCTAAGAGATGTCGTCGCCAGAAAACAAGAAGGCTGTCACGACTGTGACTGGTCCAGACAGGTCTGGGAGGAGTAGGTCGCAGCGACTTGCTACTCGCGATAGCTTGTGAGTTTGCTCCGTGGTTCAGGGTATGTCATCCGGGTTTTGCCTTGTGAACCTTTTTGTCCTGACTGGGAGTTTGTAGGCATCCTTCTCAGGTGAGTCCTGTCTGCCCCTCCCAGCTACTATATTAGTTTCGGTTTCACTTGCAGTCATTGCCAGATATAGTCCTTACTTCCAGTGCTATTCTGACCTTTGAAGGAGATCGTTTGACGGTATTGCTGTGGAGCTCTTGTCTGGCGTGGACTGTCGTTATTGGGATCGCCTTCTCTGCTCGTGACTGGATAAGTCTATCTCTGCTGTAGATTGTTTGCTTGTTTGTTTCTGTCCATAAGAATCGACAGACGACTCAGGGAGAGACTATTAAATTTTACGGAGGCCTCTATAGGGCAGGGATCGGTTTGTTATGATCCAGTCGAACCAATGCAAATAGGGGGAGCCACTAGACGGGTGAATCCTCCTAAGGTCCGCCGTAGGTCAGAGGTTTGTTTTCGTTGTGGGGGGAGGGGTCATTTTGTAAAGGTATGTCCCTCAGAACCCAAGAGACCACAAACAAAGGAGCCGCCGGAAAACTAGAGTCCCCAGATTGTGCGGAGGATAACAGTCTGGGTGTATTCGTTTCCTCCATACGCATGTCTCAGTTTTTGTTGTCCTCTACCGTTGAGGCGGGCAATAAGACTGAGATCTGTTCCGTCTTTTTGGACAGTGGGGCGGGGGTCAACTTGGTGGATTCACGGTTTGCTCAGGGTCTGGGTTTTACTCCGGAACCGGTACGCAGAACTATTCCTGTTTTTGCCATCGACTCCTCCCCTCTTACTCAGAGAAAGTTAACTCAGATCATCCATATTATCCATCTGCAGGTAGGGGACCTCCATAAAGAGCATATCTCTTGTTATGTCCTGGACGGTCTTCCGGCTCCTATGGTATTGGGGCTTCCCTGGCTGGTGACTCACAATCCAGTGGTGGATTGGCAGGCCGGGGAGATTGTAGAGTGGAGTGAACATTGTAAGGACAACTGCTTGAGTAGTAGGTGCTATACACTCTCTGTAACATCTTTACCTGCCTTTCTGTCAGATTTTATGGATGTGTTCTCTGAGAAGGGTTGTCAGGGGTTACCACCTCATCGTCCATATGATTGCCCGATTAATCTATTACCTGGGGCAAAACTACCTAAAACCCGGTTATACAATCTTTCCGGCCCGGAGAGGAAGGCTATGCAAGATTATATTTCGGAAAGTTTGGCTAAGGGACACATCAGACCCTCTTCTTCACCCGTGGCTGCAGGGTTCTTTTTCGTTAAAAAGAAAGATGGGGGCCTGCGTCCTTGCCTGGATTTCCGGGAAATAAACCGGATAACTATCCGAGATCCCTATCCTCTTCCTCTCATTCCCGACCTCTTTAATCAGGTTGCTGGTGCTAAATGGTTCTCCAAAATGGATCTCAGAGGAGCCTATAACCTGGTTTGCATCAAAGAGGGGGATGAGTGGAAGACGGCTTTTAATACTCCGGAAGGGCATTATGAAAATCTGGTCATGCCATTTGGTCTTACTAATGCGCCTGCGGTGTTCCAACATTTTGTTAACGATATTTTTAGTCACCTTATTGGGAGATTTGTTCTGATATATCTTGATGACATCCTGGTCTATTCCCCGGATCTGGATACACATAAGATCCATGTGAGACAAGTGCTGCAGATATTAAGGGCCAACAAATTGTTTGCTAAATTAGAGAAATGTGTGTTCGCCGTAAAAGAACTGCCATTTCTGGGGTATGTGTTGTCAGATTCAGGTTTCCGCATGGATCCAGAGAAAGTCCGGGCGATTATGGACTGGGATCTGCCTGAGAACCTGAAGGCATTGCAACGCTTCCTGGGGTTTGCCAATTTTTATAGAAAGTTTATAAAGAACTATTCCTTGGTGGTCAAACCACTGACGGACATGACCCGAAAGGGATCCGATTTTTCCAAAACTGCCTTTGCATCTCTGAAGGAGAGATTCACCTCGGCCCCTATTCTCGTACAGCCAGATGTCTTGCTTCCTTTTATTGTAGAGGTTGACGCATCAGAGGAGGGGGTGGGAGCGGTACTATCTCAGGGCCCGTCCCCTGGTGAATGGCGTCCGTGTGCTTTCTTTTCGAAGAAATTGTCTACTGCAGAAAGGAACTATGATATTGGCAACAGGGAACTTTTGGCTATTAAGTTGGCCTTTGAGGAGTGGCGTCATTTTTTGGAGGGGGCGGTTCATCCCGTCACGGTGATTACTGATCACAAAAACTTATTATATCTGGAGTCTGCTAAACGTCTCACCCCTAGACAGGCTCGGTGGTCGTTATTTTTTACTAGGTTTAATTTTGTAATAACCTATCGCCCGGGGGCAAAAAATACTAAGGCGGATGCATTGTCTCGAAGTTTTCCTGCAGGGGGTGATGTTGATGTACCAGAGCCCATTTTGCAAAAGGGGGTGGTGGTCTCTGCATTACACTCAGGTTTAGAGGGGAGGGTGTTGGAAGCTCAGGGGGACGCCCCGGCCTCCTGCCCCTCGGGTAAACTGTTTGTGCCAGAAAATTTACGCCTGGAGATACTAAAAGAACACCATAACTCCACACTGGCAGGACACCCAGGTAGTAAGGCAACCTCTGAATTAGTGTCTCGTCGGTTCTGGTGGCCTAAGTGGCGCCAGGAGGTGTGGAATTTTGTGAATATGCACAAAGAAAAGTCCAGCTCAACCCAATTATCCAAACACCTGCGTGCACGGAAAAGGCTGGTGAGCCTGTATATCTTTAGTATGAAACACAACAAAATTCCAGCACTCACGATTTTGGTAGCTAAAATCTTCGTCTTTTATTCAGGCAGTAGACAGTTTAGACAGGACATCCACCCACAAGTGTAGCAACTTTGACGCGTTTCGAACAATAGTTCTTAGTCGTAACAATGAGCTGTGTTATCTCTGGTGGTTTTATGTTGGTTTGTAGAGTAATTACTCACTGCCCCCCACCTGCAGGGCGGGGGAGCAGAGGAGGCAAAGCACACTTTAACCTCTTATTTTCCAGATGTAGCAGTGCTCATGTGTTTTACAATATGCATTGATAATTTATGCATCCACATATAGTCATCAGTTTGTCAATTAAATCAAACGTGAAATATAACATCAATAAAAACAGTATACATAATAAAATTAAGGTAGAGTATCAAATGTCATGATAGCAGTAGAACACCACACCAGCTATATAAAAACGCATCCATGCATGGATCCATATGTGACAGTGTTCCACTGCTATATCTGACATAGGCTCTTTCCCTCTCCCCGCTCCCGCTAGTACTCTCAATTGCAGTGTAAAAGGTAATATGATGCAAAAAGAGACCATTGGTCAATAGAAATACAAGAGCTCTTTTTTCATATTCAGGCCATTAGGATGCCTGGTGTTCAATTTGAAAATCCAGAAGGCTTCTCTCAATCTCACTAGACGTTTAAAATCTCCTCCTCTGCTAGGTAGTCTCACTTGTTCTATTGCAAAAGCTTTGAAATTGCGCACTTGGCTTTCATGTTTGCAAATAAAGTGTCTGGCCGCATTGGATATGTTCACACTGTGCGGATTTTTTATGTAGTTAAGGTGCTCCAAAATTAGAATTTTGAGCTTTCTGGTGGTGCAGCCCACATACATCATGTCACAGGCTACACATTTTATAATGTATATCACCCCTATTGAATTACAATTAATATATGATTTGATTGGGTAGGTATGGGAATTATTGGCATCATGGAAGGTTTTTGTATTCACTGCATATGTGCAGGTGCGGCAGCGCATGCTTCCGCATTTAGTAAAACCTTTATAAATTAGCCATGGATCCCGTTTATGTTTAACCCTTTGTGTATACATAGATGGAGACAAATCGTTTCCTATAGTTCTTGGCCGTCTTGACACAATTCTGCAACCTTGTTTTAGCATACAGTGCAATACTTCGTCATCATAGAGGATTGGTAAATATCTCTTAATAATTTGTTGTATTTTTTCGAATTGTTTGCTGTATGTCAAAACAAGTGTAGGTAAATTTTCATTGTCATTTTTATCTGATCCTACAACTCCAGGTTTCTGTTTAAAATTATTTTTCTCACGGATTGGGAAGAGTAATTCTTTCCTATTTTTACTTTTTGTTATAGCTAGACCTCTGGATATCATCCATTTGGGGTATGCTCTCTGTTTTAATCTATCTGCAATAATTTGGGCTTCTATTTCAAAAGCCGCTGCAGTACTGCAGTTTCTGTAGGCACGTGTGAACTCTCCCACAGGGTTTGATTTTATTGTGTGAGTAGGGTGGTGGCTATTTGCCCGAAATTTTGTGTCTGCATGTGCTACCTGTGCTCGTTCTAAGTAGATCATACTCGTCCGGCAGGGCGTCTTTTACCTCTGGCCATCCCCAACAGGCCTTGGACGCACCTATCAATGATTTCATTACGGATCTACCAGTATCAGCAGGGAAGACTGTTATTCTTGTAGTTGTTGACAGATTCAGTAAAATGGTGCACTTTATTGCTCTTGCCGCATTGCCTAATGCTAACACACTGGCTCAGGTTTTTATTGACCACATCGTGAAGCTTCACGGGGTCCCTTCCGATATTGTTTCGGATCGTGGTACCCAATTTGTTTAAAAATTTTGGAAAGCTTTTTGTTCTCGTTTAGTGGTTCATCTGTCGTTTTCTTCATCTTTCCATCCACAGTCCAACGGTCAGACTGAACGTACCAATCAAAACCTAGAGACATATTTGAGATGCTTTGTTTCCGAAAATCAGGAGGAATGGTCATCTTATTTACCGTTAGCCAAGTTTGCCATTAATAATCGTCGTCAAGAATCCACCGATAAGTTACCATTTTATGGTGCGTATGGTTTCCATCCTCAGTTTTGTACGTTTAGTGAGTGGGGCCGTCTGGGATTCCCGAGGAGGAACGATTTGCGTCTTCACTTTCTTCAGTGTGGCAGAGTGTGCAAGAAAGTTTGAAGAGAATTGGTGGTAGATACAAACGTGTGGCTGATAGGAAGCGCTCTGAAGGTTCGGACCTTGGGGTGAATGACTTGGTGTGGTTGTCTACCAGAAATATCAAGTTGAAGGTTCCCTCGTGGAAATTAGGTCCGAGATTTATTGGCCCTTATAGGGTAATTAAGATCATTAACCCGGTGGCTTTTCGTCTGGAGCTACCTCAGACTCTAAGGATCCATAATGTCTTCCACAGATCTCTGCTTAAGAGATATGTAGAACCTCCTGAACCATTGCCACTACCGCCTCCACCGGTGGTTGTTGATGGCAGTCTTGAGTTTCAGGTAGAAAAGATTGTTGATTCACGATATGTTCGCCGCTCTCTAAAGTACCTGGTGCACTGGAGAGGTTATAGTTCCGAAGAGAGAATGTGGGTTCCAGCATCAGAGATAAAAGCGGACAGACTCATTCGGGCTTTTCATAGCTCCCATCCGGAGAGGCCTGGTCTTGAGGGTCCGGTGGCCCCTCGTAGAAAGGGGGGTACTGTCACGACTGTGACTGGTCCAGACAGGTCTGGGAGGAGAAGGTCGCAGCAACTTGCTACTCGCGATAGCTTGTGAGTTTGCTCCGTGGTTCATGGTATGTCATCCGGGTTTTGCCTTGTGAACCTTTTTGTCCTGACTGGGAGTTTGTAGGCATCCTTCTCAGGTGAGTCCTGTCTGCCACTCCCAGCTACTATATTAGTTTCGATTTCACTTGCAGTCATTGCCAGATATAGTCCTTACTTCCAGTGCTATTCTGACCTTTGAAGGAGATCGTTTGACGGTATTGCTGTGGAGCTCTTGTCTGGCGTGGACTGTTGTTATTGGGATCGCCTTCTCTGCTCGTGACTGGATAAGTCTATCTCTGCTGTAGATTGATTGTTTGTTTGTTTGTTTGTTGCTGTCTTCCCCTGTTGTTCTCCTAGACATGAGTGATGGAGACTAGTGCTCCCATCTGCCTTTCCCCAGTCTAGTCTTGTTAGGGTGACTGAGGGTTTAGGCATCCTGCTCGCCGCACGGGTTCACACCCCGTCTAGGGTATCAGGGCAGACAGGTGCCAGCTTAGGGTTAGTCAGGGTGGCCATTCTATTTCCCATCCGTAGATAAGGGTCCCCCTTCCCCTCCGTCTGGTGGGACACGACTGCTGCTGGGATAGCGGTCGTGACAAAGGAGTTCACTGTTGACATCTTCTAATCAAACGCTATGGCTTTTGTACATAACGCGTCAGCCGAGTATGCCAAATCAGAGCTGGATATCTTTCAAATACCGCCTATGCAAACAAGTATTGAAAAATCGCTTTATGTAGAGGTGCAGCCGATCTCCGCAATCGCCGACAACGCGCCTTTGGAATTCTTCAGCTCGGGCAGCGGTAATTATTACAACCTAAATAACATTCTGTTACACGTCGTTTGCAGAATCGTTAGTCCCGATAACACAGCCATACCCGACGGCTCCCGCATAGCCTCTTTAACCAATTGGACATAACGCTCGGCGACACATTGATTTCAAGAAGCGACAACCTTTATACGTATAGAGGGTATATAGAGGCCCTAATAAATTATAATTCTCAAACTTTAGCGGCCCAATTTACCGCCGGCTTATTCTATAAAGACACAGCCAGCCATCATGATGACCGGGCTCTTGACGGTCGTAATGCAGGCTTCGCCAAGAGAGCCTAGTATAACGCGCGCTCTAGAAGTGTGGAATTAATGGGACCCATTCACGCCGATATATTTAATCAACCGAAGTTAATACTGAACGGATTAGATCTAAAGATAAAATTGACCAGAAACAAAGACACCTTCTGCCTTATGTCCGCCGAGGCGCCCCATTTTAAAGTCCAAATACAGCAAGCTTCCCTGTTTGTCAAAAGAGTACAAGTATTGCCCGCTGTGAGAATCGGGCAAAGTCGCGCTCTGTTAACCGTTAACGCAAAGTATTTGGTCGATCGCGCGTCGCTTAAAGTGTATAGTATACCCGCCGGTACTCGCATTTCTAACCACGAGAATCTTTTTCTGGGGAACATACCGAGAACAGTAATACTAACGTTTGTGGACAACGAGTCATTTTCAGGTCATTACCAAAGAAATCCTTTGTGCTTCAACCACTATAATGTGAATTATGCGGCCTTATATTTGGACGGGGAACAGATACGCGCAAAACCGTTTCAACCTAATTTCCAAGACGAATCAGCGGCTCAAGAATATATGTCGCTCGTGCATATTTCGGGAAAGCATAAGGCTGACAACCCTTTATCCGTGGACCGGTCCGAATTTTTGAACGGCTACACATTGTTCGCTTTTGATTTATCGCCGAATCAAGAACCCGGTGGTCATTTCTCGCTAGTAAAAAGCAGAAATCTCAGAGCTGAAATTAGATAAAACGTATCAAAATGTTATAAATGGGATATAAAGTGTTAATAAAAGCTTATCATTTGATAAGGACTTATAAAGTGATATAAAAAGCTTATCATTTGATATAAAATTTATATTAAACTGTCACTACCAGAGCTTTGAGACGTTCTCACAGCTCTGTTTCTCCACCCCTGTGATGATGTCACTACTGAGCTTGGAGGAGTTCTCTCTGCTCTGTTTCTCCGCCCCTGTGATGAGGTCTTTACTTTCTGTTTCCTTCCTCCCAGCTGTTCCTTCTGTGTTTGATTTCTCTGCCTTTAAATCACCCCTCCTCCTTTCTAGGGTGCGGATTATATTTCTCATTTGAGTTGTATCTCTCGCTTGAGCATCTTCACTTGTGTGCTATCATTTCACTGGACCTGTGTTCTGCTGCAGCAAGTACTCCGGATATTGCCAGCTGTCTTTGGATCTGTCTTCTCTGCTGCATGCAGCTCCTTCAGTTAAGTGTGCAGACTTTGTGTGTTTCTGTTTGTTTGTTGACTGGATCCGAGACGACCCCGGTTCCGTCCATATACTGAGCAGGGCACCGGTGGCCGTGCCCCTTCCACTAGTTTGGGTCCGGTCAGTAGCTCTATTTACTGTGTATGCTCTTGTTGCTCACATACAGCCGTGACATAAACCATATAAAATGATAGGAAAATCATATCAAACTGGGAGGCATTTAGGCGTGGTTTGGGGCGGCAAGGGGAGACAAATGGGCAGATCTGGGTGGTGTTAAGGCATTTCTGGGAGGGGTTATGATGTGAAAAGGGGGCGGGGCACCTGTCACTTTGAGTTTGACGAGACATGTCCCACTATACTACTGATAGGCATAAGGCCATCCTTCATATAAGATAGGGCCAGGGGCTATTCATAGTATTCAGTATATTGGGCAGACTAGATGGGCCAAATGGTTCTTATCTGGCAACACATTCTGTTTCTATGTAAGCATGGTGGCGCAGGCATCATGATATGGGGATGTTTCTCATACTACGGTGTTGGGCCTATTTATCGCATACCAGGGATCAGTTTTACTACATCAGAATACTTGAAGAGGTCATGCTGCCTTATGCTGAAGAGGAAATGCCCTTTAGATGGGTGTTCCAACAAGACAACGACCCCAAACACACCAGTAAACGTGCAACATCTTGGTTACAGACCAACAAGATTGACGTTATGGAGTGGCCAACCCAATCCCCGGATCTTATTCCAATAGAAAACTTGTGGGGTGACATAAAAAATGCAGTTTCTGAGGCAAAACCAAGAAATAGAGAAGAACTGTGGAATGTAGTCCCAACATCCTGGGCTGGAATACCTGTTCACAGGGGCCAGAAGTTGGTTGACTCTATACAACACAGATGTCCAGCAGTTCTCAGAAACAGTGGTTATACAACTAAATATTAGTTCAGTGATTCAAAGGAAAGCAAACTCTTCAAATATTTTTCAGTTTATATAGTGAATGTTTGAGTTTGTAAAGAAGAATACAACACTGCTATTTTTTTTGAACAGTCTGAGGCTACTTTCACACTTGCGTTCAGAGCGGGTCCGTCTGATGTCTGCACAGACGGATCCGCTCCTATAATGCAGAAGTTTGGATCCGTTCAGAACGGATCCGTCTGCATTATAGTTTAAAAAAAATTCTAAGTGTGAAAGTAGTTCAGACGGATCCGTCCAGACTTTACATTGAAAGTCAATGGGGGACGGATCCGTTTGAAAATTTAGCCATACTGTGTCAACTTCAAACGGATCCGTCCCCATTGACTTACATTGTAAGTCTGGACGGATCCGTTTGCCTCCGCACGGCCAGGCGGACACCCGAACGCTGCAAGCGTTGCTGAGCAGAGGCTGAACGCTGCCAGACTGATGCATTCTGAGCGGATCCGCATTCACTCAGAATGCATTGGGGCAGTACGGATGCGTTCGGGGCCGCTTGTGAGACCCTTCAAACGGAGCTCACAAGCGGAGCCCCGAACGCTAGTGTGAAAGTAGCCTAATATTCACTTTTGTTAAAAATTTTTGAGGAGGAACAACACAAATTTGATATATTTTTCTTCATGTTTTGATTTGGAATAGAATGTGTAGTGTTCCCAATGCATTAGTGTGTATGGAAATAAAAGCTATTAGAAGGATTTTGAGCTTTATTCACTTTTTTAAACACACTGCTATTATTTTGAACACAACTGTATATTCATCCAGCTTACTACAGGGAGTGCAGAATTATTAGGCAAGTTGTATTTTTGAGGATTAATTTTATTATTGAACAACAACCATGTTCTCAATGAACCCAAAAAACTCATTAATATCAAAGCTGAATATTTTTGGAAGTAGTTTTTAGTTTGTTTTTAGTTTTAGCTATTTTAGGGGGATATCTGTGTGTGCAGGTGACTATTACTGTGCATAATTATTAGGCAACTTAACAAAAACAAATATATACCCATTTCAATTATTTATTTTTACCAGTGAAACCAATATAACATCTCAACATTCACAAATATACATTTCTGACATTCAAAAACAAAACAAAAACAAATCAGTGACCAATATAGCCACCTTTCTTTGCAAGGACACTCAAAAGCCTGCCATCCATGGATTCTGTCAGTGTTTTGATCTGTTCACCATCAACATTGCGTGCAGCAGCAACCACAGCCTCCCAGACACTGTTCAGAGAGGTGTACTGTTTTCCCTCCTTGTAAATCTCACATTTGATGATGGACCACAGGTTCTCAATGGGGTTCAGATCAGGTGAACAAGGAGGCCATGTCATTAGATTTTCTTCTTTTATACCCTTTCTTGCCAGCCACGCTGTGGAGTACTTGGACGCGTGTGATGGAGCATTGTCCTGCATGAAAATCATGTTTTTCTTGAAGGATGCAGACTTCTTCCTGTACCACTGCTTGAAGAAGGTGTCTTCCAGAAACTGGCAGTAGGACTGGAAGTTGAGCTTGACTCCATCCTCACCCCGAAAAGGCCCCACAAGCTCATCTTTGATGATACCAGCCCAAACCAGTACTCCACCTCCACCTTGCTGGCATCTGAGTCGGACTGGAGCTCTCTGCCCTTTACCAATCCAGCCACGGGCCCATCCATCTGGCCCATCAAGACTCACTCTCATTTCATCAGTCCATAAAACCTTAGAAAAATCAGTCTTGAGATATTTCTTGGCCCAGTCTTGACGTTTTAGCTTGTGTGTCTTGTTCAGCGGTGGTCGTCTTTCAGCCTTTCTTACCTTGGCCATGTCTCTGAGTATTGCACACCTTGTGCTTTTGGGCACTCCAGTGATGTTGCAGCTCTGAAATATGGCCAAACTGGTGGCAAGTGGCATCTTGGCAGCTGCACGCTTGACTTTTCTCAGTTCATGGGCAGTTATTTTGCGCCTTGGTTTTTCCACACGCTTCTTGCGACCCTGTTGACTATTTTGAATGAAACGCTTGATTGTTCGATGATCACGCTTCAGAAGCTTTGCAATTTTAAGAGTGCTGCATACCTCTGCAAGATATCTCACTATTTTTGACTTTTCTGAGCCTGTCAAGTCCTTCTTTTGACCCATTTTGCCAAAGGAAAGGAAGTTGCCTAATAATTATGCACACCTGATATAGGGTGTTGATGTCATTAGACCACACCCCTTCTCATTACAGAGATGCACATCACCTAATATGCTTAATTGGTAGTAGGCTTTCGAGCCTATACAGCTTGGAGTAAGACAACATGCATAAAGAGGATGATGTGGTCAAAATACTCATTTGCCTAATAGTTCTGCACTCCCTGTATATGGATGGGCACATCACAAAATAGATTAAACACCAAGGGCACCAATATAATAACAGCAAAGGGAAAATCTCACAACTGGAGAGTTTTTGTAACACAGTCAGTCACAAAAGTGATTAAAAGGTATTTTTATTAATAAGAAATACATTTAGTGGTGGTAAAACCCCTTTAAAACTAACCTTTCACATTAAACATGTTGCCGTATTTGCAGGTATCATGTTATAGAACAATGTAAGCTGAGATGAATGAAATATAGTTTTGTGGGTGATGATTTAGTATAACAAGTTTTCTCTTTGCATTCTGGACTTATAATTCCAGTGGGATTAATTATTGACAACCTTCCCTGTGTTTATACAGAGAAAGCTGACAGACAGAGGGTCACTGCACCCACTGGACTCATAACCCCAGAAAGAGTCTGATTTACCGTAAATGAATACAGTATATTACAAGTTATACAGTGTTGGTGGAAAAAATTCACTATGTCAATCAATCCTCGATTTGGGGTATACTATCTCTCCTTGAGGAGAGAGCGCTATAATTGGTGTAAGGAGACTTATAGGCCATACATGCTCCTCTGGAATTCTGGCTCTTAACAAGCTCTTAAACAAGCTCTGCCTCTAATGCCACCAGATGTAAGGCAGCTTTCCTATAAGTCAATGTTCAACCTTATAAATAGGCCTTGAGACATGACTTGGATATTAAATAAGCCAGCACCTCCGCAGACAGATGTTTCGGGGTGATTGCCTCTCATCCGTGCAGAGAGTACTGGCTTAACTGGGTGAGAGTCCTAAGTCAGGATTTGGGGGGTATTATCTCTACTTGGGGACACAGCGCCTTAATCGGCATGAGGAGACTTTTAGGCCATACAAGTTCCTCTGGAATTCTGGGAAGAAAGGGATGCAAATGAGCTCTTAAGCTCTGCCTCTAATACCACCAGATGTAAGGCAGCTATCCTATAAGTCAATGTTCAACCCTTTAAATGGGCCTTTAAATAGTATCCCGCAAATCCTGACTTGGCCTCTCACCCAGATAAGCCAGTACTCTCTGCTCTGCACTGATGAGGGGAAAACACCCTGAAACAGATGGCTGCAGATGAGGTGCTGGCTTATTTAATATCCAAGTCATGTTTCAAGGCCCACTTAAAGGGTCGAAAGTTGACTTATAGGATAGCTGCCTTACATCCAGTGGCGTTAGAGGCAGAGCTTAAAGGGGTTCTCTGGCCTAAACCTTTTTTTGACTCATAACTTCTAACCGGTGGAGTAAAGATTATTGGTGACATACTTACCTTCCACAGTGTAGCCGTTCCTGAGATCTGCCTCCTGGTCACATGGTCCCTCCAGATGTATTTTCTGTTCTTTCGGGCGAAGTCTGTTTCCTTGTCTTCCGGTCTTCTCTTCCTGCCTTGAACAGGAGACGGAACGTCATGAATGACGTCACCGCCTCCTGCAAAAGAAAGCTCTGCCCGACTGTCCTCACTCACCACGCAAGTGCACTATGCTGAATGCTAGTGCGCATGCGCGGGATTGCCGTCTGTATCATACAGGCTTCTATGTAAAGCCTGTACTGACTCCTGCACAGGGCAATGTAAGCGCTGTGCAGGAGTGACAGCATAGCGATCAGCCACAGAGGCTGATCGCTATGCTGTGCATGTCCCAGGGGGCACTTTGGATGGCAAACAGGGGGCACTGGATGGCAAACAGGGGGCACTGTATGGCACAATGGGGGCAATGGATGGAACACGTGGGCAATGGATGGCACAAAAGGGCACTGGATAGCACAAAGGGGGCACTGGATGGCACAATGGGGGCAATGGATGTCACAAAGGGGCACTGGATGGCACAATGGGAGCAATGGTTGTCACAAGGGGGCACTGGATGGCAAACAGGGGGCAATGGATGTCACAAGGGGGCAATGGATGGCACAAAGGGGCACTGGATGGCACAAGGGGCACTGGATGGCACAAGGGGCACTGGATGGCACAATGGGGGCACTGGATGGCAAACCGGGGCACTGAATGGCAAACCGGGGCACTGGATGACAAACAGGGGGCACTGGATGGCACAATGGGGGCAATGGATGGCACAAGGGGGCATTGGATGGCACAAAGGGGCACTGGATGGCACAATGGGCACTGGATGGCACAATAAGGGCACTGGATGGCACAATGTGGGCAATGGATGGCACAAAGGGGCAATGGATGGCTCAAAGGGGCACTGGATGGCAAACAGGGGGCTCTGAATGGCACAATGGGAGCAATGGTTGTCACAAGGGGGCACTGGATGGCACAAGGGGGCAATGGATGTCACAAGGGGGAACTAGATGGCAAACAGGTGCATTGGATGGTAAACAAGGGGGTACTGGATGGCACAAGGGGGCACTGGATGGCACAAGGGGGGCAATGGATGTCACAAGGGGGTAATGTATGGCACAAAGGGGCACTGGATGGCACAAGGGGCACTGGATGGCACAATGAGGGCACTGGATGGCACAAGAGGGGCAATGGATGGCACAATGGGGGCACTGGAAGGCAAACCGGGGCACTGAATGGCAAACCGGGGCACTGGATGGCCAACAGGGGGCACTGGAGGGCACAATGGGGGCAATGGATGGCACAAGGGGTCATTGGATGGCACAAAGGGGCACTGGATGGCACAATGAGGGCACTGGATGGCACAATGTGGGCAATGGATGGCACAAGGGGCAATGGATGGCACAAAGGGGCACTGGATGGCAAACAGGGGGCACTGAATGGCACAATGGGAGCAATGGTTGTCACAAGGGGGCACTGGATGGCACAAAGGGGCACTGGATGGCACAAGGGGGCAATGGATGTCACAAGGGGGAACTAGATGGCAAACAGGGGCATTGGATGGTAAACAAGGGGGTACTGGATGGCACAAGGGGCACTGGATGGCCCAAGAGGGCAATGGATGGCAGAATGAGGGTACTGTAAATGGCAGAATGGGGGTACTGTGGATGGCACTGTTATGGACGCACTGTGGATGGCACATTTATGGGCGCACTGTGGATGGCAATGTTATAGACGCACTGTGGATGGCACTGTTATGGACGCACTGTGGATGACACTGTTATGGGGGCAGTGTGGATGGCACTGTTATGGGGGCAGTGTGGATGACACTTATGGGAGCACTGTGGATGTCACTGTTATGGGGGCGCTGTGGATGACACTTATGTGAGCACTGTGGACGTCACTATTAAGGGGGCACCGTGGATGTCACTGGTATGGGGGCACTGTGGATGTCATTGTTACGGATGCTGAGTACAAGTGATAGGGCTCGTGCACAGAACTGTTTCGGTTTTGCGGTCTGCAAGTTGCGGATCCACTAAATAAGGATACTGTCCGTGTGCGATTAAATTTTTTTTGCAGTCCCATTGAGTTCTATAGGTTTTAGATCAGCATTATGAGGACCAGAATAGGACATGTTCTACTTTCGTAGAACTGACATACGGATGTGGAAAGCACAGGGACGTCGTCAATGTGTTTTTTACATCGGTATGTGAGTTCCAGTAAAGACAGAACATGTCCTATTCTGGTCCTCAAAATGAGGACCTCAAATCCATAGAACTAAATGGGACTGCAAAAAATATGGATCGCAAAATGGATCATAGAAGATGGGATTAGATACACACTTCAGCAGGTAGTATCGCACACAACAGGCTCTGTATCAGGCACACATACATGTTAGGATTAGATACAGATGCGTTTGGACGTGCTTGCCGATTCCAGCTGTTCTGGAGATGGTGAGGGAAGAGCCCGTAGACGGTCAGTGATTAGAGTTGAGCGGACACCTGGATGTTCGGGTTCGACGGGTTCTGCCGAACTTCACAAAAAAGTTAGAGTTCGGGACCCGAACTTGACCCGAACCCGAACCCCATTGAAGTCAATGGGGACCCGAACTTTTGAGCACTAAAATGGCTCTAAAAAAGTCATGGAAAGGGCTAGAGGGCGGCAAATGGCAGCAAAGTGTGCTTTGCAAACAAATGTGGATAGGGAAATGATTTAAAATAACATAAAATACTTAAAAATAATAATCTTGACCTAGGAGGAGGAGGTCCTTATGGAGTAGGAGGTTGAGGAGGCGGTGGATGTAGCGGTATAGGTGGAAGCAGCAGTGGAGGAGGAGGAGGTAGCCAACACTGGTTTTTGGTTTAGCTTTTTTATTTTATTTTATCTTTTTTGCTTAAATTTGGGTAGACTCCAAAACATTGGGAAATATAACCTGTGATAACCCCCTCCAGCCGTGCTAAACAAACGTTCAGACAATAAACTGGCTGCAGGGCAGGCCAGCACCTCCAAGGCGTAAAAGGCAAGCTCAGACCATGTGCCCAATTTGGAGACCCAGAAGTTGAAGGGGGCAGACCCATCAGTCAGTACGTGTAGGTGTGTGCGCACATACTGCTCAACCATGTCGCACATCCCCGTGACGGCCTTGATCCAATTGGATATCTTCTCTATCAACTTTTGATGTTCTTTTATGTGCCTACCAATACTCTTAAGATGCCCTGTTATTGGAATGATTAATAAAAAATTACAGGGAATGTCACTGGGGTATTTTGGATTTGGAAATGTTAGACATGAGAGGCCCTGCTGCGGCTTTGTTGACTCTAGATAACTTCTGCCTGATTGCACGTCCCCGTGACGTCCACGATCCAATTGGATATCTACTTTCGATGTTCTTTTCTGTGCCTACCATGGTAATCATGGGTAACGGGGAATCAGGGTTCCATGCCGGAGAGGGAGCAAGAGAAAGGGATACCACATCCAAGGGAGGTCAATGGCTGAAATGTGATCGAGCGGAAATGTGGGACAAGTTGTTAAAGCGGAAGGATCGAATGAAAGGAGGGGGCGCGTGTCAATTAAAGACGCATTTTTGAAATTTAGGGCCCTGTCAACTATGCAGAGCAGGGGTTTATTCACGGCAAAACTGTGTTCATGTCACCCACCAATTGAACAGACGATTTTACAAAAATTAGGTCCCTGTCACCTATGCAGAGCAGGGGTTTGCATATAGCAAAATTGGTAAAATGTCACCTGACAATGTAACAGACGATTTTTTGAAATTTAGGTCCCTGTCACCTATGCAGAGCAGGGGTTTATTCACAGCAAAAATGGTAAAATGTCACCCAAGAATGTAACAGACACTTTTGCACCCTGCTCCCTCTTTTGCTGTGCTGGTGCCTCTGTGCGACCACCGCCTCTTCCTCCGAACTACACAGGTCACTCGTATGACCTTGATTCCATGTGGGGTCTAGTACCTCATCATCCTCCACATCATCTTCCACCCACTCTTTACCCCTGCCCTCCTTGTCGGTCTGCAGACTGCAAAAAGCTGCAGCAGTTGGCACCTGTGTTTTGTCATCATCAGAGACATGCTCCGGTGGTCTTCCCATGTCCTCATCCTGAAACATAAGCGGTTGGGCATCAGTGAACTCAATCTCTTCCACTTCTGGTGCAGGGCTATGTGGAATGCCCACGGAAACCCTGCCAGCAGAGTCATCAAAAAGCAAAAGAGACTGCTGCATGACTTGGGGCTCAGACTGCTTGCCTGATTTGCAAAGGGGGTGAGTTGAAAGACGGATGGCCATGGGCTGTAGGTGCCAACTCTGATCTTTCAGCAGGGGACTGGGTGGGAGACAATGCAAAGGAACTGTAGGCACTGTTAGCCCCCCAATCTACTATAGTCTGAACTTGTTCTGGCCTCACCATTCGTACTGTCCTAAATGCAGTGTAGGCCGCAAATGTACTTTCTAGCGCAAAAGATGAGCATTTGTCGCCAAACAATGTAACAGACGAATTAGTGAAATGTATTTCCTTGTCCACTAGGTAGAGCAGGGGTATATCACAGCCAAACATTGGTGAATGTCACCCAACAATCTAACAGACAAATTAGTGAAATGTATTTCCCTGTCCACTATGTAGAGCAGGGGTATATCACAGCCAAAAATTTGTGAATTTCCCCCAACAATGTAACAGACGAATTAGTGAAATGTATTTCCTTGTCCACTAGGTAGAGCAGGGGTATATTACAGCCACAAATTGGTGAATGTCACCCAACAATGTAACAGACAAATTAGTGAAATGTATTTCCCTTTCCACTATGTAGAGCAGGGGTATATCACAGCCAAAAATTTGGGATATGTCACCCAACAATGTAACAGACGAATTAGTGAAATGTATTTCCCTGTCCACTAGGTAGAGCAGGGGTATATCACAGCCAAAAATTTGTGAATTTCACCCGACAATGTAACAGACAACTTAGTGAAATGTATTTCCCTGTCCACTAGGTAGAGCAGGGGTATATCACAGCCAGAAATTGGTGAATTTCACCCGAGAATGTAACAGACAACTTAGTGAAATGTATTTCCCTGTCCTCTAGGTAGAGCAGGGGTATATTACAGCCAAAAATTGGTAAATTTCACCCGACAATGTAACAGACAACTTAGTGAAATGTATTTCCCTGTCTACTAGGTAGAGCAGGGGTATATCACAGCCAAAAATTGCTGAATTTCACCCGACAATGTAACAGACAAATTAGTGAAATGTATTTCCTTGTCCACAATGTAGAGCAGGGGTATATCACAGCCAAAAATGTGGGATATGTCACTCAACAATGTATCAGAAAAATTAGTGAAATTAATTTAAATAAAATAAAATACGTAAAAATTAAAAAGAATAATCTTGATCTATGAGGTTGAGGTCCATATGGAGTAGGAGGTTGAGGAGGCGGTGGACGTAGCGGTGTAGGTGGAAGCGGCGGTGGAGGAGGAGAAGGTTGCCAACACTGGTTTTTGGTTTTAATATTTTTTATTTTTTTTGTTTAAATTAGGGTACACCCCAAAAGAGTGGGAAATATCAAAAATACAACAATGAGCAATTGTGCTGTTGTATAACAATGGCTGGGTAAGGCCGGTATTCATGTCTATTCTACACAAGGTACGGACAAGTCCTGTGGGATCCAAGCCTGGTTCATTTTAATGAACGTGAGCTTGTCCACATTGGCTGTGAACAGGCGGCTGCGCTTGTCTGTGATAACGCCCCCTGCCATGCTAAACACACATTCAGACAATACACTGGCTGCAGGTCAGGCCAGCACCTCCAAGGCGTAAAGGGCAAGTTCAGGCCATGTGCCCAATTTGGAGACCCATAAGTTGAAGGGGGCAGACCCATCATTCAGTACGTGTAGGTGTGTGCACACATACTGCTCCACCATGTTGCTGAAATGCTGCCTCCTGTTAAGACGTTCCATATCAGCTGGCCATGCTAACCCTGCCTTCTGAGGTGCTGTCGGTGCCCCAGCTGCGTTGGAGACCTCTTTCTCCTCCTCTGCCTTCGCCTTGTGCTTCCACTGTGCCCCCGATGTCAGGTGGGAATGCCACCAGCAGCTCGTCTACAAGCGTGCGCTTGTACTCGCGCATTTTATGATCATGCTCCAGTGACGGAATTAAGGACGGTATGTTGTCCTTGTAACAGGGATCCAGCAGCGTGGCCACCCAGTAATCAGCACAAGTTAGAATGTGGCCAACTCGGTGGTCGTTGCGGAGACACTGCAGCATGTAATCGCTCATGTGTGCCAGGCTGCCCAGAGGCAACTACAAGCTGTCCTCTGTGGGAGGTGTATCGTCTGTGTCCTCTGTATTCCCCCAGCCACGCACCAATGATTGCCATGAGTTGGTTTGGGTGCCACCCTGCTGTGAACACGGTTCCTCCTCCTCCATCTCCTCCTCCTCATCCTCCACCTCGTCATCCTCCAGAACTGTGCCCTGTCTGGATAATTATGTACCTGGCGTTTGTGGGTGCAGGAACCCACCCTCTGAGCCACTTGTAAATGACTGGCCTGAAACTCTTGCAAATGATCCCTCTTCCTCCTCCTCCTCCTGTGCCACATCCTCTTCCATCATCGCCTGAAGCGTTTTTTCAAGGAGGCATAGAAGTGGGATAGTAGCACTGAGAACTGCATCATCGGCACTGGCCATGTTGGTGGAGTGCTCGAAACAGTGCAACAAGGTGCACAGGTCTCACATGGAGGCCCACTCATTGGTGGTGAAGTGGTGCTGTTCCGCAGAGCGACTCACCCGTGCGTGCTGCAGCTGAAACTCCACTATCGCCTGCTGCTGCTCGCACAGTCTGGCCAGCATGTGCAAGGTGGAGTTTCACCTTGTGGGTATGTTGCATATGAGGCGGTGAGCGGGAAGGCCGAAGTTACGCTGCAGCGGTGACAGGCGGGCAGCAGTAGGGTGAGAACGCCGAAAGCGCTCACAAACGGCCCACACGTTCCCCAGCAGCTCTGACATATTGGAGTAATTTTTAAGGAACCTCTGCACCACCAAAATCAGCACATGCGCCAAGCAAGGGTTGTATGTCAAACCGGCTAGGCCCAGAGCTGCTACGAGATTTTGCCCATTATCGCACACCACCAGGCCAGGCTTGAGGCTCACTGGCACCAACCACTCATCGGTCTGTTGTTCCATGCCCGTCCACAGCTCCTGCACGGTGTGGGGTTTGTCCCCCAAACAGATAAGTTTTAAAACTGCCTGCTGTCGTTTACCCCTGGCTGTGCTGAAGTTGGTGGTGAAGGTATTACACTGACCGGATGAGGAGCCAGTAGAGGATGAGGAAGCGGAGTAGGAAGCAACAGGAGGCAAAGAGAAGCGCCCTGCAATCCTCAGTGGTGGAAAGACATGCGCGAAACTGCTATCCGCCTCAGCCCCAGCCGCCACTGCATTTACCCAGTGTACTGTTAGGGAGATATAACGTCCCTGACCATGCTTACTGGTCCACATATCCGTAGTTAGGTGGACCTTACTCATATTGAAACATAAGTGGTTGGGCATTGGTGCACTCAATCTCTTCCACTCCTGGGGCAGGACTATGTGGATGGCCCTGGGAAACCCTGCTTGCAGTCATCAAAAAGCAGAAGAGACGGCTACATGACTTGGGGCTCAGACTGCTTAGCTGATTTGCAAGGGGGTGAGGTGAAAGACTGATGGCCATGGGCTGCAGGTGCCAACTCTGATCTTTTAGCAGGAGACTGGGTGGGAGACAATGTGAAGGAACTGGAAGAACTGTCAGCCACCCAATCTACTATCGCCTGTACTTGTTCTGGCCTCACCATTTGTAGAGCCGTATTTGGCCCTACCAAATTACGCTGAAGGTTCTGTCGCCTACTCACACCTGAGGAAGGTGTTTCACTTGTGCGTAAAGGTGTTCAACATGACCGGGGCCACGTCCCTTATTTGACGCTCTCCTATTTCTTTGCGTTCACCCACCAAACTAACAGATGGTTTATGTCAGGCGACAAGCTGTCCTCTGTGACAGAACCTTCAGCGTAATTTGGTAGGGCCAAATACGGCTCTACAAATGGTGAGGCCAGAACAAGTACAGGTGATAGTAGATTGGGTGGCTGACAGTTCTTCCAGTTCCTTCACATTGTCTCCCACCCAGTCTCCTGCTAAAAGATCAGAGTTGGCACCTGCAGCCCATGGCCATCAGTCTTTCACCTCACCCCCTTGCAAATCAGCTAAGCAGTCTGAGCCCCAAGTCATGTAGCAGTCTCTTCTGCTTTTTGATGACTGCAAGCAGGGTTTCCCAGGGCCATCCACATAGTCCTGCCCCAGGAGTGGAAGAGATTGAGTGCACCAATGCCCACGTCCCTTATTTGACGCTCTCCTATTTCTTTGCGTTCACCCACCAAACTAACAGATGGTTTATGTCAGGCGACAATGTAACCGCCAATAGTCAACAATTAAGTTCACTGAGAGTAAGGCAGTGCCGGTGTCATAAAGAGGAAACATTTCTTGAGGTCATACAACAGTGTGACAGGTAAATTTTATACAATTTCTTCACAGTCACAAAAAATATTAATTTGTCAACCAACAATATAACTGCAGTATTGACTCCAGATGTAGGGTCTTGCACAAAATGGGTGTTTTCTTTAAACCAGAATATAACAGCAGTATCCTACGCTTGTATTGGACTGTCAGAAATGCAGCAAAGGCCCCAAATGTAGTGTCTTGCACAAAATGGGTGTTTTTTTAAACCCAGAATATAATTGCAGTATTTAAAGCTTGTGTTGGACTGTCACAAATGCAACAAAGGCCGCAAATGTAGTGTCTTGCACAAAATGGGTGTTTTTTTTAAAACTGGAATATAACAGCAGTATCTAACGCTTGTATTTGACTGTGAAAAATGCAGCAAAGGCCCCAGATGTAGGGTCTTGCACAAAATGGGTGTTTTTCTAAACCCAGAAAATAATTGCAGTATTTAAAGCTTGTATTTGACTTTCACAAATGCAGGAAAGGCCCCAGATGTAGGGTCTTGCACAAAATGGGTGTTTTTTTTAAAACCAGAATATAACAGCAGTATCTAACGCTTGTATTTGACTGTGACAAATGCAGCAAAGGCCCCAGATGTAGGGTCTTGCACAAAATGGGTGTTTTTTTTAAACCCAGAATATAACTGCAGTATTTAAAGCTTGTATTTGACTGTCACAAATGCAATAAAAGCCGCAAATGTATTATCTTGCCCAAAATGGGTGTTTTTTTAATACCAAAATATAACAGCAGTATCTAACGCTTGTATTTGACTGTCACGAATGCAGCAAAGGCCCAAAATGTATTATCTTGCACAAAATGGGTATTTTTTTAAACCCAGAATATAACTGCAGTATTTAAAGCTTGTATTCGACTGTCACAAATGCAACAAAGGCCGCAAATGTATTATCTTGCCCAAAATGGGTGTTTTTTTTAATACCAGAATATAACAGCAGTATCTAACGCTTGTATTGGACTATCAGAAATGCAGCAAAGGCCCCAAATGTAGGGTCTTGCACAAAATGGGTGTTTTTTTAAACCCTGAATATAACTGCAGTATTTACAGATTGTATTTGACTGTCACAAATGCACATATGCTGTGCTGGTGCACTGAACTTGCACAAAATGGCCGCCGACGCCCACCTAACTAACAGACGGATAAAAGTTCTTTTTCTGTGTCACTGGGCTCAGAGCAGGGTAAAAAAATGGTGCACTGCACCCACAAAACAAAATCGATGTAGATCGCAGAGTTAACAAGCACTTCTGATAACAGATTCTTTCCTATTCTCTCCCTCACAGCAGCAGCATGCTATCCCTACTAAGAGCAGAGTGACGTGCAGCGCTACGTGACTCCAGCTTATATAGAGGCTGGGTCACATGCTACACTGGCCAATCACAGCCATGGGTCCGGGGTCCAAAAATCCTAAAGTTCGGTACGAACCTGAACTTTACAGTTCGGGTTCGCTCAACCCTATCAGTGATGAGTTTAGATACACAGCTCAGCAGGCTGTATCACACAGGATAGGATTAGATACAGATGTGTTTGGATATGATGTGTTTATTACACTCTGGAGATGGTGAGGGAAGAGCCTGTGAACGGTCAGTAATGGGATTTAGGCACTGAGTGAGAAGTAGAATCATGTCTGTGTGCAGAAAGATGGACACAGAAGTTGTAGTGGGTGAAGCAGCTGCAGACAGAGCAGAGTGAGGGACGTGGCCAGCCCGTGACTCATCATTGTGCAGTGCAGCCAGGCTTGTGTATCAATAAAGTTATGTATTCAACAAAACAAGAAGGGGAGAAAGTAAACAGATCTGCCAGGAAAATCTGATGTCTTCCAGGGGGGAAGGAAAGCTCGGACATGAAATAAGGTATTGGGGGCTTATGTATGCATGGAGAGGGGCGTTAGGAGCACATAAAAAGAATTTTGATTTTGGGACCGGACAACCTCTTTAAGAGCTCATTTGCATCCCTTTCTTCCCAATTAATCCTCATGTACTATAACAAGCCTGTAGATTCTAAATCCTATATAACATGACAGTTTCACATTTTTTCTGTTTTATTTTTTATTTTTTCAATGTGTGTGAAATAAATATAATGCTACACAGCTATATTTGTGCAGTGTGTTTCTAGTATTTAAACTATATTTATATGATTTCAAATGCTATTGATTAAACTATGAGTCCCGGAGTTTGTAATAGTATTTTTTCATTTAGTTAAAAGGGTTTTCAGAGACTTAAAGTTATCCTGCAAAAGATAATGATGACTTATCCTCAGGATAGGTCATCATTATCACATCAGCAGGAGTCCAAGTCCCAGCTGTCACATCTGTGGCAGGTCTCAGAAGGTCTGAAAGATTATCTACGCATTAGTGATCTGACAGCCTCTTTTGGTTTCACTTTGTCTGTGTGTTGCTGGTATGTCCACACCTCCTGTTCAGCTGTGGATCATGTGACCTTTACCTCGCCCTATTTAGTCTGACTTTACCCATCACTCCTTGCTTGGGATAGCTTCATTTGGTTTTGGAAGAGCTGGAGTGTGGTTCTTGTTGGAGTCCTGTTCATCCATCATCCTGAGAAGTTGAGTGTTCCGCTTGTTGTGTTTTGTATTTTTCCCCCCCTCCTGGTTGTTTACTAGGCCTCAGTGAGACGCTAGTTCCTTCACCAGGGAAGGAACAGGTGGTCTCTGCCCTGTCATTATCTTTAGGGCATCCAAGTGTCACCAGGGTTTTCTAGGTTCCTGTGTATGGGTATCTCTACCATCGAGAGGTGCCCATATGGATAGGAGTTAGGGCCAGGAGCAGGGTTTTATAGGTGGTGACCCTTTTCCTTCCCTAGCGGTGAAGCCTAGTGTCTTTCCCCTTTCTTCTGGTTGTCTTTTGGTGTTCTCCCCTACTACATCCGTGACACCAGCATCCCAGCCAATCAGCTTTTTCATGGAACTGCTGCTCTCACCGGAGCTATAGCGAGCAATGCAGTTCTCCCGGCAGCTTTAAACGGATAGTGGCTATGCTTGGTATTGCAGCTCAGCCCCATTGATTTGAGTGGGGCTAAGTTTCACCTAGGCCCTGTGACCAATGTACAGTGATGTACATGTCCCGGGTGTCAACTGTATCTTGATAAAATCCTATGCACTGAGCTCCCTCTAGTGGTGGCTACAGGCAGACAGCATTGTAATAGAAGGAAACCAGGAGATTTATCATGTATTTATGCCAGTTTGTCTTGTGTAAATATATAGAAATATGCTGTTCGGAATGAGCGCTATGTTTATGAAGCACCTTTTCCATTTTTTTTTTTACATAGAAGTAGTATAAAGTGGGTGAGGCAGAGGGGGACTTTTTATTAAAATTTTTTTTAATTAAAATGTCTTAGGTATAATAAAAAAAAAAAAGTTAAACTCATCAGAAACCTGGGGTATTGCTCTTTGCATTCTGCATTGCCTGGGTATCAGCACAGTAGGCAGGAACACACAGACAGTAAGCCCTAACGCACACAGAACGGAACTGGGAGCACAGCTAGAGAGTGAAAACCTATCACTGGCAGTGGTATATGGCCAGGAAGGGGTTTAAAGCACCGAGTCCCAGGATCAGAACCCGATAAGTCATGACTTGGTGCTCCATTAGTCAGAACACAACACACAGGAATAGAGCAGCTGAGTAGTATTGAACGAACCCGAACTGCAAAGTTCAGGTCCGTACCGAACTTTTTGAGTTCGGGTACCTGGACCCGAACCCTAACTTTGCAGCAAAAGTTCGGGTTTGAGTTCGGTGTTCGTGCATTTAATTAAACTTTTTGAAAGGCTGCAGGGCAGCCTATCAACAAGCTTTTAAGCTGTAGGCACTTAGAAGCCATCACACCCATGCCTAGTAATGGCATGGCTGTGATTGGCCAGTGCATCATGTGACCCAGCCTCTATACAAGCTGGATCATGTGTAGCGCCGCCCATCAGCTCACCCAGTGTGGATTGGTGGTGCATGTCTGTGGTGGGATATTCCTCTTTTTGGTCGGTATAATACCTATGATTATGGCTCATTATAGGTTAGTCAGCACTTTCATTTAGTGTTGTGATCTATCTATGTATTATTTGTGTACTCAGCCTGGTGAACTCCTGTTTGCCATTTGATAGTCCTTGTGGAGATTTCACTATATGGTATTGATGTATTTAGCCCCGCTATCTATTAATTGTACACTGGTGTGACTTATATTTATTATTATTTTTTTTTTACTATGGATGTTTGGGTATTTATTAGGCACCTTATTTGGCTGCAGTTACCAAATCTCACAGCACTTTCTGAGCTAGCTGTATATTTTGCACTGAGCAGTGTACTCACTGTCCATGATATATTTGTGGCAGGCGCAGCACTATGAAGTGCCTTTTGCGCTGTGGCATTAGAAGAATTTTGATATCTCTGACTTTTAGTCTAACCAGACTGTCTATTACTCTGTAATTCCTCTAGCGCCGTTCTATGGAAACAGTAGGTTTAAAGAGCACACCAAATGCTTGAAATAACTTCTTTATTAACTTCAACTTTTCTTCATATATAACACTGCCGTCTCCGCAGCAGAGAGTCCATGTACATAACACGTGTTGAAAAGATATCACAAAATGGCGGTATGATTAAGATGGTGGTTCAACTGTTCGGTCTTGTCATTCAACATAAAATGGTGGATATATTTCTCTCTTGAGTATCTGTACTGTCACTTATTTAAGCACTTTATGATCTCTCTGAGAGGTATAGCTAAGATTTGACCGATAGTTCTACTGATATGTATGGATTGCTATTTGTATGGTATTTGTAGTTTGCAATTGGTGGAACTGCAAATAAACACATATAACCAGTTCAGTATACAGCTCTAATCACACTATTAACAATAGGAACTCATCATAACTGTATTATATACCTACTTTGGCCTCTTTGCTTCCATAAAACTGAACTGTGGCTGGATCTGTGTGTGTTCAGCTCCTGTCTCTGGTGAATAATGATTCTAGCAGCTCTGTGCTGCTAGGGGAATTCCCAGACAGGCTGTGTGTGAGGCTAACTGTGATTGGTGAAAACTCTTGCTATGTGAGAAGCTGGCTGTGATTGGTCTAGACTTCTGCCCAGTAGCAACAGATTAACACTATGCTTTCTGTTGTTTCTGCTGTGTCACTGAGCTTACCTTACATTGCAAAATGAATCTTAAAGGCATATTATCTTTTTCTGCTTCTGTGAACACAAAATATAACAGTTATATGACATCCAAAACATGATGTCACAGTAAATAACTCTGCTTTTGTATTTAACAGATAAACATAGGAACTGTATTAAGGCTATTGGCAGGTTTAGCTGTATACACATATAAGCTATACTAGCAATCTAGGACAGGTCTTAGCTGGCCAGCTACACTCCCACCAAAATTACCTATAATTCTATGTTCTTAGTGGTAGGGCTTGACCATGAATTTGAGGAATTTTCCATGAGGTTATCAACTTCCATGTGTCTTTTATCACTTTCAAGTAGAACAACTAACTTCTGTATAGGACGTTCCAACTTGAGTGGAGTAGTGAGACGTTTTCCTTTTTTGTCAAGTTTTGAGTCTCTTATTTGTAACAACACTCTTCTTACTAGTCTGTCATTATCCTTTTGAACTTCTAGAACTTTGGCCAATTTCCATTGACTTCTAGGTAAATCTTCTTCTTTTCCTAACACTATGTCACCAACTTGGACATTTCTTCTGGGTGTTTGCCATTTACTTTTTAGCATCAGATTGGCTAAGTACTCTCCTCCATCTATTCTCAAACTGTTCTGATAGATATTGAACTCTTCGCCATCTCCTTCTGGCATATAAATCCTCTTTGGTGAACTTGCCAGGTGGTGGCTGTATGTAATCAGACTTAAGGTGAATTAGATGGTAGGGAGTTAAAGGGTCCAAACTTGTTGGATCGTTGATGTTATCAACTGTAAGTGGACGACTGTTAACAATAGACATTTGTAATGACCGACGTCACGCACAGGGAGGAAAACAGGGAAAGCCCTGCCCAAGGAAGAGGGAAAGGTGGTGACCCCTAACTCACCTTGCGGCTGGCACCTGACTGCCCTGACGTCCCTAGACGGGTTCCTCACCCGTGCGGCGATCACGTGCCTAAACCCTGGCTTTCCCTAATATGAGCCCTGGATAGTGAACAGGCCGGTGGGATCGCTAGTCCACACCACTATCACTAAGAGGGAAACACCAGGGAGAGGACAGACGAAACATACAAACACATACACCCAGGTGGGCGACCACAATAAACCAAAAAGGTCCAACAGGGATCTGGAGGGTAGCGTACTGGACCAACTACCAGCGAACGCAGCAACACAGCTCCAGAAGGTCAGAATAGATGTCCAGGCAGGAAGCTCTATCTCTGGCAACCAGAGAAGTGTGAGAGAGAAATATAAGGAGGTCTGGGAGTGCTGGACAATGAACAGCTGAGGAGAAGGAGCTACGGATCCCTGAGTGAGCCAAAAGGGTTTGCTAAGCAAACCCAGAAAGCTACCATAAGGAAAACAGCCCTATCTTAAATAGAGCGTGCAGCCAACCGCTGCGACTTCCTGACCCCGGGTATAACGGAGTCAGGCGTGGTCCTCGACACCCTCGTGACAGTACCCCCCTCTCTACGAGGGGCCTCCGGACACTCAGGATCAGGTCTCTCAGGATTAGAGGCATGAAAAACCCGAACTAACCTGTCGGCGTTTACCTCAGACGCAGGAACCCACATTCTTTCCTCGGGACCGTAACCTCTCCAATGCACCAGATATTGAAGAGAGCGGCGGACCCGACGAGAATTAACAATTTTGGATATCTGAAATTCTAGGTTACCATCCACGACAACAGGAGGGGGTGGCAGCGGTGATGGTTCTAGAGGTGGAACATATTTTTTGAGTAGCGACTTATGAAAAACATTATGAATTTTAAAAGTCTGAGGTAACTCCAGGCGAAAAGCCACGGGGTTGATGATGGCTACAATTTTGTAAGGGCCAATAAACCTAGGACCCAGTTTCCAAGAGGGAACCTTCAATTTAATATTCCTAGTAGACAACCACACATAGTCATTCACTCCTAGGTCCGGACCTGGTGACCGTCTCTTATCAGCCATGCATTTGTATTTACCTCCCATATTTTTCAAGTTAGCTTGCACCTTCTGCCATACCGATAAAAGAGATGACGAAAACCGTTCCTCTTCGGGAACCCCAGAAGACCCCCCCTCTTTGAAAGTACAGAATTGGGGATGAAAACCATATGCACCAAGAAATGGTGACTTGCCAGTGGATTCCTGACGACGATTATTTATGGCAAACTCAGCTAACGGTAAATATGATGACCACAACTCTTGGTTTTCAGACACAAAACATCTTAGATATGTCTCAAGGTTTTGGTTGGTACGCTCAGTCTGTCCATTCGACTGAGGATGGAAAGCAGAGGAAAAGGACAAGTGTACCCCCAAACGGGAACAAAAAGCTTTCCAAAATTTAGAAATAAACTGGGTACCCCGATCCGAAACAACATCGGAGGGGACCCCGTGAAGCTTCACGATTTCACTGACGAATACCTGAGCAAGAGTCTTAACATTAGGTAGTGCGGGTAACGCAATGAAGTGTACCATTTTGCTAAACCTGTCCACTACTACCAAAATAACTGTTTTACCCGCAGACAAAGGTAAGTCAGTGATAAAATCCATTGACAGATGTGTCCACGGTCTATTGGGAATGACGAGTGGTAATAGAGACCCTGCAGGACGTGTATGTGAAACTTTTGCGCGCGCACAGGTAGAACAAGAAGACACAAAATCCAATACATCCTGACGCAACCTTGGCCACCAAAAATGACGAGACAATAGTTCCAAGGTTGCTTTACTACCCGGGTGCCCAGCAAGTGCCGAATTATGATGTTCCTTTAATAATTCGAAATGTAAGTTCAACGGTACAAACAATTTCTCTGAGGGGCAAGAGACCGGGGCGTCCCCCTGGGCCTCTAACACCTTCCCCTCCAAAACAGAGTGTACCGCAGAAACAACCACTCCTCTTTGAAGAATGGGTACCGGATCACTCACATTACCCCCTCCAGGAAAACAACGAGATAGTGCATCAGCCTTGATGTTCTTTGCCCCAGGACGATAGGTAATCACAAAGTTAAACCTGGTAAAAAATAGCGACCACCTAGCCTGTCTAGGGGTGAGACGCTTAGCTGATTCGAGGTACAGAAGATTTTTGTGGTCCGTAATCACAGTGACGGGGTGGACTGCCCCCTCTAAGAAATGACGCCACTCCTCAAACGCAAGTTTAATAGCTAATAGTTCCCTATTGCCAATATCGTAGTTCTTTTCTGCTGCAGATAGTTTTTTAGAAAAGAAAGCACAAGGACGCCATTTGCCAGGAGACGGACCCTGAGACAGCACCGCCCCCACTCCCACCTCTGACGCATCGACTTCAACAATAAAAGGCTGAGAGACATCAGGTTGGACCAGTACAGGTGCTGAGGTAAACCTCTCTTTTAGAGAGGAAAAAGCAACTTTAGCGGCGTCAGACCATTTAGAAAAATCAGTCCCCTTCCTAGTCATGTCAGTAAGCGGTTTTACAATAAGTGAATAATTTTTAATGAATTTCCTTTAGAAATTCGCGAAGCCCAAGAACCGTTGTAGTGCTTTGAGGTTCTCAGGAAGATCCCAATCTAAAATTGCCTGGACCTTCCTAGGATCCATACGGAAACCTGACGCAGATAAAAAATAACCCAGGAATTGTATCTCCTGAACGGCGAAGACACATTTTTCAATTTTAGCATATAATTCATTCGTCCGTAGGACCTGCAGTACTTGTCTGACATGCACCTCATGTGTTTTCAGATCAGACGAATAAATTAAAATATCATCTAGGTATATTACCACAAACCTGCCGATTAGATGACTAAAAATGTCATTAACGAAATGTTGAAAGACGGCAGGAGCATTGGTCAGACTGAAAGGCATAACTAGATTTTCATAATGCCCCTCAGGGGTGTTAAACGCTGTCTTCCACTCATCCCCCTCCTTAATACGAATCAGATTGTAGGCACCCCTAAGATCAAGTTTGGAGAACCACCTAGCACCCGCAATCTGATTAAACAGGTCAGGAATGAGAGGAAGAGGGTATGGGTCTCGGATGGTTATCTGATTTAAATCGCGAAAATCTAAGCAAGGACGCAGGCCCCCATCTTTCTTTTTAACGAAGAAAAACCCTGCAGCCACGGGTGAAGAAGAGGGTCTGATGTGTCCCTTTGCCAAGCTCTCGGAGATATAATCTTTCATGGCTTGTCTCTCTGGACCCGAAAGATTATATAACCTGGTCTTGGGTAATTTTGCGCCGGGAATAAGGTTAACCGGGCAATCATAAGGACGATGAGGTGGTAACTTCTGACAACCCTTTTCAGAAAAAACATCCTCAAAGTCCGAAATAAATGTAGGTAGGGTAGTTATGGAGGCGACTAAGCAATTGCTACTTAAGCAATTTTCTCTGCACTGCTCACTCCACTCCAATATCTCCCTTGCCTGCCAATCCACCACTGGATTGTGCGCTACCAAACAGGGAAGACCCAGCACTACCGGAGTGGGAAGCCCCTCCAGAACATAACCTGAAAGCATCTCGTTATGGTGGTCCCCTACCCGAAGGTGTAAATTATGAACAATGTGCGTGAGGTTTCTCTGAGACAGGGGAGCAGAATCAATAGCGAATATGGGAATGGGTCTCTGTAAAGTACAGAGAGACAAACCCAAAGTGCGGGCAAAATGGGCATCTATCAAATTTACCCCTGCTCCACTGTCTTTAAAGAAAGAAATAGTCTCCGTCTTATCACCAAAAATAATAACCGCTGGCAACACAAATTGCGATGTACGTATGGAGGAAACGTATACCCCCCGGCTGACATCCTCCACACAGCCTGGGGTTAGTAGTTTTTCCGACGGTCTTTTGTTTCTGAGGAAAGAAGGACAGACATTAATGAAATGACCCCTCTCCCCACAAAAAAAACAAACCCCACGCTTACGGCGAGCCTCAGGAGGACGGACCTGACGAGTAGTTCCTCCTAGCTGCATAGGCTCGTCTAAGTCCGTACAGACTAACTGCTGCTTGGGAGGGGTTACCAATTGCTCCGGTTTTTTCAACCTGACCCTAAGGCGTCTATCTATTCGGATAGAAAGGGACATAACCGCATCAAGGGAAAAGGGGGTCTCATATAATGCAAGCGCATCCTTAACCCTTTCGGATAACCCAGAGCAGAACTGACTCCTGAGAGCCGGGTCGTTCCATTGGGTATCCGTAGCCCACCTACGGAATTCAGAGCAATACTCCTCTACCGGCCGCTCTCCTTGTAAGAGTCTCCGTAATCTTGATTCAGCCAGGGCGACTCGGTCAGGGTCATCATATATGAGACCCAAGGCCCCGAAAAACTCATCCACTGACCGAAGAGCCTGGGAATCAGTAGGTAAAGAGAACGCCCAGGACTGCGGATCCCCCTGCAGCAGGGAAATAACAACCCCCACCCGCTGATCTTCATTACCAGAGGAGTAAGGGCGCAGTTTAAAATATTACTTACAGGCCTCACGGAATGTCAAAAACTTGTCCCTTCCCCCAGAAAATCTGTCAGGGAGAGGGACCTTGGGTTCTGCAACAACCTGGTTACCAGTAGCAACCGCTGGGCTTGCAGTCAGTTGTAATTGCTGCTGTTGCTGGAGGACCGACGCCTTCAATCCTACCACCTCCAAAGACAGGCCATGAAATTGTTTGGACAGAGCAGCAATTTGATCCATACTGGATTCTAAGTAGGTAAAAAATTATAATTTTTTTTTTTTTACCTACACAAAATAAAGGCCAGAGATAATGTAATGACCGACGTCACGCACAGGGAGGAAAACAGGGAAAGCCCTGCCCAAGGGAGAGGGAAAGGTGGTGACCCCTAACTCACCTTGCGGCTGGCACCTGACTGCCCTGACGTCCCTAGACGTCCCAAAAAGGTCCAACAGGGATCTGGAGGGTAGCGTACTGGACCAACTACCAGCGAACGCAGCAACACAGCTCCAGAAGGTCAGAATAGATGTCCAGGCAGGAAGCTCTATCTCTGGCAACCAGAGAAGTGTGAGAGAGAAATATAAGGAGGTCTGGGAGTGCTGGACAAGGAACAGCTGAGGAGAAGGAGCTACGGATCCCTGAGTGAGCCAAAAGGGTTTGCTAAGCAAACCCAGAAAGCTACCATAAGGAAAACAGCCCTATCTTAAATAGAGCGTGCAGCCAACCGCTGCGACTTCCTGACCCCGGGTATAACGGAGTCAGGCGTGGTCCTCGACACCCTCGTGACAACATTACTTCATAGAATAGGGTCCTAAGTGAAGCATCATCTATTCTTCTGGCGTTCTTTTTCAACACTGAACTTAACACATTTCTCACAGTTCTGATTTTTCTTTCCCAAACTCCTCCTGTATGGCTTGCATGTGGAGCATTCATATGAAAATCACATGTTTCTCTAACAAATACTCAGTTACTTTTTCTTTATCGATCTCTTTTAGAGCTTTCTTCAATTCATTCTTTGCTCCGACAAAATTAGATCCTTGGTCAGATCTAAGCTCTCTGACGGTACCTCTAATGGCTATGAAACATCTTAATGCGTTGATGAATGCGTCAGTTGACATATCCTCTAACATTTTCAGGTGAATTGCTCTGGAGCTCAGACATGTAAATATTAGTCCATATCTCTTGTATTCCTTGCGGTTCTGTTTGGTGATGAATGGGCCAAAACAATCCATTCCACTATAAAGAAATGGTCGTGATGGGTTTACACGATCTGCCCGTAAATCTGCCATTCTTTGCTCTTCAGTAGGTCTAAGTGCCTTTCTGCAGACTACACATTTACTTATATACTTTGCTATAACTTTGCTTCATTTCACAATCCAGTAACCACCTTCTCTCAAACAGCTTTGGGTAAAGATTCTTCCTTGATGCAAGGATATGTTGTGGTAGTGATCAATAATCAATCATGTGAAGGTAGAGTTTTTGGGTAGAATTGCTGGATGCTTCACTCTGCTAGGTAACGATGCATTTTCCAGTCTCCCTCCCACCTTCAGTATACCATCCTGCAGAACAAGATTAAACTTGTACAATGGGTGGTTGTTTGGAAGCCTTTTAGGTTCTTGACTAAGTCTCTTTAACTCTTCACTGTAGAATCTCTGTTGAATGAGTCTTATGACTGTTTCTTCAGCTTTCATTCTTTCTTCTACATTGAACAATTCCTTCTTTCTGATTCCCTTTGCCAAACGTTGAATTCGAGCTACTAAGTTTATGACTGTATTCCATTTTGAACATCTGGCTAGTCTTTCAAGTATGTCATCTTGACACTTGGCAGCAGTGCTCAATGTTTGTACAACTTTTACTTCTGGATCACCCATAGACAATTCTGTGTAACCTTTACTGGGCGTGATTTCCTTTTCCCAAAGGAACTCTGGACTGGTGAACCAGTTAGAATTTTTCAATTCTGTTACATTCAGGCTTCTTGAAGCATGATCTGCTGAGTTATGCTTTGTGTCAATGTGATGCCAGTGTTCCGGATTTTTTATTTCACAAATTTTCTCAACTCTGTTGGCGACAAAGATATGGAATCTTTGAGCTTCGTTGTTTATGTATCCTAGGACAACTTGTGAGTCTGTCCAAAAATATTCTTCATCTATTTTTAATTCCAATTCTTCTCTCAGAAACTTGCTTACTGATGCTGAAACAACAGCTGCTGTCAGTTCAAGTCTTGGTATTGTCTGAATACTGGTAGGTGCAACTCTGGACTTCCCCATAACCAGGGCACAGTGTATATTTTCTTCTCCTATTACTCTGATGTAGGAGCACTGACCATAACCATAACTACTGGCATCTGAAAAATGATGAAGTTCTATTTTCTTGTACTTTCTGAAATCACGAGGTACAAAATATCTGGGTATCCGAACTTCTCTCAAGTTTTGCAAGTCTCTTATCCAACTCTCCCACCTTGGCCTCAAATTTTCAGGTATGGGCTCATCCCATCCCAACTTCTGTTTGCATAATTCTTGCAGTATTTCTTTTGCTCTGAGGATTCCTGGGGCCAAGAATCCCAATGTATTAAATATAGAAGCCACTGCGGAAAGAATGGTTCGTCTAGTTGGAACTTTTATTTCAATAGATACTTCAAAGAAGAACTTGTCGTTCTCTACATTCCATCTCAATCCAAGTACATTCTGAACTGGAAGATGATCATAATTGAGATCTACATTCTTCATTGCTGCACGTTCAGAGTCACTGATGGATTCCAGTACCTCTCTGTTGTTTGAGATGAATTTGTGAAGGCGCAGGTTTCCTCTTAACTCTTGGCTTTCTTTCACTAGTTTGATTGCAGATTCTGTAGACTCTAGACTTATGAGACCATCATCTACATAAAAGTTTATCTTCAGAAAATTTGCTGCTGATGGGCAATCCTTTTCATTCTGATTAGCTAGGTACTTCATACCATAATTGGCGCAACCTGTAGATGATGTTGCTCCAAACAAGTGTACTTTCATTATGTATTCTGCTGGCTCTGTATCTGTATCTCCATCCTCCCACCATAGAAACCTCAGGAAGTCTCTATCTTCATTTTTCACATGAAACTGTATCCGCAACGGGATACTTTCTGAATCTACAGAGTACTCCAGGCAGAGCGCTTGTAAGTTATGGTCCTTTTAGTAGATGATCATTCAATGCAACACCATTGCACTTTGCTGAGCAATCAAATACTACTCTAATCTTATCTGGTTTCTTTGAGTGGTAAACACCTTGATATGGGATGTACCACACTTCTCCTTCTTTAGGTTTGTTATTAACTTTCCCTGCATGTCCTTCTTCAAGGATGCCTTCCATGAATGTCAAATAATCCTGCTTGAATTTGGGATCTCTTCCCATCTTTTTCTTCAAACATTTCAATCTTGCTAGGGCAAGATTTCTGTTATTTGGACAGATGAGGTCGTTCTCTAAAGGGTAAGGGCATTTCAAGATGACCTTGTTGATTCTGCTGAATACTTTCTTCTAGAGTGTGTACGAACTTTATGTCTTCTTGTGATACACTCTTTTCTTTAGAACTTATGTCTGCAAAGTCGGATTCAAGTATCTTGATTACTTTTGCTGGACTTACAGTTGGTAACGCTTGGACAGATATTCGATGACACAATCCTGTCACCTGTCTTGAGTTTACGATCTGCTGTTTTCCTCCAACAACACCCCATCCTAGATCAGTTTGAACAGCGTAGGGTTCACCCTTTCCTTCTGTGATTACCTTTCGTGGTACCAAGGCTTCGGGACAATCGTAGCCTATCAACAGTCCAACACCAAACTCCTTCAGCGGGGACATTTCATGAGATATGACAGCTAGGTGCTCCCATTCATTGGCTGTTTCACAGGTAGGTATGCGATCTCGATCTAGAGGTATATCGTCTTTTGTATAAGCTGGAGGTAGATCTAATGCGTAGTTTGAATGAAGTCCGCTAACTCTCAGTCCTTTGACTGTTCACTAATGTGTATCTCCCCATCATTGTGGTGAGTTTGAGCTTCACTGGTTCTGTAGCCACTTGTAATTTCTTGCAGATTTCTTGCAGAGTGACATCACTCTGGGCATCCAGTAGCGCATAGGCTTATACCTTCTTGTTCCTCCTTTTAGGATTTAATATGGACACTGGTACAACCATTGATGTGCCATTGCTTTCTCCTTCCCTCACTCTGCAACCTAATATCGATACTTTCTTTCCTTCCTCAGTATCTTTAGGTATTGAGGATTTATCTTTCTTTGGACGTTCTTCATGTAGTGGATGGCGTCCTTTGCAAATGCTGCATGTGGCTTTTTTCTTACACTCCTTAGTAACATGGCCTTTTCTTAGGCATCCGAAACACAGTTGGTTATCCAGCACAAATTTTTACTTTTCTTCTGGGAACTTCGCCTTCAATTGTTGCCAATATGTATGGAGTGGTTCTCTCCACAGAACATACACTTGAAGGTAGTCTGAAGATTTGTCGGTTCTGTCTCTCTACTGATCCCAGTAGTGACTTTGAATTTGCTCTCGTAGGTATCTGGACCTTCAGTTGCTGTGTTGGATGCAAAGCTAGTTGCTCTTGCACGTCTTATCTCGCTTGCAGGCCTTTCTTCTAAGGGTTTTAAGACGTAAGATGATGTTACTGGATTACATGCTATCTGTGCTTCCTTATTGACGAACTCAGAGTACTTTTTAAAACTTGGGAAGTTCTTACCTAGATCTAACTGTTTAGTCACATAGCAATTCCATCTAGAAGCCACTTCTTCATGTAGCTTAGTTAGCATCCTGTGGTTTTCTACATAGTCGTTCAGTACTTCCAGTCCTTGAACATGTGGGATGGCATTGCTGCATGCTTGCAGGAAGTCAACATACTTTTGGAGTCTGAAGTGTCCTTTAGGACTTATTTAGGTCATTTATTCAGTTTCTCTCTAAAGGCTCTTTGTACTAAGAAAGGATGACCATATGTTGCATTCAATTTTTCCCAAGAGTGTTTGTAGTCTTCTTCATCTTTTCTATAGAAGTTACCTACAAGAACTTCCTTTGCTTCTCCACCAACATATCTCTGAAGGTAGAATAACTTGTCAACTGGACTGAAGCAATGATGCTCAATGATCATTTCAAAGCTTTCCTTCCACTCTATGAACTTCAGTACGTCTCCTGAAAATACAGTGGGCTCCGGAACGTGAAGTCTAGCTAGAACTGTTCTCTGTTGTCTTGCTGGGACAATGGTTGTAACATTCTCCTGAGCATTGCCGTGACATCTAGGAATAGAATCACCCGGTTCTATTTTCTCACTTAGTTCTGAATTAGGTGAGTCCTTTTCTTCATCTTTTCCAGTAGAGATAGAGGGTAAATTCACACAGTTTTTTCCTAACACTGGACTAGGCCTCTCTTTGTTTTTATGAACAGGGATGAAAGGATAATAACTTATTTCTTCACTACATGCTGGAGATTTCCTTCCATTCTCCTGGGCGTATGGAGGAAAGTAGGAGTCTGTTTCTCCACTTAGTACAGATTTGAACCTAAGACTACTCTGATTCATATCCTCTTTGTGTACTCTGAGTCTGGCTTCTATGATCTTAACTTCTTTCTGCCTTTCCAGACTTTTCATCTGTTGGCGCTGCGCCTCGATTTGAGCTTACATTTGATGGCACTGTACCTCCATTTGAGCTTCCATTGGATGGTGTTGTGCATCCCTTTCAGATTCCATTTGATGGCGGCGTTCTGCATCCATTTCAGCTATCCGTTGGCGCTGCGCCTCGATGGCAGCTTCCATCTCAATTTCTGCTTTTTTGACAGCAAGTTGTTCAGCTAATTCCTTTCTTTTGGCTGAAGTATTTGAGGACTCTGATATATGGGTGGCACTTCTGCTAGCAAAGGAAGTCACACTTGAGATTGTGGTTCCCCCTAAGGACCTAGCAAAGTCTCTCATAAAAAGCTCATTCATTCTACTTCTTGCTTTAACTTGATCATAGTTTTCTGCAGATGATAGTTGTCTCATGAGCTTTACTAAATCTTTAGTGACCGCAGTACATGTGTCCATGTTCCTTACAATGTCCTGGGAAGGTGCTGTAAATGACCGCAGGTTGACATATGCTGCAATAAGCTCTGATTCAGATTTTTCTACCGTCTCTACCATATCACTCAAATTCCCTTTAATACTTTCTTGTTTTAACTTTCCACGAATGCCTTTAATGTACAATTTCCATTTCTCATACATTCTGGCAAGCTTTTTTCCTTTTAATGCTGCTTCTTGCTCCAAATTTCCAGTATCTTTGGGGGCGGTTTTCTGGCACGTGATGAACATCTTAGTTCATCTGTTTGGGCTATATTTGTTTGAGGCAAGACTAATGCTGCATCAGACTCTTCTACCTCAGACAGGTTCCCTTGCTCTTCCCCCTCTACTCTATCTATTTTTGTATCCTCTAACAGTGGCATGGTAATACTAGGTTCAGACATTTTACTTTAAATGCTATAACAATCAATATGAATATTAAGAGTCCTTTCACTTTAAATGCAATACTCACAAATGCAGAAATAAATGACTTTCACTCTAAATACAACAGCTCTAAATGCAGGCAATAAATGACTTTTACTTTAAATGCTTTAGAGTCCATGTACTACAAACTGTCCTTTGTCTTTATTTAAAGTCTTTATCTGAACACAAAAATGTCTCTTTATGACAAAGCCTATATGCAATGATAAGTAATAAAAGGAAAGCTCTGACCTTATTCTGAAGAGCAGGATACTGCAATCTGAAGGTTGCTGGAACAAATCTCTTAAAGGAGACTTGTCTTTTCTTGATGTGTTGCGATGCTCTGTGATGACTTGCGATGCTCTGTGCTGAGTTGCGATGCTCTGTGCAGACTTGCCATGCTTTGTGATGACTTGCGATGATCTGTGATGACCTGCGATGCGCTGGCTTGGATACGCTGCTGCAGGCTTTGGGCCTAGTGGTGGGACACTAGCTGACTGCAGTACGGGGTCTCTCTGTGGATAGCAGTGCAGGCACTCTAGCTCTGAACTTTGGCCCCCCACCATGCGTCTCTTTCTCTTTCTAGGGATCGCAGGAGGGTTGGCGCTCTTTCTCTATTTTGCCTTTGCTGTTCTGCCACTTTAAGAGTCGGCTGCAGTTTGACTAATGTGCATGTTCTATGGCCTTTATGGTAGCTCCGCTGAGATGTCTTTACTTGCTCACTCAGGGAACAGTTGCTGCGTGGCGGTATATGCTGGCGCTCCGCTGCTCTAATGCACTCTTTAGTGTTCAAGTTGAGGAGCGCTATCACTTCGCCCTTTGAGGGCAATAGTTCCACTATGAAGTGCCTTTTGCGCTGTGGAATCAGAAGAACTTTGATATCTCTGACTTTTAGTCTAACCAGACTGTCTATTACTCTGTAATTCCTCTAGCGCCGTTCTATGGAAGCAGTAAGTTTAAAGAGCACACCAAATGCTTGAAAATAACTTCTTTATTAACTTCAACTTTTCTTCATATATAACACTGCCGCCTCCGCAGAAGATAGTCCATGTACAAAACACGCGTTGAAAAGATATCAAAAAATGGCGGTATGATTAAGATGGTGGTTCAACTGTTCAATCTTGTCATGCAACATAAAATGGTGGATATATTTCTCTCTTAATTATCTGTACTGTCACTTTAAGTTATTTAAGCACTTTATGATCTCTCTGAGTCAGTTATAGCTAAGATTTGACCGATAGTTCTACTGATCTGTATGCAATTTGTATGGATTGCTATTTGTATGCTATTTGTAGTTTGCAATTGATGGAACTGCAGGTAAACCCATATAACCAGTTCAGTATACAGCTCTAATCACACTATTAACAATAGGAACACATCATAACTATATTAAATAACTATTTTGGCCTCTTTGCTTCCATAAAACTAAACTCTGGCTGGATCTGTGTGTGTTCAGCTCCTGTCTCTGGTGAATAATGATTCTAGCAGCTCTGTGCTGCTAGGGGAATTCCCAGACAGGCTGTGTGTGAGGCTAACTGTGATTCGTGAAAACTCTTGCTATGTGAGAAGCTAGCTGTGATTGGTCTAGACTTCTGCCCAGTAACAAAAGATTAACACTATGTTTCTGTTGTTTCTGGTGTGTCACTGAGCTTACCTTACACTACAAAATGAATCTTAAAGGCATATTTTCTTTTTCTGCTTCTGTGAGCACAAAATATAACAGTTATATGACATCCAAAACATGATGTCACAGTAAATAACTCTGCTTTTGTCTTTAACACATAAACATAGGAACTGTATTAAGGCTATTGGCAGGTTTAGCTGTATACACATATAAGCTATACTAGCAATCTAGGACAGGTCTTAGCTGGCCAGCTACAACCGCCACTTCCACCTACACCGCCACGTCTACCGCTTCCTCAACCTCCTACTCCTCTTTCACCTCCGCCTCCTAGTTTAAGATTATTATTATCATTTTTTTCTATTCTATCTTATTTTAAGTCATTTTCCTATCCACATGTGCATTTGCAGCCTTCTAGCCCTTACTATAACTATTTTACAGCCATTTTAGTGCACAAAAGTTCAGGTCCTCATTGAATTCTATGAGGTTCGGGTTCGGGCCCTGTTCGGGTCCAGAACCCGAACTCTGACCCGAAGTTCCGCAGAACCCAGCGAACCGGAACATCCACGGGTACGCTCATCCCTACCGACAAGGAGTTTACTATCTACAAGGGATGGGAAAAAGATACAGTAGGTGAAGATAAAGCTGGTCATGGCGGTATAGTGGCAGCAAGGTTACTGTAGGTTGTAGGGTTTTTAGGTTTCTTTTGAAGGATTCCACTGTAGGTGAGCATCTGATATGTTGCGGTATAAAGTTCCAGAGTACAGGTGCTGCACAGGAGAAGTCTTGGAGGCGATTGTGAGAAGAGGAGATAAGAGGAGCGTAGAGAAGGAGGTCTTGACAGGATCAAAGATTGAGTGTAGACTGGTATGGTGAGATCATGTCACAGATGTATGTAGGGGACACGTTGTGGACAGCATTGTAAATCATAGTTATTGTTTTGGACTGGATTGTCTGGGAAATGGGGAGCCAATAAAGGGATTGGCCGAAAGAAGAAACCAGACAGTAATGGATGGAAGCGGTGGACTAGTCTGGCGGCAGAGTTGATGATAGATTGGAGGGATGCGAGAGTGCTTGAAGCCAGTTCACAGAGGAGGATGTTACAGTAGTCTAGGCGTGAGATAATAAGGCCATGTACAAGCATTTTTGCACACTGTGGATTGAGGGATGTGCGGATCCGAGTGATATTTTGGAGTTAGAGGTGGCAGGAGGTGGAAAGTGCTTGGATGTGCAGCTTTTACACAGTTTTATCAGAAAAGACCTGTGGTGGAATGTATTAATTTATATTCACACTACTGTCCCAGCAGTAATGTCAGTTGTCCTGATTATTAGGTCATTGTGGAGACCAATGGATGCAACAATACTGTTGTTTCCTCCACACCCTTTGTTGTCTGGTATCCTTGTCTTTGTATTTTCCTTTCACAAAAATCAAGTTGTTTGTGGCGGGTGGGATGGGCATCTCACAGCAGATCGGGCAATTCATGCTATACATTGTGTACATGTTCAACGATTTGTAATTTATTTATTTAACAAGGCATGAAATATATAGAACATATTTAATATCAATACATGTTCATAGTAAACACAAGATGAGAAATTATTAGCATGCCCTTATTCACATTTTTCAAAATGTAACATAGCTTAGAAAGAGAAAACATCCCTCCCTCCCCCCAATGAGTGAGATCTTATCGGTGAATTCTTGCGTCTCTGCTCTGCATTTCAGGTTCCACATGTGGTTCACCTCATTTTTAGTGCTGGGCACTCTCTCCATTCCTTAAACTTCTAATTTACCCAATTTTCCTCCTAGTTGTGCCTCTAAGTACCATGTGGTCTGAGTGAAGGGGGATATCAGTTCCCTAATCTCTCCCTCTGACAATGTAGATTCAATTAATTTTCTCCATTTATTGATGAACTTGCTAATTTCCCTTTCTTTGTACCTTTCCATTTCTATCCTCTCATATTGAAGCACTTGTTTCATGGTCCCTAATACTTCATCCCACGATGGGGGCGTCGTTTGTAACCAATGTTTTAGAATGGATTTTTTCACTGACATGAGTAATGTGACTTACTAAATCGTCACTGGGGCTGCTGGAGAAGCCTGAGGGCTAGCCTCCTTCCCACGGACTATGGACCCAGAACTATGGAGACCCCCTCAGACCTTTTGACGTTGCAAGGAACTATGATCCCTGATTTATGTGTGGAATTTCTATGCCACATATTTCCTATTGCCCATTAAAGGTGCAGGGTGTGAATCCAGCAACACAAAAAGGGTTGACTCTGCACTGAGACTCCCACTGATTGTGTTAGTGATGGGATTAAGATAGCTGACTCCAAGAGTAGCCGACTCTTAGATGTGTAGATCACCCTATGATACACCCAGGAGATAATCCCATGACATGTGTCTCCTCTCTCCCTATTCATTCCTTATGGAGGGGGGGGGGGGGAGATGTCTGTTTGAATGTCGTTCATAGTTGATTGATTTATGTTGTTAGACCTGGGATTACAACACGGTTCTACCCACTGGAAGTTGAATCGTGGTCTTGGGCCCAGGGTGGGTGGAAGACGGCGAGACCTCAACCAAGCTGCGGCGGTTCGTGGGGTCGGCAGTGATTACGGTGTCAAGTGGAGTGCTTGGAGCCCTCAGGCAGCACTAGGAGCATCCGTCAATGGAGGTACCCAGTCGGGGTGCCAGGAGATCCGTTAGAAGTAGTATATGTATGCCCTTTTCAGCTACCCCTGGTTCCTCTGCGTCTGTTTGTACCCTGGGTATAAAGTGAAAGATTCACTGCTTTGGTGTAAGTAGCACTTTCACTCCCCAGACAGTCAAAATATATTTCACTGCTTGCGACCAAATTGACTTTAGGTTTGGGCAGTCCCACAGGCTATGTAAGAGCCCTGCTCTTGAGAGGGAACATTTGGGGCACTATCTTAGATAGTGGGCCGGGGCATCCTTTTAGGATAGGTTAAATGCGTAGGTCGCTCTGTGCATAATCCTGAACTGGGTCTCTTGCCATTGCTCATTATGCAGGGCTTTTCTTACAAATTCGTAACCATCCCTCATCTGCTCAGTTAGATATGGGACACCAAGTTCTTCCTCCCAGGGAGAGAAGGTAATAGCGACTAAATTAATAGCTTGAGTGTTCTGAAGTCTACGGTATATGTCCGACAGAGGTAACATGGATTTATCAGCACCCAAGAGAGCCTCAAACTATATTAGTCTGTCCGTTTCTCCTAGCTTTTCCTATTGTTATCTGCAGTAAGAACGTAGCTGGTGAAACGGAAGAAAATGAGAGGAAGTCATATTATATTTGGCTTGAAATTCTTCCCAAGTGATCAAAAACAGTTTTTTGCTGTCCAAGATATCTTTCAGTTTATGGATGCCTTTATGTCTCCATATTTTGTACATTTTGTTTTCCCTTCCCTGGGGAAAGGAAGGCAACTTCCACAATGGCATGTGAGGGGTAAGATAAATGGGCAATCTATATATTTTGCGTATGGGCTTCCATGCCATGATAGTATCCCTCAATAGTGTTGACTGTTTTATTTTGGACGGAATATCTCTGAGTCTGGTGTGTAGCTAGACATTTTTAAGAGTTGGGCTCTCCCATTCAGAGACAGCGGCAAATCCCCCCATCTCTCTAGCTCTTTAATAATTTTTTGTATTAGTGGAGGGTAATTAAGAGAGTATAGTGCAGCTGGAGATCTACCAATCTTTACCCCCAAGTAGGTGATGCTTTCATTTCTCACCTCCACCCTGCAGTATTGGTTAAGGCCCGATTTTATTGGTTGAAGGAATAGGATTTGGCTTTTTGCTACATTGATCTTGTATCCTGTCACTTTTCCATAATATAGGAGTGTCTAAAATCTGTATGAGGTGATTTTGTGGGGATTGTACAAAAATCAATATTTTATCTGCATAGCAGGCTAACTTTATCTCTTTAGTCCCAACCTTGATCCCTTCGTACAAGTTTGTTTGCAGTAGGAGCTGTGCTAGGGGTTCCAGGGCCACATTAAATAGGAGAGGGGACAAGGGGCATCCTTGTCCTGTCCTCTTTCTTAGGTCTATTTTGTTGAATAAGAAGCCTGGGGTATATATTTGTGCTTGAGGATTTTCGTATATAGCTGCCAGGTAATTTCGGAAGTCCCCTGTTTATGTCTTGATTTATGAGGGAAATTGGTCTGCAGGTCTGTCGGACCCCAGTTGAGACAGGTCTTTTCCTACTTTTGGAAGCCCCTTAATGTATGCTGACTTCCCTGAAGGGGGCAACCCATTACCCTTAAGAATGGAATTAAATAAGGATGTCAGGTTTCGGTGTTACTTCTCCTATCAGAATCTTGTAAAATTCTGCCGCAAAGCCGTCCGGCCCTGGTGCTTTCCAATTTAATAAGCCTTTAATCGTGGAGTTTAATTCCTCTTCTGAAATCTCCCTATTTATGGAGGCCAGGGATTCTATCAAGTCGGTAAATTTATTTTATTTAGAAGTTCTCTGGATCTGTAATTTTTGGACAGTTGTTGGGTGTATAGGGATCTATAATAATCACCTAAAAGTTATATGATCTCTTTGGGCTGGGTGCGAACTACACCAGTTTTATCTCTAAGGGGGTGTAAATGGGTATGGTTGGTATGTTGTCTCAACAGGTTTGATAACAATTTGCCTCTTGTACAGCATGAAGTATGGGGGGCTGTACACACACTTAAATATAGCGCTCAGAAGGGAGTTTAATTAGATCAAAGCATAGCATTGTGGATGTGCGATCCAGTTCTGGTTTTATCCCCCTGATATGTTGTTCAAGTCTTCGTTCTTTACCACTGGTATCAGCACTCCTCCCATTCGGCACAGGTGGTTTTAATTTCACAGAAGTCTGCATAGAAGTGGTCATGGACCTGTAGCTTCTGATAGCAATGGACATGTTGTGTTAGACAACTGTTCACATGGTGCAGTACTGCGTGGTGGTCTTTGTTTTTGTGGCGCTGTGCTGGTGTGTTGGTGGGACCCAGTGTCATGGGTGGCATTGTCGGACAGCAGGGTTGCTGTTTGACTCCTGGGTCCCACCGCCTACTAGGGCAGTGCCGCTTTGTCACCGCATTGTGCTGCACCTTTTTGTCAGAGTAGGTCCCACTCAAAGAGTCGACCTTGGCGTGGTGAGTGGGCTTAATCCTTTTGATCAAAATGTACACTAATGCCTCTTGTACAGCATGCAGTATGGGGGGCTGTACACTTAAATATAGCGCTGAGAAGCGAGTTTAATTAGATCAAAGCATAGCATTGTGGATGTGCGATCCAGTTCTGGTTTTCTCCCACTGATAGGGTATGGTTGGTATGTTGTCTCTACAGGTTTGATAACAATTTGCCCGCTTTGTTTCCGAATCAGAATAAATCCGCTTTTTTGCGTTCCCAGAACCACTTGGCTCTATTCTCCATGTAGTAGTCAAAACTATGTTTGACTGTTACCCATAGTAGTTTATGTACCTCAGTGGGGTCCTGAAAAAAAGTGGTGTAAGTATCCCTTAGGGATTGTACAGCTTCCTCATATTTCCTTTGTGTCTCCCTTTTTATCCCAGCTGAATAAGCTATTATACGTCCCCTTAGTACCGCCTTAGTGGTGTCCCAAAATAATTGGGGGTTCTGTTTGTGGGATTCATTGTCTTGGGAAAATTCCCACCACCAGCCCCTTAATTTGAGTACAAAGTCCTCATCAGTTGTCAAGTTGTGCGGTAGCTTCAAGATGTAGTGTGTTCCTTTCGGAGTGTCATCTCTAATGTCTATTATTACCGGGGCATGGTCCGATATCACCAAATCGGAGATCTCTACTAACCGGACTTTCAATAAAATATCGTAAGTCGATAGGAAATAATCCAGCCTCGACCAAGATGATTGAGCATGAGAGAAATGCGAATATTCCCGCCCAGCTGGGTGGAAGTGTCTCCACACATTGATCAGGCCTGTTGAGTGTAGGAGCAGGGCAAGGGTATGTGTACCTCTTGGTTTAGGGCAGGGTCTGGGGATTTGTTGCCGCCTATCTTCCCTTTCATTGTGTACCCTATTAAAATCACCTGCTACTAATAGACCTCCTGTAAAATGTTAGTCTCAAGATTGTGATAGAAGCTTTGTTGGGTCGTATTTGGCGAGTATGTATTATATATTGTGAGTGGACCTGACGGTAAGTCTAGTAGTATTCTCACCCATCTACCTTCGTCATCAGTTGCAATCGATTTGACCACGCATTGCAAGTTTGTATGTAAGAGGACGATAACCCCCGCCTTCCTATCTCATGAAGGAGAGCACAACACTTGTCCCACCCACATCTTTCGCAACCTTCAGAAATCCTGTTCCTCCAGGTGTGTCTCCTGGAGAAGGGCCACATCTATCTTTTATCTACGTAATTGTCTCAGAACATTTATGCGCTTAAATTGGGAGCGCAAACCCTTGACATTCCATGTGGCTATTCTCATGATAATTTGGCCTTATTGATTCCTACAGGAGACCCCACCCAGAGAGGTAGGACCAAATTCATTTAGCTCTCTATGATTTGGACCCCTTTAATGCAGAGCAAGAAAAGATCTCTTTCCCATTCCCTCCCACCTTGTTCCCTCCCCCAAACATAGAAAACCTAACCTTTAGATACAACAATAACATATACTCTCTGGACTTCTCTTTTTTCACGCAGAAATTGGTGAAGTAATATATATTACTAAGACCTCCTTGACCTTGTCCGCCCTTATGTCAATATGGCCATAATAAGTTTCCAACCCGACGTTAATCGTGTACGATTGGTAAAGCGGGTGTCGGGAGCATCTAACCCTGTGTAAGAACACTAGTTATACTTAACATTGTTAAAAGCCATTATAACAGTATGAACATGTCAGAATAACTCCCCAGTAGACAGGAGTGAAAGCAATTAAAGTAAAGCCAACATATTTTCCTTGTATCTCACATGTTACCACAAGGATAAAAGTTTTTGTCACTCCCAATCCGATCCTTGGCTCGGGAGTTGCGAGGCATCAAGTCCCTTTATTTCCGTGGACGTCTTGGGGGAACTGCGGCGTCTCAGTGTTCTCTCTCTCCGACCATTCCCCAAGAAGAGATCCCTCTGTGTGGAGTCGGTTTACGATCAAGAACTTCCCCTCTCCAGATCCAGTGCTTCATATGTTTCTCTAGGGGTGAGAAAGGTCTCTATGCTACCGTCTGGCCAGAAAACTCTTAACGTCGCTGGGTAAATCAAGGTGAATCTAGTCTTCTGTTGGACCAGAGTGGAGCAGATATTTGAGAAGGCTCTCCTGCGTTTTGTCACCTCCACAGAGCAGTCATTGAACAGGAATAGCTTGTTTCCTCTTACTTTTAGCGTTAGCGTGATTTTTCTATAGCTGCGTAAGATTTCCTCCTTGGCTGCATAGTTTAGGTACTTCACAATGACCGTTCTTGGCCTACTGGAGACCAAGGCTTGGTTAGTCTGTCTTGGAGGTCCCAGTCTGTGGGCTCTCTCTACTATGAACTGGCCTTGAAGCCCTAGAGCATAGGGTATTTCTGTTGCACATATCTTGGCTAGTTGAGATGGCGGAACCGTTTCTGGTAGCCCCACAATTCTAAGGTTGCTCCTTCTGGAGTGATTCTCCAAGTCTTCAACCATCTCCTTCAGGGCTTGGTTAGAGCGTTTCGCCTCCTGGGCATGGGTATGGGCCTTTTCCAGGTCCTCCTCCATTCTGGCTACTCTCTGCTCTAGCTCTGCGATCTGGGTGGAATGATTATGTACCTCAGACTGAAGCTGTTGCAGGGCCGTGGATACTGTGGCTTCTAAAGTAGCTTTGATGTCAGGTGCCAGTAGCTTAGCTACTTCTATTGCCATGTTTTTACATAATATAGTCCTGGAACATCACTCCTCCATCCTCATTAGAAGTCTCGGCAAGCGCTGCCACCGAGCGCTGAGGTGGCTGTGAGGCTGACCTCGTGAGCCTGCTAGCTCTTTCCGATGCGGCCGCTATCTTGCCCCGCTGGTTGCTTTTGGTGCGCTGTGGGAGTGCCGGGGTTGGAGGAAGGGAGCCGCACTATTGCAGGTACTTCTCCATGCAGTGACCCGTGCTAATAGTGGTGGGTTAGGAGGGGTTTAGTGACCTCATGCCATGTGGACTCCCTGTTTTGTGGGCGGCTGGTGCCGAAGCAACTTACTCTCCCGTCCTCATCTGCGCACGCCGGAACCGGAAGCCACGATTTTTAATTTAATTTTAATTTAATTTTATTCTCCTCAACAAAGTTGGCTATGTAAAGACCATAGGCAGGGTCTCAATGTGCAAATTTTAACTTGCTGTTACTTATTAACCTGGATTCTTGCACAGTCCCTTTTATTGTTTGTTTTCTATCAGGCAAAATTCATTTGCAAGATGGGTCGCCTGCTGCTCAGTTTTGCTTTGCTCTTCTGTGCCTTATCCCCAGTAAACTGCGACTTTGTGATTGAAGGAATAAGAAACATTCAGGTTTGTACAGATAATGTGTTGGATGTAATTTTGTGATCACATTTAAATGCTTCAGAAAATACACTTAAAAGGATGAAAGTATATATCATACATAGGGTTAATGTGTTATATTCATGCTTTTTATAGCAAATTATTTTAACATATAGATTAAAGGGGTTGTCTTACTTTAGCAAATTGAATTTATCATGTAGAGGAAGTTAACACAAGGCACTTACTAATGTATTGTTATTGTCCATATTGTTTCCTTTGCTGGCTGTAAGCATTTTTCCATCACATTATACACTGCTTGTATCCAGGGGTTAAGACTAGTGATGAGCGAATTATTAAAAAATTCGATCCGGCTGCTTTGACGAATTTTAAGAAAAAAATTGCTTTGAAGCGCATTTCTTTGTAAATAGTTGGTGAAATTACAAGGAGATAGCGGCGGCTGTCTCTTCATGCTCGAACAGAGGAGGTAAGTATCATACTTTAAATTTTAACCACCATTCAGGGAAAATCATTTTGCTTCAAAAGAAATACACACTTGGGAGAATTGAATCGGTAGACGTTCCTAAAATATTTGGAAGATAACAGCCTGATGAACGTTTAAAAAGAAAAAAACAAAACTTTATTAAAGTCTGTTTAAAATAGGGTAGGGAGAACCCATATGTCACAATCAGTGACCATCAGGCAACTAGTCTTTAATGAACATACAGAGGGGGAGACTAAATAACACCTCTGTATATCTAGAAAGACCAGGCTAAGATCTGACTTGCTAGCTAGAATTGCTGGAGTATGCAAGTCACTGATTGTGAAAAATCATTTTGCTACCACGAAGCATGAGGAAATTCAGATTTGCAGCAAATTTAATTTTTCCTTGAAATTTAGATCAAATTCCACCTTGTGGAGTTTGAGTCGCTCAACACTACTTATGACCGCCCTGCAATCCAGCAGCGGTGGACATGCTTGCACACTATAGGAATAGGAACCCACCTCTCGTATTGGCGCTGCAGCGGTTCTGCTACCCTTGGAAATGGACAATGTATATTGTGATGGAAAAATGAATCAAGCCAGTAAGTGAGGCAACTAGGACATTCACAATAGATTAGTAAGTGCCTTGTATTAACTTTCTGTACATGATATATGCCATTTGCTGAAGTGAGACAACCCCTTTAATGCAAAGGAAAGGAGTAACACATGAATTAGTGAAATATTTTTTTTTTCTAAGGATAAAACAATAATCCTGGTACCAGTTTTGCCACCAATTTTAGATGAGCTTCAAAGTATATCATATATACTAAAGAAGAAGGGCAAACATTCTTGGACCTCCAACAGTGCCCTCAGGAGACTACTGTATGTCATTATTATTTAGCCACAGTTTAATGGTATTGTTTCTTTCTTGGTATAACTTTTTTCGCTTTATTTCTTCTGGAGGTTAGATCTTCAAAGACTGTACAGCTGTATTCAACTGTATTTAAAGTGGCCTATGCAGGGACAGTATATTACACCCATAGGTCCGCACTACTAGTAGCAAAAATGGCACAAAAATTGCTATGCTGCTTGGCCACTACTAGTGCTGAAAGAATACACCGGACAGGTAGTTTATAATTCTGGTGTATTCATGAGGAGACCACTCGCCTGCCCTATAGTGGGTTGATTAACATGCTGCTATGTACACATAAATATACAGTGGTGTATCACTCTCAGCAGATCGTTCTCCTCATGAATACACCGGATTCATAAACTATGGGGGGTCATTTTATTATGGGAGATACGCCGTATTTGTGTCACAGATTTGGTCACAAAGGGGATTTGCGGCCGAATCTGCAATTTTTCCCGATTCACGCCACTTTTCCAAGGTGGCGGAAAAAGGGGGTGTGAGCAGGTTGGCAGGCCGGTCTGATTCATAATTTTCTACGTCTGTTATTGGTGTAGAAAATGATTTAAATCTACACCAGCAAGGCAGCTGCAATAGATCAAAGCAAGTCGCACAGCCGCTGGTAAAGCGCCTAAGTTATGTAGAGGCCGGCGCATCAATCGGCCACTGACATGGACTAAATCGCTGGTCTTAGTAGATGTCCCCCTGTGTGTTCAGTACATTTAGGCCTCATGCACACAAACATATTTTCTTTCCGTGTCTGTTCCGGTTCTTTTGCAGAGCGTATGCGGAACCATTCATTTCAATGGGTCCACCAAAAAAACAGACATCACTCCATGTGCATTCCGTTTCCATATTTCCGTTCCGCAAAAAAATTGAACATGTCCTAACATTGTCCGCATTACGGACAAGGATAGGATTGTTCTATTAGGGGCCAGCTGTTCTGTTCTGCAAAATACGGAATTTTTTGGTGTTAATTATTTTGTATTCATTTATATTATTTTTTACGTTTTATCATTACTCATCATAAATTAAGAATTGATTAATACAGTGTCTATATTAATTTAGGTTTTATATAAAGATATTTAAATAAAATATAGTTATTACTGTGTCATATTGTCCCTTTAAGATTACGCATGAATGATGATTATGAGATATTGAATATACAATAAATAAAATCGTGTCAATTGTACAAAGTGACCACTGTGAAGTGACGATCATAATTTACATATATATTTTTTAGATAAGAACAGTGAGAACAGTGTAGGAAGATAATACTCTCTCCTTGAGTTTATAGAGTTGAAACATGATCCTGAGAAAACTGCAGCCAGCGAGAACCGCAGGGGCAACACGTGAGGTGCACGGTGGGCCGATGAGGGGCCAAATAATAACAGTTCATCGGTTTACTCACGTTTAGCAGGAAGCCTCCCTGGGCTGGCAGCACAGTGTTGAGGAAGACAGCACAAAATCCTCCGGGGCACGCTCTGTGATAGGGAAGCACCAGCCTAGATGGAGGTCGAGGTGCCCTTGGTGGCAGTGGGGTTTAGGGTGCTTGTGGCGGCTGGGTCCCTTGGTGTTATTTGTCATGACGCCAGTACCGTTAATGGTGGTACAACCAGTTGTAAGAATGAAGTAGACAGTGGTAGGATACAACTCACAACTTTTACTGATGTTGGTTCCAGTTGCGGCATATACAGTACATCCAGACAGAATACAGTCTTTTCCATATTAGAGGAATTCTGTTGATCCACTGTTAATAGGTTTGGCTGGGTTTAGGCTTAGCTTGTGGTTCTGTATAAGTATTTCTGGTAGGTGACTTTGCTTCAGGTCCCTTGTAAACCAGAGTAATTTGGTGAGGTTGCCTGCAATGCTTATTGGTATGCTTAGTCCTATTATTTCTGTATCTTCCAAGCCCTTAAACAGGTAGCTAATCTGTATTCTTCAATATATGGTGAGGCTGCCTGTAGCTAGATTGTCCTCCACCATGCGCAAAGGTGCCCATTAAGCCTTAGGTAGTGGCTGTTATCACCGATGTCTCTCTTTAGCTTGGGTTTCTTCCAGGGACGAAAACACTATTCTCTAGTTGTAGGATATAGGAACTAAGAGGATCACAGAAGGAAAACGCTCTCCTGCGCCTCATACCTTGGCTCTACCTCATTTCTGCAGCTGGCTTTACCCACTATTCCGTGGTGTGTAGCCTCAGCTTAACAAACTGCTCTGCTCCTCTCATCTCCTCATTTTTCTCTACCTCTACTAATCTATCCCACTAGGCCTGACCTAAGTATTTATATGACCTAAGTGCTATCCACATCTAGTGGTGGGATGTATAAATTACACCAGACCAGCCTATGAACAGGGATACAACAGGTGTTAATAATACAAAATGACATGCAATGTGATAATGCCGTTTTACAGTAATTTTGCAGTTCCCACGTGTCCTGAGTGGGACGCTGCATAACAACAACCAATGAATAGTATGTAATATGGAACAAGCTAAGATAAACTAAGTTTCAATTGCGCACTTGATGGGCTAGCGATGTGAATCTGTCTAAGTGGCAGCGCACCCTATACACTGAAGGTGAAAGGAGTCTAAGTATTGGTGTATGCGCAGAAAAGGGATTAGATGGAAGAAAAGTATAAGTCCCGGAGTATGCGCAAATAGGAGAAACAGGGCAAATAAGTTTAAGACTGAATACATGCGCACTGGATACACATTAGAAACAGGCACCTATCGGAGGTAAGAATGACGAACAAAGAAAATCATTGGCCATACCCCATTTAGCTCTAACGGGAGCGCGCTCAGATTGGTTGGTAGTACATATTAACCTGCCTTTTGTATTTAAAAGACAATGAAAGCGATCTTGTTAGTTGTAGCTCCATTTCCCCTGAGGACGCCGCTGATGCGCCGAAACATGTTGGGGGGAGCTGCGAATTTAGTCTTTTTAACAGAAGTGACTACATGAATAGAGCGAAGGTTTGGACTGCAGACACCCCAGCAGCCTATGAACACAAATTACCCAATGATACTGAAAAGATGATGAGGGACAGATAGTAACTACGGTACTACCGAGATTCGCTATAGCAGGGTAGATCAGAGATATCAGTTACAACGTACCAACTGCAACAAATAACTAATGGGTTGTTGGCAACAGTGTTAAAAGGGTGTCATACATAGCTGTAACTATAGTAACCAGTATTGCAGGATGTATCAGCAAAGTAATTATACAAAGATGTATGCCACAGCACATTATTGAAAGGGATATGAAGGCAATATTCCTGCTGATCCCTCATAGCTATTAGGAGGAATTATTGTGAAAAAGAAAAACAAACATTCACATGGTCATCTTCATTTTTTAAAGTAGTTAGTTCTTTTGGGTAACACAATTCATTGTTTTTAACAATACACATTAAATGTTATGTTTTAAAATAAATTAAGAAAATGACCTGAAACAGGAATTTGATAGCCTCTGGCTATTGGACTTAGTAAAGCAAAATACGGAATGCACACAGACGGATCTGCAAAATACGGAATGCACACAGACGGATCCGCAAAATATGGTGATGCCTCATTCAGAGCTGTTAGGAGTCAAATGGCACACCTTCTCTTTGTGCCATTTTGGTAACTAGTAGTATGGTGCCCTTACATAGAATATTAAGATAACAAATCCACTTTAGTGCTTTTTGGATTTGGAAAACCTTAACCCATAACTGCCAGGCTTACGCAGAATCATAGTAACATAAATAGGGTTAGTGTTAGTCTGTAATATACATGAGAGCGAGGGTACTAAAAAGCAAGATGGAAGCCCCTTCCTCTGCCAGTGCCCTAATGTTGGCCAGTAGGTCCTTTATGGCTATACTTTTACATAAATCTCCCCTGACATACTACTTGATGTACGTGGTAATTTCTTTATTTCCAACACAAGCTTCATTCCAGTCCATCTCTTCTGTTACCTGTTCTCCGAAATCCCTTGCTCCCCCAAGATTCTTCTCCGAAATCCCTTGTTCCCCCAAGATATCAGCCTCAGGTGTTCCAGAGGTGGAAGGGAGCCAGGTAATTTTCTGGATGGAGGTGCTTCTCAGGGCAAAAATCACCCCCTTTGAATATCAGTGATACCACTTTCTTCATGGGTAGTGACTTTCTCTGGTTTGTACATTATCACAACTCAAGTGCATCTGCAGGACTGACCCATTTAGTTGTGGGATAATATCACAGATTTACAAAAAAAAATTATACTTTGACCCTCTCTGTGATTCTGGACTTTATAGAATATTGGGTATGGAATACACTTCAGCTCTAGCACCACCTTACCAAGGAAAGCTATTGGGTTTCCCTTGTGTAAACTTCAATTTAAATACTAGATAGGATCTAATAAGTGTCTACATATCTCCAAGGATTCTAGCCTACTGTGTCTCCACTATGCTTTAGGGGATTGGATTTTTGATCAGGAGTAGAGTTGAGCGGACACCTGGATGTTCAGGTTCGACGGGTTCGGCCGAACTTCACCAAAAAGTTCGAGTTCGGGTCATGTGCCCAATTTGGAGACCCAGAAGTTGAAGGGGGCAGACCCATCAGTCAGTACGTGTAGGCGTGTGCACACATACTGCTCCACCATGTCGCACGTCCCCGTGATGTCCACTATCCAATTGGATATCTGCTCAACTTTCGATGTTCTTTTCTGCGCCTACCATGTGAATACTGGTTTGCGGCGAATCAGGGTTCCACTCCGGAGAGGGAGCATGAGAAAGGGAGACCACATCCAAGGGAGGTTAATTTTTTAAAATGAAATATGATCGAGCGGAAAAGTGGGAGAAATTATTAAAGCGCAAATGTGGGACAAGTTGTTAAAGTTTAAGCATTGAATGAAAGGAGGTGGCACGCATCAATTAAAGAAAAATTTTTGAAATTTAATTCCCTGTCACCTATGCAGAGCAAGGTTTTATATACGGCAAAATTGGTAAAATGTCACCTGACAATGTAACAGATGATTTTTTGAAATTTATGTCCCGGTCACCTATGCAGAGCAGGGGTTTAATCACCGCAAAAATGGTCAATTGTCACCCCAGAATGTAACAGATAAATTAGTGAAATGTTTTTACCTGTCTACTAGGTATAGCAGGGGTATATCACAGCCAAAAATTTGTGAATTTCACCAGAGAATGTAACAGACAAATTAGTGAAATGTTTTTACCTGTCTACTAGGTATAGCAGTGGTATATCACACCAAATAATTGGTGAATTTCACCTGAAAATGTAACAGACAATTTAGTGAAATGACATAAAATAAAATACGTACAAATTAAAAAAAATAAACTTGATTTATGAGGTGGAGGTCCATATGGAGTAGGAGTTTGACAAGGCGGTGGACGTAGCGGTGTAGGTGGAAGCGGCGGTGGAGGAGGACGAGGTAGTCAACACTGTTTTTTGGTTAAAAATTTTTAAAATTAGGGTACACTCCAAAAGAGTGGGAAATATCCAAAATACAACAATGAGCAATTGCGCTGTGGTATAACAATGGCTGGTTAAAGGGATTCTGTCACCAAGTTTTAGGTTATAGAGCTGCGGACATGCACGGCTAGATCGCCGCTAGCATGTCCGCAATATACCGGTCCTATAGGGCTGTGTGCTTTTATTTTCTTTAAAAAAGCATTTGAGAGATATGTAAATTAGTCTTGTAAGGTGACCAAGGGGCTGTACGAATCTTCCTGGCGCCCAGCCACGCCCGCCTGTGAAGGAGCCCAGCAGCGCCTATGTCCTCCGAATCTCCTCCTTTCGTTATCGATAGATAGCCGTAATCTCGCGATGCGCGAGCTCACGCATGCGCAGTGCCGGTATAGTTTTCCTTCCCTGTGCTGGCATGAGCCTCAGGGAAGGAACTGCGCATGCGCAAGCTCGCGCATCGCGAGATTACGGCTAACTATCGATGACGAAAGGAGGAGATTCGGAGGACATAGGCGGTGCTGGGCTCCTTCACAGGCGGGTGTGGCTGGGCACCAGGAAGGTTCGTACAGCCCCTTGGTCACCTTACAAGACTAATTTACATATCTCTAAAATCCTTTTTTAAAGAAAATAAAAGCACACATCCCTATATGACCGGTATATTGCAGACATACTAGCGGCAATCTAGCCGTGCATGTCCGTATCTCTAAAGCCTAAAACTTGGTGACAGAATCCCTTTAAGGCCGGTATACATGTCTATTCTGCACAAGGTACAGACAAGTCCTGTGGGATCCATGCCTGGTTCATTTTAATGAACGTGAGCTTTTCCACATTGGCTGTGGACAGACGGCTGCGCTTGTCTGTGATAACGCCCCCTGCAGTGGTAAATACACGTTCAGATAATACACTGGCTGCAGGGCAGGCCAGCACCTCCAAGGCGTAAAGGGCAAGCTCAGGCCATGTGCCCAATTTGGAGACCCAGACGTTGAAGGGGGCAGACCAGGTGCTGGCGGTGCCCCAGCTGCATTGGCGACCTCTTCCTCGTCCTCTGCCGTCGCCTTGTGCTTCCACTGTGCCCCCGCTGTCAGGTGGGAATGCCACCAGTAGCGCGTCTACCAGCGTGCGCTTGTACTCGCGCATCTTACAATCACGCTCCAGTGATGGAATTAAGGACGGTACGTTGTCCTTGTAACGGGGATCCAGCAACGTGGCCACCCAGTAATCAGCACAAGTTAGAATGTGGGCAACTCGGCAGTCATTGCGGAGACACTGCAGCATGTAATCGCTCATGTGTGCCAGGCTGCCCAGAGGCAACGAAAAGCTGTCCTCTGTGGGAGGTGTATCGTCTGTGTCCTCTGTATCCCCCCAGCCACGCACCAGTGATGGCCATGAGCTGGTTTGGGTGCCTGCTGTGAACACGGTTCCTCCTCCATCTCCTCCTCCTCATCCTCCATCTTGTCATCCTCCAGAACTGTGCCCTGGCTGGACAATTGTGTACCTGGATTTTGTGGGTACAGGAACCCACCCTCGGTGCCACTTGTGAATGACTGGCCGGAAACCCTATGAAATTATCCCTCTTCCTCCTCCTCCTGTGCCACATCCTCTTCCATCATTGCCAGCAGCGTTTTTTCAAGGAGGCATAGAAGTGGGATAGTAACGCTGAGAACGGCGTTATTGGCACTGGCCATGTTGGTGGAGTATTCAAAACAGCGCAACAAGGAACACAGGTCTCGCATGGAGGCCCAGTCATTGGTGGTGAAGTGGTGCTGTTCCGCAGAGCGACTCACCCGTGCGTGCTGCAGCTGAAACTCCACTATCGCCTGCTGCTGCTCGCACAATCTGGCCAGCATGTGCAAGGTGGAGTTCCACCTTGTGGGCACGTCGCATATGAGGCGGTGAGCGGGAAGGCCAAAGTTACGCTGCAGCGCTGACAGGCGAGCAGCAGCAGGGTGAGAACGCCAAAAGTGCGCACAGACGGCCTGCACTTTATGCAGCAGCTCTGACATATCGGGGTAATTTTTAAGGAATCTCTGCACCACCAAATTCAGCACATGCGCCAGGCAAGGGATGTGCGTCAAACCGGCTAGTCCCAGAGCTGCTACGAGATTTCGCCCATTATCGCACACCACCAGGCCAGGCTTGAGGCTCACTGGATCCAACCATTCATCGGTCTGTTGTTCCATTCCCATCCACAGCTCCTGCGTGGTGTGGGGTTTGTCCCCCAAACAGATACGTTTTAAAACTGCCTGCTGTCGTATACCCCTGTCTGTGCTGAAGTTGGTGGTGAAGGTGTTACGCTGACCGGATGAGGAGCTGGTAGAGGATGAGGAAGCGGAGTAGGAGGAGGAAGCAATAGGAGGAAAACTGAAGCGCCCTGCAATCCTCGGTGGTGGAAGGACATGCGCCAAACTGCTATACGCCTTAGGCCCAGCCACCACAGCATTTACCCAGTGTGCTGTTATGGAGATATAACGGCCCTGACTGTGCTTACTGGCCCACGTATCCGTAGTTTGGCCATCCTTGCCACAGATGGTGTTTCGCAGTGCACACCTGATTTTGTCCCCTACTTGGTTGTGCAGGGAAGGGATGGCACGCCTAGAAAGGTAGTGGCAGCTGGGTACGACGTACTGTGTGACAGCCTCCGCCATAAGGCTTTTAAGACTCTCCATCTCCACCAGACGGAATAACAGCATTTCAAAGGACAGTATTTTTTAAAAATTCAGGGCCAGGGATCGTGGGTGGGTAGGGGGGTACTTCCTCTTCCGCTCCAGTGTTTGGGAGATTGAGAGCTGAACGCTTCCGTGGGACATTGTGGAGATGCTTGGTGACCCAGGTGGTGGTGTTGCTGGCAGATCCTCTGTTTGCGGGGTGGCAGGTGGCACTGTCACTCCAGGGGTGGATGAAGAGGCCGAGACTGCAGCAGAAGAGGAAGCAGGAGGAGCCAGAGACCTCTCTTTGTTTTTGAGGTGTCTACTCCACTGCAGCTCGTGCTTTGCACTTAGATGCCTGGTCATACAGATTGTGCTCAGGTTGAGAACGTTTATGCCTCGCTTCAGGCTCTGATTGCACAGTGTGCAAACCACTCGTGTCTTGTCGTCAGCACATTGTCTGAAGAACTGCCACGCCAGGGAACTCCTTGGAGCTGGCTTTGGTGTGCTCGGTCCCTTGCTGTGGTGGCCAGTAGCAGGCGTACTGTCTAGGGGACGGCTGCTCCGTTTTTGCACCATGCTCCCTCTTCTGCTGTACTCGTGGATCTCTGCGACCATCGCCTTTTCCTCCAAACTACACAGGTCACTTGCATGACCTTTATTCCATGTGGGGTCGAGGACCTCATCGTCCTCCACATCATCTTCCACCCAGTCTTTACCCCTGCCCTCCTTGTCGGTCTGCACACTTTCGAAAGCCACAGCAGTTGGCACCTGTGTTTCATCCTCATCCGAGACGTGCTGCGGTGGTCCTCCCATGTACTCATCTTGAAACATAAGTGGTTGGGCATCGGTGCACTCAATCTCTTCCACTTCTGGGGCAGAGCTAGGTGGCTGGCCCTGGGAAAGCCTGCTAGCCAGAGTCATCAAAAAGCAGAAGAGACTGCTGCATTACTTGGGGCTCAGACTGCTTGGCTGATTTGCAAGGGGGTGAGGTGAAAGACTGATGGACATCGGCTGCAGGTGCCAACTCTGATCTTTCAGCAGGAGACTGGGTGGGAGACAATGTAAAGGAACTGGAGGCACTGTCAGCAACCCAATCTACTATCGCCTGTACTTGTTCTGGCCTCACCATTCGTAGAGCCGCATTAGGCCCGACCAAATACCGCTGAAGGTTCTTTTGCCTACTCGCACCTGAGGAAGGTGTTTCACTTGTGCGTGTAGCTGGCACAGAACGACCACGTCCTCTCCCTGCAACAGGAGCTCCACCAGCAGCACCACGTCCCTTATTTGACGCTCTCCTCATATTTCTCAAATTTAGGATCTTGCCCAAAATGGGTGTTTTTTTTAATAACAGAATATTATTGCTGTATTTCAAGCTTGTATCTCACACTGACAGATGCAGACAAGGCTGAAAATTTAGTATTTGGCCCAAAATGGGTGTTTTTTTTTATAACAGAATATGACAGCAGTATCTAAAGCTTGTATTTCACACTGAAAAATGCAACAAGGACTGTAAAATTTTGTGTTTTGCCCAAAATGGGTGTTTTTTTTAATAACAGAATATGACAGCAGTATCTAACATTTGTATTTCACACTGACAGATGCAACCCGGGCTGTAAAATTTAGTATTTTGCCCAAAAAGGGTGTTTTTTAAAACCCAGAAAATTATTGCTGTATTTCTAGCTTAAATTGCACACTGACTAATGCGGCATAGGCCCCAGATGGAGGGTCTTGCCAAAAATGGGTGATATTTTTAAACACAGAATATAATTGAAGTATTTCAAGCTTCTATTTGATTGTCACAAATGCACGTATGCTGTGCTGGTGCACAGAACTTGCATAAAATGTGCGCCGCCGCCCACCTAACTAACAGACGAATAAAAGTTATTTTTCTGTGTCACTGGGCTCAGGGCAGGGTATAAAGATTGTGCACTGCACCCACAAAACAAAATCTAGGTAGATCGCTGAGTTAACAAGCACTTCAGATTAAAGATTCTGTCCTACTCTCTCCCTCACAGCAGCAGCATCCTATCCCTACACTAATCAGAGCAGAGTGACGTGCAGCGCTATGTGACTCCAGCTTATATAGAGGCTGGGTCACATGCTGCACTGGCCAATCACAGCCATGCCATTAGTAGGCATGGCTGTGATGGCTTCTAAGGGCACACAAGTTAAACGCTTGTTGATTGGCTGCTCTGCAGCCTTTCAAAAAGCGCCATTAACTCACCGAACACTGAACCCGAACTTTTACTGAAAAGTTCGGGTTCGGGTCCGGGGTCCAAAAATCCTAAAATTCGGTATGAACCCGAACTTACCAGTTCGGGTTCGCTCAACCCTAATCAGGAGTCATGCTTTCCATGGTTGGTGGAGTTGTCCTGAAATGCCCAAACTTTGACATGTTGTTGCCCGCATGAACTCTGCACAGAGTCCCAACTCCCAACAGTACCGCTACTTATATATTTTTTCCTTTGATGTTTATTGCCTTTTTTCCCGCTTTTCTTAAGCCAGTATTACACTGCAGATCATCAGTAATGAGCGCTCGTAGGAATGCTTGGCAGTGTAATAAATCATCGTTTGCCAGCGACAGATCGTGCTGTGTAATCACAATCTGCTGCTGGCATACAACTATACAGCATGGAGACAAGCAATGGCATAATGACCGCTCTTCCCCATACTGAGGAGGAGCTCGCTGCATGTACACTGCGTCCAGAATTATTAGGCAAATGAGTATTTTGACCACATCATCCTCTTTATGCATGTTGTCTTACTCCAAGCTGTATAGGCTCGAAAGCCTACTACCAATTAAGCATATTAGGTGATGTGCATCTCTGTAATGAGAAGGGGTGTGGTCTAATGACATCAACACCCTATATCAGGTGTGCATAATTTCCTTTCCTTTGGCAAAATGGGTCAAAAGAAGGACTTGACAGGCTCAGAAAAGTCAAAAATAGTGAGATATCTTGCAGAGGGATGCAGCACTCTTAAAATTGCAAAGCTTCTGAAGCGTGATCATCGAACAATCAAGCGTTTCATTCAAAATAGTCAACAGGGTCGCAAGAAGCATGTGGAAAAACCAAGGCGCAAAATAACTGCCCATGAACTGAGAAAAGTCAAGCGTGCAGCTGCCACTTGCCACCAGTTTGGCCATATTTCAGAGCTGCAACATCACTGGAGTGCCCAAAAGCACAAGGTGTGCAATACTCAGAGACATGGCCAAGGTAAGAAAGGCTGAAAGACGACCACCACTGAACAAGACACACAAGCTGAAACGTCAAGACTGGGCCAAGAAATATCTCAAGACTGATTTTTCTAAGGTTTTATGGACTGATGAAATGAGAGTGAGTCTTGATGGGCCAGATGGATGGGCCCGTGGCTGGATTGGTAAAGGGCAGAGAGCTCCAGTCCGACTCAGACGCCAGCAAGGTGGAGGTGGAGTACTGGTTTGGGCTGGTATCATCAAAGATGAGCTTGTGGGGCCTTTTCGGGTTGAGGATGGAGTCAAGCTCAACTCCCAGTCCTACTGCCAGTTTCTGGAAGACACCTTCTTCAAGCAGTGGTACAGGAAGAAGTCTGCAAGAAAAACATGATTTTCATGCAGGACAATGCTCCATCACACGCGTCCAAGTACTCCACAGCGTGGCTGGCAAGAAAGGGTATAAAAGAAGAAATCTAATGACATGGCCTCCTTGTTCACCTGATCTGAACCCCATTGAGAACCTGTGGTCCATCATCAAATGTGAGATTTACAAGGAGGGAAAACAGTACACCTCTCTGAACAGTGTCTGGGAGGCTGTGGTTGCTGCTGCACGCAATGTTGATGGTGAACAGATCAAAACACTGACAGAATCCATGGATGGCAGGCTTTTGAGTGTCCTTGCAAAGAAAGGTGGCTATATTGGTCACTGATTTGTTTTTGTTTTGTTTTTGAATGTCAGAAATGTATATTTGTGAATGTTGAGATGTTATATTGGTTTCACTGGTAAAAATAAATAATTGAAATGGGTATATATTTGTTTTTTGTTAAGTTGCCTAATAATTATGCACAGTAATAGTCACCTGCACACACAGATATCCCCCTAAAATAGCTAAAACTAAAAACAAACTAAAAACTACTTCCAAAAATATTCAGCTTTGATATTAATGAGTTTTTTGGGTTCATTGAGAACATGGTTGTTGTTCAATAATAAAATTAATCCTCAAAAATACAACTTGCCTAATAATTCTGCACTCCCTGTAATAGCAGTGTTCTCCTCCACTAACGAGCTGGCGATTGCCGGGGAACGCTTCCCTCCCGACAATCGCATAGTGCAATACTGACTTTAGGGATTGTTATCTTATACTTTCATCTCTTGTTATAACACTCTGCCTTCCCCTTATCTTTTGAATTGTATTGGACATGTTATACCTAAACTTTAATAAAAAAAATATTCGAACCTAAAAGCAGAAGAGTGGGATCACATTGTACTGTATTTCTGATATGCATTGTACCAGTGAAACATTTTCAGATTTTACATCATGTAGTGTACATGTTATCTATTCCTGCAAACCTTTGTCTAATATACGTGTCTGACAGATACCACTGACTTATAATAGGGTCATTTGGGTTCTAAAGAGGTTTCTGTAATTTTGATGGAAAAATAGCACTGCATGGAGAACCTTTAAAGGGCATCTGTCAGAAGATTTGTCCCTCTGACACTGGCTGACCTGTTTCATGTGCGCTTAGCAGCTGAAGGCATGTATTTAATGTATGCAAATGAGCCTCTAGGAGCAACGGGGGCGTTGCCATTACACCTAGAGGCTCTGCTTTCTCTGTAATTGCAGCACCCTTTGGACATTGACAGGATCAGGCGTGATGACATTTACACTGCCTGGCCCTGTGAATCAAAGTGCAGAGGGTCCAGCAGTTGCAGAGAGAGCTGAGCCTCTAGGTGTTATGGCAACGCCCCTGTTGCTCCAAGAGACTCATTTGCATATATCAAAACTTAATTTTTCTCATCAATGCAGACACATATGACCAACACAGATGTCTTCAGCTGCCAAGCGCACATGTAACAGGTCAGCCAGTGTCATAGGGACAAATCTGCTGACAGATGCCCTTTAAAGGTGTTCCATGCAGTGCTATTTTTCCATCAAAATGACAGAAATGAGTCTGCGTCAGAGGTGCCTAATTGTGCCTCCAACACAGATGAACAAAGCCTAAATTAAAAGTATATTGCACAGTATAATTTGTTGTTTCTTTTTGCTTTACAGAAAAGAAGCATCGGAAAGGTAAGATGCTTTAGTAAATAGAAAAAAAAACTATCTATCCTGTCTATCTAATCTATCCATTCTGTCTGTCTATCTACGTGTTGTAGATTGGTTGTGAAAGGGAGTCATATTTTTCCAAGATTCCTTTCCTATATGAAGCTATAGCAAATAGTCATATGGAAGGTATTTAATTTATTAATACAGAGTGCGACTACTTAAAAGAATCAGAAAAGCAGGGAATCAAGTGCGAGTACAGGCCCATTAACCTGGCTTGATGGAGCGGATGATTATCATGGAAGCCTGATCATCATTGAAAGAGACGTTATATAGAGATCTCCTCCACAGTATAGGGGGTTGCGATCATTAATGCCATCGCTCATCCCCATACAGAATCATTGTTTGCCGGCAGCTGAGGCTGTTTAGACGGCACGATCTGCTACTGGCAAACAATGCTTTAGGTGTCTGCACCAACGACCATATTACCCAATGAATGAGCGTTTCACTCGTTCATTGTGTAATTGGCGGCGCCATTACAACAACAGATTATTGCTAATGAGCATTCGTATGAATGCTCGTTAACGACTATCTGCCTGAACATCGGGCAGTGTAAAGGGCCCTTAAAGGGGTTGTCCAAGTTAGATTTATTGATGACCTATCCTCAGGATAGGTCATCAATATCAGATCGGCTGGGGTCCGACACCCGGCACCCCCGCCGATCAGCTGTTTGAAGAGAAGGTGAGCGCCGTGCCAGCGCTGCCTCCTCTTCATTGTTTACCTGCTCGCCGTTGCATCTGCAGCAGTGAGCAGGTGTAATTACACCCAAGCAGTCCCATTCATTTCAATAAGACGGATCGCTCCTATACAAGTGTATGGATCCGTACCATTTAAATGAATGGGACTGCTTGGGTGTAATTACACCTGCTCACTGCTGCAGATGCAACGGCGAGCAGGTAAACAATGAAGGGAAGGCTGCGCTGGCACGACGCGCACCTTCTCTTCAAACAGCTGATCGGCGGGGGGTGCCAGGTGTCGGACCCCAGCCGATCTGATATTGATGACCTATCCTGAGGATAGGTCATCAATAAATATAACTTGGACAACCCCTTTAAGGCTGTGCTCACATCAGGTTTTTGTCCTACCTGGATTTGGATTTGATATTTTTACTGCTATTGTGTTTAATTTTATGCATCAATAAAGCTTGACCAAGTGGCAGCTCACACCTATTCTTTGCTGTTGGCCTGATTTGGATGAAAAGAGACACCTTTCCTCTGACCCCAGCAAGGGCGATCCCAAGTAATCTCACAATATACTGTATGTACACTATGTATATCTACATACAATATGTTGCCCCTGGGATGTATGCAAATTAGTAATGCCTCCCCCCTACCCTCATTCTCAAGATTATGCCTCAGTCCTGAATGGAACAAAATAGCTTGTATTCTTCTATCATATTCAGTATTTCTGGGTCTTCTGTTTTATACTAGAGTGTATACTAAAACTATTCATGGAATTTAAAAAAATAAATAAAGCTAACTGGGTCACAGCAACAGAGGGTGCATGTGCAAGAAAATAATAAATTTTATTATTATTATTATTATTATTAATAATTGTATTCATTCTATTTATGGTATTATTTAATTATTATTTTAAATTAATTACGTAATTTACTGCTAATTTGATGGTACTTATAGGTTCATAACTTAGCTTACCTGATTGAAACCAGTTGTGATATCACAATAATTTATCTGACTGAAGCACTCTTGTGATGTCACAGTAGACCTGTTGTCAACGCAGCTTTCCTAACAGATATGCTCTTATTATATCACACATAGCAGTTGTGATTTCACATCAGCTTACCTATCAGAGACATGTGATGTCACAGTTGCTTACCTCACTGGAATAATCTTGTTTCAGCTTACCTGAAAAAAACAGTGATGATGCCACTGCAGCTTACCTGAGTGATAGACGTGATGTCACAACATGTTACCTGTCTAGAATCCACTTGTAATGTTACATCGGTTTACTTCACTTGAACATGCTTATGATGTCACATAATCTGACAGCCAATGACTCAAACCCATTTTGTGAAGTCACAGCAGCTTACTTGACAGAAACACAATTTTGATGTCACAGTAGCTTATGAGACTGAAGCCAGCTTGTGATGCCATAACAGCATACTTGTGATGTCACAGCTCACAAGACTGAAATCTACTTGTGATGTCACAGCAGCTCATCTGACTGAAACCCACATGTGATGTCACAGCAGCTCACCTGACTGAAACCCACATGTGATGTCACAGAAGCTCACCTGACTGAAACCCACATGTGATGTCACAGCTCACCTGACTGAAACCCACATGTGATGTCACAGCTCACCTGACTGAAACCCACATGTGATGTCACAGCTCACCTGACTGAAACCCACATGTGATGTCACAGCAGCTCACTTGACTAAAACTACTGCAATGTCATTCTATATACATGCAATGTATACTTTTACAGAATAAACATAAGTCAAGAAACCCTATACATGAAAATGGGTTTTCTTATCGTAAATATTTATGAAGTAATTACTTTTACATGATATGCCATAAACATCTGATAGGTATAGGTCCCAAAGATGGGACCCGCATCTGTCTCCAGAACTGGGACCCTGCTTGGTAAGAAGCCTGAGGCTCTTCCCGATCATTTCTGTTGGAGTTATGGAAACAGCTTAACATGGACCCTTGGATGTTTCTGTAACTCCCATAGAAATTAGTGGAATGTGCCATGGACACACTAGGCCAGTCTTCAGTCTTTCTTACCTGGACATGGTGGGCGGAATCCAGATCACCAGGCTGGACCTCTGTTTTGGAGATAAGTGTATGTCTCCGAGGTGGGACCCACATCTATCAGATACTAATGGCACATCCTGTGCCACAGATTTCTAAGATGAGAATACCCTGTTAATTTCTGGACATAAAAATAACTTACACACATCCATCCATGTTGTGTCCTGCAGCCAGTAGATGATATAGAAGTCTACAGTATAATTATCAACAGTCAGGTGACATCTCGCTTTGCCCATAATGTCATCACAAGCAGAGCTGTTAATCGAGCCAACGTGTCCAAAGAAGCCTTCTTTAATGTGGATCTGCCAAAAACAGCTTTTATTACAAATTTCAGTATGTAAGTACTATATTTTTACTGTGTTTTTTTTGGGCAATATTTGGGTATCAATATGGTATCAAAATGTCATCTATGTTAGAAATTGAGACCACCAGACTATAAGGTTGGTCATTGGATAATATTATCAAAAGTGTTCCCTTAGATTAAAGACATGGTTCTGGTCATTAACTTTTTTTGATATGTCATTGGAAATTTAATTGGTGTCAAGATTACAAAAGGAGGCTTATCTCCATTGAAAATGTATTTATTCTTTTTGCTGAAAATGGAAAGCTACTTGCCTGTGCTCGATACTGACAGATGAGATAAGCTGCAAAAGAACAGACCCCAATTCATTGACACATCTTCAGTCTCTTTTATTGGAGGCATTTAAAGGGGTTGTTCACCTTTGGGAGCCCTTCTTCCAGACCCCCCCCCTTCCCCCTTCCCACACACACAGGTCACCTGACCTGCAGAGGGAAACATACTAACCTGCTCCCAGCTGCTGGGTTCCGGCTTCTTCAGTCCCCCGCTGCCTTGCTGTAGCAATGTGTGTGTGTGTTTGAGGGGGCGGGGGTCTCCCCGAAGGTGAACGACCCCTTTAAAGAAAAGGCATTGTTAGTATTAATGAGTGTTCCATACATGTAAATACTAATTTTATTGGTTAATACAGGACAATAGATGGAGTAACGTATCCAGGAGTAATTAAGGAAAAGGAAGCTGCTAAGAAACAGTATGAAAAAGCTGTATCAAGGGGTCAAACAGCCGGACTAGTCAGGTAAATGTTATTTCTCTTGTGTGCAGTCAACATATTTTGGATACATTCCTAGATGGAAGGTGGAAATAATTAAAGGCCAAGTACATCTTTGGGGACATTTTTTTTTATTATTGCATTGTTCTCATTTTTTGAGCTAAAAATCTTTTTTTAAATTGGTCTTTATTACAAATATGGAGCCCATTTTTTTGTACAGAGCTGAGATGCTCTAACAGAGGGATCTGAATTTTATTTCTCTTCCGTCAGCGAGCTAATCTGATGGGCCCCTTATCTCTGCTCTCTGACCTTATAAACAGTCATTATAACTCAGTTCTTATCTTAGGCCTCTTGCAGACGAGCATGTGTGGATTAGGTCTGGATGCATTGTGAATGTGTTTCGTGAAAAATGCACGATATTTCAAACAAAGTCATTCAGTCTTGTATGCAATCGTGTTCAGTTGTTCAGTTTTTATCGCGTGGGTGCAATGCGATTTAATGCGTTTTGCACGCGTGTGATAAAAAAACTGAATGTTTACAAACATCTCTTAGCAACCATCAGTGAAAAACGCATCGCATCCGCACTTGCTTGCGGATGCAATGTGATTTTCACGCAGCTCCATTCACTTTTATGGGGCCATCGTTGCGTGAAAATCGCAGTATATAGAACATGCTGCGATTTTCACGCAACGCACAAGTGATGTGTGAAAACCAACGCACATGTACACAGACCCATTGAAATTAATCGGTCCGGATTCTGTGCGGGCGCAGTGCGTTCGCATCACGCATTGCACCCGCGCGGAGAACTCGCTCGTGTGAAAGGGGCCTTACTGATAAGCATGTGGCTTAAATAAATGTTTATGACCTCTTAGCAAATTAGAGATAAGGGTTATTAGTTGACCAGCACAAAGTGAAAGAAAAAAGTCCAATTCACACAGCTAGACAAACAGATAACTAGAGTTGAGCGGACACCTGAATGTTCGGGTTCGACGGTTAGAGTTCGGGACCCGAACTTGACCCCGAACCCCATTGAAGTCAATGGGAACCCGAACTTTTGAGCACTAAAATAGCTGTAAAAATTTCATGGAAAGGGCTAGATGGCTGCAAATGTCGTCAAAATGTGGTTAAGAGCATGGCAAGTGCTCTGCAAACAAATGTGGATAGGGAAAGGACTTTAAATAACATAAAATACGTAAAAATATAAAATAATAATCTTGATCTAGGAGGACCAGGTCCATATGGAGTAGAAGGTTGAGGAGGCAGTGGATGTGGCGGTATAGGTGGAAGTGGCGGAGGAAGTAGCCTACACTGCTTTTTGTTTTAAAATGTATTTTTATTTTTTTAAATTAGGGTACACCCCAAAACATTTGGAAATATAACCCTCCAATCGTGCTAAACACACGTTCAGACAATACACAGGCTGCAGGGCAGGCCAGCACCTCCAAGGCGTAAAGGGCAAGCTCAGGCCATGTGCCCAATTTGGAGACCCAGAAGTTGCAGGGGCTGACCCCTGTAAGTTAGTTCGTGTAGTCGTGTGCATACTTACTGCCCCACCAAGTCGCACGTCCCCGTGATGTTCACGATCCAATTTGATATCTGCTCTATCAACTTTCGATGTTCTTTTATGCGCCTACCATGGTGATTACGGGTGGCGGGGAATCAGGGTTCCAGGGAGGGAGCGTGAGAAAATTGTCACCCAAAAATGTAAAATAAAAATTATTGAAATTTATTAAGCTGCCAACTAGGTAGAGGAGGGGTATATTACACCCAAAAATTGGTGAATTTGACCCTAAAATGTAACTGAAAAATGTTTTTTTTTTTTTTTTTTTTACCGGTTTAATAGGTATAGCAGTGGTACTTCACACCAAAAAATTTATGAATTTCACCAGAAAATGTAACTGACAATTTTTTTTTTTTTGTTAACCGGCCTACTAGGTATAGCAGTGGTACATCACACCCAAAAATTAGTGAATTTCACCATAAAATATAACAGACCATTTTTTTTATTGTTTAACCTGTCTACTAGGTATAGCAGTGGTACTTCACACCCAAAAATTGTTGAATTTCAACTGAAAATGTAACTGACAAATATATATATTTTTTTAACCGGCCTACTAGGTATAGCAGTGGTACTATACACCCAAAAATTGGTTAATTTCACCAGAAAATGTTAATGACAATTATTTTTTTATTTTTTTTAAACGGCCTACCAGGTATAGCAGTGGTACTATACACCCAAAAATTGTAAATGACAAAGTAGTGAAATGATATAAAATAAAACACGTACAAAAAAAAAAAAGGATTTATGAGGTGGAGTTCCATATGGAGTAGGAGTTTAAGGAGGTGGTGGACGTAACGGAGTAGGTGGAAGCGGCGGTGGAGGAGGACGAGATAACCAAAAACCTGTGTTGGCTTTAATTTAATTTTGTAAAATTAAGGTACACTCAAAAAGAGACTGTGAAATATCCAAAATACAAACATGAGCAATTGCGCTGCAGTATAACAATGGCTGCTTACTGCCGGTATACATGTCTATTCTGCACAAGGTACGGACAAGTCCTGTGGGATCCATGCCTGGTTCATTTTAATGAACGTGAGCTTGTCCACATTGGCTGTGGACAGGCGGCTGCGCTTGTCAGCACATGCGCCAGGCAAGGGATGTGCATCAAACCGGCTAGTCCCAGAGCTGCTACGAGATTTCGCCCATTATCACACACCACCAGGCCGGGCTTGAGGCTAACTGGCACAAACCACTCATCGGTCTGTTGTTCAAGGCCCGTCCACAGCTCCTGCGCGGTGTGGGGTTGAAACAGATAAGTTTTAAAACTGCCTGCTGTCGTTTACCCCTGGCTGTGCTGAAGTTGGTGGTGAAGGTGTTACGCTGACCGGATGAGGAGCTGGTAGAGGATGAGGAAGCCGAGTAGGAGGAGGAAGCAACAGGAGGCAAACTGAACCCTGCAATCCTCGGTGGTGGAAGGACATGCGCCAAACTGCTATCCGCCTCAGTCCCAGCCGCCACTGCATTTACCCAGTGTGCTGTTATGGATATATAACGGCCCTGACCGTGCTTACTGGTCCACGTATTCGTAGTCAGGTGCACCTTGCCACAGATAGCGTTGAGCAGTGCACACCTGATTTTGTCCCCTACTTGGTTGTGAAGGGAAGGGATGGCTCGCCTTGAAAAGTAGTGGCGGCTGGGCATGACGTACTGTGGGACAGCCACCGCCATAAGGCCTTTAAAACTATCCGTCTCCACCAGACGGAATGACAGCATTTCAATGGCCAGTAATTTAGAAATGCTGGCATTCAGGGCTAGGGATCGCAGGTGGGTAGGGGGGTACTTTCTCTTCCTCTCCAGCGTTTGGGATATGGAGAGCTGAACGCTTCCATGGGACATTGTGGAGATGCTTGGTGACCCAGGTGGTGGTGTTGCTGGCAGATCCTCTGTTTGCGGGGTGCCAGGTGGCATTGTTACTCCAGAGGCACTTAAATGCCTGGTCATGCAGGTTGTGCTCAGGTTGAGAACGTTTATGCCTCGCTTCAGGCTCTGATTGCACAGCATGCAAACCACTCGTGTCTTGTCGTCAGCACATTGTGTGAAGAACTGCCACGCCAGGGAACGCCTTGGAGCTGGCTTTGGTGTGCTCGGTCCCTTGCTGCGGTGGGCAGTAGGAGGCGTACTGTCTAGAAGACGGCCGCTCCGCTTTTGCACCCTGCTCCCTCTTCTGCTGTGCTGGTGGCTCTGTGCGACCACCGCCTCTTCCTCTGAACTACATAGGTCACTCGCATGACCTTGATTCCATGTGGGGTCAAGGACCTCATCGTCCTCCACATCATCTTCCACCCAGTCTTCACCCCTGACTTCCTTGTTGGTCTGCACACTGCAGAAAGCCCCAGCCGTCGGCACCTGTGTTTCGTCATCATCCGAGACGTGCTGTGATGGTCCTCCCATGTACTCATCTTGAAAGATAAGTGGTTGGGCATCGGTGCACTCAATCTCCTCCACTTCTGGGGCAGGGCTAGGTGGATGGCCCTGGGAAACCCTGTTAACAGAGTCATCAAAAAGCAGAAGAGACTGCTGCATGACTTGGGGCTCAGACTGCTTGGCTGATTTGCAAGGGGGTGAGGTGAAAGACAGATAGACATTGGCTGCAGGTGCCAACTCTGATCTTTCAGCAGGAGACTGGGTGGGAGACAATGTGAAGGAACTGGATCCACTGTCAGCAACCCAATCTACTATCGCCTGTACTTGTTCAGGCTTTACCATTCGTAGAGCCGCATTAGGCCCGACCAAATACCGCTGCAGTTTCTGTCGCCTACTTGCACCTGAGGAAGGAGTTTCACTTGTGCGTGTAGCTGGCACAGATCGACCACGTCCTCTCCCTGCAACAGGAGCTCCACCAGCAGCACCACGACCTGGGCCACGTCCCTTATTTGACGCGCTCCTCATTTTTTTTTCGAATTTAGGATCTTGCCCTAAATGGGTGTTAGTAGAATAGAATGACAGTATGTAAAGGGAGTATCTCACAGGGCCTGAAGTAAATATTTCTTTGCCCAAAATGGCTGTATTTCAAATGGCTGAATTAAACCCCTGTATGTATAGGGAGTATCTCACAGGGCCTGAACCAGTGTAGGCCTAAATTAAATATTGGTGCACCAAATGGCGGTATTTAAAATCTCTGAATGTAACCCAAATGTATTAAGGGTGTATCTCACAATGACATCTGCATCAAAGGCTACCAACTAAATTTTTTGTGCCTAAACGAGTGTTTATTTAACAACTGAATTTGACAGCAGTATATAAGCCTGTAATTTCACACGTGCTGATGCTGCAAGGCCTGAAAATTTAGTTTTTTGTCAAAAAAGTGTGTTTTTCAAACCCCAGAAAATGATGGGTGTATTTCTAGCTTAAATTGCACACTGACTAATCCAGATGTTGTAGTCTGCCCAAAAAAAAATGGTGATTTGCAATGTCTCAAAAGCTCAGATGCAGTGCTGGTGCACTGAGCTTGCATAAAATGTCCGCCGCCACCCACCTAACTAACAGAATTATAAAAGCTATTTTTTTTTGGTCAATGGCCTCAGGGCAGGGTGAAACGATTGTGCCCTGCACCCACACAACTATTTATCTGTAGATCGCTGAGTTAGATTCTCTCCTTGAAATCACAAGTCCAGCAGCATCCTCTCCCTACACTTCTAACAGCAGAGTGATGTGCAGCGCTACGTGGCTCAAGCTTATATAGAGCCTGGGTCACATGCTGCTCTGGCCAATCAAAGCCTTGCCATTAGTAGGCATGGCTGTGATGGCTTCTAAGGTCAGACAGTTAACCGCTTGTTGATTGGCTGCTGTGCAGCCTTTCAACCTCCTCAGGACCGCCGTATGCAGGATTGCGTCTTTGCGGCGGTCCTGTTACTCTGGGTGGACGCGCCGGTGCGTCCTCTCGCGAGATGCGAGATTTCGGGCATTGCCGGCCCGCGCATGCGCATCGCGGGCCGGCAAAAGTTAAAGAAGTATTTCGTCACGAGCCTGCCAGCCAATGATCGTGGCTGGCAGGCTGGCGATTTTCAAAAAATCTAATCAAAAGCCAGATAACTCATCATATTAGTAAATATGATCTGTTATATGGCTTCTCTGCTCCTCTGCTGGTCCTTTTCGTCGGTTGGTTCCAGCAGAGGAGCAGACATCACTGTGAGTACCCACCAAACACTACCCTTAGCCCCAGATCACCCTCCATCACCCCCATCATCCAAATTAACCCCTTGATCGCCCCCTGTCAATCACTTAGTGAAAGACAAAAAGTGATCAGTGTAAACTGTCACTTTTTTTTTTCACTAGTATTGGCTGTTAGGTTTTAGGATAGTTTAGGCCCCTTGGTTAGGTAGTTAGCGATCGTTTAGCGCTTAGCCCACCGCACCGCAGTCACTGATTCGCTGATTAGCGTATCGCTAATCAGCATTTGTACTTTTATAGTATAGTATCAAAACTGATCACGGTCAGATCTATAATAGTATTAGTGTCACTTTAGTTCGCCCTCCACCCAAAACGCAGTGTTTGCCCGATCAGGCCTGATCGGTCGCCCACACGTGCGTTCACCCACGCCCGCCCCACCGCAGTGACAAAAAATATATATTTTTTGATCACTGCACATTCATTTTACACGCACTGCGGCGATAAAAAAAATCAGTTTTGATATTTTTTATCAACCGCAGCGGCCTCCGGTACTTCGCTAGCCTCCCCTTTGTAAGACAGGCTTGCTTTTTTTCTTGGGTAGTCTCAGGGAATACCCCTAAATTTAGTAGTCCAAAATGTCAAACAGGGGGTATTCTTCTGAAGAGGCCTACAGGATTCTGACCCAGTCGGATGAGGAGTGGGAACCCTCATCTGACGAATCTAGCGGGTCAGAATATGAACCTGTGGAAAGCAGTGGCTCTCTGACCCAAAGTTCGGACGAGGAGGTGGAGGTCCCTGGCAGCACCAGGCGTACCCGGCCCCGTGTCGCTAGACCACAGGTTATGCAGGATCCGCTTCAAGAGCAGCAGAGTGGGGCTGTCGCTGCCGGATCACGTGGTGAGGCATACACCAGCAGCGCAGCCCTCCCTGGACCTAGTACCAGCACTGCCGTACAACATGGTGACGTGGCGAGCACCAGAAGGGCAGTTGAAGCTGGTACGGTGGCACGTGCACTAGTTACCCCGTCGCAGCCACTGCGCAGACAGGCCCGTAGAGCCCCTAGAGTCCCTGAGGTGCTGGCAAACCCTGATTGGCAGTCACCAACTTCAGCCGCACCTGTAGTTCCCCCTTTCACCGCCCAGTCTGGAGTTTGGGTTGAGACAGCTCAGATCGGTTCGGCCCTGGGATTTTTTGAGCTGTTCTTGACTGCGGAGCTCTTGGACTTAGTCGTGGCAGAAACAAATCGGTATGCCACTCAATTTATATCCGCCAACCCGGTAAGCTCTTATGCCCAGTCTTTCCGGTGGAAACCAGTCCAAGTTTCCGAATTTAAAATTTTTCTGGGCCTTCTCCTCAACATGGGTCTAACTAAAAAGCATGAATTGCGGTCATATTGGTCCACGAACCCGATTCATCACATGCCCATGTTCTCTGCTGCTATGTCCAGGACACGTTTTGAGACCATCCTGCGTTTCCTGCATTTTAGCGACAACACCACCTCCCGTCCCAGAGGCCACCCAGCTTTTGACCGGCTCCACAAAATTCGGCCCCTCATAGACCATTTCAACCAGAAATTTGCAGATTTGTATACCCCCGAGCAAAACATCTGCGTAGACGAGTCCCTAATACATTTTACCGGGCGCCTTGGCTTCAAACAATACATCCCAAGCAAGCGTGCCCGGTATGGGGTCAAATTGTATAAGCTCTGTGAAAGGGCCACAGGCTATACCCACAAATTTCGGATCTATGAGGGAAAAGATCAGACCCTGGAGCCGGTCGGTTGCCCTGACTACCTGGGGAGCAGTGGGAAGACAGTCTGGGACTTGGTGTCACCCTTATTTGGCAAGGGGTACCATCTTTATGTGGACAATTTCTACACAAGTGTGGCCCTCTTTAGGCATTTGTTTCTAGAACAGATTTGCGCCTGTGGCACCGCGCGAACTAGTCGCGTGGGCTTCCCCCAACGGCTCGTTACCACCCGTCTTGCAAGGGGGGAGAGGGCTGCCTTGTGTAACGAAGAACTGCTCGCGATGAAATGGAGAGACAAGCGTGACGTTTACATGCTCTCCTCCATTCACGCAGACACGACAATCCAAATTGAAAGGGCAACCCGTGTCATTGAAAAGCCCCTCTCAGTCCACGACTATAATGCGCTCATGGGAGGGGTGGACTTCAATGACCAGATGTTGGCTCCCTATTTAGTTTCCCGACGCACCAGACGCTGGTATAAGAAGGTGTCTGTATATTTAATTCAATTGGCTGCCTATAATAGTTTTGTTCTCTACAGTAAGGCTGGGAGAACAGGATCCTTCCTCAAATTTCAGGAAGAGATCATCGAGAACCTCCTGTATCCGTGTCTGTAGCAGGAGTGGAATAAGGCGTGACACCCGCTATTTCTGTCCTGACTGTCCTGACCACCCTGCCCTATGCTTTGGAGAGTGTTTCCGGAAGTACCACACCCAGGTACACTTAGCATAGGGATTGCATTTCACAGGACATGACAACACACAGGGCTATTAGGGCCCTTTTACTCACAGCTGCTGCAAACCTCTCCTTTCACCTGGGATAAAGTGCATAATGTACTTCGCCACATCTTTGGGCGATTTGCGCTTTGCACATTGTCCCATAGGGAAGGAGAGGTTTGTCCTATAAAAGGTAAAAAAAAAACGAAACAAAAAAAAAATTACCGGTAAGTAAAAAAGTTAACGTTCAGTTCAAAAAGTTAAAAAAAGTTTCTATGTTCTGTTCAAAAGTTATTATAAAGTTAATAAATTTATTGCTTTGCGGCCTGGTTTTTTCTTTTTGGTTTTGTTTTTTTTACCTTCCAGGTGGACCAACCGATCGACTAGCTGCAGCACTGATGTGCATTCTGACAGAAGCATTGCGCTGCTGTCAGATTACACGCAAGTCGGTGTATGCGGCGCTGCAAGACGAGATTTCTCCTCAGCAGTAAAAGATACGTTTGCCGAGGCATATGAGCTGAGGAGGTGGCGGTGTTCATATGCTTTGGCAAACACTTTGTATATATATAAAAAAAAAAAATCCCGGCAATGATTTATTCATTCACATCGATTGATGTGAATGGAGAAATCTGGTTTGCCAGGGCATACGAGCTAAGTGGGTATGGATGTTGGGCGGAGCTCCTATGTCCTGGCAGACGCCTTTCCCCTCCTTTTTTTTATTTGGCAGAGATTTTTTCATCCACATTGATCGATGCGAATGAAGAAATCTGTGCCGTTCATTTTTTCTTTCAGCCCAGAGGCTGAACGAAAAAAAAAAATCTCATTACCCGTATGCTCAATATAAGGAGAATAGCAGAAACTCCTAATGCTGGCCATACATGTAATGATTGCGGAGACCCTCAAATGCCAGGGCAGTACAAACACCCCACAAATGACCCCATTTTGGAAAGAAGACACCCCAAGGTATTCACTGAGGGGCATATTGAGTCCATGAAAGATTGAAATTTTTGTCCCAAGTTAGTGGAAAGGGAGACTTTGTGAGAAAAAACCCCCCAAAAATCAATTTCCGCTAACTTGTGGCAAAAAAAAAAAAATTCTATGAACTCGCCATGTTCCTCATTTAATACCTTGGGGTGTCTTCTTTCCAAAATGGGGTCACATGTGGGGTATTTATACTGCCCTGGCTTTTTAGGGGCCCTAAAGCGTGAGAAGAAGTCTGGGATCCAAATGTCTAAAAATGCCCCCCTAAAAGGAATGTGGGCCCCTTTGCGCATCTAGGCTGCAAAAAAGTGTCACACATGTGGTATCGCCGTACTCAGGAGAAGTTGGGGAATGTGTTTTGGGGTGTCATTTTACATATACCCATGCTGGGTGAGAGAAAATAGGAAAAGTTGTCTTTTGCCAAGATATAAGACTCTCCGTCTCCACCAGACGGAATGACAGCATTTCAATGGCCAGTAATTTAGAAATGCTGGCATTCAGGGCTAGGGATCGCAGGTGGGTAGGGGGGTACTTCCTCTTCCTCTCCAGAATTTGGGATACGGAGAGCTGAACGATTCCGTGGGAAAT